>NC_139350.1:102929863-103634863 GCF_055883805.1 Amblyomma maculatum | reverse complement strand
GGCGGCAAACTCTGGCCTCTCGCCTCAGCCGAGCGTCTTCCGCCGCCAAGCCACCTGCTGACCTAAACCAAGAGTTTGTGGACACTGGGCGTTCCGCACACTCCGAGCCCACGCAACCGGGAGCGTCCACATGGACTTCCTTCTTCCAGCGTTTGGTGACTTATCAGTTCACATTCATGTTAGTTTTGCCTGTTAAGGTCGTTATTTGTTATATGCTACTTTTTGGTCGGGTCTAATGTGTTTGTATAAAAAGATGTTCCTAGTTTGACTGGTTTGATCGTGTGTTTAGTTCCACAAAATCAACCCTTTGATTGCTGGTTATTAAAGAACCTCCTCAAATTTATGTAGTCTACTGTAGAGAGTGCATTGATGAAACACTTTTTCTACCTCTTGAGCACCAGCGCCCATTGTCTATGTGCAATGCAGAAGGACATTGTTTCCTGGGAGAAAATTAGCTCTTCAACATGCGTTTTTAACTTTAAGCATTCAATGAGCAAGTTGTCCCAGAGCAACTCTTCTTGAATAATTTTGTACACCTGGAACAGTTGCGAAGAAATTTCTGAACAAGATTGTGAAAAAAATGCATGATGTGGTTGTGATTTCAATGCTCATAAGTGCAATTTTGTGGCGCATTTATACATTCCGGTTTATATTAAAGTAGTGGGCACTACTTAGTTCTGAGAACCCTAATTTGAGTAAATACAAGCCAAGTATACTAGTTATCTTAATGGCGTGTTGGCAAGGAAAGGCGAGGTACATTTGTTAAGTGTGAATAAATGAAATTTCTGACTGTTCTACAAATGCCATTTCGTTACTGTGTTTTACAAATGGACTCTGGCTTAGGAAGTTGCCACAGCCTTGTTGCTTCCTAAACTTTCTTTTGGGTTGAAAGTGTGAAAGTACATTGTTTCTGGCTGGTTATTTGAAGAAATGTTATTTCTATGGGCGTATTCTTCAGATTCAGCTAAGGCATTGAGTAAACACATTGGTGCTAGAAGCTGGTCTGCTGCTTGGATGCAGAGGATGTCTGACCAATGCTCTAGCGTGTAGAATGTAAACAGCTTTGCATTTTACATGCGTACGGGTCTTATACTTTTATTTACATCATTTCTTCGCAACACAGCCCATATGCACACATCCTGTGCTCAAGCCTACGCTTCGCTTTGAGTGGCATACAAAGTAATTTGGAAAGCTCAGGTTGGGATTTGCTGTACGAGCACGTATACCGTGTGCGGCACCCTCCTTTGGGCAAGGGTGCAGCACACGGTGCTGCAACACCCTTCTGCTGCAGCACACCTCCTTGGGGAAGGGCGCTGCAGCAGAAGGGTGTTAAAATATACATATTTAGGGTGCTCCCCATGCGACAAGGCAATTACACCCTTAAGGGTGTAAACTTTTTTACTGGCACGATTGAAACTTTTGCTTGCTGGCGAAATAATGCCCTAAGTAATATTTTAGCGTTCAGCTGAAGGTTGGGAATCTCTGTGCTCTATATGCGCGTTAAACAAAGATAACACTTTCTTTGTCTGATCACTGACGCACACAAATAACGTGTTAGTAATCTTTATTTAATAGGCATATGGAAATCTCTTGATCCAGCCGAAATGAACACAGATCTATCATCAAGCAACGACACCGGTCCATAGAGCATTCTGCAATGCGTTCAAGCGAGGAAACTCTGCTGCACAGGTTGTACAGTGGCACCAGTGAAGCTTTACGTTGGGCATATAAAACTGAAATGAAAGCCTGAGGTGAAAGCTGTCTGTCGTTGCATGCCGAAGTGTTCGCAAGGAACTGGCAAGACACCGCAGGTCATCCACAGTGACTGACAGCGCCGACAGTTGCGCATCGGTTGCTAGCGTAAGGCGCTGTATATTAATAAATGTCTGGTATCGGCAGTGTGCTAGAAATAATCCACACATAATTGTGCCATCAAGGTGCAACGTGGTGATATTCGTTGCTGTGCTGAAAAGCGCGTTCATGGCGTATGCATCGAGCTTCACTTCAGTCACGAGCCGCATGCGTACGTTGGCTAAGCTCTGAAAGCAGCCCGGGGAAATTAATGGCTCATCAGGCACGAGACTACAGTAAAACAGCGATATGCTCTCGAGGTTTGGCCAGTTTGTGGCGATTGCGTTCAGGCGGATACCTGACACATTGCAGAGTGAGAGGTGTTTGAGACGCAGCTCCATGAGCCCCTCTTCGAACAGGTGTCCAAATGGACAGGGAGGGCTCCCTTCATAACGCAACGTAAGGTCTGTTACGTCATGGAATCGATAAATCTGTGTGACAGATTCCAAGGTCCCCGTGCTGACCTGCGGAAAGAAATGAAAGTGTTAGATACAGCCCCCTGTGTGACGCTCTGATTATACACCTGACGGCTTAATTTGAGGATTGTATTATCTTAAACTTGTCAAAGATGTTGAGCAAACCGTGGGCACTGTAAATGTTTCGAGTCATGTGCATAGGTAAAAATCTGACAACACCGCAACACCCGCACTGGAGTAATATGACAGACTGAGCACTGAGGCTGCTGCTTGTGCGACGCTAGACGCGTCGTCATTACTATTCTTATCTCGTTTAGTTTTCTTTTACCTTTTCGTGTCGTTATTAATTTTATAATAGCTTTATATCCAAATAATTTTGCAATTCCCCTCAATGACCTCTAGCATCGGCGCTCTAGACAAGGAGAAATAGGAACACGTCCACCTGTATAGTTGGGTTATAGCAGGCTTGCATTATGCGGCCCGGTGATTTGAAGCATGAGCCGTTTTCGTTTCTCTTCCTGGGAAGTCTTCCCATGAAATGAAGACTTAAAAAAATTTCGCCGTGGAGTAGTGGGTTGCGCGCTAGGCCAGAGCAAGGAAGGATGATGGTTCGCGTCCTGCTGTGAGATTTGTCTTCTTATTAGTGAGCGCACTGATGATCTCTCGCGAAATCTCCACGCAGGTTCTGTACACGCCATTCATGAGTCATGAACGACTGTCGCCTTAATAGTGAGGAATGCGGAAAAAGGACAAAGAGGCGAGGTTCATGTAATGCAGCGAGATGCAAAGTGCGTGCTCTGCATGTATGATAGAAAGAGTCGCTCTTTCCTTACCGACTTTTGGCACTGGAGAGATAGGCAATGGATTTGATTACTTGAACGCAAGGTCTAGAGGATCAATACCGACCGCGGCGGCCGCATTTTTATGAAAGTGAGGTGCTTAAACACCCGTGTTGTGCGATTCCAGTGCATAATGAAGAAGAACCACAGGCAGCTGAAATCAACCCAAAGAGCTCCAGTAGTAAGTTGTCTTTTGCACAGTCCATATATGCTCTTTTGGACTACTGAACCCTAAAAAAGCATTACGTAACGTAACGTGCAGTGGTGAGCAGCCTTGTCGCACCGACGGTGCTCCGCGGAGCAAGTCAGCGCCATCTAACGTCAGGCACTAGTTATGGAAATTACTCCTCCATTATACGGCTCCTCTTTCTCTCTTTCCCCTTTAACTCCCACCTTCCCCCTTCTCTTACGGCGCGGTTCAGGTGCCCACAGAAACAAGTGACAGATACTGCGCCTTACCCTTCCTGTGAACCAATTATCATTATTAACCCCGTAAACATGCGCGGCCAAAATAAAGCGGTGCCTGTTTGTGGGTTCTCGCCCTCGTTTCTGCTCAGTGCTTGCGCTTCATGCCGCCAGGTACACGCTTAACGATATGTAACAGCGGCCAGAAAACCAACGCGTTTCGTTCGCCCCACGAAAGCACGTGGAAGTGATATCCGGTAATCGCTTGGTTCTAAACCAAGTTCAAGCGATAGAGGATGATCGCGCGTTTCAATTCCGAACAAGGCTAAGATTGTAATATTTGGGCCTAGTTTGTTGTTTGTTGTACCGTTTGGCTTGTTCGTTGTGTTTTTTTTTTGTCACGCTATATATAAATATCTCGAACGAGCAGTCTGGTTTCGTCCTGAAGGTTACCACTAGTCACCATGCGTTGCAGGCGTATTGTTTGCTGCCGTGTCTGCGCTGGATAATCAGCGACGGACCCCGCATTTAGGGCCTGTGCATATTTAGGAACTTCGCCAGCGCGAAAGCACAGGGGCGACGGGTGGTGCGTATGCAGGAATGCGTATAATTCCGCTATCACTCGCACTCGATAAACACGGCGGCATCGCAATGCCTTGGTCATCGTCACAGCCTCACAAATGCAAGCAGCGCGGCCCTAGCCGCATGAAAGGCGGATGCTGGACAAGGAAGTCATGAGCAGGTATCCCTTTGATTTGCCGCGCATGCGCACGGGACGCATAACTCAAATCCAGAGCCTAACGTTCGATGTCGCTGACCTCCGCAGATGGTGCCTCAATGCCTTTCGCCTCGAAGGCATCGATGCAGCGTACTGCACAGCGCTGTCGGCATGCTCTCTATATTCAAGACTGCTCACCATTATACGTAACATAACACATAACGTAACACAGCTAATCTTCAACCGTCAGGCGACGTCCTGACACTGACAATTAAACCGATTCATCGACAGCCGCTGGATTCATTAATTTTTTTTTTGTTCAGCACAGCTGTAGGAAAAAAAAATCTACTTCGCAGATATATCAACGGTTCAATGCGCAGCACTTGTGAGAAAAATAGAACATAAAAAAAAAACATTAACCAGGCCGCTTTATTGAAGGCTGTTTAAAATATCCAGTTTGCCTGATACAATGGCCAGCAATGTAGATACAAAAATTTCCGAGAGCAGAGCAGAATCTGCACTGGAGAAACGAGTAAACTTGATCGTTGCTGCTGCATATGGTATATATCGCGCGCTCCCTTAGTAGAGATTGACACTGCGGAAATTGTCATAGCAGCTGCGCCTTTGACGACATTGTATAGCATGCTGCGCATGTTCTTTCATGCTTTTTGTCTTTGTAGGCTCGTGGTGAAAATATCGCGATTTGCCCGCGAGATGTGCCAGCGAGACTCCGCCAGTGACAGATACGGCGCCTTTCCTTTTCTCTAAACCAATTATAGAACGCCGATGAACTTTGATGCGTTCGACGGAATGCTGGTCATGTTCGACAAGGGGCGTGTGGTGTACTATGGGCACATCCGTCACATCCACACGTCGTTATTACTCTGCCTGGCTATTTAAACGTCTCACTTATTTTTTTGGCTATAATTCATTGCCTAATTACTTAATTTTACCCATACGATTTGCCAGACGACTTTTTTTTCATCCTCTATCTAGTACAATCATTCTTTTTTATTTAGTTTGGTTTGCGAGGTTTAACGTCCCAAAGCGACTCAAGCTATGAGAGACGCCGTAGTGAAGGGCTGCAGAAATTTCGACCACCTGGGTTCTTTAACGTGCACTGACATCGCACAGCACACGGGCGCCTCATTTTGTTACTACGAAATCGCGTACACAACGAACGCCAAACCTCAAACATAGACACTTAGTGCTTACGCATCAATAAATATCACTGCGTCAAGTCAGCTTTTTCACAAAATATAGCGCCACAGGCTGTTGCAAGCTCAAAGGCATTCGCAACCGCGCGTGGGTGCTTTCTTCAAATGCACGCTGAGGACAAATTGAGCATGGCCTGTGTCAGTATATTGTCGCATTCTATGAATAATGACGCTGCTTTCAACGGAAACCGAACTTTTACACACTGTAAGCCAGAAAAGGCCAAAAAGCTACAGGTGTTGCCTCCCCCTGCCGATTGGATGAGTAAAAAAAAAGGAAAGGTGGTGTGTTGCCAGCAATTTTTATGCGCTGATCTCAGGCGCCAGCTACATCGCCATTAGAAACAAAACGAGGGCAACGAAGTCTGTTTTAGAGCGCAGCTCTTTGGCGTCCGTTCCTGGGTTTCGCGTCGGCGTCGGCCTCGTAACCAGCTCCGCCCCCCTTTCATCCACCCAGCGCTAGCAGCGACCGACTGATACCGCAGGATGCCGCTGACGCCGCTAGAGAGTCAAGATAACGTGACCGCATAGAACACCGTCGCCGCCATGCAGAAAGAGGAGGGGAGGGTCCCCCCCCCCCCCCCCTGTTCCTGTGTGGCGGATAGGGTGCTCTTCAGGTGCCGACGCGCTGGTTATTTCACGTAGGCCCCGGCACGTCGACGAATACGTGACCACCTTCCCACGGCTAGACCTGGTTCTTGGCGCTGCGGAAGCGAGGGTATCATATTGTTGGCGTCGGCATCGGCGGCGTTGTCCCTGAAACCAACTCCGCAGCTGGGGTTGACTCACTATCGGCGTCAGCAGCATCAGTCAGTCGCTGCTATCTCTTCCCTCCTCCCTTTATCGCGTTGTCCGCTTGCTGCGCGCGCTTCTGCCCCCATCGTTTGCCGCTGGGTGTACACGCCGCCCCCCTCCCTCCTCTTCCTGCGAGTCTCCAGTTGTCAAAGCGCCGGCTCGAACTTAATTCCTTTCTTCGCGCGCTCTAAAAAATTCTGTGATAGCGCATACATGTGTTGCTCGATTTCTTTGCCTCAATCTATCGAAAAGGTGAAACAGCTTATTTGCTGCGCTCAAATTTCGCATTAGGAAGTAACGTAATCGTCGGTAATTTTTTATTTTAGACTTGACAAATTTCAATGGAACGAAGGGGAACGTTAATTTTTTTTTTTTTCAAGAATGAAACCGCCACCTTTTTCCGGAACAAACGTGAAAGCTACAAAATGATCAGTCGAATTTCTTTTATCGACAACGAACAGACTCCAACGACGGCAAACCACTAGGCAGGTGATTTCATTTTGCGATATACTGAGGTTAATAATTTAGGTGCGACATGCATATAACCGCAGCCCTCTCTTTTTCTTGTAGTTTTCTACACATATGCCTATATTCACTTGCCTACTAGCGTTGAGCTACAGTCCCCAACTGCCTAGGCGCGTGACACCACCGCCTCTTAACTGTTGCCGAGCGGCACGTATTGCATCACCTGCCCGGACGGAGCGGGTCTAATTTATAGCTCTTGCCATACTCTTCTTCCTCCTTCCGCGGTAATCATCCCCCGTGTTCCTCCTGGGGTAACCATCCTTCGGTCATTTGCTCGTCTGCCTGCGCCAAACCTTTCCCTTCTACGTAAAGGACCATAGGCATGTTTCCATGGCATTCACCTTGCACTAGCGCCTTCCTCCGCTCCACCATGGAAACCCCCTCCTCTTCCTTCTGCGCTAACCACAGGCCGGGTAGTTAGCCTAGCAACCACCCTTAGATTGTACATTCCAATGTGCTCTTCATACTCTCCCTCTCCTCCTTTTACTGTAACCACTCTCAGGGTGGTTCTCATGGTGACCACCCGCTGGTTACTTAACCTTTCTTCTCGCTATACACTCCTCTTTGAACGTCAACCATCCGCCTTCTTCGTGGCCGCCACTTTACTTTTCCCCGGAGAAGACTGTCCAGTTAAGCATAAATTCGTTGTCGCCACTCTCTTCTTTAACGGTAGCCCTCCTCTTCCTCCTTGTGCAATAATTACACACCCGGGTGGCTTGCGCTAAAACTACAATCAACGGGCCGCATTTCTGCAGTCTCGTTAAGCCCTCCTTTGTCCACGTTGACCCTCCTCCACCTTCTTTGCAAACTACCCTCCGTATGGCTCTCCAACGCTGCCAACCAAACATCCGGTTATGCCTTTCTCTGTTCTTCATATACTCCCCTCTTCCCTTCGTAACCTTCCCCTTAGTCCTTTAACGACAATCACCTTCCATATAGTCTTTGCAGTAACCAGCCTCCTGTCACCCATTCTTCTGTTTTCATCATATTCTTCTGTTTTAGCTGTAACCATCCTCCTCATCTCTCCACAGTAACCCCATTCTGATGGCTTGTGTGGTAACCACCCTTCAGTCACGCATTTTCTGCATTCGCCATATACTCTTCTTTCCGCGTAACCCTTCTGCACTGTCTCACATAGCCACATTCCCGTTGCGCATTCCGGAGCTTCCCTCATACCCAGGGCTGGAGTAACAAGAATGAAGACCCGGTTTTAAAAAATTAGGAAGACCCCTAAACCCCCCCCCCCCCCCCCCACCGGCCGCTACTTCCATCGCCGACCCTGTTGTCCTGTTTGAGACTTGCCGTGCTTTAGAATTTCCTACAAAGTACACCCCATATTTGCTGTTATAATCTGCATATGGACTGTTTATGACCATCGCCTGAGCATATACATTCTCACAGAGCACAAGGACAGACCAGCATTTGTAGTGAGCTAGCTATTCCAGGAATTGACAAAACACACAGCTCCCTCAAAAGTCAGGATGCGCACTCATGAAAAATAAATGTTTATAGTGGTTACTCTCATGGCTAATTCGATAGCGCAGGACAATTGGCTACGTGTGTACACAGAAGAAGTAGAGATGCGTCTTATTCATAAAAGCTTCGCAAATTCTTACCGTAAGTATGATGCCAATCGTATAATAGTTTCTTGAATTCATTTGGCAAAACGAATTTAGGCTCGCAGGCAATGTTTTTCAGGAAACTGCGATATTATGTTCTCTACGGCGACGTGCAGTACAGCATATAATATTTATGACTCCAAATGTTCTCTTAATACGCGCAGCTAAACATTCTTGAATTGATTGTGCCCTTTTACCAAGTTAATATATTTACATTATGCATATTACTTCAACTTTCAAAATCAAAGGAAGCACTTTTGCATGTATTGCACAACTTTTCTGCTTTCAATTCACAAAATTAATGTACATTTTATGAGATAGCGTATGTAGCTCACTCCACCGAGAAGCCACTGCCGCTTTAGGCGATGGTCGGGAAAGATACGGTGGGCAATGAAAATAAGGTGGACACCTAAGTTCCTCCTTTAAGTGTGTTATTGAACAAAGTGAGTGGTACCTCTCTGTCGCCTCCTCATGCCAAATCTCGTTCACGTGCACACATTTTCATTTAAAATAGGGTAAATACATGAGTCGTGCTATCACAGCTTAAGCGTCCTCTTATTTTTGCTGAAACATTACATGTTTACACAATGAACCAAATACATATTTGAATATTTCACAGGAATACAACTTTTAAATGGGGCGTGTATTCACATTCCGTGTCTTAGTTTTTCATTACACTTTTAAGCAAGTCAATAAATGTTTACATTTCTATAAGTGTTTCTGAGCCTTTTGTTGGGAGAGTTTCTTGATAAGATCTTGTTGATCTTGTTGTTGGTGAGATCTTGTTGAGCCACCTGAGAATTTCGCATCTCTACTCACAGCACAGCAGCTACAAATTACTAAGGCAGCTGTCAGCTATTAGGCAGTCATATTTAACTAATAATTTATTGATTTCATACTAGCTTTCACTGCTTATGATCAAATTTATAAAACTCACAACTGACCACGACAGTAGTAACGACAAAGGCCAGTTGGTTTACACCTAGTATGAGCTGACTCCCGCCTGAAAACCAGCTAGTACTCGTTGATTACACTTTGCCACCTAGTGGGACTAGCTGACTTCCAGCTGGTGGGCACCTGAAACCAGGGTTTGCCAGTTGAGTACCAGCCGGGACCAGCGGAAACCAACTAAAACTAGTCAGAACCACCTAAGACTATTTTGTATTTTTTACATACTTTTAGACGAGCGCAACGTTTTGCAGTTTGAATAGCGAAATATGCGGCTGACATTGGGATTAAGCGCACGATCGACGAACAGCTTTTGCAGCATTCGACATTGCAATACCTAAGGTTTAATTTTAACCATGGGAAATCATGAAGATGATAATAGGACTATTTTTTTATCAGACCTCGAAGTCCGCCACTCTTTTTTTTAGCTCTCGGAGGGCCCCTGAGAACGGTGGGACCGCTTCATTTGAACCATTTGAACCCTGAATAAGCGAGCCCTGCTCATACCCTCTTCTTTTAATGGTGACTCTGCTCCTCTTTCTTTGTGGTTGGCACCAAGCTGTTACGCCCGTGACCACTACTAGTAGAACGAAGCTAAACCAATGAAACAGGCATTTAACAGTTATCCCTGTAAAAACAGGAATCACGGTAGATTGCAGAAGCTGTTCGGCCTTCCGGATTGAAAATAATATCGTGCGAGCGTAGGTTTTTCGGTGCATTGGCGCCCAAGTGATGCAAAGAGGGAACGAGCATGCCACCGGCCATATTGCTGCAAAGAGCTTCGTGTGCTTGCTGTTTTGCTTCGTGGAAAGCAATCCCCGTGTGGCAAGTGTTATCGCCGAGTTGTGATAGTGTTGCATTTGCTTTCAATCTACTACATATCAGATCAGCAACTTTCCTTCCCTTGGAATCCAGTTTGTTACCCTAAGCGACCATCGGTTATCCCTTCTTCGCGCTACATGTCCTGCCGATGCCCATTCCTTCTTCTTGATTTCCACTAGAATGTCAGCTAGGTTTTCGTAAATAACGATAGCTATTTTTGGCATCACTCGCTTTATTTACGGTGGATAAAAACAGTCGCAGCTTCTTGGGGCCCCGATGCATAGCTGCCAATAAGGCGAGAATTAGCAGGGGTTGCTTCACATTAATCAGAACCGCCTACCAGATGACGCTACCTACAGCCGCGGGAACTGTGCGTATGCCCCTTGCCTTGCAGTGCTTTCTCCGGTCCTTCGTATTTGGGAACAGCTAGCAGCATTGGGCAGTTCACTCTCGCACATTATTACTAAAAATACGGAAGGGTGGGCACCGAGGTTTTATATTACAGCACGCACGTTCCGCATGTGGGGCAAATTATTTCGGAACGACATGACTCGTCAGGCGCCCAAGGCGGTTCTTATGGTCGGCCAACAGATAGTTCTGGGTCCCTTTCAAACGATAATTTATTTACTTGTTCAAAATACCTTACAAGCCCCAGTTACTCAACATGCATTCAAGACATCTCTCAAAGCATCCTATTTTACCTAACATACTCATAAATTAAAGTACCACGGCTCGAGCTTCCCCGTTCAATCATTTCCTTTCAAAATGAAGTGAACATATACATCCTGCCGCTGCGTCTAGAGTTTTTGTGCTGCTGTGTGTGCATGTGTGGTGCGTATGTATTACGACAGGTGGAGCCACCACCTGAGCAGCCAAATATCAGGTGTTGTGCGAGCGAGGATCGAATATGCTCCGAGAACGATGTTGTGTACGGCCCGACGCCGGCCTGTGTAACCCACCATCCATGTGAATTAAACCTCTTGTTACCGAAAACACAACAGAAACAATCTCATAAAATAGGATTATTGAGGAAGGTTTAGTTACCTCAAGACGTGTGACTCTTGGAAAAAGCTCGCTCGCCTTGACCACGATTTCGGGCGTGATGTTCTCCTCGCTGATTGCAGTCATTCTTCCGTCCATTCGTTCGAAGCTTAAGCCGAGAACCAGGCTAGCCGACGTCCGGAGTAGGCGGTTTTCCGTCAGCGCATGGACAAGGCATGGATCGGGAGAGTCCACCAGCTTATGTACGGCCGTCTGCACCTCGTACAGCTGCAGGGAGCATACATAGAGAGAAACCAGTCATGCTGGAGTTAATGTGGCGGTCTCGTTCTTAGTACAAAAATAGGTCACAGAAAAATTTCATGATTTGAATGCTTAGCCAGGCGAATTTAGACCGCTGAAAAATGATCCAAGTCGTACCTCTAATGAGCACAGAATTCAGGAATTTACCCACCTCGTATACTGCCACAAACTGCACAATGCTAAAGCCGACCGACATTCCACCCGAAGCGCCCTTACTAATCAGGACCAGAAATTCTGGGCAAGCGCATTTTTCAGTGGGGAATTTTCATGCGCACAACCCGCGGTCAAATTGTAGGAGTGTATTTTAACCATGTATACGCAGATCTGCCTTCGGGCCACTTGCAGTTTTCTGCTATGCATTGTCAAAAAGGGCACCCCAATGCTTTTCTATTGCACTCTTAACTATTTTGTGCCAGCGAAGGTCAAACTAAAAAAAACAAAAACGTCACCACACTTTTGAAAAGTGGACCATTTAAATCAATATTTACATAACACTACCGCGAAATATTCTAGAGATTCCTCACATATTAAAATGGGTGCCCAAGAAAGCTGGACTTGCCCCGATGTTCATATCAGAGTCAGCTAAAGCAAACGCTTCTCACAAAGCGTTTTTCGCGTGCCAGTGGCCGCGCATCGACGGATAACGTAACACGTTCCGCGGACCTAATTCGGACACTCGCTTTCGGTCATGCGGTCAGCTGTGTGAGCAGCCGTAATAACGCGACAGAATTAAGGCTGACGTTGGGCGAAGAACCAGCGGGGCCAGTGCAAGAGGGTACGCAGGATTCATCGAAAATGCATTGCATCAAATGAAATGAAATTGATGCAGGGCGAAATGGGAATCGCACCCAGGACCCACGGATTACAGCTCAGACACGCTACCCCTATAGCCTACGCAGGCACGCTCGTACGGCTTGGTTAGCCCGGGCGCTTAATTATATGCTTCGTGGCCTTTCACATATCGTAGTATCTCACGATTAAATGCTAATAAGCATGCGTGAGGAGAGAGAGACAGTAATCAAGTTAGTAAGCGCAATCTTACAATCATGCATCAAATAAACTAACTGCAAGAGCTAGATTTGAACCAAAAACCTAATCTATCATTGATGTGCTTGCAAGCGCCATATCAGAGACATGCAGCAAAATATGAAAATGCGAGAGGTTACACCAACAGCCTAAATGTTTGTAAACGCGGCGCCAGTGCATGTCGGTTCCCAATATATTGTTTTTCCTTGGCGCTCGAACGACGTCCTCTATTTCAAAAATAATGTGGCTGTGTTGTGGTAAATCATACGCAAATACCTCAACGAAGTTTACGCCTCGTTTCTTTCGCCGCAAAGTTGCGTGTTTCCCAGAAGGATATAAATATACTGCTGGGGTGGAGACGGTGGGTGCGGTGTCAGTTTTAAGCGATAGCTTGTTAAGTTCGTTCGGTCGACAAGCCATCGGCGTATACGCTGTCGTAGTAGTCGGCACCGCATATCGGGAAATAATCGGGTCCAGCGTAAAACATGGTTATTTGCGGTTTTAGTGACTGCTGATTAATAGGTGTGTGATAGGAGATAAAGAGTTAAAGAAATCATTGTCTTAATGATATAAAAATCAAAACATGGAAATAAAGATAGGAAAAAGGAATTCAGAGGTGGCAAAATTCTCAGAATGAAAGGTAATGCTTGATGATGCTAATTGAAAACACTTAGAGTGCGTAATTAGTCAGTTACAATTGAAAAAAAGATTGGAAAAGGGGTCTCTAGTGTGTAATAACGATAAAATTGAGGAGCCTATAATTGATGATGCTCATTACGAAAGTTTAACGCGCGTAATTGACCAAGAAATTACCTGAAATAATTGAAAAATAAACAATGGAGAAAGTGTTGATTATTTTCGAAAACCAGTAAAAGGACAAGCTAGCAAACGCAGCTATAGTAAGACATGAACGGCCAAAAACACCAGAATCAAACGCACCATTTTCCACATAACCTTCAAATAAATCTTGAAAATTAGGGGACACTTAGGCTTGGCAGTTATGGGTATGACGAGATAAAGTATCACGCATAGGGACGATGGTTTTTCACTTTTTCGCTTTCGAAATTTTGTAATTGTTGCCTTTTTTTAATTTTTAAGAATTTTTATGTACCGATGCTTCGCATCACCAAACATTGGGTTTCCATTTTGAGCAGTTTGGTATTCATGAACCCCCTTCTCATATTTATTAATTCCCATAATTATTTCAACCAATTATTTGATCAATTACACACTCTGAATTTTGTTAATTAGCATCATCAGTCATTATCTTTTCATTCTGAGTATTCTGACATTTTGTACCTTCGTTTTTTCTGTTTCGGTTTTCAATTATTTCAATTGATGAATTACACACTATTCCCTCCGCGGTGGTGAAGTGGTTAGGGCACTTTAGTTCTGTGCCAAAGGATGCGGGATTGATCGAATCTCGGCCCGGCGGCCCCTTTTTTTTTTGGAGGCGAAAAGCTAGGCGTCCGTGTGCTGTGCGATGTCAGTGCACGTTAAAGAACCCCAGGTAGTGAAAATTTAGGGAGCCCTCTTCTGCCTCATAGCCATGCTTTGGAACGTTAAACCCTATAGGCTCCGTGCACGCCGCCAGGAATGCAACGCCCGGTGCTGCGTTCAGCGCCCAGGTGCCCAGTGGCGGCCCCTTCTGCATCGAGACTGGGAAAAAGCGCCTTAGGAATACTGGACGCAGGGACCTCATCATTGCTCACTTCTGGAATTCATCATAAAATCAGCCAACCTTTTTTTCCATTCATTTAATAATTTATTCATCCTTCATCTCATACCCTACTGATGCCTGAGGCAATAAATATCGATTAAAGAAATACATGTACATAAAGGCCTTAAAAACATTTTTCTTATTTCAAAGTGCAAATAAGATGTCGGCCCTCCATGAAGAAAAAGCCAGTACACCGTGAAACAGATTATAAAATTATGAAACCTCATTTCAAATGCGTTGTATTTTTAAAAACATCGCGATATTTGCGCGTGAGTGTCATCCAGCGGCCGGCACTGGACGGGAGCGTAATGCATATAGATGCTAGCTCTTGAAACAAAATTTTCTGAAACAATTTTCTCGTTTCATCGTGTACTCATGTTGGCAGCCGTTCATCACAGTTGGCATGTGCTTTGAAGAACACTGCGACAAGGTATGCAACGACATTTCGCATTTATATTTTTAAAAGGGTGCTGTATTTACATATTACTACAGGTAAGGCCCTCAACAATTTTCCCATTATTCAGATTGAAAGGAAAGGCGCCGCGCTCTTCGTACGAGCCTCCTTTCGTTGCGTTTGTTGCCGCTGTGGTAACGATCAGCAGTAAAGCTTTTTTTTCCATGTACGGTAAGTCTTTATTTTCGAGGATAATATGAAGCTATTTGTGGCGACAAGGAGTGCTGCTTTTGTTTTAAAACAAATGTGGGTTTTGATTAGATTTTTCCCTGTGCATGGTAGGGCATTTAAATTAACAGTGCATTTCACTGAACGAGTGGAACAATTAATTCTTGATTGATGATGCCGCTTGCCTTTCTCGTGTCAATTTCAGCACCCAGATGCCTTGCGTTTGCGTGTTATGTCGTTAACGCCGACTGTCTGTGTCGTGCACGTATGCTTTCCTCGAGAATGCGGGTAGGACAAGTGATGACTTCGAAAAGCCTGCGTGATGCGTCGCCTTTCTCTCGTGTGTATTTGCATATACGTTATCGGATACCATAATACTCTTTTTCTAGCGAGGCCCTCAGGAATGTTTCGTTCCCGGAGACAATCTGTGATCGAGAAGGTTGTTAGTGAATGCCGCATTGTGTACTGTTCACACGCTGCTCGGACTGGCCCATCTGGCTTGTGTCTACCTTTTGATGATGTACTTCCAACCCAATTACAGGATTAAACCGAAAAATAAAGGCACTAGGAAAATTACTAACGCAGAAAGGAGAGTGAACCAAAAGATTGTGCTTTCCGTTGTCCCGCATAGTTTGTCAACCTCAATTCTGTCTAGCTCCTTGATGATTGCACCAGCAAAGTCATTCAGCAACTCTAGTCAAAGTAAACTTATTATGGCACATTTGACTCCCCTACTATACACTACAGTTGTTAACAGTTCTGACAAGGCATACACACTAAAATTCGCATGCCTTTATCCTTCGGATACCTAAATCAGGATTGCATAAATCATTTGGACCATAATATACAAATTTTTGGGGCTAATATATTACCCGAGCATGGTTTAAGAAGAGCCACTCAACTGCCCTTTCTTTCATGTGGTAGACCTGTTTACTAGACTGCAGAACAGCATATCATTGTTCTTTTAATTCTGTTGTTTTAAATGAGTTTCGTAAAATGTTACATGTGTTTGGTAAAAGAATTGAAACTTTTTTTTCAAATTTGGAGGGGGGGGGGAGTTGCTGAATCCTTTGTGAGTTTATTTGTATGCAGTTTGCAGAGGTATTCTTTACCATAATATTATGCTTATACAATTTCTGTGAACCACAGTGGCTTTCGTTTACTGGCAGTAATTTTCATTGTTCTGCTTGTGGTTTTTAAAAGTTCTGCTGAAAAGGCCTGCCGTGCACACCAACCTACTTCGCTGGCGCTTCCAATGTGAAAGAGCTTGTGCAGAAAGCTGCAAGCGGACCGGCGGATGCATGTGTGTGGAACATGTGGTGCAGAAGCGATAGGAAAACTGTCGAGTCTATGAAAATGAACAGACTTTTAAATGGCTCAGATATCAAAGAGACCACTTCAGAGCAATTACTGCGCATACCATCTTTACCAGGCAACAAGGTTTGCTTCTCAGCCACATAGTGTATCCCTAACAACACCCCTAAAGACTAGAACATTTTACAGTGCGAGGCAAAGAGTGTTGATTACATTGTATAGGTTAGGTCTAGAGCTTGGAGGTAGCTTAGTGCTGTATTGCATGAATAAAAATAAACCTGGATGCTTAGTTAACTTTTACAAACTATGCATCTGAGTCTGTGCAAACGTATCTTATGCGAAGTTCCAATCAGACATTTATCCGTTACTTACTCAAATCCTAAACCTGTCTGTACTGCAGCCACAATTATTTGAACACACAAAAAAAGTGTCTAATATTTTTATACAAAAAGGGCTACGGATAAAAATATTGAGTTGAGATAAACAAGATAGGCATTGTGTTGCACCAGTCTCCTATCAATGGATGCTTTGTGGTCAGAACTTGATAAATTTTTAAATTCAATTGTAGAGCAGTTGAATGGTAGGTAGGTGACACAATTCGCCTGAACACCATCTAAAAGAGTCAGCTTTCTTTTTGTAGTGATAATTATTTCATTGTGTGAATTTGTGCTATGATGGCACAGCATTCTAGGCCCCTAAAGACTTGTTTGTAAAAATATACTGAACTCAAATCATCACAGTGTCTTCGCAAAAACTATTGGGCATTCCTAGTGGACACTGGGTGGAAGAAAAAAAATTATTTGGGCACCGGGTGTTCAGTAAGGTAGTTCGCAAACTGTTAAGACTGCCAAACTGGCCTCCCTGGAGCTTAGTATTGTGCGTATCCCTGTTTGTAAATACTTATAAACTTTGCACATAAAAGACCCACACCACATAAAGTAAGTCTTTAGGACGTACAATGACAATTTTTAGTTAACTATTTTGAAGTACCTCATGTACACTACACATTGTATCTGATGGTCCTAAGCTTAGTCTCTTAACTTAAAAATTATTTATGTAGACGAGCAGGCTTCATGCCACTGTATACAATGCCATCAGTTTATTGCCAACCTATTCCACAATTCATATATCGTTCAGATAATTAGCCCAATTCCTTCACGCCTTTTGCTGTTGGTTTTGTTAAGCCTGACAAAAATTTGCTTGATCAAAGTTCTTACACTGTATCTCCTTCTCTTGACGTTTCCTTGTGCTTGGATTTTCAGGAGTGTTGCATGGCTACTGCTGATGGAAATTAGGGTTCATTTGTAATACAGTACTTTGATGAGTTCAATTATATTTTGCCAGTAAGCATGTATGTCATTGTTTTGCAGTAGCGATTTTGTAAGCCTGCCACTCATATGCAGATGCATGCCTTTGCATGCCTCCAGCACCCGTTTAAGCTACTTCCGTTACGTGGGCATAGTGTCCCCCCCCTCTCCCATTCATCATGTAGGGATGAAATTGTCTGGATATCTCACCACCATTGCCGTCTTCACAGATCCCTCTCTGCCGAAGGCACTTTTTGCTCAATCGCCCATGCCGCTCTGTGGATTACCATTCAGGATGATGATACCACCCGTAACAGCATTTAGGGTGCCTTTGTAACAATTTAACTAAGTATCGTGGGAAACTGGGATTCTTATTTTCCTCTATTGTAGAGAGAGCAACTCCCTCATGCATTATGTACGGATGGAACCAACTGTATTTCTGATCATCATTGACGTCCTTGGAGATCTCCCTCTACTGAAGGCAATCTTGGAGAGGTGTTCAGCTGCCCATGTTGCTGCATGGACTAGTTAACTGGATGCCGTTCAGTTATGACGATAACTGGCACCCGTAGGGCCGTAACAGCACTTAGCCTCACACTTGTTGCCTCAGCAACAAAGAGAGCCTGATAAAGCAATTGAAACATCCCTCTGGCACAGTACAGCGCGTTGAAACCGGAATCTCCCCTCCTTTCTTGCTATGAGCCTCCAATCGTCTTCGGTATAGAGTCTTTGCAGCCCTGTTTATGTTTTTGGCAGATGACAAGCCCGGGTGAAGCGTGGAAGCACACCAGTGGAAATAATTTGACTAGCAACCTGTGTGTGCGGATGGGGCGACGGTGTGCAGGAGGAAAATTGGAAGACAGCCTCCTGACGGGAAAGGGTTCTATACCCTTACTGGAGATAGTGTTGCCGTATTTGTTTTTGATGTAGTTCGTATTGCTCGTGAGGCCCTGGGTTCAAGGCTGAGCCCAACCTACGGGGTAGTGCCCACCTAGCATATCATTTTTTGATTGGCGAATTGACTTGTAGAGCTGGCCACTAAATCTACTGCCCTTATTTCTTTATTAATCAAGCGATTGAAGAAAGGGTAGTCCAGTCCATTCCGAGCTTGGACTCCATGCTAAGCCATATAACATGGTTAGACTCTAACTAGTTAGGTTGATGGGAAAACAAGCATAAAATACTTGTTTTTGTTAATTCATTTTCCCCCCTTCCCAGCTTTACTCAGAATATACTGGGTGTCCCAGCTAACTTGAACCAAGGGTTGCAAAACAATATATTTGAGGTAGGTCAGTGAAACCAGTTGCATACAACTGCCAGCCTCCTTGTGCGCCACAGACAATTTTTTGTTTTGCAATTAATTAGCTAAATACGTTAATTTTTCTAACTTACTAAATATTCACCTTAGACCAGAAATGTGATTTGGGAAGTTGTAGAGCACCTTCAAAAACCTAAATTCCATTAATTGCGATAAAGAATGTCTCGCGTGTATCTTTCTTTCCAGGCTCAAAAGAAAGCACGCCAAGTACAAATAATATCACGTGACTAGCGCATTTCATCGCCACGATTCTGGTGCTCTCAGTCGTGGTTTGAGCGATCGAAATCAGCTGCAGCCGTGACCCAGTGGTCTCGTTGCAGAGGCAGGCTGAAATGTTGGCGATGGTTGCAGCGAGCTAGCTCGTTCGTCGCCACCGAGATCTTGGCAAGGCCTGCGCACCCAGCAGCCTAGGTCACGACAGGCGGATGGCGATAAAGTACCAGCAAATGAAGGTGCGAGCGTGAATCTGAGTGAGTCACATGATGTTATCTCACCTCTTCACCCAAGCCTGTGCGCACAGATTCAGTGGATGATACCTTATCGCTCATCCGCTTGTCGTGGCGTTCGCTGATGGGAGAGAAGGTGATGCAAAGGCCTTGTTAGGTCGCCGCGCTCGCCGCTACTTGCACCGTCGCGTGGGCCGGAAGTCTGACGCGGGAGAAGCCATCGTAGGCATATCGGCCTGCCGCTTTAATGGGGCCGAGGAGACACGGCCGCAGCTGATTTTGTTCACTCAAATCACGACTGAGAGCCCCACAATCGTGGCGCGCGAATGAGCTATTCATGTGGTTTTATTTGTATTTCGCGGGCTTTCTTCTGAGCCCGGAAAAAAAGATACACGGGATGCTTTCGTTATCGCAATTACTGGAATGGGGATTTCTGAAGGTCCGCTCAACCTTTCCCATTCGCATTTTTGATCTAAAGTCGATATTTATTAAATGAGAAAATTTAACATAATTAGCTAATTAACTAATTGCAAAACAAAAAATTGCCTGTACTGCGCAAGGAGGCTTGCAGCTGTGTGCAACTAGTTTCACTCACCTACCTCAAATTTATTATTTTGTAACCCTTGGTTCAAGTTAGCTGGAACGCCCGGTATATTATGCTGTAAATATACATATGTTGTGCTGCCATTGTCTTCAAGTATGCCTCATTTTAATTCATTTCACAAAATACATGGTTGGAAATCTTGGGCAAAAAGTTGCTCGGGGCAGCTTGACAAGGCCCAAGAGACCATAATAAGGTAGAGCAGTGCAAATACATGATTGCGAAAAAAAAAACTTTTATCCTATATTATATACAATAATATATACTCATATTATATGCAAAAGAAAACACTTCATATAATTTAACCATGGCTCTGTATAGAAATAGTACTGCTACAATGTTATTGCCGAACTGTTCACTATAGACCAACACCGTGTTTACAAACAAAGGGGGTGCTCGCGGTGCCGCAGCCGACTGGGGGTGAAAAGTAGGGTTAGCGCCCATAGGAATACATGGAATCCAAATATTCCAGAACAGTTTTCTCATTTCACGGGGCACCTTTGATATCGTTATTTGGTACAAAGCAACTATGAACATCCTAGAACAGATCACCAAAATATGAAATCTCATTACCGAGGTGAAGTATTTTTAAAATACCGCGAAACATGTGGGAGTGCGAGTTGGGAGGGCGACCCGTAGAAATACATGTAACCAAAACTTACCGGAACATTTTTGTCTTTTCGCAGAGCGTCAGAAGCGGTGGCCGGTCTTTAACTTTTAAGAAGTGTGTGATAAAGTATGGTGCGTCATTACGAAGATAGTCGACTTTTAAAACTCCCCAAATAATATTATGAATCCAGACACCGCCAAAAGGCAAGCTGCAGGTGTACCGAATCGCGCAGTTTTGCTTACAGTCTGATATGCTGCCGCACAGGGTAAATAAGCTTGATAATACTGTCGCTCCAGTGATACGTTTTAGACATAATTACATTTAAAAAACAGTTGTCAAACGCCATACGACAATATGGATCGAACGAGATTCGCGCACTACAGCAAACGGCAGCGCAGCTGGCGATACCCACCGTGGCCGCCTCCAGCTCCGGAGCGTCTGCTAACGACAGCGGGTGGTGCATGGTCGTCTGCAACTATGCGCGGTCAGTTTATCGTGCAGCGAACGGTCCCGCAATTCGTCAGACGCATTACTTGCAAGAGAATGTAGTGTGCCGTGCAACATGACACGTCGTGCAAGACGTTCACCAAAAAATGAAAAGTGCTCAACGCTGCTGAACCGAGCAAAATGTTGCGGTAAGTTGTGTTTACATGTATTTCTATGGGTCGCCCTCTCAACTCGCACCCCCATACATTTCGCTGTGTTTTAAAGATACTTCGCCTCGATAATGAGATTTCATTCCTTCACTATCTGTTCTATAGGATGTTCATGGTTGCTCTGTGCTAATAACGACATCATATGTGCCCTGTGAAATGAGAAAACTGCCTTGAAATATTTCGGTTCCTTGTATTCCATGAGCGCTAACCCTATACTGTTCACCCTCAGTCGGCCCAGCCTGGCGACGGAAGCGCCATCGCATCGTGCTTACGTCAAAGATCGGTGTTGGTCTATACAGTATTAACACATCATATGTCTAACATTAAGGCAAACAGCAAACAAATGCCAAAAATTAAGTTTGTAAGAACATAATCACACAGTAAAGATCGAATATTAGGAAAGGAATAATAAAATCAAAAGAAGTATACTGCGTTTTGCTTTGCCTGATTTCTGTCAAGTTCCTTCTTATGGTGCATACAAATATTGTTCCCGCAAGTCGTTTGTTGCGGGCTTAGCACGAAATTTATATTTGTTTAGCAGGGGGGGAGGTTGTGTTTCCATGACAGGTACTTATAATTTGTTAGAAAATGAGAAATGCGATAGTTTTCTGTGTTGTGCGTAGCGACAACTGGTTGGTGGCGTTGTAGCGAAGCGGTGGCAATTAAATAGTCACGAAATTAATTATTCAAACAAAAGTATGCGCGCAACACCCGGAAATCATATAATGAAAAGGTAGGAATGAGGTTATAGGTTGAGAAAAGCGGATCGGTATGTGCTAGGTGTTTATGGTCTTCTTCCATGTCAAACTACACGACTGGAATGTATTTTAGTGCTTGATGAAGATGACATATCTTTGACACTGAATTGCACTGTGCTCCTTGCTGAAAGTGAGGACAGGGCCGCTATATGTGTTTGGCATAGTTCAAAGTTTAGTACACGGAACAGTGCAAAGCTGTCATGGAAAGAACTAGTAGGATGTCGTTCCCTAGTTTGTAACCTGAGTATGCATTCTTATGGGCGGGCCAGTTGGCTATACGACCTCTGGCGCTGCATGGTTATACGCAAAAAGCTATACACACACAAGAGAATTAAACCAGGACGTTAACACAGGTAATGTGCTCGCTACCAACTGCCAGTTTTTGTGGAACGAAGAAGAAGAAAGCTTCACCCAAAACGTGGGGTTACAATACGAAGAAGAAGTAAACAAAAGATTCAGAAAAAAAAAATGCGAAGAAATTCAGAATGAAAAATTAAATAAAAATAAAACGAAAATAATGACAAATTAGGTCGAACTTCTCAACAGCAAGGAGGTGATACTTACTTCTCTGTTTGGACAATGTGACAAGACGTTCGGACAATGTGACAAGAAGTAGACCTAACTTTCATTATTTTCATTTTATTTTCATTTATTTTTTCATTCTGAATTTCTTCGCATTTTTTTTTTCTGAATCTTTTGTTTACTTCTTCATATTGTAACCCCACGTTTTGGGTGCAGCTTTCTTCTTCGTTCCACAAAAACTGGCAGTTGGTAGCGAGCACATTATCTGTGTTAACGTCCTGGTTTAATTCTCTTGTGTGTGTATTGTTTTTTGTGTATAACCATGCAGCGCCGGAGGTCATCAAAGCAACACAATTCCCGCTCACTACAAGCTGATCATAACTATGGAAGAGTTGTAGCAGGAGAACACTGCGCTAAATATCAGGATGTGTGAGTGCATAAATGGCTTTAAGAATTAAGCTTCACATATTAGCAATTTAGCCGCATTCAAGATCGGTAGCTCATTCTGCCCTCATTGGGCGTGCATGCAGAGTACTGCGCATTTCGTTTTTTTTTTTCAATTGAAACTTAACGACGAGTCCTGGCTGCCACTGCCCAATGATATCGAGGACGATTCACCGACATCAAATAGAATATTTCATCTGGTGTCGTATGTGACAGTGACAACTGACATTCAGACGTCTCGACAGAACGGCAGCGGGTGCGTGCGACTTGCCTGCACACGTGTGTCGTCATCATGTGGCGTCACACAAAGCAATGCTGTCCGGGCCCCACGCGGGAATTCAACTTTGATTGAAGTTTTTGCTTATTTAAAATTATTGCTTGCGTGTTTAAAAAATGAAATCGCGTACTGTGATGACCAAGCCTTCAGCAATATAAATCGACCATTAACTGCAGTATGGTCGAAAAATCACCGGAGTTGACCTTTAAAATGCGCTACGATCAAGCTGTCACAGTTGGGATTTTTCATGCTTGTGCCGATCGACTGTACGCAACGCGAGAAGCTGAGCTGCGTACGTATTGTTGCGTGCACGTACTTATCTGTGAGCGTTTCGTGACGTAGGAAGATTAGTTGAAGGCAGTTGATACTACGAAATATATCGTAAACAAAAACTGGCGAGGCTGTACATAAATTGTCGACGTAACTTTCATCGCGTTCCAGGGAAACTGGAAATGCATCGATTCACCGGCGCCGATCGCTAGAGCACAAAGGAAATACATAAAACAATGTACAACTGTGCTGGCAGGCACTGCAGAATGCAGCAGAACCGGTTTCCTGATTGTTTTACAGTGCTATGAGCCCTATGCTAGCGGGTTTTTATAGCACGAGCGAGCGGCGTCTACTACTTGGACATCTTTAGCTCATTTCAAGGCTTCGCCGCTCGGTGCCGCATGGATTGCTGGAATGTCGAATACTGGGCCGCTGCTGACGGCTGCCACAAGGAGGCGCTGCTGACAGTGAGCGTGCAAAAGGTTTTTACAGCGGCTTTATGAATATGCGTGGCTGCTAGGAAGTCGGCTAATGCAGAGTTTCTTACTCTAACTTAGAAGGAAAGCTGTGCCGCCATCTATGGGAGTTGGGCAGAGAGCTACCGCGTGCAGAACTAAAACTTTTGGTCAAAAATAATGCAAAAAATGAAGGGTGTTCTCCAACAAAATATGTCCCAACAATCAATATTGTGACTATAAACTGCAGAAATTGAGCTAAACACCATGTAAGTGTAGAAATTGTCTAAAATAAGCGGTGGCTCTCTCTTCTATTGGTTAACTATTGAGCAGCACGGAAACAAATATTTCGCACTCAACAGGCACAATTTAAACAGGAAAAAAATGTTTTAAATACATATATTGTTGCTAAATCACAGGAAGTTTTTTAGTGGCATTTCGGAAAACAGAAACCTTTTATTGGCATCGTCTGTCTGCTGCCTTCGCTACTATGGATTTTACACTCTACGCTTGCGCCTCAACTGATCAACTGACAGAAATATGTATGACCTCCTGTACTAAAGCAAAAGTAAAAAATATGTATACATATATACAAAAGAAAAGTGATTGCAATGCTGAGTGCACGACTTTATGGTACATCGTGTCATATCAGTGAACATGATTCCCCTTTTTCTTTTCCTTTTATAACTTCTTGTATTTCATCACCTTGCTTCTCAAAAAATCTGAATCTACTGAAACAAGCGCTGTACAACTTTCCGTTCTTGTATGTTCACCGTAGGTTGCTGTTCCTACAGTCAAGGTGTGGGATGGTTTCATGATTATTTTTTTTTTCTATGTAGAATACCTTAACTTCAGGTATTGTTATTTTTTATTGGACTTTGTTTCTCGCGCTTGTGGCAACTGGTGCCATGATGACTGCTAAACTCATTGTATTTGCTTCGTTTTGTATGCATGTGCCAATTGCAATTTGCTTCCCTCAGGGAGGAAGGCCCCTTGGTCAAGCGTTATGCCTTTTGGCCTCCTGCTTTAAGTGTATGAAAATGCACGTCAAATAAATAAATAATAATAAGATGATGATGATGATAAGGAGGAGGAGGAGATATCTTAGTAACGCGACTCTGTGTTTACGTTTTTTTACATTTAACAGTGATGTTTGACGATCCGTGCAAGTCAATCAGGAATTGAGTTTGGACAACAATATTTTTTATCTTGTGATCATTAAGGGCTGTTTGAAATACTCCCACGAGGTCATGTGTTTGTGACGCCTTGACCCTCTCGGCTAATCCAGAATTTCGCTGCAGGTCCACGTGATTTGTTCAAACGTCTGCTCTGAAGCTACCGCTAGCAGCGAGGAAATGAAAGGTTCTTACCTCGGGACACCTCGAGATCAAAGCAGCAACGGTCTCTGGATCCATCAAAAGGTTATTGGTCCCCATCGCCGCAGTGCTTCCTAGAAGCCTCTTCAACTTGGGCTGCGTGTCGCCTTGAATGGGCATCCCGGTTTCGGGCACCACCTGATATCTAAGGTCATGGTGTAGAACAAGTGTGTCTACTGACGGAAACCAACGCACCAAGTTCATTACGTGGTCCCGGTTGTGAATGATCACCAATGTTTTGACCTGGGCGAGTACCTTTCGAGCGGCAGAGGCAAACCGCTTGTAGCTAAAGAAGGCGCTGCAGCCGCAGAATGCAGCTGTCACAACACGATGCTCGCAGAGTAGTGCGCGGTTTGCCACAAAACCTTTGCTGGTGGTCGTGATGCGCAAGCCGCCATCTTCAATGCACAAGTTCACTGGCAACACAGCTGGGCGCCATGGCTCTCCGAGCTTCATCACAACTTTCGACTCGACGTCATACAGCTCGTCTGGGTCGCCCAGCTCACGTATGATATCAACTGCGTTCATCTCGGTCTCTGCAAAAGATGAAAAAGGAATGTTCACGAAGCGGGTAAAACACGAAGGCTGAAGTCAAGGTGTACGAAGAGAAAGGTGCACCAACGCCCCCGCGCTTCGAACGTTGATGGCGATGAGGCCTTTTGAACGGGTGATCACAAAAGTATCACGACGATAACGCTTTTCCCAACGTCAACTACCAACTAGCCCGTTCTTTCACCCTTGCACTCTCGCAGAGGGGGAAAGCGCGGCCTCCTCCTCACACTTGCAAGGATTAAGCGCGAGGAGGAAAGGCTCTCCTTTTTCTCTCAATTTTGTGTATTTCTTTTCGTACTCTTCTGTCTGCCCCTTTTGAATTTTCTACTGCCGCTAACTCCGCCGGCCCGGGACCGCGGCACCGCTCACGTGCGCATCGTTTGAATGGTGTGTGTGTGTTACCTGGGCTCCGCCAGCCGCTTTGCCTGCGCTGCCTTAGGCGTCTCCGGTCGCTTTATCGTGTTGTTCCTTCCCGTGCTCGTAATGCCATGTCAGTGCAGCGACCGCTACTGCAGCCTTTGGTTCTTTCTGTGCCCGTGACCTTCGTAATTTGTCTCGCGATATCGGCCCAGTTTGGTTTCGCGTCTTGCGCCGACCGTATAGCGCAGTGAATCCTTTGTGCGTCGGTTCATTACAGTCGCGGTGGTGATTACCATCTTTGTTTGCGACCTTCGTGAACGGTGAGGCTCACTCGCAGCCGCTACGTTAGACAACGAAAATGAGCGCCGGCCCCCGCCTTTTAAGATTATCTGCTGAAGAAATCGAACAGCAGCGTTTTGCTTTGGAAGGCACCGCTTATACGCAGTCTCTTCTGAAACTTGTTCGGATACGACTCGACTCCATACACTAACCAAATTCGACACGCAGAACAACCGGTACGTCTTGGGAGACAGTAGACGAGCAAAGCGAGGCGAGTACACATGTGGTCTTTCACCCATGATGTGTGTATGTATTTGATGTCACGTTATCACAAACGTCGCTATAGTCAGTTCAAGCGCAAATTTTCAGTGAAATACGTGCAAATGTTCAGTCGTGTATTTGCGCACTTTATCTCATCGGTGAACACTGTTCACAAGGAAGGTCGCATGCATTGCACGAGTATGCATGGGAGCTCTCGCAAGCTCCCTTTAATGCACTTTTTTGCCTAATTTTGCCATTGGTGATGCGACCAAGTCGCGTTGGACGTGTAGTGCTTGGTTGGTGCGTGCTCTCCGTGTGCGCGTATGCGCGCGAGAAATGAGCTGCCTCTAATGCATTTCATCGCCTACTTTGCTATTGCTGCTGCGAGCTGCTCGCGCTAGACATGACACTGCGACCTACCAGCAGGAATGGAAAATAAGGCGAAGAGGTGCATTAAGGGCAGCTCGCTCGCTCTCATACGCGCGTACAGCGTGCGATCTCCGCAGAGCGTACATTGCAAAATTATTTTTGTAAAGGATTTAAATTACGTTTCTGAAAACCGTGAAAATATAATTTTATAATTACTAATTACTGCTATTAAAAAGTAATTACATTACAATTACTTTAGAAAAGTAGTTGAATTACATTTCATTTACCCTTGATTTTTACGCAACGAAAGAAGTACACTGCCCACAGCTCTCAAAGCATTTCAGATTTTTTTATTGCAACATAAAAGCAACTGCGCTTCAAAGTGGGCGTGGGAAATTTCGCCCCGCTTTGAAGAAAGCGTCTCCTTGGACATGCTGAAAAGTCGTTCTGCAGAGGCAGACGAAGGCAGCCCAGTGCTATATATCACAAGAGCTTTTGCATTCTTGGGTACGATTCAAAAGTCGCAGACTTCACTCGTCATCCATCGATGAAATTCGTCATTCACCGGATCCTGTTGTTCCGCCCTCTTGATGTTGGAAGAAACATCATCAGCATCAATGTCGGGTGGCGCAGTGACTTGATATGGAGATTCCTCGTCCCTGAAATCCGCCGGGTAGCAGGAGTGGGCTAGGTTCCATTCTCCCGCTGAAGTTGGTCGTCCTGCAGCCGATCCAGCTTGAAACGTGGATGTGTGGCCGCCGCAGTTGTGTAGTCCGGGTCCGCAAGCTGGTGCCAAATCCCGGATAATTCAAAAGATAGTGAATTGTAAGTGACAATCCGCGTTGCCATTAATATACAGATGTTTCGTAAGTCAGTTACTTTCTGATTAATTAGATCTGTAGGTATACTAGCAAAGGGTTTTCCACAACTGAAAACTTCACAATGTAATTAAAAATTATGTGCCAATTTGTAATGAGACTAACGATGACGGCAGTGTCGCCTAATAAATGGACGACGCAAAAGCATGAAGACTCGGAGCTGAATTTTTTGTTTTGTTTTCTCTCTTGCGTCGCTCTTCCACGCAACTATTTCTCCTGATGAGAGCGATGTTTAAAAGTTTCCACTTCTTTTCCTACAACGTGATAATCCGGATGGGTATGACGTTTAGTTAAGGTCGCGCTTCTTTTGCACTGTGTGACACGTACAACTTTCCACTCCGACCGCGCATATAAGCTAAGAATAACCGAATGGAACACAAACGTATAATCAGATACACGCTATAAATATGACATGCTAATTGCAATTTCAGGCATTTGATGCCCACTCCATTCTCACAGCCACGTACTGGCATTCGCTCATTGACGCGCTGGAAAGATTCCCAGTCTTTGAAAGGACATGGTTTTAATATTCTACTACCATAAAGAACAGCTTCGAAAAATTCACCTCTTCACGACGATGCATTGCGCAGCGTCAAAACGTGGAAGGCAAAACTGTAGCTCCTGAGAACAGTGCAGCGACCGTTGTAGAGACCACAGCCTCGGCAAAAGTTCCCCCATGAACATGTATATTTTCCCCCTCAATACGTCCAGGGACCGCGCTATTGGCCGTAGAACTTGTAAGAGCGGGATTGAAGCAGTACACTTAAACGCAGCGAACTATTGTCACATGCCTGTACTGCGTTAATTACTTTAAAAGCTCCGTGATATTTCCATTTTATAATCAATATTTTTTGCGCGGATAACCAACATTATCAACGCTTAGCTGAGCCTCTATAATAATAATAATAATAATAATAAATAATTTCTTGTATAAGTAAAAATTTCAGCGCACCGACGTGTACTCTTCCCGAAAGGCAAGGATCCGGGATATGTTCAGGCCGTCGAGAACCCTGTTGATGCGTGTTTCCACTTCCCTGATCTGGTCCAGGGCGTTGAACAGGAATTTTCACCTTGTTGATCAGGGTAAAATAGGAAGGCGCCCCAAATACCGCTGCACTGCATCAGATGTTATCGAGGAATGTTGCTGTTTACTCCACAAGGCCTTGCAGGTGCTCCTAATGCGCCTGTACGCCTGTACCGAAGGTCTTGCAGGGCCCGTTCAGCTTTTACGGAGGCAATGAGATTAGGCGTGTGAGCCGCACAGCGTTCATTTAGCAGTCTTGATTCGGCTAGGTCGGGAGGTGTATCCGAGTCAAAAACCACTTGGAGAATCTCCCCTGTACAAAGACATTCTCTGTGTCTTGATCATCTTCTGTCACTTGTTGAGGACGAAATATCCTGCAAACAATAATACGATAAATCTGTTTTTAGACTTAGATACTAGAAATCATCAAGGCGGTAAGTCGGAAGACATTTTACCTAAATGACTTGAAGTTTTACGCGTTCTCTGTAACGGTGACGTTTTTCAGAATGGCATAGTCCACTAAGATACCATGCAGTGCAGGAACGTCGTACGTATGGTGCCCAGTGAGGCGCATGCATGCCAGCACGGCAGACATTTTTCTTGCAGTCTTCGTCTAACCGATGACATCAGGAAAACTCGGATCAGTGGCTCAGGTCCGGTGAGTGCAAAGATATGCTTTAAAACTAAATATGCATACTCCCAATAGCAGGGAGGTAGCAATGTAAGCTGGTCTTCCGACGAAAGGATGTCCAGCAGTCGGCTTTGCAGCGCACAGATGCCACATCTCGAAGGGTGGCATGTCCTTCATTTGTTCGTACATTTTGCTTGCTCTGTCAGCTACTTCCCTGCTGGAGAGCACTTTGACGCCTTCTAAGAGACCGATAAATGTTGCACAAAGGAGAAGCTTTGGAAGGATCCTATAGCGAACTTCGTTATAGCCGAGTCTACCTCCTGCTGCGGCGGAGTGGGCACTCGTTTTTCAAAACATCCTTCCAGTCTTTTCTGCTTAAGAGCAGACGAAGAGCCTTCCTCAGAGCCGTCTGGTAACCGTTTCTGTTTTCGAACATAACGGTCTTGTAAAGCGTAAGGGTGCTTCATCTGAAAAAAAAAAAAAAACAAAAACGAAAACAAAATTAAGAAAAGACCTGTGTCCTTACTCTGCGAGGCAAGATTTGGAAGTATGAGGCTATACGTAACCAGAAAGGAGATTACACGGCGAACTATTCTTTTTGTTCGGCTCATATTTCAATGTTTCTGTGAAAACTGGCAAACTGAGAAGAAAGCAGTACGCGAAGATAAACGATTTCCACGGAAAAATACCTTTGGTCAGCTGTCAGGGCTAGAGGAGCTTTTTTTCTTGTTTTGTTTTTACAAACGATCGCAGAATAAATAAGGCACTCAGTGCGTCGTAGCTACTGGATGCGAGCATATATGCCAAGCTCAAGCTACACCAACAAGGCGCATACTGTTCTACTACCCGATTTGGCACTCCCCTACTCTGAATTAGAAACGCCGCTACGTTAAATCGGTAGTCAGATAGTAAATTTGAAATTTGTCTAAGCACAATATGCATGACCTGGAACTTTGCATTTTTCAATACTGCTTCGTAAATGTCAAACCAGGTGACCTCAATACCAAATATCTGAGAATTTTAAACTAGCTTATTAGGTTCACGCTGGAATGAAAGCAAAACCAAGGCCATACACGCACTGTTAACTTCACAGAGTTAATAATAATAGCTTGCCTGAAATCGAGGAACAAGCAAAGCGTTCTCAGAAAATGATTTTACATCTACGTATTGGCAACGCCCACTTCGCAATCAGCCACAGAAGGGTATGGAAGCACGTTTTTTTTTTTCTTTTTTTTTCCGAAATAAGAATACTAGGGCATGACCAGAAAATATCAACTTACCTGCAGGTGCTTTAGCAAGTTGATGAAGCCTTGGCGTTGGAGGACAGCGTCTTCGGTCCTGGCGAACATAACTTGCACGTTACGGTTACATTGTCTTCAGTTTTGGTCTTGAATTCAAAATAGGGCTTGTGATCCGGCCACAGAAGCTCGTCTTCTCGAAAACAGATTGCAGTTGTCAGCCCTCGGAAGCAAATTTTGAAATCAAATTTTTGTTTCCGCCTGTCAGTTTGATATTAATCGTGAAGCTCTCGACTTGACATGTCGAAACCTGAGAGTGGAGACCAGCAGCTAGCGCAGAACACCGGACCAGGATCCCGGGGCCAGGTTTTCACACATCAGAAAGCCGTGCCACATTTTGCAGCCACGCAATTAGAGTAAACTTAAAAAATGATTGATGCACTGAATTGTCACATCTTTAATCTCGACCAATGTTAAAAATAAGAACTTTTTCCCCCGATGTAAATCTCTGAAAAGAAAAAAAAAACAAAAAAAACCCGCCAAAATCTTTTCTAAATTCCGATGTGCTCAGTGACATCCAAAAACCATTGGCCCACTAAATGGTGCACCACGCCCTTAAACTTCGAAAGCGCTACAAGACTCTCTCTCTATACCTCTCTTAAAAAAAAAAAAAAAAATGACCATTACGCCAACTTTTGTTTTCAAAATACGTGGCACACATTTCACTTTTTCCGCGCCAAATCTAGTTTCCGCTGACAGTTGACCTTCTTTGCTTTCCCGGAACACAGCCCCAGCCAAACACTATCATATTTAGTAGTTCCCGTTAGTACAGGTCGTCAAATTCTTCGCTGTCTTGCGCTGTCCACCCATTCAAGGTTTCCGAAGCTTGTTACTTGTTGCTTGTAAAGCCCCCGGAGACTGCACCTGCAGCCACTGGTGGCGATGTTTTCTCTAGTAGCGCTTCCGGTTTACCCCTTTCGCCTTGCAGTGACGACGTAACGCGAGCACGAGCGGGGTCTGCGTGGGCGTAACCGGGGGAGCCGCTGTGCGCGCACTGCCTTCTTCTCCCTCGTGGACTTCAGAAGAATGCCGCCCCTTGCTTGGCCTAGGGGCCAAGCGCAACGACTTCTCTCGTTTAAATTCTACCGGTAGACGCCAATGCCCACGATGCGCTGTGCATTGCCCTAAACGGTGTACCATACCAGGGAGTGCGCTTGCTTTCCGTTTTGTTTAATTCATAACTGGGCCATCTGTCTACAGGAACGCCTACCCAATATGCTTTGCCCTTCCGGCCGGTTTCGGCGCCGCGTCGCCTTGATATGCTTGCGTAGTGGACGATCAGATAGGCTGAACAATCAATTTCCTGTCGAGACACGCCGGTCTCCGTTATAGCAGGCTTCGACAGTCTTTAGGAACACGTGCAATTCGTTGCCGTCATGGTATGCTTCGCCCCTGGGTCGTGGGCTCCCGATGCTCTCCATTGCCTAACAAAACAAAGCGAGAGTCGAACGCTTCTGCTCGATTCTTACTCGAGCTGCCAGACCCTTGAGTCCTCTCTCAGGCTCGTTATTAAGTGTGATTGTTTGAGCGTGTACAGTGGCGATCCATATGATCGCTCGAGCGACGACCGAGGCAAGGAGCCGCGCCACGTTACGTGATCAACCTCCGTGGCAAGGAAAACATTACAGTAGCTTCCCTCTCTCTTTTCGCTGTTCCTTGATTTGCTGTCACTCCCTTCTAGCAAGTCCCAAATTTCGTTTTTTTTTTTTTTTTTTTTTTTTTTTTGTACGCGTCAGCTGACAGATACGCACGTGTCGTAACCTTGTGAGGACGCCTGGTGAATTTTTTTTTTTTCTATGCATTACCAGTCCGGCGCATGTGGGCCGTAGAAACAGTGACAGTGTTATTAAGACCTGTGACGGCAGAAAAACCCATTTCTGCTATATCTTCAAAAATGAAAAAGAAACGATATGCAATGCAGATAAACGGAAGCCCAGAAAATGAACACGGGAAAAAGGTGGCGATGTAGTCACAGGGGCGACGGTTGTAGTCCGGAAAAGCCTACAAGGGAAAGAAGACAACGCAATCTTTATCGTCGCAGTTTCGATATGGGCCGCTATGCAGTTCGAAAGGCCCGCTGGTCGACGCTCGCGCGATCACCTTCATATTGATCGCGACTGTACAGTGTAGAAAGGTGTACATAGCTCTCCCTTCGTTAAACAAGATAGTATGCCCTCGCTTTTACTGTCTCTGCTGATGTGCGCGAGTGGAACATAACTTGTCGCCGGGCCATGTGCTTTGCCTATGTCGAACTCGGCGCCAAAGTGAAAGCGCTTGCCTGCGCGCACGTTGCCCCTCCTCTCTGAGCTAAGCTTATTTATTTATTTATTTATTTATTTATTTATTTATTTATTTATTTATTTATTTATTTATTTATTTATTTATTTATTTATTTATTTATTTATTTATTTATTTATTTATTTATTTATTTATTTATTTATTTATTTATTTATTTATTTATTTATTTATTTATTTATTTATTTATTTATTTATTTATTTATTTATTTATTTATTTATTTATTTATTTATTTATTTATTTATTTATTTATTTATTTATTTATTTATTTATTTATTTATTTATTTATTTATTTATTTATTTATTTATTTATTTATTTATTTATTTATTTATTTATTTATTTATTTATTTATTTATTTATTTATTACACCTCAAAGGTCCCTTGCCAGGACATTACTTGAGGGGTGGGCAAACATGTCAAAAGTGATTTATGAGGGAAGGCTTGAAAGATGGGCTTCGATTGAAGACCTGAAGCGTGGCAGGTCACTGATGGGGGCAATATGGTCAGGTAGGTGATTCCAATCATCGGCAGTGCGAACGAAAAATGAGTTTGGTATGTGACAGTGCGCGTGCGCGGGAGATACACAGCGTTGGGGTAGGTATTGCAGGAATAGCGATAGGATGATATATTTACATTGTTAACAGGAGGCACTGAGTGATAAAATCTACGAAAAAGAATGAGACGGGAAGTATTACGACGAGATGACAGGGGGGTAAGGCTAAGCTGTGCTTTTAATACTGTAATATACTGCTGCTGCAAGAATATTCTGATAAAATAAATCTAGCGACGCAGTTCTGAATGGATTCGAGGATTGTTATTAGATTACTGTGATGAGGGTCGAAAATAGCGCTAGCATATTCTAGCTTCGGACGAATTAAGGTCGTGTAGGCAAGTAATTTAAAAAAAGAAGGTGCAAGTGCCAGATTGCAACGTAAATAGCTTAGCGACCGGTTAGCCGAGTTAGGGATGCTGTTAACGTGACATGTCCAGATTAAATCATTAGAGGTATTGACACCAAAGTATTTGCAGGAGTCAGAAAAGGCAACAGGGTTGTTGTTAATGTAATAAGTAGGAGCGACATAGTTATGGCGGCGGTGGAATGATAGCTGGAAAGTCTTACTTATTACTTACATTAAGCGTCATGAGCCAATGGCCATGCTAGCACTTTGTTAATATCTTCTTGCAGGTCTGAAGTATCTCCGTGATTAGTTATTGGCCGGTATACGACACAGTCATCAACGAATAGGTAAATTTCGGACGAGATGTTATAAGGTAGGTCATAGCTTGCTTGGCTGCCCCACGCTTCCGCGAATATTTCTCTCTGTGTATTTGGCCATAGAAACGAGAGCCCCGAACTGCGCACTACAAGCTGCAATGGTGCATTTGGAAGTGAAGTAATTTGGAAAGTAAATAATTAATTTTGCTGCGAAATTACTGATAGAAACTAATGTACTACGTTACCGAATCACCACTTGAGAAGAGTAATGCATTGCATTACAAATTACCAAAAAGGTAATTAAAGTACTGTAATTCAATTACTGCCATGTCTGTCGGAGAGCCCACACCAGCCTTCCCCCTTCCAGAGCGCCTCTAGAGGCTCCCGGCTGCTTGAACGTCCTCTCTCCCCGCTTGCCAAAAACGGCTCGGTCTATGGTTGGACCTTCAGAATGTAGAGCGTAACTGAAGGAAGAGTTGGCGCTAGCGCTGTAATTTGTAACGAGACGCGGCCTTATCATTTCATTAGTTGAGGCAGATGATTTGAGGTGTATCTCGAAGGATTCCAGCCACGCGCTTGTATCAATGTTCCCTTTTATGTTAGTTACTGTTCGCGGTTTTATCTAGATGTTTCTACGCCGCTTTTAAATTGAGCATTGACGAGTGAAACGAGCATTTGTAGATCGACGACCACTGAGCACGGTGGTTGCTATCGCCGCCGTCGATGGCTTAGTTCTTTTTCTGGCACAAGTCACCCAAATAAAGAGTTGATTCCTGCGAAGATCGTCTCTTCATTTTTTGCCGACGGCATTATCACCACCATGTGACAGTATCTAATAAGGCCGGGCAGAAAAAGAAAAACATTAAACGGCAGGTAAAGAACAGAAGCTAAAACTGGAATAGTTCACTGGAAAAGAAACCGCCTTTAGACATATATAGAAAATGGAAAACCCGGATTAAAAAGGAAACCTTCTATGACAACTCAAGAGGCAGCGGCCTAAATTTGAAGCTAGATCAGGATGTCTTAGAACCAGATTCGAAGAGTCTCAGCGTAGAGTTCTCAGCCCGTTGGCATTGATTGATATACTCAATCTAGAGGCGGTCCTCAAGGTTCGGGTGTCGGGCAGTATCCGGTGAACATGCTCTTCTCTATACTCTGATGTCTGACTGTAAACCAGAGAATTTGGATTGACCACTATTTATGTAGTTTAGTTCATTAGGCTTGGTCTTTTCCTGCCGCCTGTGGCGGTTTATTCCCCCGGCCAAGGTCTTTCGCCATGGTCGGCTAATCGTCCAGCGGAGTCGGTACCGTTTGATTGCTTCCTCAGAAATGGGGCTACTACCATTGGTTATACTATCTTCCCGGTTTTTTTTGTTTCGGTTAATTGTGATGCCATTTGACTAAATGAGGCAAGTTATCCAGGAGGAGTTTTGCTCTATTACTCCACCATACATGGCAAAATTACTTTCGAAAAGGAAATAAATTACATTACTAATTACTTTGCTGAAAATCGCAGAAAAGTAATTAAATCACATTACTCATTACTGGTCCTAAATAGTAATGAAATTACATTACAATTACTTCTACTGAGTAATTAAATTACTTTTAAAATTACCTTCTACTTTCCATGCATGCTAAAACTATGCAATACTAATAAACAAAACAAAAACTTGTTCTCCAGACGCGAAGCACACACAGTCTTTCGTCTTCCCGCTAAATTCTGTCCCAGAGAGCTATTCCTTCCCTCTCTTCTACAGCACGTGCCATTACAAAAAAAAAAAAAAAAACGCGGTCGAACGATTGTGAAATGACCGGTGAACCCAGCGTCTTGCGTAGCTGTCTCCGCCATTTGAAGGGTCGAAGAAGCTAGGTTATTTATTGCTTCCGCAGTCCCAAGAATCAACGTCTGCACATATGTGCTCACTGCTCAGTAATGCTCAAGCCACGGTGCCTCACGTCATGGACCTTTCCGGCTATCTCCCCCAAACCAAATCCTCCCTCGCCCCCTGGTGTCTAGTGTAACTAGGTACCACTGTACCCTAGCCGGCGCAACAGGGTGGTGGTGGTGCTGCGCCGCGCTCCCTACTAGTGTCAGCTCCAGCCTTCTTGCACCATCTCTCCCTTCGGGATTCCCTTGACGCCTTGTATCCTGCTGCTTGGAGAATGGTTGCCCATGCTACACATGAGGTCTCAGACGCACTGTTCTGCTCAATTCTGTCCCCCTTTGCCGATACGTTACGCTGGCTTCGCTTGCCGCACGTCGTTCCTGCTTTCGCGGCACTCTACTTCGTTGTCTATTGAAGGAGTAGTGGCGCACGTTAGTAAAAGTAATTTCGACAGGAATTAATTACTTCTGCTGCGAAATTACTGTCAAAAAGTAATTTATTACATTACTAAATTACCGGCCTGAAAAAGGAATTCATTACATTACAAATTACCGAGAAAAGTAATTAAATTACAGTAATTTCATTACTGTAATTCAATTACTGCCATGTATGTACTCCACATTTATAGACATCCCGGAGGTGAAGCGATTTAGCAAGACGGGCATCCTATGCAGATCATCAAAAGTTGAGTGCCTGAGTGACCTTCAGGCGTGTTTCAGGTTTGGCACTTTAGCGGTAAAGACTTTTGTCAACCCGCACCTCGCTTGAAAAAGAGGCATTGTCCGTGGTGTTCCCTCGAACACCACGACTCGTAACAAAGAGTTTGCGCTTCTTAAAATAATCGAAAAACGTCGTTCCCGTGGGGAGGTTACGGCAGTATTAAAAAAGCGCAATTTGGAATTTGCTGCTGTGACTTCGTGTCCTTCGAACCTCTCCCCAGAAGCACTTTTGAAAATGCTTATCCCTGCTGATGTGGTGACCGAATACAGGTGCACTAGGCCGGCAGGTAAATCTCGAATACCCACAGAAAAGCCATTTTAACTTTCTTCGGTTCACCTGCCCGTCTGAAGTTAAAGCATGGCCCTACCTGTTTCATGTTTAGCCCTTAGCTCGTCCGCTGTAATGCCGCAATTGCAAATGCGCAATTCGCTGTGGTTCATATGGTGGTCCCCACTCGGCAACAGAGTTTGTTCGAAGTGTCGAGTTGCTGCCTGTGCTCTGCCTCGCACGCTGCTTCTGACTCCAGCTGCCCTGCTCGTAGCAATGATTGCGCTCCTTGAAATCATCGAAAAACTTCGTTGTTCCCATAAGCAGGCTGCGGCAGTATTAAAGGAGTGCAATTCGGGACTTGCTGCTGTGATTTGCGTGTCTAACAGCTTCCTTAGAATCTTCTGTTTCTTCAGCTGTGGTCTCTGCCATTGACAAGTGTATGCCGGTTGTAATGGAACACTTCTTTGTTTCTTTTGCGGAGACCTTTTCTCGCGTGCTTGTGGCAAGGATGGAGACTCTTTTTTTTTTTTTTCAAACTCTGACAACCGGTGCCCCTGCAGTCCCCGACATGCCCGTGGTCTCTAACGGGAGATCACCTCCCAACAAAGAATCCTCTGCTACTACCCATCTAAGCAATTCTAAGGCGACCGGTTTCCTAAATTCTTGTTCTTCTAGGTCAAGAATCGCTGGAGCATGCAGTGAGCGCAGTAGCTCCCCAGTTTAGAATATCCCGAATCAGCCCTCTAAATCTCAACCCAAAGATAAATCCTGGGTAGGCCACAGCAGGCGCATGATGTGCTGATGTCAGCTGTAGAGTACGTGCATCTTTGAATCAACATTCTTTCTTTTTTAATATTGCAACAGAACTGCGCCGCTCACATAATTCTGGTTTTGAGAATCTCCTCTACGTAATACTTAAAATTCACCCTGACATTATTTTCCCCTTCAGGCGCGAATTAAATTTTCTGAAAGGAAAAATTTTTCCTTGTGTTATTCATGATCAGTACACCAGACAGAAGTCAAGTGCAAGAAATTACGCCAAAATTTTCATATTTGAGCCCATTTTATTTGCGTCCACGTTTCTGGACATGGCGCCTCAAAGCTCCTACATGAGTGCAAACACTACAACATTCTCTTGTATTCTCTACTAAGTATGAGGAATGAATAAATGTTTCACTCTGAAAATACCTAAGGTACAGAAGAGTAGCCGCTTGTTCAAGTCTTATGAAATAGATAAAAACAGTCATTTTGTGACGACAGGAAAAGCAAAATTCCGCATTTGCGGCCGCGAACGCGGCTCTTCAAAGTGCAGCCCTGGCGTCTGCATCGTTGTGCGTTTGGTATGCTCATAACCTGGGGCCAGTGGTTGGTGCCATCATAGCGCGTAGTGCTTGTTGGCAATGGCTCTGCATTGTGAGGCTTCTTTTTGATCTCCTGTGGACCTTCGTTGCTCGGTCGACCTCGCTTCTTTGGGGGTGCTTTGTTGCAGGCGACTAAGCTATTAGCCACATCACTCTGAAATGCGAGCAAATCTAATGTGCTTTTTTTCGACAGTTGCATATTGTTTGCATCTCTGATGTACTCCAACCATTGCAAAGAGCAAATGAAACAAAATGCGATATTACTTGCACCGGCTACTTCCTTGTTCTTGGGTGCAGTGGGTAGAGGGACATCAAAAAATCCATCTTGTCGACGCCTCCCATGTACTTGTCGCACTCGAGGAGGACTTGAGGGCATTCAATGTCGATGTGTGATTTAGAAGACTCGCTCCACCTTCGTACAGTGCCTGCTTCGCCTAAGCCCACGGCGGTTGAAGCCATGTTCACAATACCGTTGTCATGCCAGCGCACAAGAACAATGTCGCCATTTTCTGAACGAAGTGTCTAAAGGTACGTCCGACGTATCCATTCGATTCTCGTAAAGATACGGCGGACGTCGATATACAGGCTCATGGCTATATGCACGTCGAACGCGGCCACATTCCGCTTGCTACGCGTGAATTAATCTTATCATAGCCTCTATGATATCAGCTAGCCGCGACTCTCGATGAGGTGCTACGAAGAGTGCATCCGTTCTAACATAGATCACGGTCTTCACTTAGGGTTGTGTACGGCAAGCATCGCTGTCACGCACATAGCTGCAGGCGATGCTACGTACTGCACCAGCTTCACCAGCTGGCATCGAGATACGCACATTCACGAGCAGCTTTCGCTTCGCACTAAACTATTACCTCGATCTGCCCGTAATGTAAGCGAGTTACTCCTAGCATTTACGCTGTCTTAGGTCCTGCATCGACCTCCGAAGATCTAGCGCCGGCACAACACATACACACCTCGCCGTGCAGAACATATTCGGCAGTCCAAAGTATGTATGTGAAATGGCATTATGCTCGTTCCTCACATGCAGACCGAGGAAACAGGATGCTTCTAGCTAAATTCTTCGTTTAAATTCTACCTCAGAGCCGTGGCAGAAGACATGCCGAATCTACTAGAGGCCTCCGCTGCTACTGCGGCGAGCTGCACTGCACATCGACTCGTCGAGGCGAAGACCTACTGCACCGCACCGCAAGAGTGCACAACCGGAAAGACGGAAGCGCGAATGATCCGAATTCCCTGTGAACAGCAATGTTCTTTGGTATTTAGGGGAAGGCTAGACTAAAGTGCTTAGCCTGCATCTTTTTCTTGTCGTTGAATTTTGCGTACATGTAGTTTAAACACCCGCATGCTCGAGGTTAGCATGACCCGACTGAACGGCCGCGCAGCTTTGAAACGATCGGGATCGATATGCATGCATCGCCGGACTTGGGTACGCGGTAGAAAATGTGCGCTGCACATTTCGTTGCAGAAGATGACTCTTGGAATTTTGCAGAGTGCGCCATGCAAGTGATCATTGCTACAACCACGCATCCATGTTCCAACGGCTGGCCTACCCCGAGGCGCATAAATGTTCAACCGTGGACGTATCAATGATCGAAGAGAGGACAGATTTTCACAGTTTTGGGCGCGAAATCGATAGCTACCAGTGCTCAGTGTTAGAGAAATTCTGCCTTGATCATGCGCAATTCAGTGTTTCAGGTGTCGTCAGTAGCTGTAAGTTTGAACAGTTCGCCTGTCAAGTCAGCCGCGCCAGCGATGGACCGGTGGAGCGATTTTCCACGCTACACCGCTGTCTTGCTAAAAAGCCTACCTAGGCGGCGTTTGTCATAAAGCTGCTTTTTGTGGGCCCCGTAATTGAAAGCAACGCCTCCAGAAACGCGTTAAATGTTCAAAAATGTATTCTCTTCAACAGTTTCACTCCAGGCTGTCAAAGCAGGCGGACGTTGATAAAACAGTTGAGCACTCCAGTCTTTAGAAATCTGTAGAATCGCCTTCAGTTTGTAAAATTATTGGAATAGGTCACTTTCCGATCGCTGGGACATAGACCCTCATGACAGCGCTTTCACGTGAATAAGGACCACACCAGACCGAAAGCTTGTCTCATATAACATAGCTAACCAAGGTATACCTTACAGCATTGTGTTGATTTTTATGGTGCATAAGCGACTAATGCTGCCATGCACCAAGAACAAGGTTTAATGTATTTATTTGTGTGTAATGACTAAAATGTTCTTTAGGATGTAGCTTGCTTAGGAACATTTTAAGAAACCAAAAATGCAGGAAATTTGCACGTCTCTCCTAGGATTACAGTTCAGAAGAGCGTGTTGTCGGGCTAGTTGGTTCTGCATAGTATATAAGAGAAATGCGCAACAACTTAAACAGGACACTTACTCGCTTATTTATTTCCTAGGATCATGCTGGCATGGAAAGGGATCTGTTGCAAAATTGTACAAAATGTTTCCTCTTATTTTCTCGACTCTGACGCACGTGTAAAATATGGTTTATTGTTAGTTCATCTCCACACTCCTTGCATATTGGTTTGTCCTCTTTCATAAGTATGAAGCTGTGTGTGAGGTGTGGGTATGTGTTTTGTGAAGATGACCTAAAATGGCCTCCATGTTGTGTTTTTGATTACTGCATGATTTCCATTCCTTAATGACAGGTTTGACAAGTATAGTTTGTAGTTTATTTCAATGTTTCAAAAATCCTGCCATTTCACTCTCACTTTTCTTTGTACAAGTTTCTTGGTATCTTCATGCAGCATATTCACTCTCTGTAATTTAGCATTGCATCAAGGTAACCTGGTTATTTCTTTTCATCACCTTTCAAGACAGCTGTCCCGATTTCATAAAGTGTAGGGTTTCTGACGACAGGAACTCCTTGGAAGTAATAGAAATAAATGAGATCCACAATCATGAGCTATCTAGGGTATGCATATACATGTCCATCGCTCAGTGGAATGGTGTCAGTACGCTGTTAGAACAGGTCTTGTGGTAACAACAACCATTGTCTGAGGTAGTCCTATAATGGGCATTGAAATGCTATGTAACTACAGGTACTGATAGAACTCTTGATCATGTTATGTGATGATGCGATCCTTGCATGCATATAGGTATACATTTCAGAATCTGCAGTGCACCACTTGACCATTTGCCACCAGTTTGTGTGAAAATGTATTTTTCATGCCTGTTAACCAGTATTTAACAGATGACCCCTGTGCACAAGCCAAAAGTGCCACGAGCCAAATGTCACGAGGCCACAGCCACACGACATGGCAGGAGCTGTTAAGTCAAGCTTACAAAGTTATATTTGAAATATGTTCTGGGACGTTTCAGCTCCAATTAAGAAAGGTTGAGGCTTACAGAGGTCCATGCCAGGTTGTCTATCACCTAACAGGGCAGCCTACGACCGTATGCTAATGAGTATATCTGAGATAACAGAGACATGAAGTAAGGAATTAGTAATTATGTTTGTAGCAAAGGGCATGTAAATTAACGGGAATCCACAGTGGGATCTGCAGACAAGAACCATTAACGCTGGCACACCATACTCTTACAGGTGGAGATTAGGAGTCTCCCTAATTTTTTTTTCTGCTCAAAGCTTGTCATTTCCTTCATTCTTCCAGATGAGGAAGATGTGAAAATGATAGCATCGAAAATTCCGGAGACCATCGTTAACAAGGATGCTGATCCCAACAGCGTAAAAAGGAATTTCAGAAAAGATGGGTGACTAGTAATGCTGGGAACAGTTGAAGCTAAGTGGAAAGGCATGAAATTGAAATGCAGCATATGCAGAGATATGTTGCGAGACGACCAGTCTGTGGTGTGCGACATCTGTCTCCGTTAGTTTCATCAAGTGATTGGCCAAAGCAGATGGGGCTTGTGGTTTTGTGATAAGTGCAGTGTAGTAGCATAGATGCAACCTTGCCCATTAATAATTGGAGTGGAGTAAGTGCATTGTTTTGTTTTTGTAAGATGTTCATGGTTTCCATGCAAACATTATGAGAATTTTTTTCCTAGAGAATGTTTGCTGAAATGTGAATATAATGTGCAATAAAACTAGTGTTTTCTTGCTATTTACTTTTCCTTGTATACATTAGTTCTGTGAAGAAAACCACAGGCTAGAAGGAAATGTAATGGCATGCATTTTGATACTTGGCCCCGTTGTGCTGGCTCAGTAGTTAGTGCTTGGCTGCTGAACCCAAAGATGCAGATTTGGTTCCAGCCAGAGCAGGAGCATTTCAATAGAGGCGAAACAATAAGCCGTCATACACCGTGCGGTGTCAGTGCATGTAAAAGAATCCCAGGTGGTCGAAATTATACCGGAGCCCTCAACTATCGTGTTCCTCATAGCCGTAGTTATTTTGGGATGCTAAACCAGATATATATCACATCATACTCTGAGTAAGATGCTATTCATGGTCAGTTAATCGTACACTAAACAATCAATTTTTTTCTGCATGGTACAGCAGCTGTTGTACAATTCTACTTTAGCCTTCATGAAGAATATCACACTGGCTCCACATGGCCTTCTGTTGACCCTTGATATGCGTCACAATCACACACCCGGGCATGTATTTGTCTAAGGGCACCTATGCATGCAAGGAGGGGACCGTTACTTTCCATTTGTCCGAACTGTTATGCACGATCCACATCATTTCTGTAATTCAACTGCCTGCTATTTGAACTGTCCAGCATTGATGCAAGTTTCAAAGAACTGCAATTAGCAAATTAATCCAAGCAGGAAACCATGCCAAGAACTGCTTCGGTTTCATCTTTAACAACTGTTTGAGAACTAAAATTAGCCAAATGTTGCAAAACATAGATGAGAGGTTACAAAATCTAAAAAACAATGCAGCCTACCTATGACAAGTAGGGTTTCACATCCTAAAGTGACATATGTAGCTATGAAAAATACTGTAGTGGAGAGTTCCAGACTAATTTGACTGCCCAGGCTTTGTACTTTATGTTGACATCTTGCAGGGAACAGAAGCATTTGCATTTCACCTGCACCAAAGTGCGACTGCCATCACTGGCATAAAACATCACGACCTTGGGGCAAGTAGCCGAACGTGCCATTAAGATGTCGCAGCGTCTACGTACATGCTATACACGTCAACCTTTCTAGCATTAAAGCTGTCATATGCATGGCAGATATTCATGTTCAGCTTTGGACTGACAAGTTTAAAAGTGTACTATTTGTGTTGTCTAGCATGAAAAACAAAGGAAACTAAGGAAAAACGAAAAAAAAAATGAACATATGTTGAAAAAGCACTAGTCATTAACACATAAAGCACATTCGTTCCTTTATTAATGATAAAGTGGCCTTCAACAATAGTACAAAGCCTGAACATTTAGGAAGGTGCTGTGCCAGGCAGCTATTTTACAGAAATCTGAACCATTTCACCTGTAGTAATGCGCATCCCTGCGGTGTGGGCTGGTCCACTCCAACATGCGAAAATTGCATCATGTGCATTCCCATTTTCCGAGTTTTGAGCTCTGTAGTGCAGGCTAACAAATTGTCGATGACTTATTTTCGTCTGATTGTTGCACAGCGCGTATAAATAAATTACCACTGCACCTAATAAACACTGACATGCACGTGCAACATCGCCGATCATAAACGGACACACTGATGTCCGTCCAGACATCGGCGCACTCATCACAGCACTCTTCGTAGTCTCACACAGCACTCTAGTAGGCAGTAATCCGTACATCACAGCATCTCACGGTAAGCACAAACCACACCTCCAACAAACACGAATGACGCGATGCTTGGGCTAGAGACACGCCGGCGGCACCTAGCTTTTTCAGCGCCGCTTGTACTACGTAGAACTTGCAGCACCAAACCTCAATGCGAGCAGAAAGCGATGCGTTACGTGACGCATCTCATCACAGATGGAAGTGACGAAACTTTGAAGAATCAAAACTACATAACTACATAACGACCGTCGTAGACGTTAATCCACATGATAACGAGGACCAAATGAGCGGGCCGCAGGCTGGCCGTCAACACTCCGATTACATGCGCTTGCGCTCTGGTCGTGCTTGCCACCCTGCCGCGGTCCAACTCACGTAAACCTATCATCATGCCATCACGTAGTATATCAACCATTCTAGGCACTATTCTTGCCACTGTACTATTCTTTGTAATTTCACATTTCACGCATGCAGTATGTAGTACATACTTCTTACACCTCGCACGTACACCTCATACAAACTTCGATTTGGCTACATATGGCTACCATGTTGCTACCAACGTTACTAGTTGCTACAACCACATCTGGGGATCTCGAATCCGTCCGTCTTTCCCTGCTTTCCCGACGGATCCCAAGGCCCATATCGGAGAAAAATGCGTTGGGTCCGTCGGAAGAACCCTACCTATCGGGTCCGTCCGCCGTACCTCTGAAAAATATTTCCCGGATCCGTCCGTCGTATCTCGAAGAAAAACGCACCGGGTCCGTCGGACGTACCTTTAAGACCATCGATCGGGTCCGTCCGACGTACCTTTAGCCACAGCCTTTTCTGAAACCTTGCCATTCCTCTGTTTCATCATCGGAGAGGTCGGCGTCGGAGACATCTCCATTGTAGATTTTTCTAAGCAATGTTTCAGCGCTCGAATCCTCCAACTTTCTCCCTGCGGATGTATGGTTTTGAAGACCTACGTGGAATGAGCCAATCTGGCGCAGTCTACGCGCAAAAAAAAAACAGAGCATCGAGGATAGAATGCAGCTCTTTGGTATTGTTATGAGCCACCTTTCTCTGCGCACGAGAAGCACGGAGACAACACGAATCACGTCATTGGTTTCTTACTCGAGCGAGCGCGCGTGCCTCGTTTTCTTGTTCCTTGTCCTCGTTTTTCTCGTGCGCACCGAGCGGCGTCTCGTAACAATATTTTCGGCACTAAAGGCCGCTGTACGGTTGCTTTTTTGACCCGCTCCGCACGCATGCGGCCGCACCGAGACGACCGGTTCGGCGGGGCATACAATAGCGCACACCCGCATCCGTCGTCCGCAGAAAAGTTGACTCAATCTCAACTTTTTGCCCGCACGTGCTGATCAGCAAGGCGACCGGATTGCAGCTATTGGTTGCGCTGTAGGCGACGTCTCTGGCTCCTCCTCCCCGATCTTGCCAGGCAATATGGCCGCCAGCGGTGATAGCGAAGCGACGAGCGAAGCGTATATGGTAGTTGTTGCTCTGCCGCAAAAACCAATATACTTTGCGCGCATTGCTTACTAGTGTTCCTATCGACTGTGATTTCCCCTCAAGTCGGATCATATGCGCCACTGTTATCTGCGCTGAGCTGAAGACGGTGATTTTCCAACCGGCGAAGTGTACTAGGTCGCACCGGTGTCACGATTTGTTTGTGATTATTGCTAGCCGCGAGGATCTTCACGGCCGACAGCCAGCAACAGTTTCACGGTGATTTTCATGCGCACGAATCGGCTCCTCAGCGCATCGAAAAGTGCCCGTGCATGTGTTGCGAAAGTGTTTACGACTTGAGCGACTGCCACCTAGAAGAGGACTGTCCATGTTTGCAAAGTTCGTCACACACTGTGTTTTCCTAATGCTGAAATTAACTTGGTGACAGCTAGTCTGGCACCCGTTCCACTAGTCGCAGTGACCGCAACAGAAACGAGCACACGACTTTGTTTCCGCGATGTGTCGATCGCCTGTGTTGATCGCGGTCCGTGTATGTGCTGTGCTTGCCGAGCCTTCCCGTGCGAGCGCCGAGCCCTTCGACGACGGTAGCCGCGCGGCTTTCGGGCTACTAATATGCCACTATTCCGCGGTTTGCGCTTTGTGCTGATATGGGTGCTCGACGGCACTGTGCAAACTGTGAAAATATCGTGTACTTTCACGGCAGCTGTCACTTTGAGAGCACCTTCCTGTTTATTTTTATTTCCTGCTAGCTATAGTGCACCTATGGCTGCAATAAGTATCTGTGCGATGAATCGGTCGACTGAACACTTCTGTATGTGATGGGCTAAACGCTTTATTACCACATCAGGTCTTAAAAAAAATAAAAAACATTCAGACGCGATGCCAAAAAAAAAAAAAAGTACAGTATGGCGGGAGGTTATGCTAATGAAAAAAAAAGCACATGATATGAACACTTTGGTGTACCTAAGGCATGTTGAGCATGAAAACATATTTGGTTAAAAAGAAAGAAAACAATTGAAGAAATTATTGTGGTTACAATCTGCTTTCTTCCTGCATAACTTGGATGAGTTAAGTTTGTTGGACAACTGCTTAGACAAATGATGTATATAGGCTTTATACTGACATGATGATGTTATGGAGTTGCACACATTACATCCCATACTTGTTGCTTTGACAGCTCTACTCTCGCCAGACTGCATGCCAACTCAGTTTCATTGGTATTGAGTAGCTGTTCAGCTGCATTTCTTTGCTAAGGGGTACCAATTGAGATATTTTCGATGCCATCAAAATCAGATGTCGATGCTCATGTCCGTGCCTATTTGCTGCTTCCATTTTGCTGTGACGCCCATGATTACTTGCCTACTGAGTGATATTGATGATGTACGTGTGCAAATCTTACAACAATGTAGAATGCAATACTGATTTTTTTAGTCTTTGTTGCATTTGCTGCTCGCCTAAATTTTTTGCACCTTGCAAAGTGATCAACTGAGTTTTCTCACATATCAGTTTACATTTGCTGTATGGCCACCACTGTGCATGGTCTCATACCACATTTGCAAAGATTCATTACCTTATCTTTTCATCGTGTGTTGAGCATTATCACATAGGTATTGGTTCTATAATGGTGATGTTGATCCACTATGAAAGCTGTGAGGCATGGATGTAACACCTGACTTGTTGACACTAAGGTCACATGTAACTTAATCTGAATTCATTCCTTTTCTGCTTAGATTGGATTTGCTGTTTGCATTCACAGATTCACTACTCTGCTTTGCACCTATGCAGAGTGTTACCTTAGCTTTGCAGGATAAGGTTATAACATAATGGTTACAATCTAAGCGGGCAGCCTAATTCATTTTGTGCAATGACTAGCAAATGAGCTGCCAAGCCTTGCAGTGGTGACTTTACTGCTATTTTAACATAAGAAAAAGTGATTTGGGAAGCGGAGTGTGTGAGCTGAAGGTCTCAGTGTGCCTCACAATTCATGAATTCACAAAAACATTGTACACAGTGCAATGAACAGTATTATGATGGCAGTTTTTCACAGAGTAACAGCCATGCAATTCAGTCTGTTTTACTTTCATACGCAAATACAAAGAGCCTTAAAAGCCCTCACACACTATAATAGAAACCTCGGTACCACAGTGGTAGTTTTGTTTGCAAGTATTGCTGTGCTTATTAATGAAAATTACATGGGTCACAAAAATACATTTTAACGAGCTGTATATGTGAACTTATTTTTCTAGTTATGGTAATGACACAAACAGCCAGGCTGTGGGACTCAAGAAGGACATTTCTCTTTGGAAAGTGTGCAAGTTAATTACAACACTGTGTTTCATGGAACAAAAATTTGTTCAGTGGAAATATGTCGGCTTAACTTGTTTTTAAAACTTTTACACAACGCATTAATATGGGTCTTGTGGAGCTGGCAAAAACACTGCTAAAGGACAAGGACAGTAGGAAAGAATAAATGCAATTGTACTATGTAGCAATTCTTCTTCTTGTTTCTTCATGCAGTTTCCTTTTTTCTTTTCCCACGAGCTATCCCCACAGTGCACTGGGATCAAGCCCTTTAGAATTTACTTAGTCACGAGAGGAGAAAGTACAGGAAGCAGTGTGTATGTGTACTTGTAATGCACATTATAGTTAGCCATCTCATCTCATTGGCCTCAAAGTCCCCGCTGAGGTGGCGCGCTCGACTGCTGTTCCCAAGGATATGGGATCAAATCCTGGCCTTGGCGGTCACTTTTGGATGGAGGCGAAAAACAAGGCACCCGTGTGCTGTGCGATATCAGTGCACATTAAAGAACCCCAGGTGGTCGAAATTTCCGGAGTCCTCCTTTACGGTGTCTCTCATAGCCCGAGTTGCTTTGGGACGTTAAACCCCACAAACCAAACCATTGACCTCAAAATGCTGCTTATTCTCATCATGATCCCAGAAGCATGCACCCCCTTCCAATACAAAGCATCTGATAAGAGACTACAGGACAGCTTCCACCATATCAGTTAAGACCACAGCTGCGTCATCACCGTTTCACTTGAAGCTGACCCCAAGAGATGCCAGCAAACCATGCATACCAAGTATCCCGGCTAAAATTCATCAAACCTTAAATTAGGTAGACTGGTCTAGGCTAGTGAAACCAACCGAGAACTATTCAGAGTTGATTGCCCTAGTCTCCAGTGGCTTTCCATTTGCCATGGTTTTTCTGCAGGTAGTAAAAACTAATTAGTGACTTATTTATTGGCCCCAGGAGCAAAGCATCAGCTCTAAAGTTGCAGATAGTGCTAAAAAGCAGCTGCCCGCAATGTTTGCTTCATGGCATGATTTCCATAACTGGCTTCCAAATCGAGCTTTCATATGACTAGCTGCTCACACATATCTCTCACCCACATCATGCAAAGCCACACCATGGAGAGCACTTCTGACAAAAGCCAATTTTGTTGTCCGAGCCACGTTTTGGGACATTGAAGAGGAATTGCTGTCATGCAGACACTTTATTTATTGGGTTTGTTGCCGTTCAAGACAGAGAAAAAAGAGTTATGCAAAATAGAAGGCACCTTGGTACAAACATTTCTGTCAGCTGTTTTGGAAAACAGTTTTCTACTTGCTTATTGATACTAATTGTTCTTGAAACCAATAATTTAAATGTTAACTATATAGCCTTAATCATTTTAAGGTTAAATAATGAAACACCAGCCTAGGCCAGGCAACTTTCAACAGCCCACAGCTGGATTATTTCACTGAGCTAGGGCACATCGATTTTCTGAAAGCTAGGACACCTGGTATATAACACACTGCATAGACTTTTTTTTTTCTCTCTTTTACTTTTTTAATGTCACAGTCACCTTCTGTTTTAAGTACATCACACAATATGCAAAGTGTTGATTTCAGGAAAAAAGTGCAAAATAAATAGCACCTGGGTGCACACATTTCTGTCAGCTTTTTTTTTTTTTTAAAGATAGTTTACTGCTTTTCTATTGATGCTAGTTTTTCTTGAAGCCAATGGTTGAAATGGTAATTGTATAGTCTTAATCATTAAAGGGTTCATAATGAATGCTGCATAATGAAACTCGCGCCAGGTAACCCTCAACAGCCACAGCTGGTGCGCCTAGCTAGTGGGCTAGCTATAGGCACACAAGCTTTTTTTGAAAGCTAGGACAACTGGTGTATAAAACACTCCAAGGCTCTCCTTTAGTTCTGTTAATGTCATGCCAGCTTCTGTTTTAAACACATTACACAATATGCTTTGATTTTGTTTCTGCAATTCTTGAATTAAAATAATGTGTTTAGTTGCACAGTAATTTCTCAGCAGAAAATAAAGCATTTACCCAACAACTAGTGCTTTCGTAAAGCAGCACAAATGCCCTGTGGAACAAATATGCAGCAACAACAGGGGCAAACTGCAGGTGATGTAAATATACCTTAATTACCAGCCTTGGCAACTATCCAGCCTCTATTCCCACATAGGAATTGCTATACATATTGCTGAAATTCTGATGCTTTAGCTTGCACGTATCATAAATGAACTGCACCCAAGTAATCAGTCAGTTGAGAATAAGCTGTTTGCCCATGCCTGCTAGTTCTTCAGGTAGTGTCCTTGGGTCTGCCAATTTCCTTTTCACACCTCTGTTCCATATTGTACTTTTTGTCCTCATGAAAAGGGGGGAGTGGGGACAAAGAGAGTGCACTTGTTCACACTTGAGGCTATCCACCTGTAGATCCCTCTCCATATCTTGCTACCTTTCCCGGCTGTATCTGGGCCAGTTCGGGCTAGATTACATTGTTTTTGTTGCCCTTTCGTTTACATCTTGAACTTTCACAGTATCCTTCTTCAGCTGTCACTTCAAGAAATACCTTTCTGTTGCTTTGTTTTTATTTCCTGCTGGATATACGCATCTATATGCCTAAAAAAATATTTCTTTGATAGACGACTGAGCACAACTTCTGTATGTGATAGGCTGAACATGTCACCACATAAGGTTTTTTCGTCCCCTGCCCTTTCCACGCCGAGAAGAAAACGCGCTTCCGCTGGACAGCTCTCCCGCTGCTCTGCGCGACTTTGCATTGAAGCCATCTGGGATAAGAAGGGGGCTATCTGGAGAAAAATAAAAATTAATAGGCTAGATGGTGAGAGAGAGAGAGAGAGAGAGAGAGGGGGGGTACATGACAGTATTTTTAAGACCTTCTTTTTGAAGTACATTAGTTAACATTAAGAGAACATTCTAGCTTCTGTTAGACACATTACACGAGATGTTTTACTTAATATTGTTATCTGTGGGAAGTGATAAAGGATATATGCTTCTCGACTGACAGTAAATCGCACCAGCATTTTCATACAGCAGCACAATGAGCCCCGTGGAGCAAATTTGGGTCAGCAGCTAGAACATATCCTGCAGGAAGCACGCAGTGTGTAGTGAACTGCACATAATTTCCTTATTTGCCAGTAACTATATATACCGCCACATAAAAATCGGTATATGTGTGTACATATGCTGTATGAATGCTTATGGTCTAGCTTGCATGCAATATTACATATATATAGATATACCTATATCAGTCCTCGATTTGCTTGAAAACTTCCTTTATCACCATATATATATATATATAGCATTTAAAGGAGCGAACAGTCTCAGAGTGCAAGGCAAACTTTTTTTTTTATTATTATTCATACTGTTGACATTTACGGGAATGTTGTCGTGTGTTGATTACTAGAATAAAGAGCATTAAATGCAAAGCGGAAGGAAAAACAACGCGCCGATGGTGGGAGTCGAACCCACGACCTCCGAATGTTGCGTTCAGTGCTCTTCCAACTAAGCTACATCGACGGCTGTCCTCCCCTCCGCTTGCTTGGGTATATATGTTCACTAACCGGATATATATATATATCCGGTTAGGATATGCACATGACTGCACTGCAGGCTGCAACGCCCCTGTAAACTTCACAGCTGCCTTTTGGACAAGTCTGAAGCCACCTGAAAAGAAACAGAACAAAAACAGAAAACCACAAGCACAAGCAGGCAAAGGAATGAAAGAAAAATAAATAAAGAAGCTGCTATAAATGGCAAAGGCCACACATTTACACGAGCGCAGCACAGTGAGAGCTCTGAAGCGAAGCCAGTACATAAAACGTCACTGGCTGGTCTGGGCCTGGATCAAACAGACCGCTTTGACAGGGCCCGCTGAACCAGATGCAGACCAGAACCTGGCAGCGGCAGCAGAACAGCAGCACTGTTAGGCATTCAAGAGATTTTCACCCAGCATACAAATGGTCAACACATGTCGCGTCCTAGCGCTGTGCTGCCACTGCAAACCGGAAATTGCTTGAATTCCTAAATGCAGCACATGAACCAGTTTCAGGAAACCACTCACTGCAGTGCAAGCTGTGGGCCAGGTCTCAATTCTTTTGTCTAGCTTTAACGTGAGCTAAGCGAGCAAACCTGAAAATGCCTATTGAATAAAATGCAGGCCGGAATTCGATAATGGCTACACCATGTTCACGTTCAAGGTAAATGTAACTTGCTATTTTGGAAGTACAATGCCAGCATCAAGTACTTTGTCCTGCCATGACACACGTCCAGCTTGAGAGAGAAAGTACTGCACGAGCTTTTCTCGCACTGCCTTTGCCTGAGCTCCATAGTTGTTGCTGCTGCACCTGCGAACAGGTGTAAAGCCAGGACCTGTGCGCTCATCAGCTCTCCATTCACCATCAATTACTCGCCCATCCTCTCCCACCCTGTCAACATCTGCTGGGGAACAATACTGAAAAATGGTGTCCTCTTCGTCATCAAGTGTCCTCAGGTAGTTATGCAAAAGCACAGTGGCCCATACTATTGCATCCACCGTTTTTGTAGAGGCCCTGATTTCCTGACGAAGGATCATCCACCGGTTAGCCAAAATACCAAAGGCATTCTCTACGATACGCCTTGCTCGACATAGCCTAAAGTTAAAAATCCTCCTTTCTGAGTTGAGGCTTGCTCCTGGGAAGGGTCTCATGAGATATGAAGACAGTGGGAAGGCCTCATCCCCAACTATGACATAAGGAAGTTCTACAGAGGTGCCTGGGAGCAGTCTTGCTTCTGGTATGGACCAAGAGCCCGCTCTGAATTCCTTCCCCAGTTCACAGCTGTTGAAGAGGCCAGCATCCCCACGAGAACCGCATTCCCCAATGTCTACTTTAATGAATCGATATCTGGCATCACACACAGCAAGTAGAACTGTGCTGAAGCCACCCATGTAGTTGTGGAACATTGTTCCAGAGTTAGCAGGCGCCTCTATCTTAATGTGCTTCCCATCAACTGCCCCAATACAATTTGGAAAATTACAAAGGTCTTCAAATTCAAAAGCTATTTGTCTCTAGTCAGCTGTGGTTGGCTCTGGGAGATACAAGGGCTGAAGAACTTGCCGCAAGGCAATGCATGCTTGCCTCACAATACGGCCTGCTATAGAGTCGGAGATCCTGTACGACTTTGCTATAATCTTCAACGTGGAACCGTGTGCCAGGTACCTGCAAAAATAGGAAACCCAGTGAGTAGGACCAATGCAAAGCACTATTTGTACATGGAACAAACTTTTAGGCACATATGTCATTCAGTGAAGCAGTTTATAATTTGGTTTACGGGTTTAACGTTGCAAAGTGAACCAAGGTTATGAGGTATGCTGTTAGGCTAGGAGGGTCCGAAAATTTTGACTACCTGGGGCTCGTTAAAGTGCGCTAACATTGCAATGTACACAGGCGCCTTGTTTTTTGCCTCAATTGAAAAGTAGGCACCACAGCCTGGATCAAATACAAATCCTTGAGTTCAGGAGTAAGTGTCCATCACCGAGCTGATGTGGTGAGATACTAGTTCATATTGTTGAAAAGCATGAAATGCAAACACAATCTCAAACAGGCAATACATAGGCATGGAACTACTCTTCGATTAAGAATGAAGTACTTAGTACAAGCACGAAGAATTTTGGAATTATTATTCTATTAGTCAGCAGATCACTACATCTGCAACCAATCATTAGCTGTAATAAAAGAATCGGCGTAGTCGGCGTCTTACTACACCTGCCCCCTTTGCTTCATATCTCAGAGCTGATCTGATGTCATAAAAGTCCTTGAGGGCAAGGAGCAGTAGTCGAAGAACAAGACTATGCAAGGCTTGGCAGTGGTATTTTTCTTTCGTATAGGTTGTGCCTACTTTGAACACAAAGTGCAGTGCCACTGGCATTCACACCACTAATGTTTCTGTTAACTAAACAAGGGAACATGCAAACAAATCTCGGAACACACTTACTGCAATGCCTGAAGTCAGAGGCACTTTGGCAATGAGTTTCCTCAGTACCGAGCCAGGCCACTGAGCTCTTGTTCACTTGTACTGTTTGGTTTCGGTTTGTAGGGTTTAAACGTCCCAGAACGACTCAGATTATAGAAGTCAAAAGATTATGACATGTATTCTAGCTTTCAGTTCTTCACTGAATGCTTGGTTGATGCAAATACGAACATTATCTCACCCATCCATAAGCTTGAGAATGTGAGCTAGGCCCAGTATATGTGATATGCTCTGCCAATATTAATACACGAGAAATGGAATCATGTGCCTTGTAAAAAGCCAGCAAAATGTATACAGCTTTACACTTGGTAAATATCAAAGTGCAGATTCTCACTATATGGTTGGGCATCTAAATATCTGATCAACGAGGATCCAAAGGAAATTAATGTATGGACATTTGAGCGTGAAACCTTATAAAAGGAAGTAACGTAAATGTGCTGGATGCATGCAAGTCCCCAACAGAGGACTCAAAATCCATAAATATTAGTTTTCCACCACCTTAAATTGAAATAACAGTATCAAGACCTGTTGCTCCCTTACGACAATGCAAATTTGCAATGCACTGTCATGAGATATTTTATTATCGGACTGTTTTTTAGACTTACACAGTCCCTTTACATGCTATGTAAATATATGGCCTTTTGTTTTCCTTGTATTCAGTATCTACATATTCGATGTTGGACGAGCCATGCATAAAAAATTGCAGTATGTTTGCAAAAAAAGTCATCAATAGACCCTGACATTCAAGGCATGCAATCAAGCTATGGAGATGTAATTTACTTAGGATCATCACACCTAAATCAAAATTCAAGCAAGTCTACATGTTTTCTTTGCAGCTGGGAGCCCTTTGTGTCAATAGGCCATGGTCAACATTCTGCTAGAAGTATGCTTAAATATTAGTTCAGCATGATATGGTGGCCTGGAATTTTTATACCTTTTTTAGCCTAAGACAATAAGATAAATCAGGAGAGCTGACTACTTTTCTGTGTTTGCTGATTACAATAATTGCTGCAGCATTATTCTGCTGTGAAATTTTGTCAGCGTTCAGCATTCCTCTTCAGCAGCTTTGGAACCGCTTGACTACAAAATACTGACAGCAAACTAAACAGTGAAGCAAATATTCACAATATTCTAACATATTTTCACATTTCTACTTAGCACTGGTCGATGGATGTCTTGTATTGTTTGTAAAATAAGGTATGTGCAATCAAGAAACAAACTGGGAGATCTCACGAAAAGCACATGGTGTACTAGACATGGCAATACTTGACAATATAGAATTGACCACAAATGTAAAGGAATGTTTACAGCCACAATAAAAAGTTAGTATAATCCAAAATGACATTATTGCCTTCTTGACTGAGCAGATGTTGAAATGCTGAAAGGATGATTACATGCAGGAGCTAACCATAAGCACTTAAAAAGCTTACTAGTACAGCTGTGACTACGCACACAAGTAGAACAACAAAGCCCATGAGGCGCTGGGCACTGTGAATTACAAGTAAACAATACATTTTTTTTTCATACATGCGGTACAATAACTAAAGAGCTTAAAATGTGGATGCACCTTAAACAGATGACAGCATTGCATACACCTGCACATGGTATATGCTACTTACACGTCACTGGATTGAAAACACACACACACACACACACACACACACACACACACACACACACACACACACACACACACACACACACACGCTTACCTTAATGTGAATGCCAGCTTCTCCTAAGCTGACAAACTGACCACTGAGGCTTTGAGTGGCTCAATCAGAGGTCTAACTAACTCTAGGAGACTGTCAAACCTGCACAATAACAACAGCATAATGAAACACTTGTCTATTGAATAAAATGAGTTAGACAACCCCACGTTTCCTGTACGCAAAAAAGCACGGCAGATGCATGTATGCTGAGTAACAAGGGCGATATGCTACAGCGGCCACGGGTAAAATTAAAATTAGTTCATGCTTTTTACTGACTGAGAAATTCATGAACGTGATGTTGGCCGTACTCCTTCGTATCGGGTGAGCCTAGGTAATTACCGCGAAGCTGAGGTAAAAAAAACACACACACAAAAAAACAATAATAATAGAACCAACTAGGCAAGAAATTGATGTCAATACTTTATTTTTTTCATTGACGAGCACTTCCGCGCCTTTGGCTCGCTACGTTGAAAGGCTTCGTTGAGGTTAATAATGCACAAATGTAACCGCGTTTGCATTCCCAGTCTCTTTCATAGTTATGAGTAAAACAAACTTAGTAATAAAGTTTTCACACGCTCTATGCTCTGACGGATGAAAACGCACTTCCCATCTCATGCATCCCTGACGCGAGCACACTACCTGCTCCGGCGTACTGCGCTCAAGAAATTCACGAAATACAGGCAAGGATGATATGAACATGTACTACTTACCTTTCCACAGACATGCGGAAGTACTGGAAGAAGTCTGTGCCGTCTCCGCTCATGTCCCGCACCAACGTAAAATACTCGCCGAGTCGACGCCGATCTCTCAAATGACGTTTTGTAGGCTTACGTTGCTGCTGGTGGATTACGTCGGAGGCGATGAACTGACCAACTAAAGACCAGTTGACATCGCTACTGGCGGCCATGTAGGTAGTCAGGCGCTCTGCTGAACTGCTACTCATGTGGTAGCTGACGAGAGCCATCGACCACACCAAAAGCCTCGACAAAAACCACGCCATGGCGATTCCGACGCAGCCGAGATGCAGCGCGCTAGAAAGGAAGACGCGAAAGAGCTCCGCGGTGGTCACGCAGCAGTTGGAGAATGATAGTATTGGACAGAAGGCGACGCCCGAACGCGCCAATCGGGACGCTGGAACCGTCCGACTGACCGGCAGTCAGCAAAACGATCGTACAACACCCTTTCCGCACCCCGTCCGCTTGAGGCAGAAAACGTGCGGGCCGCATGCGTGCGGAGCGGGTCAAAAAAGCAACCGTACAGCGGCCTTAAGGCGTCGTGTCCACGTTTGTGGACGCGCAATTCTGAGAGCCCACCGAAGCATTCCTTCTTTGCCTACTGTAATGAAATCCACCATGCCCCTTCTACATTACCTTACCAGCATATTTCACATGACAAATTCCGTTTTTCACGACCATTTGGAAAGAGAGCACGCGAAAATAAGATGAACTTACTCGCCGCGCCGTAAAACGTGGGGACGTTCATCTTGACTTCTTGTTTACAAACACATTTCGATGTACCTGCAACAGATGGCGCCACATACTTGACAGGGAGGGGCCTGTTGTTTTGTGCGCCAAATTCAAAGGTGGGAACGCGCCTTGCGAGCAAGCTACGACGACATTTGGGTCGCGTCCACATATGTGGACGCAGCGCCTGAAGGGGATAAGAATCCTGGCTTTCATCTGCAAAAAGATTCTCTCTTAACAACTTTCGGACGGTGAGATGAGATCGCCAGGGCAGGGGCGGTGAATTAATGGTTTTAGTTTCGTCTAATTGTTCATAATGTTTCTATTTTCATTTTAATTAGCTTGTCAGGATTGTGAAATTATTGGTTTGGAGTTTCTACTGCCCGGTTGTGCCCATTTAACTTTAGCCAATGCGTATTTCAGAAATGGCGCTCACTGTACTTCGCAGCTGGATTCTGTTTTAGCTCGTTGTTTTTAAAACCAAGTTAGCGGGTGATTTCAATTCTCACCATAATTCTTGGGATGTGAAAACTTATATTTGTGGGCGTAAGGTGTTGGGCCGGATTCATGACAATGGCCTGCATTGCCGCAATTCTGTGGGTATCACTTTCTTGCGGGGACAGTGCTCCTAAGCTCTGGATCTTACTTTTTTCAACTGCTAGTGTTCTTTATCCTCGTGGGCGACCCTAGATAGTGGAACCAGCAGTGATCATCTTCCTATTATCTATAATTTACTTCTTTCAATATCTGACTATGGCGCTCACAAGAGGCGCTTTGTAAATTACGGTAAATTAAAAACTGATCTTCGGACTTCCCTTTCGACTACTTCCCCTTCTGCCGATCAGTCACGGGAGGCGTCTATGGTGTCATGGTTACACGATGTCATTGAACCTGCTGAATTTTCTGTTACCTCATGTAGTCAGCCCTCAAATTCATCTGGGCGGAATCCTGAATGCCGTCATGCTTATCGGTGCCAAAAAGCTACATGAAAGAGTCTGCGTCATAATAAGTCACCCTCTAATTGGTTACAATTCGTGTCACGCTCCCTTTTTAAACGTGCTGTCATCATCCGAGCGAAATCAAAAGGCTGAGTGGCATACCCTGTTATCCGATGCTAAGCACCAGAGTGCATTATTTCTTTTCCTGCGTCTTGCTAAATCTCCGCAGCAGGTAGGCTGGTCTTCATCTGTGGTACTGAGCCCTTGCGAAGCGGCCCTATGTATTGAATACTGTTGGTCGTTGTGGTGTTGTGGTCCTCTTCCCGGTTTATTCACAGGAATTATTAAACATTAACTGTTCACTAAAGTACTCCTGGATACCTAACTCCTGGAAGCTTGTCAAAGTTGTTCTACTATTCAAAAATTGAAGCCTTGGCTATGTCATTTACAATATCAGACGATCTACTTAACTTCTATTCTGGCGAAAACAATAGAGCTCATAACTGATGCGCGCATATCTCAGTTTATTAAAAAAAATTATTTCTCCCCGACACATTGGCTTCCGTCCAGAATGCTCAATACGTCTGCGCACATTAACCTGGAGAGCGGAATTCGTTTGGCTAGTCGGTCTCGTGAAATTTCCGCTCTAGTTACTTGGGATATTTCGAAAGCTTACGGCAATGTTGATCACAGACTACTAATTTTTCATTTGATAAACTGTCAAATTCCAAAGTACGTAGCCGCCTTGACTAAAAAAAAAAAAAGAGTATCACGATGAGTTTTTTTTTTTGTCAGGGTGGTCTTTCATCTCGCAGATATACTTAATCTAAAGGCATGCCTCAAGGTTCGGTCCTGTCCCCTCTTTTATTCAACATTTTCCTTTCTTTGCGGGCGTGCAGCAACAATCTCTGTAGCAAGCACGATGGGGAGCTGAAGGGGGGGTGGAGGCAGGGGAGGACATCACGCATGTAATCATCAGTAAACGCTGCGTGCCTTGAGAGGCGAGGGGAAAGAGACGCAATGGACAACTTGCGGAAATCTGTAAGTCAGCTTGTCTGCATGGCTTGTTTTCCAGTCTAAAAGTCTCGTTGCCAGACGACGCTCACAGTCTTTGTTGAAATGAAAAAAAAAAAAAAAATAGGCACCTCTTTAGGGCACATTCACAGAAGCGTTTAGGGGTAGATCGGCTGGAAACGCTGATTGGTGGACACGCCGCGGCCTGGCGTGACGTTTTTTGCGTCGGGCTCAATGCTTAACCGGACGTGACGTAGTCAAAAACTGGGTTTGCTTGTTTTTTTTCGTCCCTAGACGCTCTAGGGAATCGCTAGGAGCCCCCGCTCTGGCAACGCGCGCGATTCCGGCATTCGGTTCGTGGATCTCGCTGCTGCATGACACCGGCGCGTTCGGTCACCGAGGTGCTCGACGATGGCGGGCCTGCGCGTTTACGTCAATGCGCTTTCGGCACGCCGATCCGTGCTGTACGTTGGGCGGAATGACGTTGATAATGGCGATGACCTGCGGGAGATCGCAACCACCGTCAAGGTAAGTATAAATTGCGCAAAATTGTCTCTCATTTTGCTTATTTATAAGTGCTGTGTCACTTGTCTCTCCCCACGTGCTTCCAGGACCTCGTGCAGCAGCAGCTCGTGGCATGGACGCTCCTCGTGTTAAAAAAAAAAAAAAAATCTGCCACGGCTATGGAGACCTCCACGAAAACATCCGCCGTCGGCAACTAAGCGCTGCCTGACTGCTATGCTGAGGCGCACGTCTGCCGTGCGCATTCTCAACCCTGATTGAGGTACAAGAACGCAGATTTCTTTGTCGAAGGTTTTGTAATATGTTGCGCATTCATCAAATCGCTATGTTCATAATGCAACTTTTTCTACTCTTTTACAGCACCGTTTCCTGTATGCTGCGAAGAGGCCGAGGATTTTCTTTGTACGCAGCAGCCCATGTCAGGGATCGCGGCATCGATCAGCTCTCCAAGATCATCGCCGCAACCCTCGTAAATGTCTACAGTAGAAGCATCGCGACAGCATCCAGGGCAGCATATAACCATGGCACTGTGTACGACGTAGTGCACCGCTGTTGACGGTGCACGGCAAAGGGCCACGGACGAGTGCAGGGCGTTGTGTTCGCCACGCCGTCACGTCGCTGCGCATCCAAACGGCCCTTTTCAGGGCCGCCCCAATGTTTCCTGGCAGACCGCAGACCTGCACCTCCCGTACTGCTCTTCCCTCTCTACGTTGCACGTGGCTTCGTATCAATCGTCGCGGCCACCAAAATAACTTGCGCGCTAGGCTTCTTTACCTGGCTATACGTAAATACACGCATGCTTAATCGTGTCAAATTTGATTTAATAAAGTGCTACAGTGCTTATTACCTGCTTCCCTCACGCATTCTTCCGAGTCTTCGTGCAGCAGCTGCAGAACACGTGGCAAGCGTCACTCTACTGCCGCGACGAACGCTAACTAAGCCCACACAACAGGCTTAACAGCTAGAGTATTCTGCGGCTTTGTTCAGCGATGTTAATGGAAGTATCGACATTTTATATAACAACTGCATAATCGTCTTGAATATTGCTTCATAAAGTACTGTACTGCTTAATTCTCACTTACCTCGTGCATTCCACAGCTGCTGCAGCTAGCACTTGGCCAGCGTCGTTCTCTCCAGTGCTGCAGAGACGACAAACTAGGCCTCGCGATAGGCTACAATATACACCGCGGCTTTGTGCCGCTGTGTATTTTTTTTTATAAATGCATCACATTTCGAAGGTTATAGTCGCCATCCAAGGATCACTTAACTCGAGAGCACGGGAAAAGGCAGAAGTGTACGCACCTGGATTCGATGCCATGTACAACGCCGTTTTTTTTTTCACGAAAGCATCCTACGCGCTAGGCGTCCTAGACAAGGTTCAAGTGCAGTGTGCCTTTGTATAGTAACCATGTATGGGGTGAGCAGTTGCCATGTTTTCAGTTCACTTTTGTTGGCTGTTTCTTAAATAAAAATGGTCTCTGTGTCTGTCACTGTGTCTAAAGAGCTGCTCTAGCCGAACCACGTACGTAGCGATGGATTGCACCGCGGCAGTATGGCTTTGTTCCAAGTTTAACAAAACAGTTGAGGCCAAATCAAAATCGGAAATGACCATTTCCAACTGGATATTGGCCCCCACTCAACAATTTGGAGTCCAATTCAATGGCAACAGTTCAGCTCTGTGCCAACATTTCGTACAATTAAGGGAGTCGAAATTATGGAAATGGCATGCATTTGTGAACATCAAACATGCTTCACATCCAATTAACATGTCATGCAATGCTAATATAAAAGCTCAATATTCTATCAGGGAACTCTATGAAATCTGCTAGAGCATGGAGCACACGTTCGTAGAGATATTTTTTTTAATTACCAGCACTCGCAAAGGTATTGGAAATAATTGAATCAAGTCCCATTCAAGGAATCAGATGAACAGCAACAAATCATCCTTTATATATTTTGTTTAGTACCTCAATGAAGAGTATTAGGCACACTTTTGCTGAATTTGTACATAAATGACATAATTCATATTGACAACAGTGCTCAGCTCATCATGTATGCTGATAATAGTGTGTTTATTACTGGCTTTGATCTCAATGAGACTGTTTTACATTGAAATTATTTACTTGAAAAATCGTTTGCCTGGTCCAATTTCATGAAGAAATAAACACAGAAAAACTATTTTATTTTGAGTATGAAATAAGAAAATGATGTAAGAGATGGCTACCGATCTATAATAAAAATATTGACCTTGTAGAAACTCGCATAAGTCTTGTGTGATTTTTTTTTCATTTGAGATAGGAAATTCATATAAACAACACTGCAAAAAAAAAAGATTTCTTCAATGAGTGAGCTTTACCTTGATGTGGTACTGTCCTTGCCTTTAATTATGCAAGTCCCCACAGATAAGGTATTGCAGTTTTATGTGGGCAAGCACCACAAGAGCATATATCAATAAAATGATAATTCTCAGTAAATTAAATGTGTGTTTCTTACATAACAGATATTGACTGCCGGTTTACGACATGACACCTCCGTGCAGAATACAGTATAATTATCTTTAACTATGAATGCCACTTGTTGCATGTTTCCTATTTTTCTTGGCGGGACAATAAAAGCTTTCTTTTCTCGATGGCACTGCTGCAATTTAGAGCCACTCCGTTTTTAACTCAAAACTCCAACCTCTGGTTTCTCCCGCACTTTCACACTTGGTGCAACCTGCAATCAATAAAACACAATCTAATGGTCTCACTGAATGAACTTAAACAGGTATTGCTGAAATTGTGAAAACAGCTATGAATACACTTTTTAGGGTTGTAAAATCAGAAATGTTGCAAAGTTAAAGAGCACTGCAGAATCTGCATTGGAGCAATGCAAAAGAACGGATGCTACTGCAACATTACATCACCCTCCGTCGATTGACACCACTCATTAACCTCCACCACTTCTCAATTACTCACAACTGCTGCGGACATGATTTTGCAGACACGTTCTGCGGACGTGGTCTGCGGACAGAAATGTGTGAAATCTGTGCGTTTGCCAGCGCTGTGTTAATGTATTTTATGTTATCACTTATACTACTTGAGAATTCATTTAGTGTTCTATCAGTGTGTTGTGTTACCTTGCTAACAAGTTTCCTTATATCTTCTTTGCATGTGTTATTGTATGTAGTTGTATCCCCCCTACAATAATGCCTCATGGGCGCTGTAGGTACTTACAACAAATAAACATAGCGAAGTAATACTTTCGCATTAATAGATCTTCTAGACATAGGGTCTAATTCTTGCACTTTTTTTTTAAATAATGTGTAAATTTTTTTTATCCTACTCTGCAGCTACTCCTTTGTAAATGGGTCCAGGACCTAAGTGCATGAGTTGCTCTCTGAAACATTTAATTTAGCTCTCGAGACTATCTAATATGCTCGAATTGAAATCATTGACTCCAGATTGGACATTGAAATTAGTTGCAAAATTTTTAACTGCAAAGCCTATTGAAATCTAATATGTTTGGGTGTATTTTTACTAGGGAGCAAAATGCACCAGCTTCCTTTAACATCTTAGCCAGCGCACACACAATGCATCATTGAAATGTAGTTTGAATTCCAGTTTCACCATGCATAACAATTGTCCATTCAGTTTGGATGTTCATTAGGAATATCAATTCTAATCCGTAAGATGACCATAACTTAGCAGCCCATAATAAAAATAAATGGCTTCTTTATAGAGAGTTAAAACTATGCAGTTGGGACTAAGTACTTATTCCAGCTGGGAGGTCATCTGGAAACTGGAAGACATTTGATTATGGAAATTCAATTAGGACTAAAAATTCTAATTGGAAAGAATGAAAAGATGCCTAAATGGAATGAGGGCTTCTAGAGAAAGTGTAAATTCTGGAAACTCAATTGGATAATACAAGACTCTTTAGCAGGATCTAGAACACATCTTTTACAAATGAACACTTGAAACTTAGAGCACTGGCTGATGCTCACCGCCGCAGCTCTCAGAATAACTGACAGCATGGGCAAAACTACAGTAGGTGTTAGTGCAGTATACACCAGTGTTGTCACTGCGAAGTGAAGAGCCACAAAGCAGAGGACTGCCATCCTTACCACTGCCAATATAAAAGTCCTTCTCAGAGCCACCCCATTGTTTCCTGGCAGATCATGGGCCTTCAACTTCATTGTCATGTTTCCTCGTTTTTAGTCTTTTGTAGGATGTATTGGGCCTTCAGTGGTCTGTCATGCAACACTGCATGGCTAATCCACTGAGTGCAAAGCCGTTAACCAACAGAGATATCTTTTCACTTCATGTGCGGCACACAAACATTATGCATAAAACAGGCCACATGTCACTATTCCATCTTTCTTTACACTTTCTTTCTTTAGCACACTCTAAAACCATTCCTGTAAAAAGCTAGAGCTTCTTTTACGCAAAGTGACATGGCAAGTATTGTAGCTTGAAACATTTTCAAAACGGAAAAATAAATGCATGAGGTGGCTCACAACCATTGTTTTTTTGTAAAATTGTGTTGCTTCATAGGCAGTAACTTGAACAACACTGACAACATTTCTACATTACTTTGAAACAACCCAGGCAAAAATCCTAACTGATGTAAATGGTTTAAGGAACAAACTTCCAGTTCATACCAGTTGGATAACAATGGATCCCTAACTGGAATTCAACTGGGATCAACATTCATGCGTATAAGGTACCCGTTGCATGCGAGCCTCACTACCTGTTGATGGTTTACAACTCCGAAAGAACACAAAAACGAGGGCACAAGTGCAGATAAGGCGCATGTTTGCAGTCTCCATGACCGGTTGTATTCGTTCCTCTGTATCCCATGAAAGCACTCCATTTCTAACCCCCAATGGCGTAGGTCTGCGACATACGGTGCAATAATGCGGGGCAACCGCCCCCCCCCCCTTCTTCATGAACACACCTGAGCGCAATACCATCAACTACTTTGTCGTCAAGGCTTTCTTCGATTGGGGAAGTTCGTTTTTTGTATCGCACAACATTGTGCAAGCCGAGGCATTTTTTTTCCTTCATTTCTTAAGACTTCAACGTAACAAGCATACCCCACAACTGATAATAGCTATATTACGAGGGGCATATGTCATATTTTTTCTTTTCTTAAGAAAGGTGCATTTGTGAAGAATTAAGTAGAGGTTTTTGACAGATGAATTTCTAGATTGGGACCACTCAAATAAAAGGGCATATAAAAACCACAAGAATTGCAAACTTTGGGCATGTAGAAATACTTGGTAACACGTACAGTAACTAAAAAGTGGCAAACTGGCAGATGCGACCAGGATTATAACACGGTGCCATTGTGAACAATTTCGTTTACATCAGGCATAGCGCAGTGCCAGCAAAAGCCTTGAGAACTGGCCAATGTGCTGTATTGTAGTTCATATTTTTTATGCTTCCACAAACTCTCCATAAGGACTGTTGAAAGCTTTGAACATGCACAAGACAACTGCAATTACATCGGCCACAGTGACAAAGAATAAAGTAAATACGAACCAGCTAGAATGTTAGACTGAGCGTTCACATGCAAATATGGGCGTAGAAATGTCATTTGAGAAGTAAGCATGCTAATAGTGAAAGGACAACTCGAACACACAGAAGAGAACTGAAGTTACAAAAACAAACAAGCAGTCATAATTGAGGCCTTCAACAACTGCGCTGTAAAAGACAAATTTTGCAGAGGGACAAGTGCATAATTAATCCTGCCGCACAAATGAAATAAGCATACCCCTCGATCAATTATAGAAATCGCTTGTGTACAAAAAGTGGGAAACACTGAAGTCATCTTGCTTTGAGCAACTAATTTCAGATATTATAAATCTTGTTTTGAAAGCTGGTATTGATCTAAAGAGCATAAAGCAAAAAAAAAAAAACCGACATGCCAACATTTTCATTTTCCGGTCTTTAAGGCTTCAAAGCTGCTACTCGATTTGTCAAAATCAATGTTTTTTGCCAGCTCACCTACGAGAGATGATAATGCCAGATCTGAAAGCGTCCACTGACCCATCATAGGTCCTCTTCCTCACAGGACACAACCTCCTCCTCTCACAGGATACAACAGACACTCATATATTAGGAATAGTTGCAGGCTGGGAGAGGCTCTAGAAAATCTCAATCTGGGGAACTCCAATGCTGCCCAACCGTTGGCCTCTTCGAGTCCAATGCTTGCCACTTTAATTTGAGGTGTCTCCTCAGCCAAGGCATTTTGATGAAATGTGTTCTATCAGACAGCTTGTTGTAGAAGGATGTAAGCTTCGGAATACATACTTTAAGGCTTGAGAGGTCCCTCAGTAGAATAAAGAAATCTCTTCACTTCAGGACCAGATATGTTCTGTGGCTTCTAAAATCGCTTTTGATTTAATGCAGAGCTCGGCATAAAATCTACCAGTGCAGTCAAGCATCGCCCCTTTTATTTTCTTCCTGCAATGAAAACCCTCAACCTCAGACACATTCTCCTACCATACTCTTTTTGAACTTCTGGTGCCTGTCTACTGATATTCTGAGCTCATTTGATTTTATGAATTTCTGCTCAATAGCCTTGCACACTGTGGCCACACATCATCTTTGAGAAAGAGCTTTAAATCATCCATCTTTGCCACTACTTTGTCAAGGTATAGGTGCTTTGTCTGCAAATGAAATTGTGCAGCATTTACTACTTCAGGTACTGCATGCTATAGGTGCAAGCAACATAAAAAAGCAATGGCACAGACTACCGTAGCCTCCTTGCAAATAAAAAAGGTACCAATGAGCAGTGATGCCTTGCTAACAGAATACATTTAGTCTCAAAGTGGTCTTCAGCAGCAGAGTGATAGTGGGGGTCGTCAGGTTTGATTTCATGATGGACTGACGTGTATCTCTCATTTTAACAATAACCTTCTCTTACAGCAACAAAAGAGAGAAAGCATTCTCTTGAGGAAAAGAACTTAAGGCCCACAGTATTGCAGCATGTGAATTGCCTTGCATATATTTCTCTAACTGCACTCTTAGCATTACCACCCTCTCCCCCCCCCCCCATTCCCAGCCACACTTTCCTGAGCACTGCACCCAGTGCAGTCCTCACACCCCTATAGGGCCCGCAAGGTTTCTAACCCCTCCTTTATGCTAAAAAAATGCCTTTTTATATCCTGAAAAGCAATCCCACAATGTCTGGACAGCCCGAAATTCAGCAAATACTCGTTTTACTCATCTTTGCACCTTAGTAATGTATAAGAAAGGTTTTTTTTTTTTTTTTTTTTTTTTTGCTGTTGACATATTAGATGCATAAAAGGTGGCATATGCCCAGAAAATTTTTTTAAAAATTGGCTATAGTGCATGCTACCTTTCTCTTTCATAAGTTTTTTGCAAACTGAAGTGGTGGACCACATTAACTTATTCTTCATTGCATTATGCCATCATTGTGCAATTAAAAAGTGTCCACTTAGATATATTCACAAGTGCTGTTTGATAAATAATTGTCTTTAAACTCTGAGGTTGTGTGAAAGAGATACTAAATGGAAGGAAAAATAGTGTAGCACATATATAACTTTAAATGTGTTTATAAGTGTAAGGTATAGCCAAATAAGAATGCAAAGAATTTCTGGACTGCAAGCAATCAATGTAACGAATGACAAACATTTACTCAAGGCAATGAAAGTTATTAAAGCATTTCAATGTTTTTATGAACAAAAATAAATGTAGTGTTTGAATATATAACAAACAAATTTGTGATGGCAGTCAGCAGTCTGTTTCAGGCTACAGGTCCAGTTAAAAATCACAATTGACACATATGACGGATGCAAAACTTGTTGCTGTGAAAGAAATGCAGAAGACGTAAGATGCTGCTTATTACATATTAGACATGCGAAGGCATGACAAGCTGAAATGGTCCATGCGTTGCATTAGAACAAGCACTAAGTCATTAAAAGATGCATGCATCACATGGATCTCAATTTGACAGCAAACATATGCTGACACTTAGAAAACATACAATGCCATTACTCTTCATGTGATATATACGCTGCAATATTTTCATGTTTTCTAAAGGCTAAGCACAGTTCTGTACTACTTAAAAAAACACATCTTATAATGCTCCTATAGTTACCCATATATAACATGACCTCCTTAGTAACAATGTAGTACAACATTTCTTCTTGTTGGCCTGAAATCCTGAGGCTGAATGATCTGAAATCCGGTTGTAATAATTGCGACTTTATGATATGCTCCATCAACTTTATTTGAGGTATGAAGGCATTATGCTCCAAGTGCAAGATGGGGATTTGCTTTATTAAACTTAATCTAAAACAAGCCCTGATCAATGTGAAATGACTTACATAGTTTTATAATAATCATAGCCCAAATGAGAATAGGGTATTCATTAGGCGCCTAATTGTTTTTAACAACAGGGTAACCAAAACAGTGAGAGGTCATCCTTTAATACTACAGCTTATTTAGTTTTTTTTTTTTCCTAATCAACATATCACTCCCAGCACCACAATTCTGACCTAAAAAATTTGTAGAGTCGAATGACCTAGTACGCATCTCTATTCCCTTTGTCCTCAAAGCTTTTTCTTTTTTTTTGCCCCCTACAGTCATCGACTAGCTAGTTATTGCAGTTAGGATGTGCTTATAATAGCGCCGGCGCCGCGGTGTTGCCGGCCCGCATCATTTGCATTCGCCGGCGCATTAGTTTGGAGTGAGGAAATTAGGCCCTTTTTAGCCAATAAGAGCGGTCACCGAGCGCATTTCTGGTTAAAACAATTCATAATGAACTATTTCGCTTAGAAAAAGACCGAATTATATCGGGACGCGTGGCAACGGGACGGACGACCGTTGCCGACAGCCTGCGCGCCTGAAAGACATCGCACCGAGAAAGCTATTTTGCAAGGAAACGTGTTGCAAATATACGAAATGTGCAGAAGAGCGGAATCACCGCAAACATGGTGTGCAGTTGTCACTGGAAAATTCGCCCGGCCGGCCTACGAACAGGTCACACTGCGTTGGCGAACCTCGATTGTTTTTGTCGCCGAAAGGTCTCACACAGATCTAGATAAAGGAAAACCAATTAAACTGTGATTTCCCCGGCAATTCGTGTGGTGCGACAAGCTGGTTCGGAAACCTCTTCGCGGCTCGAAGCGTGCATATGTTATTTGACGTCGCTGCCGTTTCCACAGTGTCCGCACTGCATGCAAGCTAGGCCTCGTGCCTCTCCGCCGACGGCCGACACCGTGTTATAGTGCTCTAGAAGATTGGGCAGTGTGTCGACCGCGCCGCGAAATGCATGGGAGCGAGGGGCCGCTTTTGCGATGACGGAGGCGCCGCAGCGCAGAGGGCGCCACCAGCAACTGGTGTGTCAGCCGTCCGAGCGCCCGCGTATGCGCGCTGTGCGGCGGGGCGGTTTCCGCGCGGACTGTACGTTCTTGTTTGCTTGTGCGTCGTCTCGAGCTGTTCGCGACAAGATTTTACAAATATGTCAGTTAACGGTGCTCAGTACTGTTAGCAATCACCTAAGTTATTTTCCATTTTGGCCGTCGACAACACCTCGGGGAAGTAACATGAGAGGAGTTGGCTCCGAAGAAAATAGCTTGGAGAGGGCCGGCGTACGACTCGCACAGCACGCTTCACTCGCCGTACAGCTTGCTTTAGCATTCCTAAAGCCCCTAATTCACGTCCAGAAATGTAGTCGTTTTGAAAAGAGGGCAGTTTGGAAGCAGGATGTATGAAGAAGTGAAACATACAACACGTGCGTTCGAGCGCTGACTAAAACTGGTCACAGTAACCCCATTATCAAAACAGCCAAAATGGTATATTCCGTTGTTTCCCACGCCAACTATGCCGACTACAGTACGTCACTGAAGCCACAAGAGAAGTCGGCATTCAGTTGGAATTATATAAATGTGGACTACACCGCATGGAGGTAGAGATGACCTAATTGTTCAAGAAAATGTTTACATTCTAGGGTACGCAAGCCACCGGTAATATGCAAGTCATTGCCTCCAGAAGATCGCTCTAGTCCTGTTTTATGTACATACAAAAAAAAAAATGAATAGCTTTGAAAAAGAAATAACGACGGAAAATAGAGGACGCAGAGGCTATAGGGTATACGCTTATTCGCTTCCGCTAGATCATCCTTCTGCGAAAGAGAGGTTGTGAGGCCGGCACGGTTTCTCACCACGAACAAAAATAGCGCTATAGGTTCGAAGCTAGGTCGCAATTTACTCAAAAATTTGGCTCGATGCACGGTCCTTTTCGACTGCTTCGCACTTCAGATTTTGCAAACTTCCTGTAAAATGTGAAAGTTCAAAAAGTTTACCTACTTGGAGCACCAGAAAAGCTCCCACTTGAAGCAATGAAATTTATAGTGTTTTTGCGGCTTCGCTCTTTGCGAAGTAAGCAAATCACGACAAGAGTTCCCAAAGGGAAAATAATTAAATTCCCTTGGAAGTATTTCACGTGAAATATCAACCTTGTTAACAATTATAGTCTGGTTAGTATTGCAAAGAGCACCCGCGGTAAGTAGCCCGATTATATATAGTCCGGTAAGCAGTAGTTGCAAGTATATCCAGTCGATTACTCATATTTCATACCACACACTCAAAGAATAAACACGTATTATGTCCGCATTTGATTTCGGCATTATTTTAATTGCTTGCGTATTAGGTGTTCGTCATCTTTTTCGCATTTTTCCGCTTTCTCTCGGTGCGCACCAAGAACTGCATCATACCTGCCAATTCGACGCGTATTATCAGTGCTTTTATTTTTGTTTGTTTGCTCTGTACCATTTGATGCCAGTAAAGTGTCCGCACTCAAGTGCCCACTATGAACGTATTACGTATGTGACAGGATTTTTGACATTTTATTTGAAGTAATGCCGTAGCTGTACTTGACTTTTTTTTTTTTCATCTAAACAGCTGGTTCACCCTTTGGTTAGTGGCACGCAAACAAATGTCCGTGATATACGTATATGTTAATCACGAACAAAGAATAAATGCTTGAGTCGCGTATACCTTGTTTATATTTTTTTGGCGGTAAATACCACAGTGCTTTAAATTAGTAAGGTAGGGAATAAATGTGTTTTGCTCGAACACTGTGTTTGTAATTTATATAAGCGGTGATTAGGGCACGTAAAGAACACTGATAAAAGATGTATATTACAGATTCTGACGATTTAAGATAAACGTTGTTATGTATTAATAAGCGCAAGCTGCAAAATGTAAGCAGGTGTTCGTAAATAAGGTTTGTAAAAAATAAGTGTTCCTAAGGAGGCCTTACGAAGCACAAGCTTTGATTCGCATGTACACTGTTTTTCTCCGCGTGTTAATATTAGCGCTCCTGGGTAGTAGCCTTTATTCCCTTGCGGGAAAAACGAATGCAAAACACCACGCTTCGTTGCCAACATTAAGTACAAATTGCTCATCTGGACGATTTGTAACTGTCCGCAGGAAGAAATGTTGAGAGTTTCAGATAGCGATTCAAACATAGCGCGCTGCTCCGAAGGACTACCCAAGCGTGCACAATGTCTCCAGATAGACGTAAAAGAACGGCAGGGATCAGTTTAAGCACTTGGAATAAGTCGCCTCTTTATTAATTATCACACTAATTGCGTAGCCTCTGAAAATCGCTTCAAAGAGAACCGCACCCCTCCTCTGTACCCCCGCTATCCCGCGGCCGCTACGCGCCGAGCGGCGAACGTGGCACCCCTGTTGCATGTCGCGCCCTCTCGCGGGAGTCGGTTCTTGTCATCGCAAAAGCGGCCCGCTCTCCGGCGCCGGTCGTCACACTGCCCAATATTCTAGAGCACTATAACCGTGTCACCGTCGGCCATGCTGCCGCGCCCAGGCGCTCTGAAAAGCATGGGGAATCCAGGGACAGTCTAGGGAAAACACGTGCTCCCTACATCCGAACATGACATCATAAAATATCACGTGACCCATGACGTCGTTTGTGACGTCATATATGACGTCATACATTTTGGGCCAATCAGCGTTTCCAGCCGATCTACCCCTAAACGCTTGTACATTCACAATTGCGAGTCGCGAAAGTGTCACAGGAAGGCAGCGCGAATAGCCGAACCCAGTCCCGCTCGAGGAGCAACGCACTGGACAATCCCTAAAACATTCATCCTCTATTTCACATACAAAAATGTGATGTTCAAACATTGTACTTTTCTGACCCCTCCCTATGAGTGATGTTTATGTCGACAGGAGACATTCCTGAGTTCAGTTAAAAAGGAGAACTCCCTTCTGCTCGTTTATAGACGAGTTGCAAAACCTACAGGTCAGCTTCCCTGTGAGGCAGAAATTCATGCACAATGGCGGCAGAACCTGATTCCGCGGCAATAGTTAGGTCCAGTGCATGCATCTACTACAGTCCAAGCAGATTCGGATGCAGTCTCCGTCGCACAGGCCATTGTGCGAGAACAGGTTTTCGGACATACTTGACGCGGGCATAAAGGAAGTGAAGAGCACTGCCACACTGGGTGAGGAAAGTAGTTTTAGAATTGGCGACCCACGTGCGGAATGCTGTGACGAATGGGCAAGGGGTGCGGGAGTTACTCTGCCGCCAGTCCCTGTGCCAGCGCTGCTCCCAACTATTATTCCAAAGTAAGTCTATGCCGCCATTGTGCAGCAATTCCTGCCTCACAGGGAAGCTAACTTGTAGGTTTTCCAACTCGTCTATTGGAATAGTGCGAGAGTGGCATGTTGGAGCGAGACCTTCCTGTTGGAAAAGCAACCTTGCATAGAAGCTGACTTCCGCAAGGTTAAAGGTTGCTTGGGAATGCATCGGTTTCACCTCGTCTAGATGTTTGCCAGCCTTCGGTCTCGATGAGGGCTGTTTGCATTTCTGGTCAGTAAACCATATCACCCGGGAAAATCAACAAATGAAAACTAAAGAAAGCACGCAAAAGAGAAGCGCTGAACAACGCCAAAACGACCTTGTCAACCTCAACAAGCTGCAGCCCGTAGCTGGAAGCGATTTTTTTTTCCAAGCGCATACTGCAAGCTGCACCGGAATTGGGGCTAGCAGTGTGGTAAAAAGGGTTGAAGGGAGAGATTGGGGCTCATAGCCAAGCGAGATGGGTGATATTAGGCGACGGAGAAAATCCAGGGAGAAGAAAAAAAAAAAAACGGAGATCGAAAAAAAAAAGCACTGAAAGGAAGAAAAAAAAACCACTCCCCTAAAAAAGAAAAAGCGAAAGGTACATAATGATATTAACACTGTTCAGGAAAACAAAACCAAACATCAGGAAAGTCTGCGGTAGGAAAATTGCACCCTTTCTGCACAAGTAAAGTGTGGGGCCGCTGAACGCATTATATATTTTTGCTGTGAATATTTCACAGCTTCTGCAACTTTTCTTCAGGTTATTATGACTGTTGCTTACGATAGAACATTTTTAAACGACCAGATGGTAGCGATAGTCAAAACAACGAAGGCTGAGACTCTCATTGAGCTCTACTGAGGTTTATGCAGCTGGTCGCCAGCTTGACCGACATAAACCAATCTACAGAGTTCATATAGAATATATTGCTCTTTTGCAGAAATTTGTTACAGCTTGGAACTCGTTATTTAGTTTTTAGTGCACTCATTTTTCTTTTTGCAAAAAAAAAGGTCATTGCATCCTAAATATCTAAGGTCTATTGGGTGGCGAAGGTAAAAATATTCGAAGTGTCTAAAGGTACGTCCGACGTATCCATTCGATTCTCGTAAAGATACGGCGGACGTCGATATACAGGCTCATGGCTATATGCACGTCGAACGCGGCCACATTCCGCTTGCTACGCGTGAATGAATCTTATCATAGCCTCTATGATATCAGCTAGCCGCGACTCTCGATGAGGTGCTACGAAGAGTGCATCCGTTCTAACATAGATCACGGTCTTCACTTAGGGTTGTGTACGGCAAACATCGCTGTCAAGCACATAGCTGCAGGCGATATGCTACGTACTGCACCAGCTCCACCAGCTGGCATCGAGATACGCACATTCACGAGCAGCTTTCGCTTCGCACTAAACTATCACCTCGATCTGCCCGTAATGCGAGCGAGCTATTCCTAGCATTTACGCTGTCTAAGGTCCTGCATCGACCTCCGAAGATCTAGCGCCGGCACAACACACACACACCTCGCCGTGCAGCTGAACATTCGGCAGTCCAAAGTATGTATGTGAAATGGCATTATGCTCGTTCCTCACATGCAGACCGAGGAAACAGGATGTTTTTAGCTAAATTCTTCGTTTAAATTCTACCTCAGAGCCGTGGCAGAAGACATGCTGAATCTACTAGAGGCCTGCACATCGACTCGTCGAGGCGAAGACCTACTGCACCGAACCGCAAGAGTGCACAACCGGAAAGCCGGAAGCGTGAATGATCCGAATTCCCTGTGAACAGCAATGTTCTTTGGTATATAGGGGAAGACTAGACTAAATTGCTTAGGTTGCATCTTTTTCTTGTCGTTGAAGTTTGCGTACATGTAGTTTAAACCCCCGCATGCTCGAGGTTAGCGTGACCCGACTGAACGGCCGCGCAGCTTTGAAACGATCGGGATCGATATGCATGCATCGCCGGTCTTAGGTACGCGGTAGAAAATGTGCGCTGCACATTTCGTTGAAGAAGCTGACTCTTACAATTTTGCAGAGTGTGCCATGCAAGTGATCTTTGCTACAACCACGCATCCATGTTCCCACGGCTGGCCTACCCCGAGGCGCATAAATGTTCAACCGTGGACGTATCAATGATCGAAGAGAGGACAGATTTTCACAATATTGGGCGCGAAATCGATAGCTACCGGTGCTCAGTGTTAGAGAAATTCTGCCTTGATCATGCGCAATTCAGTGTTTCAGGTGTGGTCAGCAGCTATATAAGTTTGAACAGTTCGCCTTTCAAGTCAGCGGCGCCAGCGATGGATCGGCGGAGCGATTTTCCACGCTACACCGCTGTCTTGCTAGAAAGCCTATCTAGGCGGCGTTTGACATTCACCTGCTTTTTGTTGGCCCCGTAATTGAAAGCAACGCCTTCAGAAACGCGTTAAATGTTCAAAAATGTATTCTCTTCAACAGTTTCACTCCAGGCTGTCAAAGCAGGCGGACGTTGATAAAACAGTTGAGCACTCCAGTCTTTAGAAATCTGTAGAATCGCCTTCAGTTTGTAAAATTATTGGAATAGGTCACTTTCCGATCGCTGGGACATAGACCCTCATGAAAGCGCTGTCACGTGAATAAGGACCACACCAGGCCGAAAGCTTGTCTCATATAACATAGCTAACCGAGGTATACCTTACAGCATTGTGTTGATTTTTATGGTGCCTAAGCGACTAATGCTGCCATGCACCAAGAACAAGGTTTAATGTATTTATTTTGTGTGTAATGACTAAAATGTTCTTTAGGATGTAGCTTGTTTAGGAACATTTTAGGAAACCAAAAATGCAGGAAATTTGCACGTCTCTCCTAGGATCATGCTGGGATGGAAAGGGATCTGTTGCAAATTGTACAAAATGTTTCCTCTTTTCTCGACTCTGGCGCACGTGTAAGATATAGCTTATTGTTAGTTCATCTCCACACTCCTTGCATATTGGTTTGTCCTCTTTCATAAGTATGAAGCTGTGTGTGAGGTTTGGGTATGTGTTTTGTGAAAATGACCTAAAATGTCCTCCATGTTGTGTTTTTGATTACTGCATGATTTCCATTCCTTAATGACAGGTTTGACAAGTATAGTTTGTAGTTTATTTCAATGTTTCAAAAATCCTGCCATTTCACGCTCACTTTTCTTTGTACAAGCTTCTTGGTATCTTCATGCAGCATATTCACCCTCTGTAATTTAGCATTGTGTCAAGGTAATCTGGTTATTTCTTTTCATCACCTTTCAAGACTACTGTCCCGATGTCATGAAGTTTCTGACGACAGGAACTCCTTCGAAGTCATAGAAATAAATGAGATCCACAATCATGAGCTATCTAGGGTATGCATATACATGTCCATCGCTCAGTGGAATGGCGTCAGTACGCTGTTAGAACAAGTCTTGAGATAACAACAACCATTGTCTGAGGTGGTCCTTTAATGGGCATTGAAATGCTATGTAACTACAGGTACTGATAGAACTCTTGATCATGTTATCTGATGATGCGATCCTTGCATGAATATAGGTATACATTTCAGAATCTGAAGGGCATCACTTGACCATTTGCCACCAGTTTGTGTGAAAATGTATTTTTCATGCATGTTAACCAGTATTTAACAGATGACCCCTGCAAACAAACCGAAAGTGCCATGAGCCAATTGTCACGAGGCCACACTACATGGCAGGAGCTGTTAAGCCAAGCTTACAAAGTTATATTTGAAATATTTCAGCTTCAACGTTTCAGCTCCAATTAAGAAAGGTTGAGGCTTACAGAGGTCTATGCCAGGTTGTCTATCACCTAACAGGGCAGCCTACGACCGTATGCTAATGAGTATAGCTGAGATAACAGAGACATGAATTAAGGAATTAATAATAATGTTTATAGCAAATGGCATGTAAATTAACGAGAATCCACAGTGGGATCTGCAGACAAGAACCATTAACGCTGGCACACCATACCCTTACAGGTGGAGATTAGGAGTCTCCCTAATTTTTTGTCTGCTCAAAGCTTGTCATTTTCTTCGTTCTTCCAGATGAGGAAGATGTGAAAATGATAGCATCCAAAATGCCAGAGACCATCGTTAACAAGGATGCTGATCCCAACAGCGTAAAAAGGAATTTCAGAAAAGATGGGTGACTAGTAATGCTGGCAACAGTTGAAACTAAGTGGAAAGGCATGAAATTGAAATGCAACATATGCAGAGATATGTTGCGAGACGACCAGTCTGTGGTGTGCGACATCTGTCTCCGTTAGTGTCATCAAGTGATTGGCCAAAGCAGATGGGGCTTGTGGTTTTGTGATAAGTGCAGTGTAGTAGCATAGATGCAACCTTGCCCATTAATAATTCGAGTGGAGTAAGTGCATTGTTTTGTTTTGTTCATGGTTTCCATGAAAACATTATGAGAAATTTTTTCCTAGAGAATGTTCGCTGAAATGTGAATATAATGTGCAATAAAACTAGTGTTTTCTTGCTGTTTACTTTTCCTTGTATACATTAGTTCTGTGAAGAAAACCACAGGCTAGAAAGAAATGTAATGGCATGCATTTTGATACTTGGCCCCGTTGTGCTGGCTCAGTAGTGCTTGGCTGCTGAACCCAAAGATGCAGATTTGGTTCCAGCCACAGCAGGGGCATTTCAATAGAGGCGAAACAATAGGCAGTCATGCACCGTGCGGTGTCAGTGCATGTAAAAGAACCCCAGATGGTCGAAATTATACCGGAGCCCTCAACTATTGTGTTCCTCATAGCCGTAGTTATTTTGGGATGCTAAACCAGATATATATCACATCACACTCTGAGTAAGATGCTATTCATGGTCAGTTAATCATGCACTAAATGATCAATTTTTTTCTGCATGGTACAGCAGCTGTTGTACAATTTTACTTTAGCCTTCATGAAGAATATCACACTAGCTCCACATGGCCTTCTGTTGACCCTTGATATGAGTCACAATCGCACACCCGAGTATGTATTTGTCTAAAGGCACCTATGCATGCAAGGAGGGGACCGTTACTTTCCACTTGTCAGAACTGAATGCATGATCCACATCATTTCTGTAATTCAACTGCTTGCTATTTGAACTGTCCAGCATTGATGCAAGTTTCAAAGAACTGCAATTAGCAAATTAATCTAAGCAGCAAACCATGCCAAGAACTGCTTCGGTTTCATCTTTAGCAACTGTTTGGGAACTAAGATTAGCCAAATGTTGCAAAACATAGATGAGAGGTTACAAAATCTAAAAAACAATGCAGCCTACCTGTGCCATGTAGGGTTTCACATCCTAAATTGACATATGTAGCTATGAAGAATACCGTAGTGGAGAGCTCCAGACTAATTTGACTGCCCGGGCTTTGTACTTTGCATTGACATCTTGCAGAAAACAGAAGCATTTGCATTTCACCTGGACCAAAGTGTGACCGCCATCACTGGTATTAAACATCACGACCTTGGGGCAAGTAGCCTAACGTGCCACTAAGATGTCGCAGCGTGTACGTACATGCTATACATGTCAACCTTTCTAGCATTAAAGCTGTCACATGCATGGCAGATATTCATGTTCAGCTTTGGACTGACAAGTTTAAAAGTGTACTATTTGTGTTTTGTCTAGCATGAAAAACAAAGGAAACTAAGGAAAAACGAAAAAAAAATGAACATAATATGTTGAGAAAGCACTAGTCATTAACACATAAAGCATATTCGTTCCTTTATTAATGATAAAGTGGCCTTCAACAATAGTACAAAGTCTGAACATTTAGAAAGGTGCTGTGCCAGGCAGCTATTTTACAGAAACCTGAACCATTTCACCTGTAGTAATGCGCATCCCGGCGGTGTGGGCTGGGCACTTATTTTTCGGTCCACTCCAACATGCAAAAACTGCATCATGTGCATTCCCATTTTCCGAGTTTTGAGCTCTGTAGTACAGGCTAACAAATTGTCGATGACTTATTCTCGTCTGATTGTTGCACAGCGCGTGTAAATAAATTACCACTGCGCCTAATAAACACTGACATGCACGTGCAACATCGCCGATCATAAACGGACACACTGATGTCCGTCCGGACATCGGCGCACTCATCACAGTACTCTTCGTAGTCTCACACAGCACTCTAGTAGGACGTAATCCGTAATCACAGCATCTCACGGTAAGCACAAACCACACCTCCAGTTGTACAACAAACACGAATGACGCGATGCTTGGGCTAGAGACACGCCGGCGGTGCCCAGCTTTTTCAGCGCCGCTTGTACTACGTAGAACTTGCAGCACCAAACCTCAATGCGAGCAGAAAGCGATGCGTTACGTGACGCATCTCATCACAGATGGAAGTGAGGAAACTTTGAAGAATCAAAACTACATAATTACATAACGACCGTCGTAGACGTTAATCCACATAATAACGAGGACCAAATGAGCGGGCGTGCGGGCCGCGGGCTGGCCGTCAACATGCCGCGGTCCAACTTACGTAAACCTGTCATCATGCCATCACGTAGTATATCACCCATTCTAGGCACTATTCTTGCCACTGTACTATTCTTTGTAATTTCACATTTCACGCATGCAGTATGTAGTACACACTTCTTGCACCTCGCACGTACACCTCATACCAACTTCGATTTGGCTACATATGGCTACCATGTTGTTGCTACAACCACATCTGGGGATCTCGGACATGTCTCGGATCCGTCCGGCTTTCCCGACGGATCCCAAGGCCCATATCGGAGAAAAATGCGTTGGGTCCGTCGGAAGAACCCTACCGATCGAGTCCGTCCGCCGTACCTCTGAAAAATATTTCCCGGATCCGTCGGACGGATCCCGAAGAAAAACGCACCGGGTCCGTCGGACGTACCTTTAAGACCATTGATCGGGTCCGTCCGACGTACCTTTAGCCACAGCCAAAAATATTTGGGTTAGCACGCCACCCGATTTTTTTTTATACATATGTACGGATACAGACGCAAACGTGAAGATCGTTAGGACCTCTTTTCTTTAGACAAAATGTCCTACAAACAATTCTGATGGGATTATGCTGACACTGTAAAATCTGGTTCTCGTTCAGTGTCGCTAGCTTTTATTCTTAATGGTGTAGCTGAGAAACTTGCAGTGCAGTTAAGGTGTAGAGACTCGCTCTTTCGATAAAGTAGCGCAGACGCTTGGTGGAGCAATAGATTGTCAGCCCCGCTCTTGCCGATGCACAGTATGCACTTTTTCGAAGGCTGAGGCCAAGTGGTGCACAAGGCCAGCCGTACAACTGTCGAGGACAGCACCACTGTCATGAATGGCTTATGCTTCTACCACGAGTCGAGATGGCACATTCAAAAAGGAGTCGACTCAAATCTCGAGCAAAACACTGAATAACAGCGCGGCAAGTCGGAGGGTAGTCGAATTTAGGCAGAAAATGTGTCGTAAATCGCCTGTGAACATTGATTATAGGTGCGGAGGAATTTGGGGAAGGAATGCCTAATTGCTTGCACTCGTGAACTAGCGACGTGCTCCCAAAACCAACGTCTCATATGCCGAAAGTATCAACTTTGCAGCTTTAACACGAGACTGTGCTCGTTGAGGTGCGTGTGTGTGTGGGGGGGGGGAGGATACGTCCCCCTTACTGCATTTAAAAACGTTATTTCCGCACCATATTTTATTTACCTGCCCCCGCTGTGATCGGAACAAGCGTATTTGTACAAACTTTGAACTCATTTTATACTTCAAACGTTCTAGGTGAGAAAAGTTTTTTTTTTTTTTTCAATTTGTAACATAAAGTTGTGCTTCTCTCTCGGTATACCCTGGAACTTTCGATGAGCGAAACTTTTCTTTTACAATCTTACATTCGTGACCTCAGACCGATTCGTCGCTGTTATGCCAAGTTTAATTGTGCGAACAGCTTTCGCACCTGAAAACTCGCCAAAAAGAAAAAACAAAAAAAAAAACAACGATAAAAAAAAACAAACAGAAGAATTGTTGTATTAGTGATTGATGCGAACAATTTTCACCCATAAACGAAACGAGTTCACCACGGCAACCGGACGAAGCGAGGATTCACATTCAATCTTTCTCCGTTGCTGTCGTTTGTGCCATGTTTTCCCGACATGATCCGCGTAAATGCTTGCGACGCTGAATTAAAGACTTGATCGGCGAATGCGTCGTTTGCTCGACCGCGACAAACCGAAACGCTCATCCTTAGTGAAATCCATGGCTGTAAACCATAAGCCGTGGTTCGGCGTTCGAAATTCAGACCTCCGTTAAGGCATATTGCATATTTTGTTATCAACCTGGGTGTAATAAAATGGATTACGAGTATGTGTCGCAGGAAAAGTTTCTGCTTAAATGTTACAAAACTGCACTGATTGTGTACTATACATATATATAAATAAATATATGTATATTTAAAGAAGCGAACAGTCTACGAGTGCAAGGCAAACATTGTTTTTTTTTTTATTTTTGTTTATACTTTTGGCATTTACAGAAATATGTCTTATGGTGATTATTGGGATAAAGAACATTAAATTCAAAGCGGAAGGAAAAACAACGCCTATTTCCTTCCGCTTTGCATTTAATTTTCTTTATCTTAATAATCACCACAAGACATATTCCTGTAAATGCCAGCAGTTTAAACAAAAAACAATGCCTTGCACTCAAAGACTGCTTGCTCCTTTGAATTCTTTAATACCGAGCGCCTCATTTTCCTCTCAAATATATATATACATATACATGTATATATATATATATATACTTTTTTTTTGAAGAGGGGGGGGGGGTAGAGAAGAAGTACTGGGGGTTCCGCTGGTGCAGAAAGCGACCTTCGCCCTTTTGATTTGCTCACAGGGAGATAAGCCACGCGATCACGGCCCGGGTTTACAGGAGAGGATTAATAGTGCGTCGTTGCCTTCATTTAAACAAATATACATAAACAAACATGTAGGGCAGGAATAATTTATGCTGCTCATTTATTTTATGGCCCAGCAATTTCGTATAATAATAAGCGATTTAAGATATATTAATAATGAGAGAAAGAGAATAGCCCATCACTTATGAGCACCGCATTGCACATATATTAACACGGCACAGGGCAGAAGAAGGCTGTATGCAGTTTTTAAATAAAACAAGGTTATAGACTATGCTTGGTGAGATATGATGATGAACCAGCACGATCGCTGTGGGGTTACACAAACCGGGAAGCCTCAACCAAAGTCTTGAGGCTCCCAGGTCATTGTTAAGCTCTAATTAAGACAAAATACACGAAATGTACTCTATGCAGAAAAGTAAAAGTATCAAAATATTACCTTGACCAAGGATATCATACAAAGGTTCGGTTAACCGTTGCTGAAATACAGCCCATAGGCGGCATTACACAAGATAACATGGCAAATGATTGCAGCTCCAACGACGTGCTCACCTTCAGACGGCTCCTCTCCCGACGACCGTGATGCAGACATTGCGTTGACAGCAGCCGATAGCCTTTCTAGAAACTTTATTAGACTCCTTCGTCGTAGAAACGAGACAATAACGAGCTGATGAAAATTAATGCACTCCTTTTTCTAAGAAAACAGATCTTTGCTGGAAACGAAGAGCTTCGAAGAGCAACACACCCCACAGATGAACACCACCGGAGTGTCCCGGAGATGAGTACCTACGACGTCACTTTTTCTGGAAGCCTGTACGTTTTTTTTTCTTGTTTTCTTTTTTTTTTTTTACTTGTTCGGGGGCCAGCTGTTCTCAGCTCCCACCCGCCTTTTTTAGGAACCGGCTGGAAGGGAATACAATGCGTAGGAACGACGGAAGGTTGTGGGCCCGAAGGCGCTGGCAGTGCGACCACATGTGTCACGTGCGCTGATGCCTGCCCCCGGCGCCTCAGGGTACGTCTCCGGACGCCACCCGTTCTGCCGAGGGAGCGCGCCGTCCCGCGCAAAGGGTGAGGGCGGGAAAGGGGAAAAGCGGTCCCAGTTTGGCCTCTCAACGCGGCGTTCGCTTCTGAACAGCGTAGGCCGCCACATAGCATCGCCGTTTTTGAGAAGCGATGCAGCTGTGAAGGTGGTTTTCTTTTCCGTCTGTGTTGTTCCCGCTTTCCATTCGCTCTGGCATTATTCAGACCTCCAACCAAAACTGCAACGAAGCGCCGGTCAGTGCAGGCATAGCGGGGGATTGTTTTTTCTTACGCGAGTACAAAAATAAATGAGTGCCACATTCCGCTGGATTCTTGGCGATTTACGAACTGCAACCCGCGCAGTACAAACTGTATAATCGATAGGTATCCTACATGAACGCGAGCTAGGTGAACCTATTGCGAATAACTGATACACCAAAAAGTAGCCAAGGAGTCAATTGACGGCACGATTCTGTATGAAACAAAAAAGAAAAAGGACTGAAAGTGTGACAATGGCGCTCTTGATTCGCTTAAGTGTTTTAAAACCTGCACATTACTAGAACCAAAACGACCAAACACACGGCAATCGAAATAGTGCGCCATTGACCGGCTTTAATTCTTCTATAACCAGAAATAAATATAACGTTAATTAACATTCCGAAAGTGGCCAGGCATAAGTAACGCGAGACACAACAATGGCGCAAGAAATACATAGGTTTAGGAAGACACACAAACGAACGAATGTTGCGCCGTTCGTCCGTCTTTATGCATGTGTGTGTGTGTGTGTGTGTGTGTGTGTGTGTGTGTGTGTGTGTGTGTGTGTGTGTGTGTGTGTGTGTGTGTGTGTGTGTGTGTGTGTGTGTGTGTGTGTGTGTGTGTGTGTGTGTGTGTGTGTGTGTGCGTGCGTGCGTGCGTGCGTACGTGTGCGCACGTGCGCGTGAGGGAGAGGGAATGCGGTTTCGGAAGCGTAACTGAACGGTTGTGGCTTGTTCAAAAAGCCGTAAGGAAAAGGGGAACGTTATTTTTATAACTATATTTTATTAGCTCTGCCGGTGCTACTTTTTGTAATTAGTAATACGAGCGGATTTTAATATATCACCATCGCGCAGAAGCACTGTGGTAAAAAAATGTAATTAAAAAAGAAAAACAAAAACACTGTGTGAGGGCTAAGCACCTGAAGACAGAGTTTAGATGACTTGCTCGTCCGGATCGACGGGCGCCAGTTTAGTGCAGGTGGCCCATAAGAGTAAGCTACTCAGCGTGTCGGGGCATTTTCGCTTGTAGACCGATGGGAGCCCGGCGGCGGGAAGACAGAAGGGCGCCACAAATCCCCGGGTGAAACACGAAAAGCCTTAGGGGGACGAGCACCACTGAGTTCTGAAAGAGGGAGGTTAAGCAGCTTTGTTCACGCCGACCGTAGTTCACCACGAACCGATACTGCCGATACGCCGCGTCTAGACGAACGGGTGTCGGCAGGCGCCTGAGGGAAGCGCTGTGGAAGTGACGTGCTCAACGGCGACAGGCGCGGGCGGTAAGATCACTTGACCAAGCATCTTTTCTTCGCGCCGCCGCTTAGTCAGAGGCACGGCCTCTCTCGAGGGAGAGCGCGCTTCCATGGTCAGAGGTCACCGACTGCCAGTTGTACGAAAAGCGGAGGGGGCACAGCATGTGACACTATGTGTATTGTGCTATTTTTTCTCATTCTGCGAGAGAGGGTTTCGTTTACCCTGCCGTAGTTACGGACGGGAGGCGCGATTCGGCGGCCTGATCGCTTTGGCTCAATTCTGTACTTTCGCATTTTGCGTGATTAATTCAATGATTTTCCCAATCCGTGTGTTTTGAGGAGAGATTGTTGAATACTGTTGAAGTTAAAGGAAGAGTGGCACGCAGCGACGAACCAATCGTGTTGACGTTTATGGCGATTGGCTGTTATCTTAATGTGGACTGGGCTTCGATGGTTTAAAAGCAAGCCCGAGGGCCCAGTCCGTCGTTTTCGGCAATGTTTAGAGGCTTTGCCCTTGAGCCTAAAATAACTTCTCTTTCTTTGTGTCCCTGTTCCGCGCAGGGAGAATGCTTAAACGGCTGCAGCTTTTCCAAGAACCGGTTAAATTGTATCTTATATTTTGAAGCATATGCAAGTTAAAATATGTTCGGAAGGGAACGAACTCTAAAATATGGGAGTGCTTTTGTTAAACAAATTACATTATTCCTGGAAAGGCTCTAAGAAATGACGTTCGAAATTGCATGATTCATTCATTCATTCATTCATTCATTCATTCATTCATTCATTCATTCATTCATTCATTCATTCATTCATTCATTGTACCCTTAAAAGCCCTTCTGGGGCATTACATAAGGAGGGGCAGAGAGTTTAAATACGATGTGAAGAGAATAACACAATGTTACCACAATAAAAAAAAAAAAAAGATGAAATACAGGGAAATGTTGCGGTGGAGTTCTAATCAATACATAGTAATATGATAATAATATGATATCGTAGTAATATCATAGTAATATCGTCAATACATAGTCAATACATAGATTAAAGGACGCAGGAGCAACAAGAAAAATAAAATGTTACAAGTCAAAGCAATGGGTTGATTTTCATTCGTTGTAAGGTTCGACTGGTGTCTATATAAATTTAGTAGCGTCAGGCTTGTTTACAATGTGGTGTGGTAGCTGGTTCCAATATTCTATTGCGTTAGATATAAATGATTTATTGAAGGCTGTTTTAGAACCATGTAAACGCTGAACAGCGTAGTGTAATTGGCAGTGTAATTTGGCGTGGTGTAATTTTTTTCACGCGCGAAAGACTTTCGCTCCTAATTTTGCACCTGAATGATCAATAAAGCTCAAAAAAGTAAGAAAGCAGGATAACAGTCGGCGTGTGATGACGTTTGGAATTGGAAACTGGGGAAATTAATGGATGCTTACTTCACAGGAGCGATCGTTATTTTTTATAACCGATAACCGGTGTACCGTGTAGCACGCTTCCCGTGTGGCGGTTTCCGCGTGTCGGGGGCAATGGGCAGGCGCGTAGCCAGGGGGAGGGCTCATGGGGCTCTAGCCCCCCACGAAAGCTTTTTGTACTGTCATACACCGCAAACCAAAACAGCTACCAGAGCCGGAAATCAATCTGGACTTTGTCTCCAGTATGTCTTTTTCACCCTCAAAAAGAGATTTCTGCGGGAATAAAAAAAGCGAGAGGTGCATTAGTTTTCTGAAATCATCCATCGGACCATACAAAGGAGACAAGCCATACTACTAGATAAGCTGATAAAGCACGCAGAGATGGAATACGTGGGGAAATAATAATAAAAAAAAAAACGAGGAGAGAGCGTGACGCCACGTGCGCAGCCTCCACAGGCCAAACTCGATCTTCTGACGCCGCGCTGTATTCTCCCTCTCGGGCCTCTTGTTCGCACTGAATCTCGGTGTTTTTATGTTGAAGTGGTCTGCTGAGAGTCCTCGTCTGTTCGTAACACTTTAGTTTGTTAGAGTGCAGATGCTGCATTATAATCAAAATTATAAGCACACTGGAGAGAGTGCAGACAACAATTTCATCCGCGGGTCCGTCAAGAACACTACGTATTCGAGCTAATGTTAATTGTATATGGCTGAAAAACTGCCTGTGAAGATTTTTCAGTTCTGCAATTGTTAAATTAAACGAATGATTTTCGTCTGAAAGAATTCATGTGCAGGATACTCGGTGGATCACGAAAGTCCCGAATGGTGCTACTCTTCCGTGCAATCTTTGCATCCGGGCATGCAGAATTTATGGCGCAGTTGAGAGGTGACAGGTTGGCGACAGGTATCTCGATACTGAGGAGGCTGAGCAGCAACGTCAGCCCCCCTCGAAAAAAATTTCTGGCTACGCCACTGGCAATGGGCCATCTCCCCGCAGGTGCCGAAATCCTGTGAAGTAAGTGCCACGCGTGTGTTTCCCCGTGTATCGGCTCCCCCTGCTCACAATCCCCTCTCACCCCACCCTTCTTGTCGGCAGTCGGAAAAGCCAGAAAGCAGGGGTGAGGGCCCTACCGCCCCGCACAGAAGTTAATGGTTTTTAGCGGGCGTCTTGGCGACGAGCTTGTGCGCGTTTCCTTCTTTTTCTTTCTTTTTGTGAAGGGCGCAACTGGGTTATGCGAAAAGGAGGAAAATGGCCTTTTCTTCCCCATTCTTTCTTCGAGCGTTGTACAAATAATTTCAATGCTTAAGAAACAGCAAAGCCTTTGATTTTGACAACATTTTTTTCTATGTGGAAAACAGCAGCTGGTGGTTGTTAATCTACTAAGTGCATATAAGTAGTGGCGGTCCATGGCGTGTGAACACTGTAACAAGATACGTGAACATGTCATACGGCTAGAGAGTGCAACTGGATAAAAAACAAAATAGCAAAGCTCAAGGTTTTTGTCTAATCTTAGCGGAACTGTCCGCTGCAATGAATAGAAGCTATCTTGAAACCAATTAAGAGGTTTCTTTTTTATTTCGAAAAGAGCCAAATGCACCTTGGCGGAAAGAAAGCAAAATGCAGTTTTATTTTTTCACTTCACCTAATTCGGTGCCCAGATTTGGCTCTTTTCGGGAAAAACAAATGCGTTCTTAGTAGGGTCTTTCTATTTTTTTCCTTTCTTTAAAATTACAGACAACTTGCTTTGCGAACACTTTTGCTTGGGAACAAAACTGTATATCTTAGGAAATAACAATTATACACGAATCCCATATTTGACGATTCACATTCCTTGAACATTGGATTAAAGCGCTTTTTGAAAAGTAGCTGCCGCTTTCTTGACTGATATGGACACCAGGCCATCATACAGCCGCAAGAATGGGCGCTCCCGGCTCTCCTCCGCGAGCGCTCTACGGCCGCATGGCCGAAAACAAACTAACCAACACTAACAAAAGGCAAAAAAGAGTAGCACGCCCTCCTTACCCTCCCTCCTTCTCCCCCCGCCCTTCCTCTCCCAACCCTCTCCAATGTTCTAAGGCGTGAGGAGGGGTGCGTCGTCAAGAGGGGTTGTTCGCAGTGGGAGAAGGAGAAAGGGATTCTAAAAGCTCCGGGACTCGAAGGCGAGGGAGATAACGCATTTACAATACTGCATGGGAATAGTGACCTGAGTTTCGACACTTTCTTTTTCGTGCACACCCCGTTCGATCCTCTGCGCCGGAAAATTTATTTCAATGCACTACTTATTCATTCTTAACAAATGCCGTCACTGTACGAATATATCCGCAAATTTTGTGTTTATTTAATTCCTCCCTCCAAATTCGTTGGCTTTATTTCAAACTTTTTGGATTTATTTTGACACACACCGAAGGACGGCGACGTACGAAGGGTGGCCCCGTGTTTTTAGCAGAGCGAGCTCTTTACCCCAATCAAGAAAATAACGCAGAAGCGAATAATTTCTTCGCTTGGTTGCGTTCAGACGCGCACAAAGCCCGCGCTCTTCGCCAATGGGGTTTCTTATTTTTGCCTTTTTCGGTTCCCTGGCCGACAAAGAGGCTGGCTGGCAACGTGCTTTTTATCGGTTCTTTCGAAAGCGAGAAATTATTATTAATCGATCGCCGCGAACATTGCTTTCAAAGAGCGGTTGTTGGCAGGCTCAGACATAAAAAAAAAAATGAAACATGAACGCGAATTCCCTACTCGAAGGCGAGTGGCAAGCGACAGGTATTTTGAAGGACTTGAGGCGGCACCTCTTGATGCCTCTGTCCATGTTGTTCAGAGAGGGAAGGGTCCAGTCTTCTCGTTGAGAATTGATACGCGTGTACACAGCGACGACTGCCCTGGGCGCCGGTTGGGGAGCTTCCTTTCCCTTTGTGGCTGCCCACTTGAAAGGGGCCCATTCAACTCTTTATGGACAGACGTTTAGGCGACCCTCCAACAAGGTGAACGAAAGTAAATGTTGCCACCCATATTCACCCCTTCGCTTCAGCAGTGTGACGACTACACAGGATGCTACCGGCGTCGTTGTGCCTGTTTTCGGCGCCTTTTGGACATGTTCCCTACAAAGGCACAAAGCATGCCGCCTTACCCTTTGGTTCATGCCGCTAACGACCAGGGGAAGTTCTCTGCTGCGGCGCTGTCATTCGAAATCAATGACCTATGTACCTTTAACGATGAGGGGTTCCTAGGTCGCTGACGAGAATCCGAGACATGCCATTTCTGCGGCAGTTTCCTCTCTCCACGAGACGACGGGCGAGGAAATGCCTAACGGCTTTCCACGCAGACGGGGCATCTCTCCACGGAAACCTTTGTCTCTCTGATTCCACAGCTACGCTGTGCAATTCCTAGTTCAGTTATGTCCTCTAGCGAGTGCGCAGTTTTGAGCTTTCGAACCAAGATCGCGTGTGAGGATAAAAGGATTGACGTATATCTGTTTCTTGAGGCCGACTCGGTTCCGTGATGGCTCCTGCGGCACCGCCAGTTACAAACAGAGGTGCGAAATACGAGCACCACGATACCTAAAAAAAAAAAAATATATCGACAACCATTCCGTTATTGTTTCTACACAAGTTTTGCGAAAAAAGCGCGCCGTCAATTTTTCGTTCGAGATTTTTTTTTTTTTTTCCTGGAGCGCGACGGGGGGTGTGCACGAAAAAGCAAGTGTCGAAACCCAGGTCACTATTCCCATGCAGTATTGTAAAGGCGTTATCTCCCCCGCCTTCGAGTCCCCGCGCTTTTAGAATCCCTTTCTCCTCCTCCCACTGCGAGCAACCCCTCTTCACGGCGCACCCCTCCTCACTCCTTGGAACATTGGAGAGGGTTGGGAGAGAATGGGTGGGGGAGAAGGAGGGAGGGTAAGGAGGGCGTGCTACTCTTTTTTTGCCTTTTGTTAGTGCTGGTTAGTTTGTTTTCGGCCATGCGGTCGTAGAGCGCACGCGGAGGAGAGCCGGGAGCGCCCATTCGTGCGGCTGTATGATGGCCTGGTGTCCATGTCAGTCAAGAAAGCGGCAGCTGCTTTTCAAAAAGCACTTTAATCCAATGTTCAAGGAATGTGAATCGTCAAATATGCGATTCGTATATAATTGTCATTTCCTAAGATACACAGTTTTGTTCCCAAGCAAAAGAGTTCGCAAAGCGAGTTGTCTGTAATTTTAAAGCGCGAAGAAAAGCAAGAAAAAAAAATAGAAAGACCCTACTAAGAACGCATTTGTTTTTCCCGAAAAAAGCCAAATCTCGGCACCGAATTAGGTGAAGTTCAGCTGCAATTTTTAGTCTGCTCAAAGATATTCAAAGCTGTCACTTACAGCCTTCCAATGTGTTGCTGTGGATAAAAAAATAAAACTGCATTTGGCTTTCTTTCCGCCAAGGTGCATTTGGCTCTTTTCGAAACAAAAAAGAAACCTCTTAATTGGTTTCAAGATAACTTCTATTCATTGCAGCGGACAGTGCCGCTAAGATTAGACAAAAACCTTGGGCTTTGCTATTTTGTTTTTTATCCAGTTGCACTCTCTCAAAAAGAAAAAAAAAGCATGTTGAACTTTGACACGCCGGGAGGCTTATTAGACACCTGAAGTAGCCGTATGACATGTTCACATGTCTTCTGTTACAGTGTTCACACGCCATGGACCGCCACTACTTATATGCCCTTAGTCGGTTAACAACCACCAGCTGCTGTTTTCGACATAGAAAAAAATGTTGTCTAAATCAAAGGCTTTGCTGTTTCTTAAGCATAGAAATTATTTGTACAACGCTCGAAGAAAGAATGGGGAAGAAAAGGCCATTTTCCTCCTTTCCGCATAACCCAGTTGCGCCCTTCACAAAAAGAAAGAAGGAAACGCGCACAAGCTCGTCGCCAAGACGCCCGCTAAAAACCATTAACTTCTGTGGGGGCGGTAGGGCACAGACCTCTGCCTTCCTGCTTTTTCAACTGCCGACAAGAAGGGTGGGGTGAGAGGGGATTGTGAGCAGGGGGAGCCGATACACGGGGAAACACACGCGTGGCACTTACTTCACGGGATTTCGGCACTGCGGGGAGATGACCCATTGCCTCCGACACGCGGAAACCGCCACACGGGGAAGCGTGCTACACCCCGCGACGGCGGCCAGAACATGGTCGAAGGAGAAGAGAAACAACCGCGCGCGCGCGCGAGCACGCGCTGGTATGCAGCGCGGAGCAGACATGCTTTTAATGCTCAAAAGGAACGGTCAGGAACCAAGCACCTCCCGTTGACGCGAATGTTCAGCGCAAAACAGGGGCTAAAAGTGAACGCTGTGACAGAAAGCGCTTCGCCCCCTTCTTAAGAATAGCGGGTACGTCGTGACACTGCGTGGTGGAAATGCGATAGAATTAAAGTCGTATGTCCGCTAAACCTGCTTCTCATAGGCCGTCATCAATGCTCACCGCACACACTAAGCCTGTGCAGCCGCGGTAAAACATCTTCGGCGACATATTTCTGTTACTGCCATCTCCGCTTGCGGGCATTTTTTCACAACGGAAGACAGATGTGACGTTGATTATGGCCCCCTTACAGCCTGGCACGCGGAGATGTCCAGACACGTCTACAAAATGTCAAGCGCGTAGTCCCACTGTGTCCGAGCCTGGCACCACTCTCAGTCATGTCAAGGGATCAGTGCACCTGTTAATTGGGCCATGTAACGAGACGTCATGACGTGACAAACCCCATCAACCAATCAGCGAACTTTATGACAGATGATGCCGCATTTTTCTCACCACTGAGGCTCTTAACACTATCGCATTACAATCTATAAATGCTTCTAGATTTTTTCTAGAACGTTGTAGATTTCCCCACCCACAAGTATATAAGACATCAATTCAGTACTGAGCTAGGTGGGCTTAATCATTTGTGTGTAATTAAATGAACAAAATGCTTAGGACTTTAGAATGCAATTCCTATGCTCCTCTAAAGAACACGGAGGAACGCCGGCCCGAACGTCTTTGAAACATTTGATTTGTTTAGTGCGCACAATATTCACATGCAACCACATTGGTACGGGTTGGAACATTGAGTCCGACTTGACGTTGGCTAGGCATGTCCGTGTACGAGCCGGTTTTTAGTCACAAATCGACGCAGCTATATTTCTGGCTGATGGCAGCACTGGTTCTCAATGGCGTAGAGCGGTAGCCGAAGTGAGTAGCCTTTCGAAGCAAAATGCTGACTCCAGTCAGAACACAATTCATGCCACTTCATACAAAAATAAAGCTAGCGTTTTTTAATTGCTTGTTTTTAAATGTGGGCAAAATCATGAAAATGCGGCCCTCATGTTGGATTCGACAGCACTTTTTACAGCCCGTCCTCAAGCATATCTTGTTATTGGCTCATTGATACAGAATGATTTGGAAGCCGTCTTTTTGTCGGTCCAATTTTAGGTCAAGTTCTTCATGTCGATCGTTCAAGCGTTCATGATGTTTGTGTGTGTACTGCGCTCGCGTCTGTGTGTGCGTGCGGCTTTGCGCGTGCGCAGACACGTTAGCTTTATAAATGTAGTAAGCGCATATCAAAAATTTGGAGCAAGGCTTTCGATAAAAGCTGTTGAGGCAGTCGATGACGTCATTGAGAAGCAAAATAATAGCAAATTTAATGGCTCAAGGAGGAAGCATAGAAATGCAAGCACACTGACAGAATCGTACCGTAAGCGACAGCTCATATGAACTCGAAAAAAAAAAAATATCACAAAACGCAGGAAATTACCCATTGTCAGCAAGTGAAACTAATTCTATTTAGGCAGTATATTGTATATGCGCAGACTTATTACGACTGCTCACTTATAATATTGCTACGAAGATGACGGAGCGGGCAGTGGCGCGGGGCGGAGCGCTCGTGCCAGGCCTGCTGGCCATTAAAAGCATATTTCATCGTGATGTCATCACGTCGTTCTGTTTCTGTTGTGTCGCCGTGTTCCATCGCTTGTCATGCCACCACGTAACAATATTGTTACGAGGCACGTCGACGCAAAGACGACGTTCAAGACGACGCAAATGCTCAATACTCTGCATCTGCGTTCTGGTGCGTTCCTTCAGATTCATACGGGTGACACCTCAGGATGCTAAATAAAGCTGCCCAGGCCTGCTCAGCTGTTGTTCTGATCTTAGCGTTTGAAAAGAAGGCAGACGACGAGAAAACAGAACAAAACAAAAACAAAAAACAAAAAAACAAAAAACAAAAAACACCAGGGTTTGAACTAAGGTTAAACCAAGTAAGACGTGCGAAAGCACTGTTTAATTCTATGTAGCTGTTGGTCGGTGTATCTGTGTATTTTTGTTTTTTTTTTTGCTCTAAGTTTCGATTTGGTTAATAGACACATTATACCGCATTTACACGGGCACTTTTAACCATGGTTAAGTAAACTGCGGTTACACATAACTATAGTTAGCCACGCTCACACGGCAAGCCAAACCGTAGTTACGCCACTAACCATGGTTACCTAAACCGAGCTGGCTAACCTCCGTTTAGAGCAAACTGACAAAATGGCGGCTCCCACGGAAGGCATCGCGGAGGCAGCGTCCCAGGAATCGTCCTCCCAGAGGCGTGTGGACTGGCCTGACGCAACCACAGCGGCTTTGATCACCATCTGGGAGGACCAGCTACAAGCTTTGCGTGGAAATACGCGCAATGCGCGTATATATACTGCTATTGCAGCAGAGCTGAACGCCGGGCTACCTGCGGGTGAAGGCCCATACTCGGCCAAGCAGGTTAAGCAGAAGATGGATAACCTGAATAAGAAATACCGGTAAGTGCGACCTTTACCTTTTGCACTGCTTTTTCAGCGCTGTTTTCATAGTGTGTCGCCACCCCACATGTGCGGCAGCATTACGTTCAGCAACTTGCAATTCCCTTTCGCCGTCGGCGCGTATTGTTTACCTCGCGAGCGTCCGAGGCCTCGCCGCAGGAGCAGCGTATGTTGCAGGCAAAACGCAGTGCGAGCTCGTTCTTTTTTTTTTTTTTTTTTGCCTTCGTTTGCTTCTGCGTCATATTGTTTACCTCATGAGCGTCCGATGCCTCGCGGAAGGAGGAGAGTACGTTGCACGAAAATGCAGCGCGAGCTCGTTCGCTTTTTTTTTTTATACGTTTCGTTCGTGTCCGCGTGCATGCGCCGCTCTACATGCAGGCTTCGTCTTTCTCAATTTATCGCTGTGGAGTGCTTCTGGCTTTAAGCAAATTTCTCGATTGACTTTTCATATAAGACTGTTCGCGGCCTCGTTCGCCTACTGCGCAGATATTGCTAGAACGCTATCAGCTGAATCAACCACTAGCAAAGCTCCAACTGGTAGAGTAAAGTCACATTTTTACCAGTACCTGCCAAGTTATGTAGTATTAGTCAAAGTCCCAGTGTTCACAGAGAAGCTTGATGGCTTCAAGAGAATTGCTCAGATCAAGTGTAGATATATTTTCTATAAGAGCACATTTAATGTTCAAATCATTTCCATCTTTCCAGGCAGCTGAGACGAACCGGAACATCAACTGGTTCACCTGGTGTCTCGTGGCTGTTTTACTGGCAGCTTCACAGTTTCCTCGGTAGCCTCCCCATCAATGATGATGGGCGGGTCGAGGAAAATTTGGAGGTGATTTGTAACTTCTAACATTACCATTATTAGACAATTCAATCACGGCATTATTCCTTCACTACTGATTTTTTAAATGTACAGAATACTGTGTACAGAACACCGTACAAGGGATGCCAGCTGCAAATATTAGAGAACACTTGTAGAGTCATGGTTTGTAAAAGTACAACCACAGTGCCATACTATAGTTCTCATTTCTCTGTCCACTTTTTGTAATTGGTATGGCCCGCTGTTAAGGTTGTATATTACAAACAGCACACTCAGTGTCTCACTCATTTTAAACATACTATTCATTACTGTTTTTGAATTATCAGCTTACGAGACTGTATTGTTGAGTTTTTCACTAATATAGCTGCGCAGTTATGTGCAGATAAGTTTTGTTTTGGCCGGCATAGTCCAGGGCAGCTGATGATTGCTTACCATTAAGTCAACTAACCCCCTGTGAAGATAATGAATGCTATATGCTATACTTGGTCATATGCAGCTGCCAGTCACCACTGAGGCACCAGAAAATGCCGAGGTGCTCGCGACAGGGGAAGATTGGCCCCTCGGATACACTCCGGACCCCCAAGTCTTCGCTGGAACACCACACACTAGCAGCACTACTGTTGCAGTGCTTGGTGTACTACCCAGAGGAAGTGGTACCGCGAGCAGCAGCCAAACAAATATTGGCAGCTACAGAAGAGGTGGTGAGAGGAGCAGACGGAAGCGGGAGACTTCATCAGCAGTGCAGCAGCTGCTTGCTCTGCACAAAGATGATTCTGCAAAAGCAGAAAAAGCAGAAAAAAGAGCCCACAAACTGAGAAAAAAAATGGTACGCCTCACCCAAGAGGGTAACGATATTAATGCCAGCATGGTTCGGCTGCTGGATAAGTACCTAACGTCTAAAGAAAATAAAGAAAACTGACCAAATGAATAAAGATGAATCATGAACTCCCATTTTTTGTTTGCGGTGCATGATATAATGTGATGAGGTCAATGACATTTTCCAGATGCAAATTCTAACCACTAAGCATACATATGCACTACAAGAGTAGCGAGTGAATAAGGAGTGGGTGCATGTAACCAATAACATCACTGTAGCTTTCAAAGAACTCTGGTGATCAATTCATCAGTACACCTTCGGTAGTAGTATTGAAAAAGGAAATGGATTTTCTGGGTTTACCGGCAGAAAGATAAAAAAAGGTTAGCTGCAGGGATGAAGTGAAGAAGGTGCATGGGTCTTGAATGATATAGTTGTCGGTTCAGCATAGTCCTCTGTGTTTCTTGTGTGTCATTTGCTCTGCTGATTTTTCTATCATGCATGACCAACGAACTCAACCTTCCACCGTATGATTGTTTTTAGACCATTTAAAGTAGAGAAAACAGCAAAATACAAGCAAGAGAACACTTGTACAGTCATGGGTTGTAATATCATTAACCTTTTGAGAAATTACTTTTGTAACTATGCTCAAGTAGTTCAAATAGGCTACTACTCCAGCTCAGAAGTGCTTACCAATTCATCCTTCAGTCTGTGACACAATATACACGGCAAGAAAAGATTTTGGTTGGCAGTGCTTGAAGAAAACTATTACAGTCCAAGAACAAAGAGAGCATATTTGCTGCATACATTAAGCAGAAGTTGTACAGTCTCGTAATTTTGTATTTCTTTCTCAAGCAGGCTGGCCTAGCTGGCGAATGTCCAGCAATTCAAAGATTCCTCCTTTTATTTGACTTTCAGATCTTTTCGTGACGCATGTCCTATCACGAAAAGGTGCACGTCTTAAAAGGTGCAACGGTACCTGCCCCCATTTCTACAGATTTAGAGTACTGCTTAGTAATATATAACACGGCAACCCATTTATCTGTCACAAACTTTCCTACCCAATAGTGTTTCCCTTCTGAAACTATGTGTTTTTTCACAGGTGGAATAAAAGACGAGTTCACAGTTCAGCATATTGTTTCATCCAGGAGGAGCGATCTGGAGAGATGAAAGTTCCAGAGCGTTCTCCGTAACACGTGCTGGGGCCACCTTGTCTTTTTCGATATGCAGCTGACATTGACAACGCGCGTCGTTACAGATTAAAACTTTTAATCTTCGAGTATTCTTCCACATGCCTCACCACAGAAAAGCAGTAGCCTGTGCACTGATTAATATCTGCTACATGGCTTTCATTTGTTTTCCAGCCCAATGGGCTTCCTTTACGGCAAGTGTGTGTTGAAGCTGAGATCAGGAAGTTTAAAAATGGCAAATTAGTTTTTTCATAAAATCATGCAGGTGTAATGTATGTTAAACATATTTATAACATCACGCTTCCTTCAAAGTACTGTTTACAGCAAAAGCCAATTAAGAAGCCAAGAATGTTGATATAGTGGACGAGATTTACTGCAGTTTAGTTAGGACCCGTGCTCTTGTTTTACAGATTGCAGAAGCATACGAGAGGTATTGTTATGGAACAATAATTATGCGCATGTTGTGTAAGCTGTCAACAAAAAACAAAAATCTTAACTTGAATGAAACTACTGAGCTTCTACTGGAATAAATTTGAGCAAACCATGTCATGATGATGCTAGAACCATTCCCCAAATGCCAGGTAACAGCAAGGAGTATACAGTTGTGTACTGATAATAATGGCTCTTCATTAGGAGAATCATTCACAACAATAAATTGTGGCAAGTAACACAAAAATAAAACAATCTCCTTAAACAGTACACAATGATAGAACTTTCCCACTGCATTTTACTGGAGGCCGGACTAAAAATACAAGACTAAAAACATATGGCTGAAGACATTCAAGTTGTTACAAGGATCAATTCCTGTAGCATGTTTGCAAGGTGTCCCAGATAGTATCTCCGTGTCCTGCTGCACAACACACTCCACTCCATCGTCATAGGCTGCACTGTCAAATTTACTACCACAATTGACGGAGGAAAGAGGGAGCCATCGTGGCAACTCAAGGAAAGGGCAAAACAGCTGGCTAAAAATAAGGCTCCAGAGGAGTGCAAACAGTCTCTCACGTGGCACCTCAGATTTGAAAAGAAAAGGCAGTACAAGATTGGCAACATAATTCTCCACAGAACGGTAGTTGTGAACAGAATAAATCATAGTCTCGTCCAGTTTTAAGGCGTACAATTGACGGCCTATGCCAACAATGTCACCATCTGAATATGCACATGCATTGTCACCATCTGTGTGCAAGCAGTGCACCACCCATCGAAACATCACGTGGCTATAGGAAGCTTTAGGTCCATTTGAAGAAAAACTGTTTGCCGCAGGCACGCATTGTCTGATGTCCAAAATGAAATACAACACAATCACAGAGACACCAACAGAAAGATGTTGTTGGCAGCTCAGCACAAGAGACAAGGAGTTGAAATGGCCAAATGAAGGGTGCAGTGGCAGAATGGCTGTAGCAGCCGAAACTCGAGTCGTTAAAGGAACTCTTAAATGGCATCAGCTATATCTGCAATGCATCAGATCTGCTGTAATGTGAGGAAAGCAATCTCGAGCAGAAATCCTTGTGCGCCGACCTGCAGCCACCACCTTCCTCTCATCCTCAATATAAACAGAGCAGACCCCTGCAGATCTGTCTAGCTGCTACGCAGCAGAACTGCCTATGTATTCATCTTGAGCACATCTGTGCAGCACGGAACAAAACTAAACCTCAACTAGCCTAAGCTTTTGCAACTGCTAGTTCATCGAGCCATACGGTAGCAAACAAGGCAAACATAGACTCGGGAGTGTACTGTCAAAAAAAATAAAAAATAAAGCCAGAATCAAACAGCGTTTTTAGACATCCAAAGCATACTTTGAAAGGCTCAGTTCCAGCCTGGCATAACTGCTGGTGTGTCAGTGTGTAAGAATGGTTTTGCCCAATGCAGCATATCTGCTCCAACCTATAATAATAAAGGTGACATGAAAATTGTGGCAGAAGGCGAACAATAATATACCAGAAAAGACATGCCAAGGATTAGGTAACGTTAAAAGGTCATTATGCAACTGTCCAACCAAGTACAAACTGAACATTGACGAAAAGTGTGACAAAAAGAGGGCCGCAGGTTGTACAAAGCCAGTGCCTCAGATAATTGCCTTGGAAGGAACAGAATATTCATGAGAAGCCGACCTGTGATAACAAAATATGACGAATTGAACCAGAGTCCAAGAAATGTGGAAATGCTAAAGCTGGAGAAAAGCAAACAATAAAACAAATTCAGTGATGCTACAGCAGATATCTTGCGTTAAAGTGCATTCAGAAGAAGACTGTATTCACGCTAAGCACATTTGTGTGGCCCATAATGAAATATATATTAGTTGACCCAGCTAAAATATTTGCAGTTCATTCAGCCATCCAGTTGTAGATAGGCATAAAACAAACTACACAACTTTTTCAGCGTATCAGGAGGTGCCATAACGGAGCATGCACACTTGCGCAAACCATTCTGGTTTGGGGGGTTGCATGTGGCATTATGATTCGACCTTAGCTGAATGCTAAGCACATTTGTGTGGCCCATAATGAAATATATATTAGTTGACCCAGCTAAAATATTTGCAGTTCATTCAGCCATCCAGTTGTAGATAGGCATAAAACAAACTACACAACTTTTTCAGCGTATCAGGAGGTGCCATAACAGAGCATGCACACTTGCGCAAACCATTCTGGTTTGGGGGGTTGCATGTGGCATTATGATTCGACCTTAGCTGAATGTAGAAAGCCCAACTAGAAAGAAGCACAGTATCAGGGGACGTTGTTTGTGGTAGTTGTGCTGTGTTGTTAGCCTCGCCCATTCACCACAACTGTAATAATCCGGAGTCGACTGCTCACAGCATACTTATGTCAAATGTTTCAGTTGACTGCAAGGTGCTTTGGCAGGGCATTCCTTACAGCTATTCCTGACGGCTTTGCTTGGGTTCTCGTGCATACCGGCTGCGGGCGCCTTTCGTCCGCGCTTTGCACCGCACCCAGCCAAACTGCATCACACTGATCACTCAGCTGCTCACAAATATTTTGCAGCACACAAGCAGCACGGATCACATTGTTCACGTTGTGAATATCGCACTCAAGGCCCTTCAGCAAGATTCTGAAGCGTGCCTTCACACGTCCAAAAGCGTTTTCCACCACACGCCTGGCACTTGACAGATGGTAGTTGAAGGTCTGTTCAGGCGACCCAGCTGAGCCAGGAAAGGGGTACGGCTTCATTATGTGGCCCTGCAGGGGGAACGCTTGGTCAGCGAGGAGCACTGGGCCTACTTGTACTCCCTCAATTACCTTTGTTTCTAACTGAAACAAATCACTTTCTAAAATACGTGGAAGTCGTGATGTCTGAAATACTGCAGAGTCATTATTCCTTTCAGGACTCCCACAGTTGGTGTAAAGAAACTTATAACTGTGATCCACCACAATGGTGCTATACCAACCCTTGTAGTTATAGTAATCAGTGGCCTCATCTTTTGGAGGGCACACCTCAATGTGGCAGCCATCCAGAGCACCAACACATTGAGGGAATCCACAAATTGCAGCGAACCGGCGCACATGTTCTTGCAATTCGTGTAACTTCGGAAAGGCAACAAATCGCGGCTCCAGGTTGTGCACAATCACAGCACAGAATTCTCTGAAAATGACGTTGACAGAGGCAGGGCTCACGCCAAAAAGGTTTGCAACAGTCCGCTCTTCAGCTGACGTTGAGAGGCGGTAAAGGCCAATCGCCACGCGTTTTTCCAGAGGCATAGCCTTTCGCATGTTCGTGTCTTGCCGCCGCATTCCCTCACAAACGCCCACAATGTACTGAAATGTGGAGCGGTTAAGCCGAAAATTTTCTTGGAAACCGCTATCTGGAAGATGCGGCAGCGTCGTCTCATACCACGAGTTTGGGCGCGGATACATCCATAAAGCTCGCTCCCGCGTGATTTGTAGCATTGCCGCCAACAAAACGCGTTTGGATCGCCTTCGATGACGCCTGCACTTTGCTTCCAGCATGCCGATGTCGGCGCTAAGAGCAAGCTGCTGCAAGCGGAGGCGTTGAAGAGCTGCCTGATGCGCTGCAAAGACCGCCCAAAATTCAACGCCGGCGTCATCCCCAACGTCCGCCACAGGTCTGCTTAAAGCCATCGCAGTGCTAGACTCACTGAAAAGTACGGGACAAGATACCGCACATCCAGGCCACAAAAAAGCAATCAGGCGCCGCACTTGACCACACTGCAAACTGTAACCGCACTAACGAGGTACACGCGTTGCGACTGCAGTAAAGAGGCACAAAGAATAGCGATACCAGCGTGAGTAGCGTGAGTACGATCACAATAGTCCGGTGGAATCTGCGGCTAGAATCGGCTGCGCTCCCAGGAAAGTAGTGGCTACAGCTACAAGTGGCTATTTCTACGGCTCTAAAGCCAACTGCAACCATTGTTTGAAGACTGCTTTTTTTGCGTTTCGCTAATGTTTGCCTCATGCGCAAGCAAAACTTAGCCCCGCAGGTGGAAGTGCGATAAACAACCTTTTTTTTCTTTTATTTATGCTTTTTAAAGTAACCTTGTTTAATGATACATTACTGTAGGTGCAATCACAAATTAATAAGGGCAGTGATCACGTGATGGCCTCCGTCACACTAACCGACAAGCCCAAACCGCGTGTAAGCGCGGGCAACTACAGTTTGCGCTAACCATGGTTAAGCCCTATAAACCGTAGTTACGCTAACTGTGGTTAAGTCTGCTCGTGTAAAGAGGGTATTAGGCAGCGTGTTCATGCTAACAGCGCCATCTCTCCAGTTCCAACTCAACTCTCCTGCCCTGGGAGAATGCGAAAGCATTAGCGCTACTGCGACGTTTTTTGTAGATTTTACTGTTTAACTTTTTTGTGTTTTTATTTTTAGTTTCCTCTTATTTCTCTATTTTTAAATTTATTTATTCTCTTTATTTCAGTTTTTATTTCCTTCTTTTATCCACTTATTATCATGGATTATTATTTTCTTAGTATTTGTTATCAATTACCAACATAGTGCTTTCATTAGTAATTGGTGTACAGGAAAGTAAAGGCACAATATCTGTCGCGCACATTCTGAAGGCCCGGTTAGACCTCGCGAAATAGTGCATTCGCTCTAAAAGCGCTCTTGAACAAAACGGAGATCCTTGAGCTTATGGGTTGGGTCCTTATTCCACCGCTGCATTGGCTTCAGTGTCTGGACACTTTTTCCATTTGAAGATATTTCTTCAGAAGCTGCCGCGCACGATTAGCAAACTCGCGGCCTCAACAGGAAATAAAAATTGGAAGGCGCGAGAAAAAGAAGCTGCATTCCATCAATTTTACCATTGAGTGTGGTTCTTAGCTTCATCCTAAATGCATTCCATTATTACATTTAGCAGCCTAAAATTGTCTCTAATCAAAACACGCTTTAGGTCAGATCGAACAATAAAGAAATACGTCAAGGCTTAGATAACGTAAAAGAAGGCACACATTAAAAGAGAATCATTCGGAACGGAGAAACAAATGAGAGCAATTGTCTAGCCAATTTCCTGCGTCATATATTTTCGCTCGCGACAAATTAGATTACATGGAAAAGATTTAATTTTCTTCTTCTATTCAGACCTTATACCATGGCTGTTCTGTGAAGCTTTGCATTTTTTTTTTCTGTGTGTGTGTGGGGGGGCTGCAACGATGATTCTAGTTCTCATTAGAGGGCCAAAGGCGCGGCTACGCGTCTCTGCATTAGTCTTGTACGGGGCTTCAGTCTCAACTGGCTCTATTATCGAAAACCTAATTATAGAATCGAGAGCTGCAGCTTACGTCGAGAATCATCATGGCGAATAGTTGAGCGGATATAAGCGGATAACAAGCCGTTAAAGTGGCTAATTAAACAAAAGATAAACGTCGTACCGGTAAGCTGGCACATAAGCATTTTTTTTTTGTGATATTTTTACTTAGTGGACACTCTGGCGAAATGAAACAATGCGGGAACGGAAAAGTGGAAGCACTGCATTATCAATTACGGCACGCTGCGAGGATTTTACTGTATTCTAGATAAGTTGTACAATATAATCTCAAAGGAGATAATTAAGAAAATGACAGAAAGAAATACAGAAAAAGAAAGAAATAATGGGGAAAGAAATAAATATAAAAGCGAGAAAAAACAGAAAAGGAAAGAAAGAAATACAGGAAGGAAGGGAAAGAGGAAAAAAGGAAGGAAGGAACAGAGGGAGAGAGGAAGGATGAAAGGAAGGAAGGGAGAGAGGGAAGGAGGAAGGAAAGATGGGAGAGAAGAGGGAAGGAAAAATGAGCTAGATCGGACAAGTCTATAATAAGCGGGGAGGGGGAGGTGACATTATCTAGAATTTTCTGAGAAGGAAGGGGGGTGACGTCACAGCACAACCCCTTCCTCCCTCCCCCTAGCGTGGCGACGCGATCTGGTTATTCGAATGGCAAGCATTTTTGAACAAAAAGCGGACGTTCCTGTATGGCCCTAGGAGCGGTAGAATGTCTAAATAAATAAAATAAAGCAATTTTATAGCTCGTTCGTTCCTTCATAGACGAGTTGAGACGCAGCGAAAATGTGGTGTTATATTGTTTGCCTCGGAATGTACTAAGATTGCAGTAACAATGACAAATTCATTTCAAATCGAGGGGTCGTATTTTGAAATGTGGTCGAGACAATAATGGAAATGCTATTGTAGTGTCTGCGATAAGTCACGCACCCTTAACTTGAGAAATAGAGTACGCAGCGTAAGCTCTGTCAAGCGTCACTGTGGCTCAGTGCTTTAGACGCTAGGCTACTGAATTGAAGTGGCCTTGTTCGAACCTGACCAGTTCAAATCTGCTAGGATGTTTTCTCTTTTAGTGTGAAAGCACTAGAAAAGGTCCTGATCTGTCGTTGTTCCCTCCTAATGCTCCATCTTGGCTCTGCTGGGTGGAGAATTTGGATGACCCGTCGCGGATACTCGCGTGGTGGGGCCGCTGTACCAAACTGCATTTTAATTACGCGCTCGAGGTCGCGTAGTCATTACCTCACGAAACAGCTTACGCAATCAGAGCGATGGCACAAACAAGATCTTTGGTCTGTGGCGGCGAATGCATGAATTCTTGGCACTAAAATGCACATGATTTTTCATACACACCTTCTTCGCTGTCCTACTTTACTATTCATTCATTTTGTATGAAGGTTGACAAAAGAGCAGCGGTCAATCATGGCCAACTCAGAGCGTCTTAAATCCCTGGCTATTTGAACGCCCATCTTTGCGAAATTCTGCCACGCAAACTAAACGTCAAGAGCCGTTTCTAAATATCAGAAGAATTAAACAATTCCCGCTCAGATGCAAGCTATTAATATTTGATGGAAGAATTTTTTATCAGGAAGCGGATATATCCCTCGACGCCAATTACCAGAAGAGACCTGTAAGTAGAAACCCAGAAGCACCATGCTTTGCCGAAGCCGCACGTACTGGGCGTCTGCGGGACTAGAGAGGCGCGTGTTTGGTGCACAGAAGCACGGAGCCCTTTCCACCACGTGCACCTAAGTCGAGATCCATGTGGCCGACAGAGATATATTTCGGTTGCGCCGTGTAATGATCTCTTAAACTGATGCTCAGCGCAGGAACTTTGTAGACAAAGTGTTATTCAGGAAAAAAAAAAACGCGCAAACAGGCTTTTTTATTGGAGCCGAAGGGCCGGCAAGCTGAAGGGCGATATACATCTATATGTGTATTTATATATACATATAAATGATATATACATCTGGAAACTATTGCGCGAGCGGTTCACGAATGTCGAGGAATAGCGAATAATGCATACGGCAGCACACTCGTAGCTGCGCAGCTAATCCAGCACTAGTGCGCTATACACCTCTTGAAGCGGCCCTGGAAGCTGGGGATGAACCTGAAGGCGCACACGTTCATCCAACGCTGGCAACGGTGCGGAAACGGCTCGTAAAACCAACATAGATGCGAGGCTGCCACGCTCCTTTGGCGCCGGCAGCGCACACTCGCGGTCTGGCGGAAGCTGTACCAGGCCCTCCAAACAGCGCCTCGCTGGAGGAACTTTTCCGAGAAGAGAAGAAAACAAAATATCTGTAAGAAAAGCGCCCAAGGAAAATTGAAATCCAGGTCTATCAGTTGACAAAGGTGTAATTTACGAGAAAAGATACGTGCCTAACGCGAAGCAGACATGTTTTTTTTTTTTTTTTTTTTTTTTTTAAGATATATGCACAGCGTACTCTGCCCCGAAAGCCCGCGAATCAAGACATTTTATCAGTAAAAGGAATGCTTAGCGACCATACGCTGTAACGATAGGCTTGAAACAGGCACATACATTCCCAACCGCCACGGGGACCAGGCGATTCCGTAGAAAAAATGTAGAGGCGCCGTCGCGTCCTCAGGACATGATGGTGCCCACGTTCTGAAAAATATCATTTTGCCATCTGACTGCTCTGAGCAAACATGGCACGCAATTAGTATTTGAATGACTTTCAGTGCCTGGGCGTCATCGCGGTGACAGTGGCGGTGGCAGACAGCAAGGTCCGCGAAGTGTGCGGGCGACCACCAGGGGTACTGGGCACCGGAGTTCCACTAGAAGCAGCCGGTCTGAAACGCGTCTGGAGGAAGAACCGTGAATCCGCACCTGGTTCTGGCCACGAGTTCAGCTTCCCCGAGCACTAGTAAAATCTGGGCGCCATGCACTCTGCGTGACCACAAAAATGCAGCGGCAAGCTGTCTCCAGCGGAACTTGTCCACAGCATTGATGGGCACGTTTCGAGAACAATTTGCGAGAGCTCTAATTTCAACGTACAGATATACTACCGCCATCAGTCTCGCTTTAAAGATGAACTGGACTTTATCGTGGAGACGCGCGCCACAGGATGCCGCCGTGAGGCTGTTGCCATCAAAACTCGAAACACTTAACAAAAGCGCGAAAACTAAGCGCGAGGTAATACTGAAGAGAGTAAAAGCAAACAAACAAATACCCGGACAAAGCTTCGTCAGAGGCTCGTATTTCGCCTGAAAATTTTCTTTTAACAGCGTCACCACCATGTCGAAAGAATGGCTGTAGCGCTGTGCGACAGAACGGAGGGGTACCACAGGATAAAAACACCTAGCTATGTAATCAAATAAAAATATCTACACAAGTGGTTGAAGTGCTAGGGGCCTGTAGGTCATACTCAAACATGCCATAGAAAGACGTAGCCACCGGGACTGCGGGTTGACCGACAAGTTTTTTATATAAATAACATCCGGTCGTACATAGCACACACGGCCATCTCGACCCACTCTGCACGCTTCCTAGCTGGTTCACACTGGCGACTCGCGTAGGTCGCGCGGCTCGATTCGTCACGGAGGGGGCGACCAACAACAAGCGCCGATCGACAAGGAGTGTTCACACTGGCGTGCGACTCGCTTCACGACAACCCTGCCTCCGAACGAGATTTGTACGAAGTGCCCACTTTCGCGCCTTTTCGGCCTCTGCTTCCGCGCTCGGGGTAGATCAATTCGGACTCATTTCGGGTATGAATGTATGAAATTATCAACGAGGAAGAAGATCTTATGGTTATGCCCATGTTTATGGCTGTTTCGACAGCCAAAGCGCTATAGTTCTGCGAAGTCGGAAGCGGCGGTGGTGTGTGCGCTGTTGTTTGTGGTCTCGCGAAATAGCAGGTCACGAAATCGCCTCATGCCTGAGGGTCGAGCATATGACCAATGATACGAGTACAAACGTGAATTAGTACGCTTCACTCTCGCAGTGCTTACTGCGGGCGCAGTAAGTCGATCGTGCAAACGCGCGCATGCACTCTTAAATTTTCCCGCCTTGGAAGGAGGCAGAAGCGCTGCGGATTGACTCAGTAGTTTTGCGACTTCAAGTCGCGTCGCAAGAAATCGGTCAGTGAGTGACTCCCTCAAACGGGTCGCTGGCGACTCGTTCGGGTCGCTCCCTCCGTGACGAATCGTGTCGCGCGACCTCCGCGAGTCGCCAGTGTGAACCAGCCTTTAATGTTACCCCTACCATTTTCGTTCCATAGCCCTCTGGGTTGTCCTGAACTCAAGTAGAACTCTCTTGGTTAGCCTCCACGTTTCAGCCCCATAGGTGAGTATAGGTAAGATGCAACTGTTGTATACTTTCCTCTTGAGCGATACCGGTAAGCTGCTAGTCGTAATCTGCGAGTGCTTGCCGAATGTGCTCCATCCCAATCTTATTCTTCTTGTTATTTCCTTTTCATGGTCCGGATTTGCGGTTACTACCTGTCCTAAGTAGACATATTCGCCTACTACTTCCAGTAATTCGCTACCTAATGTAAACTGCTGTTCCTTCCCGAGGTTGTTGAACATTACGTATAGTCTTCTGCATATCGATTTTCAAGCCTACCTTTCTACTTTTCCTGTCTAGGTCATCAATCATCATTTGCAGTTCATCCCTCGAGTTGCTTAGCAAGGCAATGTCATTAGCAAATCGCAGATTACTGACGTATTCTCCATCTACCCTTATCCCGAACTGCTCCCATTTCAAGTCTCTGAATACTTCCTCTAAGCAAGCTGTGAATAGTACTGGGGAGATTGTGTCTCCTTGCCTAACACCTTTCTTTATGGCAATTTTGTTACTTTCTTTATGCAGAACTATGGTTGCTGTGCAGCCACTATATATATCTTCCAGCAATTTCACGTATGGCTCGTCTACCCCCTGATTTCGTAATGCCTGAATTACCGCTGAGGTTTCAACTGAGTCAAATGCTCTTTCGTAATCAATGAATGCTATGTATAAGGGCTGGTTATATTCCGAACATTTTTCTGTCACCTGGTTGATGGTATGGATATGATCGATAGTAGAGTACCGCTTCCGAAAACCTGCTTGATTTTTTGCTTGATTGCAGTCTAAGGTTGTCCTGATTCTATTAGCGATTACCTTAGTAAATACCTTAAACGTAACAGACAGTAAGCTGATAGGTCTGTAATTTTTGAGGTCCGTAGAGTCCCCTTTCTTATGAATGAGGATAATGTTTGCATTCTTCCATGGTTCCGGTACCGTCGATGACAGCAGGCACTGCGTATACAGGGTGGCCAGTTTTTCTAGCACGATATCCCACCGTCCTTCAGCAAATCTGTAGTTATCTGATCCTCTCCAGCTGATTTCCCCCTTTCCATAGTTTCTAGTGCTTTCTTGACCTCGTCTTTCGTCACTGGTGGAACGTCTGACTGTTTTTCCCTACCGCCAATCTCATTACGGTCCTGACTGCTTTGGCTACTGTACAGATCTATATAGAACTCCTCGGCTACTTTGACTACCTTGTCCATATTCGTGATGACATTGCCCGCTTTGTCCCTTATCGCATACATCTGGTTTTTGCCTCTGCCCAATTTCTTCTTTACCGCTTTACCGCTTTAAGGCTTCCCCCGTTCTTTACAGCATGCACAATTTTCTCCATGTTATACTTCCTTATATCGGCCACCTTTCGCTTATTGATTAGCTTTGATATCTCGGCCAATTCGATCTGGTCTGTTGGATTGGAAGCTTTCCTACTCTGGCGTTTCTTAATCAAATATTTCGTCTCCTTAGACAGCTTACCGGTATCCTTTCTAACTATCCTACCGCCTACTTCTACCGCGCACTCAGTAATGATATCTCTGAAATTATTGTTCATTGCTTCTAGGGTAATGTCGCCATCCTCGGTTAGAGCTGAATGCCTATTATGTAGCGCGATCCTGAACTCTTCTGCCCTCCCCCTCATCGCTAATTCGTTGATGTGTTTCTTTCTTACTAATCTGTTGCGTTACTTCTTCAGATTTAGGCTAATTCGGGACCTCACCATCCTGTGGTCACTGCATCGCACTTTCCCGATTACCTCTACATCTTGCATAATGGCGGGGGTTGAACGCATTATGAGGTCTATTTCATTTTTAGTTTCCCCTTTAGGACTTTTTCATGTCCATTTCCGGTTCTTCCGTTTGCTGAAGAAGGTATTCATGATTCGTAAGTTATTGCGCTCTGAAAAACTCAACTAGTAACTCCTCCCCCCCCCCCCCCCCCCCCTGCTATTCCTAGAACCTACTGCCTGGTCTCCTGCCTGCTTTTTCCCTACCTTGCCATTGAAGTCGCTCATTAGTACAGTATACTGCGTCTTTACTTTTCGCATTGCCGATTCTACATCTTCGTAGAAGCTTTCAACTACCTGGTCGTCATAACTACATGTATAGGTGCATAGGCCTGTACAACCTTGAGTTTATATCGCTTATTAAGCCAAATTACGATGCCTGCCTCCCTCTCAGTAATACTATAGAATAAATCTATATTAGCCGCTATATACTTATTGACAAGGAAACCTACTCTGGTAAACCAGGATAACACAGTACATGCCCATCCTTCAGTCCAGTATATGCCTCATTCGGCTTCCTAACCTCACTAAGCCCTATGACATCCCATTTCATACCCTCTAGTTCCTCTACCAGCACTGCTTCACTAGCTAGCATAAAACGTTGCCAGGGTCAGTTTCCAATGGCGGCCTGTTCAGCGGAGCCAGGAATTCTTAGCACCCCCTGCTGCGTCACAGGTCTGACCGTCGCCGTGGTCAGTTGTTCCGCAGCGGCTGTTGACTGAGGGCCGGGGTTTTGTGGAGCTTATCATGAGGGGTTCCGGCCAATTACTGCACCAGGGTGGCCAACGCCTGTTCTGGTGAGGAAGTGCCTGGCCGGAGGTTGTTCACCGGCATCAGGTCGCACCCCAAACCTGTTTTATGCAATTCCATCGACACGCGGATTCTTTATTATTATTGTTATTATTTTAATCTGGTGGAAAATTGCGCGGCACCGGGATTTGAACCCCGGTCCTCTTGCATGCGAGGCGGATGTTCTACCTCTACGTCACCACTGCACCACATATCAATCAATCTATATATGTATACGTTGCTTTCTCTTCATACTTTCGTCTGCCTTCACATTCATCATTTGTGACGCAACTAAATTCAAAATCTCCATTCAAATTTTCCTATTGTTGCTTCTTTGTTCTGTACAGCAAATATTGTAATTGTTTGATCATTTATTTCTATTCAACCTGGAGGCGGTAAATGTGGGTATAGCACGCTTCCCCGTGTGGCGGTTTCCGCGTGTCGGAGGCAATGGGCCATCTCCCCGCAGTGCCGAAATCCCGTGAAGTAAGTGCCACGCGTGTGTTTCCCCGTGTGTCGGCTCCCCCTGCTCACAATCCCCTCTCACCCCACCCTTCTTGTCGGCAGTTGAAAAAGCAGGAAGGCAGAGGTCTGTGCCCTACCGCCCCCACAGAAGTTAATGGTTTTTAGCGGGCGTCTTGGCGACGAGCTTGTGCGCGTTTCCTTCTTTCTTTTTGTGAAGGGCGAAACTGGGTTATGCGAAAAGGAGGAAAATGGCCTTTTCTTCCCTATTCTTTCTTCGAGCGTTGTACAAACAATTTCTATGCTTAAGAAACAGCAAAGCCTTTGATTTAGACAACATTTTTTTCTATGTCGAAAACAGCAGCTGGTGGTTGTTAACCGACTAAGTGCATATAAGTAGTGGCGGTCCATGGCGTGTGAACACTGTAACAGAAGATACGTGAACATGTCATATGGCTACTACAGGTGTCTAATAAGCCTCCCGGCTTGTCAAAGTTCAACACGCTCTTTTTTTTTTATTTAGAGAGAGTGCGACTGGATAAAAAACAAATAGCAAAGCTCAAAGTTTTTGTCTAATCTTAGCGGAACTGTACGCTGCAATTAATAGAAGCTATCTTGAAACCAATTAAGCGGTTTATTTTTTGTTTCGAAAAGAGCCAAATGCACCTTGGCGGAAAGAAAGCAAAATGCAGTTTTATTTTTTTATCCACAGCAACACATTGGAAGGCTATAAGTGACAGCTTTGAAGATCTTTCAGCAAACTAAAAATTGCAGCTGAACTTCACCTAATTCGGTGCCCAGATTTGGCTCTTTTCGGGAAAAACAAATGCGTTCTTAGTAGGGTCTTTCTATTTTTTTCCTTGCTTTTCTTCGCGCTTTAAAATTACAGACAACTCGCTTTGCGAACACTTTTGCTTGGGAACAAAACTGTGTATCTTAGGAAATGACAGTTATATACGAATCGCATATTTGACGATTCACATTCTTTGAACATTGGATTAAAGCGCTTTTTGAAAAGTAGCTGCCGCTTTCTTGAGTGACATGAACAACAGGCCATCATACAGCCGCACGAATGGGCGCTCCCGGCTCTGCGAGCGCTCTACGGCCGCATGGCCGAACACAAACTAACCAACACTAACAAAAGGCAAAAAAGAGTAGCACGCCCTCCTTACCCTCCCTCCTTCTCCCCCTGCCCATCCTCTCCCAACCCTCTCCAATGTTACAAGGAGTGAGGAGGGGTGCGTCGTCAAGAGGGGTTGTCCGCAGTGGGAGAAGGAGAAAGGGATTCTAAAAGCGCGGGGACTCGAAGGCGGGGGAGATAACGCATTTACAATACTGCATGGGAATAGTGACCTGGGTTTCGACACTTTCTTTTTCGTGCACACCCCGTAAATGTATGGAAATGAGTAAATAAACACATAAATAAATAATTACTGTTGTGCCTATGCGTTACCATGCTCGTATATTTTCAATTTTATTAGGTGTCATTAGTCCTCGCAGCTCAAAATTCTTCTTTAAGACTGAAACGCTTTCATCTGCAATTCGCTGTCATATAGTGATTTCTGTTTGTTTTAGTTGGTGTTGATGCTGTTTATTGAAAGCGACAGCGATTTAGACAAGGGGAAGGCTGCCCCTAGTCCTGGACACCGTTGGTTGGGAAAGGGGAGCGAGATGAAAACTCACATCCGTCCGAGGTGCTTGGCGCGTAGACTGGCAGTGGACGTCGATCGGGAAAAGCTCCGTGCGGTACCTGGGCCTAGATATCGACCAGCGCCTTTCCTTCCGTCCCGCGGCGACTAGGGCATGCCAGCAGATGAAGAGGACCACCGCCGCCGTGCACAAGCTCACCGCCCGGGGTCAGGGGATTTCCCAGAAGGCTGCGCTGCGCCTCTACAACGCAGCAGCCGTGGGGGCGATTCTCTACGCACTGCCACTCGTGACGGTGCGCAAACCATCGTGGAGAGCACTGGAGGTGCAGCATCGCAAAGCGCTGCGAACCTTGGCCTGCCGAGTAACTCTCAATGCGAAGCGACACTCGCCGAGGCAGGCGCGTGGCCACTGCAGCTACAGGCCACACAGCGAGAGCTGCACCACATCGACCGCCTTCACCGCGCACCAGACGGCGGCGAACTCCTGCAGCGCCTTCGGAATTTCCCACGCTCTAGAATGGGTGCGGCGCTGCAGGAGTATGACCAGCTGACGCGTGCCACGCCCCCCTACGGCCTCTGCTCCCCCTGGCCCCTCACGACGGAGGTACAGCGCGAGATCATCGGCATCGCGGGAAAACGCAGCACACCACTCTGTGCGGTGCAACAGCTAGCCAGAGCCGTCATACACGAGCAACTAAGCGACCACCTGCTTGTTTTCACTGACGGCTCCGTGGCGAGAGAAAGCTGCTCGCTCGCCGCAGCGGCCACCATCCCTGCCCTGCAGTTGCACCGCCAGCAAAGAGTGACACACCTGGGCTCTTCGACCACGGCGGAACTACTGGGCCTTCGCCTGGGCCTTGACCTATTGCTCACCATGGCTCCGCCACCTCCCAGGTGTGCACTGCTGTGTGACTCCCGCGCCGCCCTCAGCCGCCTGCAGACCCCCGGCCGTGGCACACCGCTGCTGTGCGCGATACGCGAGCGCCTCGAGCACCTCGCAGAACGAAAGTGCAGCATTCGCGCGCAGTGGGTGCCCGGCCACTGCGGCATACACGGCAACGAGCAAGCCGATGAACTCGCCACCGCCGCACATCAACTCCCTCCCAGCGACGAACTTCTCGCTGTGGAGGACGTGCGCGCGGTAATCTATGACCACCTCTGTCAGCAACACCCGGACCCACGCATCGCGCGAGGAGAGCACATCCCTGCTGTCGGCGCGCGCTCATTGTCGCGCCTACAGCGTGCAATGCTCATCCGAGTGCGCGTCGGCTGCGTGTGGCCCGGGGTAAGACGGGTGCGCCACGGACTTTCGTCGAGCGATGTGTGTGGTGATTGCGGTGCAGGGGAGACATTGGAACACATGCTGCTTCTCTGTACCGCATCCGCAGAGCCACGTCGCGAGATGCTCGCGGCTTATAGGGCGCTCGGAATCATCCCGGACAGCATCGAGACGCTCCTGTGGCCGCGAGGCAGTGCGCGCACCCGTGACAGGGAAATGGTGAGCCTCTGTGCGTTCATCGAGCGGGCGGGCTTGAAGCCTCGCTTGCTCTTCGCCAGGTAGTGCGTGCGTGACCTGAACGCTCCGTGTGTGCTACCTTGGACGTATGCTGCCGGGCGCCCCACCCCGGCAGCTGGTGCATTGTGTCGCGCGCGCGATCTGTCTGCGACAGGACGCTACGTGCGCGCGACTATGTATACACATCAATGATATTACATATATATGCGTACATATTTTATAAACAATTGCAGAGGCCGCTCGCGCGCATACATTTGTGGACAGTGCTCGGACACTTGCGCGCGAGCGATGCGAACTCGTTGAGCGTCTTTACTTTGTAAATAATGTAAAAAGCTCCCCTGTCCTTTCTTCCTATCGCTCCCCTCTCTACTTCCCCTTGCTATCCTCTCCCTATCCCCTTTTCCTTCCCGCCGGCCGCAGCTCAAGTGCTTCAGTTTGTCAGATAGCAGTTGCCGCGGCCGGCAATACTCTTTTCCTTCTTTTTGATTATTTTAAAAAATAATAAATCAACCACTACCACCACCACCACCACGTCGATCGGGGCGCACGATGGAGTTCCACTTTATGAGAGACTGTACTCTATTTAAGGCAGTTGAAGTCTTGAGCTACGTCACTTCGAATATGGTGACTGTCATCTCAAATCACTGTAATAAAGACAATGATTACATTGCTAGCTCGTAGATAAAAAAAAAAAGAAAACGCGCATTTACTTGACTACTGTCAAGATTGACTGACCCTCTCATTTTATTAGAGTTACGTAATTATAGCCATTTAAAAAACAAAATAAAGAAAAACAAAGATATGACTGCGCTGTTTTCAAGAAAAAAGTATTCGACTCACTCTGCCATGGACCGACAAGCTGTCGTTGCTGCGAAGCAGGGTGGCGATGTAGCTGCCGCTGTCGTCTACGCAAAAGTAGAGGCAAGCACAGGAGCGTGTCAGTTGCAACAGACGTCCCGTCATAGATGCTCTTGCACTTTGAGGCGATTGCAATTCCTTCTGCTTCCATGTCGGACAATAGAAGAGCCCTGAACATCAACATGTCGAGGTGTTCACGTCCAAATCTATCCTCCTGCATCACCTTCCGCAAAAAAAGCCATAAGGCAAGCCAATAAGAGAACCCTACCCAGATGGGCGTTGGTTATCTGCAGTCAGCTACACTGAAAAGGAAAACGTCATGAGGTCTGTGCTAACTGGCGTGCATCAAAGATGGAACTTATTTCAGGGTACTTAGCAGAGGTAGGCAGCTTTATGAAGTTAGTTAGAGACCTCGGGAAGCTGTCTTCCTCTGCTAGACGGTATGTCATGGCTTCCCGATAGTGCGTAGCTTTAAATGTATCTCTAAGAATGCTTGCTTCATTCGCCACTGAAGGCTACAGTTGCGCAGCGAATTGAAGCAGCGCCTAATGTGACGAAATGACTGGATTCATTTTAGAGTAACCCCTTGAGGTTTGGGCGAAGCCTAATGAAGTTGGACACCTCTGGTGTTTAGTAGGCGAAAAATCGTTTCGTAGCTAAGCCCAGATCATTCCATTCGGTTTGAAAGCCTACTCACCGGATTTCACCATATCGGGGAAACAAAGCTGCTGCAGTATTGCTGCCGTTATTATGAAAGTTCTCTCGTACGCGGACCTGGAGAAGTAAACTCTTATCGTGCAGATATAAAGCAGTTCAGAGATGGACGCTATAGAGTTAAGGGTCCCGTTCAGCGGAGAACGGTGTTACGAGAAAATCCGGATTTGAAGAGAGGGTTGTGAGGTCACGCGTGGGGCTGTAGAATAAAAATTACTGCAACAGAAAACTGGTCGTTCGAAGGTCGGCTCATGACTCAAACGTCACTACATAAGCAAAATGAATTACGCTGCAGAAAAAAAAATAATTCCTACGTCGGAAATCGAAACCTCAAAGGTTGGCTCGCTAGTCATACACGCTATCCCCTAGGACACGCGGGCATGTTTTCATTGTTTGGGTTGTAAATATATGTTTGGTTTGGTTCATTCGGTTCAGCGTCTCAAAACAGGTCATGCTAGGAGGGACGCCGTAGCGGATGGATCTGGAAAATTTCGACCACTCGGGATAGTTTACCGTTCCCTGACATCGCTAAATACACGGGCACCTTGCTTTTTCCTCTATCGAAAAGCGGCTGCCAGGATTTGGTCTTTCGTCCTTGGGTTTAGCAGTCGAATGACGCAACCACTGCGCCACTGCAATGGGTGTATATTTCATCTGGTCCTGCACGTTGTTAAGGATGGCGACAACGAGTCGGGTGCGAGAGCTGCCGCTTTCAACCATCAAGACAAGAATTTCCGATCGAAAGAGGTGGAGGGGCCAAGATCGGCGACAGCGAGACTCGGCTGTGAATGGCCATTACAAAAGAGATCCGGAAAGGAACGCGGGGGTGTTCTGCCGGTCAGTGACAGCGGTCAACTACGGGCCATCGGGAACAAAAAGGTTCATGTGCAGCACGGTGTCTCCCGCAGGGGTTGGTACCCTCAAGGCGGCCACGCGGTCATCTCCTTCGTCTGGCTGACGGCGCGCGGCTGCCCTTGCGACGCATACATGTGTGCCCAGACCATGAGGCACCGGCAGTCAACGCTTCTCCAATTCGTCTTGCCGACGGCAAGCGGTGGCTCGTTCGACGCCGGTGTGCCCCCGACCATGAGACGCCGACAGACGCCGATCGACGCAGGTGTGTCTCAGACGATGAGACGCCGGCAGACAACGAGCTCCTCGTGTGCTGCCCTCTACACCGCCACAGCGGCTTCCTCCTCTACACTCTTTCGAGGGGGCGTGTCTGCAAGAGTGAAAGTGTGTCAATGTGAGTGACATTAGAGTGGTAACGACGAGCCCGCCCTTCACCTAGGAAACCTGAGGAACACATGTGTGTTCGGGCATCGTCAGTTCTTCTCTACTCCTCCTAAATATGTAAATAAACAGTTTTTGTCCTTCTACTCCCAACTCCTTCGCTCAGCGGCACTTCTTTCTGGGTGGAGCGGGCGTCGATGCGGCCAGCGGCACCCGAGTCCCACCTCTAGCAACGTCATGTTACAGCCTACCACTGCAAACTAATGCGCATGTTCTTCATTACAGAATCACTATTTGAGGGAATAGCGCATCAACGAGACACAAAGAGTATGCCGCTGGTGGATAAATGTGCGCGAACGACTGCCTGCTTGCATGCGATTAGGACGAACGCTGAGTAGAGACGGTGACTGTGCTGTGATAAGGGGCGTATTGCGCATGGTGTTAGATTAGAGGAGGTTTTTTAACGGGACGCCTCGTCTTGGGTATTGAAATGGAGGAAAATCGGGATTTTTTTTTTCTCACCAGAAGTCGTCGACGTTAAGTTCAGTAGACTGTGGTAAAGCGCGAAGCGCTTAAGAGCGAACATATATGCACAGAATGGTCGGAATGCCCAAGTGTTCCAACTGACCCCTCCTTTTTTTTTTGAAGTTTGTAATAGTAACATTGTCGCACACCGAAAAAAAAAAAAAAAGACAACGCCGCGCATTTTTTGAGGCATCAAAACTCATCAGGTTTGGTTGTTACACTGATACACGTTTTGTATATTTTTTGCTGTAGTCGTTTCAGATATTCGCATTGCACTTTTAAATCGCGACACTTGCTGTGCTCGACGTAGCAGCGTAATATTTCGTTTCGTGTAGTTCCAAAGAAAGAAATTACAATGCCTGCGCTTGCAGCAATGGCTGCTAATAACCATTGTAACGGTAACAGGACAGGAAAATACAAAGTGAAGTGACTTCTTTTCGACACGTTCGATCAACGGCTGGGCCCTCCTTGCGGAACCAGTTGCGCCACCTGTGGGCCAAGGCAGAAAATATACGTCCGCGTATTGGCGGCATGCGAGCCTAGACGATTTCCACTGCGATATCGCACCAGAAAAGCTTTCACCTATGTTAGAGGTTAGTGACCTAACGCTCCGCGCGTGCTATCTGGGAGGATAACGAGCGGACGTCCCACTCCGGCCGTCAAGTACAATGTGCCGTGCGCGTGTGTTTTCATCTTTATTTTTAGTGACAGAGGCACAGCACGCGCGCGGCTGGCGTGTTTATTTTTATTTTCCGCCGCACTCCTCCCTGTGCAGGCGCCGCCGGCTACCGGTTCTCCGCCACCCCCTCCCCCCTCCCCCCTCCTCCGGGACGCCGTGGAATGCACAATATTGTATTATACTCCTTAACCTTTTAATCTAAACTGTCCTTTCTCCCTGTCGCTCACATCTTTGATTTCTCCTACCTGTCTCCTTGCTATCCCTTTATTTCCGCCGCCTTAGTTCAGGTGCTTCAGCTCTTTTCGATAGCAGATACCGGGGCAGGCAAAAACCTTTTCCTTACTTTATTATTTTTAATTTATTCTACAATAATAAAACCACTTACTACTACATGTTAGACGCCCTGCTATCCGAAGCAAAGCCGCAGGCTAAACGGCATACATGACCGAGCCTTTCACCGAACTGTTAGCGATCGTCTCGAAAGTATACGAAATTTTCAATTCGCCTGCTTTTTTAAACTTCCACCGCCGAGCATCCGCAGCGGGCTTTTCATCTACCTGCTCAGATGTATCTGCACATGCTGCACAGATCACGAAACTTAAAAAACGGAATCAGTCTCTTTATCCCTTATTGTGAAAAATGTGCTCTGCAGGCTATTCGTTCCCATGAATATAGGTACCGCGACAACAAGAAAATACAAATGATCATTATCAAGGTTCCTTTTCTGTGTTTCCTTCTCTGCAGGACTGACAAAAATGAACCGGACATGCGTCGTGAAAGAATTCTTGTCCGACATACACGAGAAATCGTAATCAGCTCAGGAGGTGATTTTATGCACCTAGCCAGTTGGCTTGGCTTGACCGAAAAATTTTTGACAGAAATTAATAGCAAGATTATCCGCGAATACGTGTTCTTTCCGCAACGCCCTCCTTTTTCATTTTTCACAGGTCTGCTTCCGCATGGTTGCGAGCATCGTTGGAGAATAAAGTGAAAGCAAACGAAGCAAGGTTGCTTACTCAAGCCAGCCGCGCTGCTTCACGGAAGATAAAATGTCCAGTTTTCAAAACATAATCCGCTGCATTCAGTAGCCCATAATACGTTTAACGCCAGACTAGAAGCCTCTAATTTCACTACCGACTAGTGAAGAACTTCATCTGCAAAGGTCCGAGTGAGTAACAACAGCAGGCTCAGCACTACACGTGCGACATTTCTCTGCTCTCGTGGAGCATATAGAATCCCACCGGCAGCATTTCGATGTTTCTTCAAATTTCTAGTCAATTATCTTTTAGCTATGACCCAATACATGTATTAATTTCTCACTGACAAAGCCCACAAATCAGAAGAGTCTCTCCTAGTGTTCTTATTTTCGGTCATACTGCTGCCATCCCTCAGGTATCTCATAACGAGCCCCTCATTGCCTTTACTCTTGCCTTCCTATATAGCCGCTGGAGGTTAGGTACGTGGTTATGATACCGCATCTGTGCGTTAGAGTCTAAACTACCTACTCTTCATAGTGAGCTAAATTACTGCAAATTACTTTCGCAAACCTGTACGGTATAAAAATGATCACACTTGTTCACGAATGTGCTTGGCATGCGTAAATATAGGAGTGGTGCGCATGAGTAACATCTCCATATACACCTAAGAAAATAGAGCCTGCTCTTGAAGCGATCAATATATTGATGATGGTAGATACAGTGACCGACGACCGTAAATAAAGGCTTTGAAGCTGGGTCTTTCAAATGATTGTCGTTGTTTCTCATTTCGCTAAAATGTGATATATTTAGTTAATTGTTTTCATGTATTTAGCCGTTCCTTTCCTAGAGAGAGCTCGCTGCAAGGGAAGTGAATATACCCACCTTCGCGCAAAGCAGTTGAAAAGCTACACCTTTAATCGCACATCTCGGTGACGAGTGCTGCCCGGCCCTCAATAGTGACATAACACTACATGAAAAAAAAGCCCAAGTCAATTGAAATTCTCAATACTTGCAACTCTGACTTATATCTGATGGGATAAAACCGAAGCGAGAGCCCACCTTAAAGAGAAATGAAAGCATTAATATGAAGGCAGTGGGGAGGAGGAGGCCATTGATGAAGCTTCAAAATTTACACCGATGACAACCAGCGTAATAATAATCACAATATTATCGGTAACCAAAATCTAGGGAACACATAAGCTCCACAGGTAACGGCATGACGCAACAGCGTGAAAGGCCCCATTATATCCAGAAAATTTCGTTGGATTTGTTGGCGTAGGCGCTGGTACTATACGCGCGAAAAATCAGGGGCAAGGCTCTGGCAAGTGCTTGTTGTCAGGTGAAATGACGTGAACGACTAGTCATTTGGCTGTGTAAGTCACCCGTCCACATCACATGAACGAATTCGCAGGCGCTAGCAACTCGGGCTTCGCTTTTAGGTAGGAAGTTCAGATCGCAATCCAACCTAACAGTAACGCTTGATCCTGAGTTAGACTGGTTGCCCTTAGGTCACAAAGGCTCGTTCGTGCCGCTTTAATAATGCGGCAGTTTATATCCGCGTCGCGTCATCTTTTACATTATGTGCTAATTTAAAACTGTATGTTAATTAAGATGTGCGAGATCACAGAGGCACGAATAACAGACTATTGATTAGTCTAGTTGCAAAAAGTAACTGAACGCGAATGAGGATCAGGAAGCAGAGGCAAAAAACAGGAGCCGGTAACATTTTCGCGCCGTACCCTCAACTGTGGAGATTGAGTGTCTCCTGCCCTTGTTAGTCAGTTTTATCTCACACATACTAACAAGCGTCGTACGCTAACAGATTGAACGAAAGATCCCCCGCCATAGATATGAAGCCTATATAGCTTTAAACAAGCGGTGTAAATTTAAGTGCCTTCTCGACCTGTCGTCAGATTGTCTAACTCTGGATTTAGGAGTAGTCCAGGAAGGCTGCATTGTGAGGACATACTACTAACAAAAAGGCAAAGCTCGAGTTTCCAGCGCCTGTCATATGGGCCACGTCATGTGGACTTGTGACGTCAGTTGGAGCGACGATCAGACATCGCACGGCCTGCCAGAGTCACGCCCGGGATTTTTGTAAAACGCCAAAGTGGGTTTTTCTGGGTAATGAGACCTTTAAAGCTATCGCGTTAATCACAACCACAATAAAATTTAGGGGACACGCTTAAACTAGACCTGCACGCCCATAGACACCTCCATTCAGTGGACGCAGTTGCCTTTCCTTTTGAACTGTCACGAATAGAGGTATAGGGATCATGAGTTACCTCCTCAGGGCTTGCGCCACGTACGCGCAACAGTCCAGCGATCAACCCAGTGACAGCCATCAAGAAACTGTTCGGAATGTTTATCTGGAGACCGGCTATAAATAACGCTTTGAACCACTATCGCAATTCCGGAAGTGAAAAGATAACTTCACTGCATGGCAAAAAGCTACACGCACAGTACATTTCTCCAGCTTAGTCACATGGATTTAAATTCTGAAACGGAACATTACAACGCTACCAGCGCTCGCTGCAATACGTCTAAGCAGCGGAAAAGTTGACACTTGATCTTCAACTGTGCGCATCGCTCCCTGTCTCAAAGAAGGTCCGGCTATAACCGACCAAAAGTATCCAGGTTGCGTGTTCCGCTTCTCAGACGGGTAGTACAGAATTTGTACCATTTCTGAAGCTGTAAATCTGTGCAAAGTAAAGGCGAGCTCGTGTCCAAACTCATTAACAAGTTGTGATCCTCTGGGAATCCATGTTGGCTTTAGAATACAAGCGACAAGCAAAACGTGCAGCCTGGTTACTTTTAGCAAAGACGGTACGTCAAAAACAATGACATCCCGGATCTTGATTATCTGAAAATATCACCAAGAATAGACTAACAGTGAGCGTTAATCTATCGTTGGGTCTAAGAATTTCCGTGATGAAATATCCGTGAAAAATGCCAGTCGCCCATGGGAATCATGCTGCGAATGGCGGCTACCCTTTGTGCAATATAAGCTCCCCACTAAAATGTAGGCCAAACCGCTGAACTGCTTAAGAAAAGTTGGCGGCGGCGTGCGAGACTTTCGATCATTCATAAATCCGCTGTGCACACAGCTTTTGCTAGCGACAATAGGCAGAGTGTGGAAGTTGGTCTGGGCGAGATGGTTGGTTACTATTATCGAATAATCAGCTCGATAGAAAGAGGGTACAAGTAGCGATGGTATGCATTAGCAACAACGCTTAGCAATGTTGGAACTAATGTTACATGCTGGTCTTGTTGGCCTGGTACCTCTTGGTTCGTGGATTTCACTGAATGCTCGTTCAGCAATTACGAGGCAACCCCCTCCTCAAAAAAAGTGCGTGCCTGGAAATTGAACGTTCCGTTTGCGACAGACAAAGTACTTACGCCAATCCATGGCAGAAGCGAGCAAAGCTGAAACGGAACCGTCACACATAAACTGTTCTCCGAGATCTGCCACTTTTTTTTTTTTGCTTTCCCGGACGATGATCCACATGCGCGGCTCGAAACTAGCCATGCAGAAAAGCTGCAGTCTCCGAACGAAAAAGTTGAGGTGAGATGCTTGCATAAATGTTGTGCAAACCAGATGAGATGAGCGAAATCTCTGAAGAGACGATTGGTTCAGTTTTGACGTAATTAATAAATATTTTTGCAATGTCTCGATACCTTAAAAGTACTCTCTGAATTCGGAATAGCCAACCAATATCTGTCAACATGCTTAACTTTTTCTTCCTTTCTCCCTCTCATGTCGCCTCTACAGAGAGAGAGAGAGAGAGAGAGAGAGAGAGAGAAAAAACTTTTAATGAGCATATAATCAGTAAAAATTCGCAGGAGCTGGGTGGTCGGTGCCCCTAGTCCAGGGCTCCGCTGGCAGCAGCTGACTTGCGGACTAGCTGGATAATCCAGGCTTGCTGGTCCAGGTGGTCGCTGGTCAGGGCCGCCTCCCAGTGCTTGTGTGTCGGGCATGGCACTATTAACGTTGGGTCAGGTTTGTCCTGGCATTCCCAAGAGATGTGATAGAGTGTGGGGCTTGCACCGCACCAAGGACAGTAACTCGTGTATTTTGTTGGGCTTATCTTATTTAAAATTTGAAGATTATGGAATGTGTTTGTTTGTATTTTTATCCAGTCTATAGCGTCCGAGGAAGGAAGTTGTTTGTGTGGTGGTGAGAAAATTCTTCTTTCTAACCGTAGGTGTTCCAGCCTGTCGCCGTAGGGTCCTAGGAGAGGGGTGAGGTAGGGATGGGGATCCGCCCGGTTTGTGAGAGCTCGGGCTAGATCATTCGCTACCTCGTTTCCTTCTAGGCCTTCGTGTCCAGGTGTCCATGTAATTGTGTGCGTCTGGGAGATGGAACGTAATATTGCACACGCTCTTTTGTGAGGTTTTCCGGCCAGGTAGTCCCTGCAGGCTGGTTGGGAGTCCGTCACTACGTGTGATGACTTCTTTTGGTTGTCTTGTGTTTTTATGGTGATGCCGAATACCGAAGCCTGAATAATTGGCCTCTTCTTGTGGTCAACTGCAGCTATTGTGAACTTGCCAGGTTCGCCGTAAGCCCCTATGTCCACGTAGACAACTTCCGCGTCTTTAGACATTTTTTTTCCCAATGATTTGACTCTGGCTTTCCTTCGACCCTTCTGTAACTCATGGTGCATGTGCTTAGGTATCGGGTTCACATAGATGTTGTTTCTTGTGGATGTCGGAATTTGTGATTTGATCTCAGAAGTTTTTAGTGCCTGCCATAGCCCTAGTTTTGACAGGATTTCCCTACCCGCCTGCGTTGTTGTTAGGCGTTGTTTCTGACTCTCTAGAACCGCCTCCTTGAGCTCCTCGAAGTTGTTGTGCACTCCGAGTGCCCAAAGACGTTCCGTTGATGTTGTTGGTGGGAGGTTTAGGGCCGTTTTATAGGCTCCTCTTATGATAGTGTCAATGGCCCTTTTATCAGCGAATCTAATTTCGTGATATGGGAGCCCGTAGGTAATCTTGCTAACGACTAGGGCTTGTACAATGCGGAGGGTGTCCTCCTCCCTCATCCCTTTCCGGTGCCAGGTCACCCTTCTAATCATTCTGGAAACTTGGTTGACTGTGGTTTTGAGTGTTTTGATTGTATAATCCACTCTCAAATTGCATTGCAACCACAGCCCCAAAACTCTGATCTTGTCCTTCTCTTGAATTATCTGGTCTCCTAGAGAGAGCTGAATTTCTCCTGGGGACTTGTAATTTCTTCTGTGTAGCCTGATAAGTTCGGATTTTTCTGGGGAGCATTGAAGACCGCTCTCCCCGGCAAATTCCTCGACTAGGTCTATAGCGGTTTGCAGAGCTTCTTCTTTTTGCGCCAAGGATCCCTGAGTAGCCCAGATGGTGATGTCGTCCGCGTATAAAGTGAAGCCAATATCAGTGCGGGTCAACAGTTTTTTTGCTAAATTTATCATTGCTATGTTAAATAGCATTGGAGAGATTATAGAACCCTGCGGTGTACCTTTGTTCGGCATGGGTACTTTTGGTGATCGGATCTCTCCAATTCCTATGGTGGCTGTGCGATCTGATAGGAAAGCCTTCACGTATTTGAAAATTTTCTCCCCGCAGTTGATATTGTTTAATTCGTGCAATATGGTTTGGTGGCCAATGTTGTCGAATGCTCCTTTGAGATCTAGTGCTAGAATGAAATTTTCGCCTTTTCGGGGTATGGTGTTGATGACTTCTTCCCTAATCCGGAGGAAAGCATCTTGCGTGCAGAGTCCCTTGCGGAAGCCCAGCATGCAGGAAGGAAAGATGTTGTTTTCATCGATGTAATTTTGGAGCCTTAGGTGGACTACTTTTTCATAGAGTTTTTCCAGGCAAGAAGTGAGGGAGATAGGACGGAGACTCTCCACAGCCGGTGGCTTTCCAGCCTTTGGTATGGTGATGATATCCGCGTGTCTCCAAGCTGATGGGACCTGTCCCTTCTCCCACAGTTCTTCGTTGATGTACTTCGTTAGGTCTTGCAGATGTTCGGTGCTTAAGTTCCTAATCATAGCGTAGGTGACTTTGTCTCCTCCAGGGGCATTGTTTCTTGCAAATGTACGGGCGGCTGAGTAGACCTCCGCCAGTGTTATGGAGGAGTCAAGGGAGGGGTTTGGTTGACCCGCATATGAAGTTTGGCAAGCCGGAGTAGGGTCTCCTATGTATTTCTTGTGCATGGCGGTGATCAACTCTGCATCTGTGCCCGGGTATTTATGGGCTATGGTGTGGAGGGTTCTTCTTGTGGCCGTTTTGGTTTTTGAGGTGTCTATCATGCTTCTTAATATTGACGATGCTTTTGCTGTGCTTAGGGTACCTTTCAGAGAATTGCAGAAATCTGCCCAGTTTTGCTTGGCGAGCTTTATAGCATACTCTTGTGCTTCAGCCGTAACCTGTGCTATCTTCATTTTAAGTTTTCTGTTTAATTTTTGAATTTTCCACCGTTTTAATATACTTTTTCGGGCTTCCCATAAATGTAGGAGATGTCTGTCTACTTCTGGGGTTTTTGTCGTTGTGTTGATGGTCTTGGTCGTTTTTGCATGAGCATCCTTCAGGCTTTGAACCCAATCTTCAATTGTTGTGATGCCGTCGTGTGGCGGTCTAATTTGTCTGAACTTATCCCAGTCTGTTATTTTAGTAGAGCCAATGTTCCTTTTCATACGGGTTGTCATTAGGGATAAGCTAAGGATTTTGTGATCGCTGCCAAGTGTTTCTTCTAGATTGGTCCAGGTGCAATGTCTTATGTTTTTGGTGAAAGCTAGGTCTAGGCAGGTGTCTCTGCTTACACTGTTTCCTATTCTAGTGGGGGACATGGTGTCCGTCATAAGACAGAGATCCAGCTGCTCAGCCGCTTCCAACAACTTGGTTCCCTTCGGGGTGTCCTTGTGGTAGCCCCAAGCCGTATGTACAGCGTTTAGGTCCCCCATAATAATAAGGGCGTTCGTTCCCGCTATGCGTGTGCATTCCAGTAAAAGTGGCTTGAAATCTTCCTGCGTGTTGCTTGGAGGACTGTAAAGGTTTAGGACAAACACACTCTGCTTTCTTCTTTTTTGAGAGATGATCTCGATGAGAACTTGATTAATTTCACTGAAGGGAAGGTCGTGTGGTATGACTGTTAGTGTGGGGGCCACTAGTGTAGCTATTTTAGGTGCCGTGTCATGGGTGTATGTGAGGTATCCTTTGAGGTATGTTATGCATCCTGTTTCTTGGAGACATATGACGTCCGGAGGTATCGGTTGATTTTGAATAAACATCTGCAGGGAGCTGCGTTTCCTCTTGAAGGAGCGACAGTTCCACTGCCAGAGCTCTAGGTGGTTTGGTTGCCGGTTAGGGGAGGCAGCCATCAGCGTTACTCGCCACTGACTCGCAGTCGCTGAGATCTGTCATGCCAGCGGACCTTCGGTGGGCTTTTAGTCGAGGGTCATCGGGGATTCCCGTGCGTTTTCGCACCCCCTGAGTTATTATTTGGATTTTCGAATTGAATTCTTCTTGAACTGCCGCAAATTGAGTTTGCGTGGCAATTTGTTGGTCTTGGAGTTGTTTGGTTAATTGTGTCATTGTCTGCTGCATTTGATTAATCATTTGTTGCATTTAAGTAAGAATGCTTGGTGCGTTTTCTTGAGTGTGAAGTCCGAGAGTTTGCGTAAGCGGTTTCTGCCGTTGCGTTTGGAGTACACTCGCCTGTTGAGGTTGAGATGCGGAGGTGTTTACAGCATTTTGTACCGGTTGTGGCTGTATCGATACTATTGATGAGGGTTGGGGGGCAGTTTGCTCCTGACCCATTTGTAGGAGTTGTTGTAGTTGTTGTTCCACCTTATTTAGGCGTTTCTGTTGTTCTGATGGTTTTATTTTCAGTTGTCTATTTTGCTCTTCGAGCCTAGTGCAATCCTGGCATGGACCATACCCGTTTAGAGCAGTGGGAGAGGCAACCTGGGCCCGGCTTACCCTTTTGCTGTCGTGCTCTAGCTTGTCTGGCGTCGCCCCTATCGCTTCTGGTGGTCCCTGCTGGTTGGGCCTAATCTGTTGTGTCTTCTGTTGGGAATAGTAGGCTGTGAAGTCCCGTCCCTTGGATCTCGATCGGGACTGGGGTCTCTGTTTCTCTGCCAGCTGCTGTTCCTCCTCCTCCGATGAAAACCAGCGGCGCTCCATCGGCTTGATCTGCTGATCTCTCCGGCTGACGTGCTGCTTGGGGGGCTTCTGTTGCTGATAGTTATTGCTTTGTTTAGCTTTGTTGTTGTAACGTCCGATATGTGCCCTGAGGCGCTGCTTGCAGGTCTTGTCTCCCGTTGGGTGGTTTCCCTGGCAGGCCACGCACTTGGCTTCACAGTTGTGGTTTTCCTCTGGTTCATGAAGGCCGCAGTTCCGACATACGTTGGCGTTGGGTGTTGGGCAGACATCCGCTCTGTGGCCTGCCTTGAGACAGTCTTGGCAGATCTGTTGGGTTGGTCGATATGGGTAACATGCCGTCTCTCCCCCGTAATAGATGACGTAGCGGGGGAAAATGGGGCCTATGAATGTTAGCACTGCCGTGCGAGACTTTCCCAACATTCGTGCTTGAACGATCTCGACCCCTTGTGTGCGTAGTCGGATGTTTGATAGAAGCTCCTCTGATGGTGTCTTTGGATCCACTCCATGAATAACTCCTCTGATGACGTCCTCAGGCGCCGCCAGGTAGACGTTGACTTTGTAAGCCTTGTTTTCCAAGGTCAGACTCTTGTTGTGCTGTATGGCGTAAGGAGTGCTGACTATGATGATGTTCGATCCTGTGCGGGGTCTCACAATAAATTTGGAGAAGTCGCACAATGCCGGGTTATTGCAGGCAGCCACGATGGCTCTTGAGAACTGGGTAGGAACGAATTGTCTGACTTCCATGCCTTTCTTGGGTCTTATTATCACCTTATAGTTAGTTTTAGGAAGGGGTGGTAATTTCCTCCTCTTCTGAGACATTGTTTGATCCATAGCCAGCTGTACTGGCGATGCTATCGTTTTCTTCGGTTTCACGACGGTCTGCAGCCAGTGCGTCGGGGGAGCATAGATCTTTCCTGCGATCACGACTTGTTCGCCTCTTGCGAACCTTTGACGATTCTTCTTGCATATGTTTACGTGCCAGTTGGAGTAAAGGTCATCCGGCCTCCAGGCATGACCCTCTTCTATGTCCTTAGAAGTTTGAATTTGGACGTCTAATTCCATTCCCTGGTGTTTAGCAGAGTGAGCTGGGTTAGCGGTTTTTGAACACAGACCACTATATCCCGCTTCGCCTTGGTCTAAGGTATCCATGCGCTCTGGGTCGGCATTACTAGGCCTCGCATCGCCTAGCATGGCCGCCGCCGAGGAGCTTCAAAAGCCCATTTCGATGTCCAATAAAACACTCACGGGTTTGAGGAAGGGCTCGGTGAATTCCGGATGACTTCAGGAAGGTCCTCGAAACAAATTTCCAGGATTTGTTGGATTTTCCACACAATTTCCTTTCTTGTTAGCCGAGCCCAATCGAAGTGCGTCCGCTCCCATCGGCTTCCCTGATTCGGCCTCGTGCGAGCATCAAGTCTTCCGCGATATCCGCAATGTGTTGAAAGAGTGTGATTAACACAAGTCCGACTATGGGTTCCACGAAAGGGTGCTCATACGTAATGCTCGCCTAGAAGCGTATTGCCATTCCCCGAAAACTGCAGCAACGGAAGTGCCGGTTGGCGTCACTAAAAAATAAAACACAACAAAAAAGACTTCAACAAAGATATACGTTTTTTGAGTATACATTGCAGTGCATAAACTAAAATGCACACGCCATAATATAGTCTGCTGGATTAAAATTGCTTGCAGTGATCCTCTGATCATGCCAGTTGCGCCCGTAGCGCCATCTTTAGTACGTTGAATCAAAACGAATAAGAGCGCATTTAAAAACCGCACTTCCCGTCGCTTCTGTGGCTGAGGGGGGAAGAAGAAGAAGGGCGTTCTGGGCGGCTGAGCCTGAAAATGTTGCTTGCTGGAAACAGCGCATCGGCCGTTGGCCGAGATCTTTCGACTCCTCAGGACACTACCGAAACGTACAAAGTTGTCCTTCCACGCCTGCCCACCGGTAATGTTGTCCTTAATACCGTTTTCCTGCATGCCGACCTTAAGGGTCGCCCGTACCGAGCACCTGACTTTCGAGACGCACTTGCACAGATTTTGGACCTTCAGGAAATTTTGTGCATTGGTCAATACCAAATGAGCCACGTGTGGATGGTTACCTGCGAGAGTAGTTCTTCAAAGCAGAAGCTAATTAACAAAGCAGAGTTCCCTGTGAAAGGACTTCGGTGCATGGTGTTCGACCCGGATACAAAGAATGTCAAGGTTAAGTTCCTTTGGCTTCCACGCTATATGGAGCACCGGAGGATTGTGGAAGCTTTCGAGCCTTATGGAACGATTCAATCTGTCGAACGTGAAAAGTGGCGGTGCCCAGGGATGGAGCACATGGAAACGGCGAACCGTGAAATCTCCCTCACGCTCAAGGACGGAGTGTCAGCAAGTACAATTCCTCACACTCTTAATGTTTATGGGGTGCAGGCATTAGTGCTTATCTCAGGGAGACCTCCACTGTGTCTTCGATGCAGCCGGGTAGGTCATGTACGGCGTCAGTGCCGAACGCCTCGATGCACCCAGTGCCGGCGATTTGGCCATACTGTGGAAAACTGTGTATTAAGTTATGCCGATAGACTGCGTCAAGGCCAGTGGTCACGAGAAGATGACGTGGCGTCGGAACATATCATGGATGTGTCAGAGGTTGTTGATGTAACTGGTGAGTTAGGTCGTGAACCTCAAATTGATGGGGACCAGAAGCCTTCTGCACTTCACACCAACTCAGAAGAACCTGCAGTGACTGGCCATCAAGAACCAGCGTCTCCAGAGCCAAAACCGCCGGACCCGGGCCCGCCTGTGAGTGCCACTCAGAGTGCTGCGCTTGCTGCCCAAGAACCACCTGCCATTGAAGGAGGTCTGGATATGCCTCCTATGGAATCAATGGAGAAGATACTGCCAGTGGATGCTCGCCTATCCTCCTTCGTCATTGATTCTCCTTCGTCGTTGGAGGGTAACAGTGAGCCGTCTGTGGCGCCGACCTCTGGTGCGTCCGGTTTTCTGTCGGCTGTCAGTGTGGCAGCGAGCGATGTGCTCCAATCAGGTTCGTGGGCCGAAGCCTTGAGTGTCTCAGAGGAGGACGTTGACAACACAGTGCCTTTGAAGCGTCCCGCAGATGATGAGGTGTGTATCGATGGTGCTGGCCAGAAGGCACACTGTGTAGAGGCCACAGGAAGGGTGACTTTAAAGAGGAGGGCGATGTCTGCCCGAAAGGCCGCCAATTTGCAGGCGGGCCACCCCATTTCAGGGGATGATGTTTAAAAGGACTTGTACTAAAAATGGCTAGAATCGCAGCATATCAAGTCGCTACCCTTAACGTCAGGGGTATGCGTAATCGTCGGAGACAGCAGCAGTTAAGACATCTGTTAAAGGAATGGAGTGTGTCTGTAGCAGCAATTCAGGAAACAAAGTTGTCCTCCGATGAAGAGACGGAAGCTGCTCTTAAGCCGCTTTTGCCGGAATATTACATTATTGTTAGCCACGCTAGAGGCTTGTCCGGAGGGTGTATGCTATTCCTGGCCAAAACACTAGAGATGACAGCCATGTCTTATTGCATAGATGGCGAGGGACGACTTATATGCTGTGCCCTCACAATCTCAGGTGTGCAGTGGCGAATTATTTGTGTTTACGCCCCTGTACAACAGCGAGACAGAAGGCATTTTTTTCTTTCATTAGTTAATCATTTGTGCACAGATCGCAAAATTATGTTGTTGGGATATTTTAATTGTGTTTGTAGGGATGAGGACCGATCAGCATTATGTAAGAGATATGACCCTAGTGCTGCATTACTTAACGATTTGGCTTGTGAATACAACATTGTGGATGTGGGGCAGGAAAAAGGCGACCGTATTCATTTCACTCATTTTCAGTTCTCCTCTAATGCCCGCCTTGACAGAATTTATGTTTCTGCAGACATGTTAGCAAATTTGTTTGGTTACTGGGTGCGGCCCATCTTCTTCAGTGACCATTGTATGGTGTCTCTTCAGGTAGGGAGGTACAGTCGGCAGATACTTCACCCTCGGTGGGAACTGTGGAAAATGAATAACTGTCTGCTCTCAGATGAAATCTTTAAGCGTGCTGTACCTACTCTACTTGTTTGAAAGACATATGGTCACGCCATGATCTGTCAGTTTTTCAAAAATGGGACTTGTTCAAATAGGAAACCAAAAACTTAGCAATTGAAGCCTCTGCAAGAATCGCGTTCCTAAAGAGACACCACCTTCGTGAGCTTGGGCGCACTCTAACTGAGCTACATGAGCTAGAGAGGGTTAGCCCGGGTGCCTATGTTGAAGAAATTAATAACGTAAAGGCAGAGCTTCAACAAATTGCGACGGAAAGATACAAGGGGGCCCTAATAAGATCTAGGACTCGAAGGTTTCTTGACGAGCAACCTTCACGTCGGGCCCTCAGTGATGAAAGAGAGAATGCTCTTACGAAGGAAATATTGGAAATTCAGTATGGTGGTTGCACATATAGTGATGCTCCTAGTATTCTTGCTGCTTTTTATGATTATTATCGAAAGCTGTTCGGCAGTTGTAAAGATCCAAATCAGGGTTTCGATTATAATTCCTTACTTGAGAACTATCCTCGACTAGACGATGAGAAATGTGCTGTAGTAGAGGGACCCATCACTTTGGAAGAAATTAAATCAGCCATTTCAGACCTTCAGAACCAGAAATCTCCTGGCCCAGATGGTATTACTAGCGAATTTTATAAAACATTTTCGCCTTGCCTAACGCCTGTTTTGATGGAAGTATTCCAAGCATCTTATGATGTGGGTTTCCTGCCTCCCACTTTCTATTCAAGCCACACAATATTAATACCCAAAAGCAAAGATACTAATCGGTTGAAAACTGTTGAAGGATATCGTCCAATTTCCCTCTGTAATGTTGATTACAAAATTTTTGTCAAGGTCCTTTGTTCTCGTTTGCAGCTGGTTATCATGGACTTGATAGGTTCGCATCAGGTATGTGGTATCAGAGGGCGCAGTATTCAAACACACATCCATATTGCACGTTCAGTAATCGAGACAGTATCAGATGAGACAGGCCAAGTAGCTCTGATTCAAATTGACCTGGCGAAGGCGTTTGATAAAGTTCGGCACAATTTCTTGTTCGCGGTCTTGGAGAATGCAAACATTGGTGACGTTTTGCTCAAAGGCATAAGGCTGTGCTATATGAACTCGTATACAAGACTAATTGTTAATCAGGAGCTAACGAAACCAATACCACTGGAATCATCTGTTCGTCGAGGATGTCCACTGTTTCCACTGTTGTTTGGCTTATATCTGGAACCCCTCTGTCTCAGTGCATTTTAACAGTGCAGCCATCCGTGGTTTCTCTCTGGCTCAATGTGAAGTTAAGATTTTAGCTTACGCGGACGATATCGCCCTCTTTTGTTCTGACAAAAAGAGTGTACTTGAGGCTTTACACTTGACTGAACAGTTCTGCGATGTATCAGGCGCGGCCCTTAATTTAGATAAATCCAAAGGTTTTTGGTTGGGACACTGGGGCACTAGACCAAGCCAGTTTGGAGGCATATGCTGGGACTGTAGTCCTCTTCAGTACCTAGGGGTTCCGCTGCACCAAGTTCGTAACAGCGCAGCCTACTGGGATTCACAAATCGTACATATGCGGCGACAAACGCAGGCTTGGATGGGTAGGGAACTCTCAGTGTTTGCTAGGGCACAGGTCTGTAACATATTTTTGTTTGCAAAGCTTGCGTATGTCCTTCAAGTCCTGCATTGTGCGAGGAGCAAAGTACAAGTTATACACAGAATATTTGCAACATTTGTCTGGCGCTCTCAATGGGAGCCCATGCGGCGTGACAACTTGTTTCTTCCCTTAGAGTCTGGTGGAGTGGGTCTTGTTCACTTGTTTGTGCATCAACTTGTCTCCCGTTTTTTCTTTTTCAAATCGGCAAACCATCCGTTTCTTGTAACTGTGCTCATTAGGCGTCTTAGCCCACATTTGCCTTACTTATTCGCACCAACTGGGCAGGCTCGTGAGGGGCGCTTATGGGGATTCCTTAAGGAGGTTGCTGACACTATCAATTTTCTCACTGTGCGTTTCTCTGTAGATTACCTGTATAGCCTGTCGAGAAAGCAGATGACCCAGGCTCTCACTGAGTCTTTGTTCCCTACACCGTTGTATCGGCAGCCTTATCTGGGGTTTTTGGACACCACTGTTCTAAAGCGTGTTAGGCAAATGTGCATTCAGGCAGCTGCAAAAACGTTCTTTTTCAAATTACATACAGCGACGTTGCCTGTCAAGACATTTATTCACAATAAGAAGATGTTTGTGCCCTGGTCGGTAAATTGTCGTCTCTGTAACGTGCCTGAGACAATTGATCATTGCTTTATTCTGTGCCGTGATGCTATGTTATTTTGGGACATACTACAAAGAACTCTTAAAAAGGACATTGAAATTACGCCTTATACAATTAGATTTTTGCCTCCTGACAAAAACTCTGTCGTGCCTTACGATTTATTTGTGTTGATGGGACTGTTCAGCCTTTGGAAAAGCCGCATGATCGACAGGCATGCAGAGCCACCAAGATCGTCGAAATCCGTGTTTCGGGAGCAGTGTGCGTTGGTGAGAAGTGTATATGCTGCACGTGAAGAACCTCCAAACTGGATGCCGTATCTAGACGCATGTGTATGTCTCCCAGACTTTTGATGTTCTGATGATTGTGCATTGTCGGGCTGGGGATATGACGGGCTTGTATTAAGCAGCCCGGTAACTTTAGACATGGACATGTTTAAGTAAGTGGAGTTGTTCCTTTTTACGGAAGTTTTTCCATGCAATAAAGAAAAAAAAAAATTCTGCGGCGCAATGGATTTGCACCACGTACGTCCGATCCCTGTGGGTACCATTTTTTTATTTTAATTCACAAAATTCAAATAAATTACGATTACATTTCCTGGGGTATGTTCCCCTTTAGGTTGCATAATACAATGTTTTTTGTTCTTAATAGAAGCAAAACCAGCCACAAACGCAGCCAGGATATGACGCTATGGCAACGATTACAATTACCTTCACCGTAACCAATTCCTGTCTTCAGTGAGTGTATGTTACCGATAGGTTACGTTCAGAGACAGCTCTCAGCAACCATCGCCTTTTATCATGCTTTAAACTTTTTTTTACGGATTTACGCCACCGCGATTTTTCAAGTTAACTTATTCACCGTAGCAAAGATGGCGTGACGGACGCCATCGATATTATGCTCTTTACTGTAAGCAATTTCAATCCATGAAACTATTTTATTAATATTGCATTTCAATTTCCTTACATCGCTTCATGCTCGAACAAAACATAAGGTTGTGTTTTATTTTTGAGTGACGCACCTGGCACTTCCGTTGCTACAGTTTTCGGGGAACGGCAATACGCCGCCTAGACACGGTAGTCTGCCCTGTTGGGAGTATCGGTCTACGTTACGAAATCTCGAAACTACTCATAGAAATCATATAAAAAAGAGAGAGTGAGGACGAGAACACTTACTTAATAATTTCAACATAAGGAGCTCAATAATGGCACCGTTTTCAACGTCATCGTCGTCGTCGTATTTTTCATTCGAAATTCTGCCACTGCACGACAAAGGTGAAATATTTGAATTCCTTGCCAAACCTGAATTTGACAGCTTAAGCTATTGAAGACGAATGGCGATTTCTAGGAAAAGGCAGCGCACCAGCACAAACATTTGTCTTGTCCCTTCCTCCCTCTTGTTAGTGCTGGTGCGCTGTCTTTTCCTAGAATGTCGTATCAACCAGCCCATTAGTCTGCATATTGCCAGTGGCGAATATTTAAGAAAAAGTATGAGTTAGAACATAATGCTGGTTTTTGCGCGAATGACATTAAGCTGGTAGGGTCAAAAAGGCGTCATAGTCCTTGTTGCGGTCGCTTTAACCTGAACTTAGAAAAACGTGTCGGCAAAAAAATGCGCATGTGATTTCGTATCCACGTTCTGACGCAACCATTTCTTGTTCAACGTTCAAGGTGGTATCATACCCTTCCGTTTCCTACTTAGCAGCCATCTACAAGTAAAGTTGGATGCTGGTTAGCTAAAGGGACTCGAACCGACAACATATATGCATCTCCAGTTGTATATCGTTCATTGTAAGTGTAGGTGTTCACCTTGAAGATAGACCTACTGCGCCTTAATTTCCCAAAAACCAAGCCTAAAAGTCGGTCAACATGTTTCCAATGTCTGTGCCAGTATGTTCATGTCAAGCACTCGCGGAATGGAAATGTACTATTGGCGCACTATTTTCAACTCTGAAAGCGAAGTTAAAGTTTTTTTTTATCCTGGCGCTTTTTAGAGGAAGAAACAATTAGAATAAGCACTGCGGCGCACGCTACGTGTACATTATGCAACATTGCTTAAAGGTGTTCTATTAGAGAAAGAGAAATAACTTTTTTCGGGATCTTCTTTGCAGTTTAGTCGTATTGGACACCGCGCAGTCCTAGTTCACCATTCTTTGTTTTATGGCCCGGTCCGAGCTGAGAAGTCTGCAACTACAATCGAGCAGGGGAAGGAAGACAAGCGGTAGAATTTTGCAGGAATCATGGATAGCAATACAGTGCCACAAGTCTGGTGCCATCATACGACGAACTTATCGCACTGGAAAGTACACTACACGAGTAAATTATTTATTTCAGAAATACTGCCAGTCTTCACAGAAGGCCTTAGGCAGGAGTGGGATTACATGCATTGTTGAAATACACTGCAGAAATAAAAAAACAGCTTAAGAAGAGGAAAAACCTAAGAAATAAAAAATCATCCCGGTGTCGAGCTGCCACCGAAAATGGATTAAAATACTAACATGATAATGAAACAAACGTTGCGGCTAACAGCAATAGGAGGAGGAGGTAAATCTTAATCTCAAGACAGCCCTAAGGAAGCAAAGAGCACCTGCTTGGCTAAAGCATATTGCCGACTGCATTCTCTGAGTCTTACTCTTTGCAATAGAGTTCTCTTGGTTTGCTCAGTTTATGGTTACTTACCCGATATGTGCTGAATGGCCTCCTTAAATTTTGAAGGCGAAAAAGTTCGCTGCTACTCCTTCTACAGGAAGAAATTAGTATAGCATTAACACGCCTTTTGTATAGGTCATAAGAAGTTTTTACTTGTCCAATAGAAAACGCACTGGCGTTTAGTATCTGCCTACACATGCCACAGCTGACAGCTTCAAATTCCCTTCATGTTCCCTTTCCTTTTGACCTCACCTAAACCTCTGAAGTTGGAGATAGGAGTTTCGCGGAAAGGCAAGCTATTGCTATTTGATGCGAACATTTTTTTTTTATCAGGAAGCGGATAGCTCCCTCGACGCCATCAAACCCCAATAAGCCTGGACCCCGCCGGGGTGGCGCAGTGGTTACGGCGCTCGACTACTGTTCCCAAGGACGCGGGATCGAATCCCGGCCTCGGCGGCAGCTTTTAGATGGAGGCGAAAAGCAAGGCGCCCGTGTGCTGTGCGATGTCAGTGCACGTTAAAGAACCCCAGGTGGTCCAAATTTCCAGAGTCCTGCACTACAGCGTCTCTCATAGCCTAAGTCGTTTTGGGACGTTAAGCCCCAAAAACCAACCAACTCAATAAGCCTGGAGGTAGAAGCCACGCGTATCGGTCGTCTGTAGGGCTAGGACGTGCGAGTTTTCGGCACAGAAGCAAGGGGTCGCATCCAATTATGTGCGCGTATGCCATGATCCATGTGGTCGAAGGAAGTATGTTTCGGTTGCACCGTGTAACCACTTCCGAAGCTTGTGCTCAGCGCAGGATCCCGGTAGCCGAAGTTTTACTCAGGAAAAAAAAGCGCGTTTCGACACTTATACGTTTTTTATTGTAGCCCAAGGGAAATCGGAAGAGCGATATACGTTAGAATGACATAGAAATTGAAATAGAAATATCTCAATGCTTTCGCGTGACAGATTCTTGAATGTCGAGGAAGAGGCGAAGCATGCACTCTTGAGCGGACGACGATGCGCAGGTGACTCAGCGCTAGTCAGCCAGGCACCTCTTGAAGCAGTCCTCGAAGCTGGAGAAGGCTCTGAAGACGCAAACGTCCGTCCAACGCAGGCACCGGTGCCGAAGCGGGTCATAAAACCACCAGAGACGCGAGGCTGCCCTGCGTTCCTTTGGCGCCGGCAGCGCGCACTCGCGGTCCGGCGGAAGCTGTACCAGACCCTCCAAACAGCGCCTCGCTGGAGGAACTTTTCAGTGCGAAAAGACAAAGGATAAGAAAAGATATCAAAGAAAATTGAAACCCTGGTCTTGCATTTAACCAAGGCGCAACTTACAAGCAGTCATACGTGCCAAATGCGAAGTACAGGTAGCCTTTTTTTTTCAGATAACACATTCACAACGTTCTCTACACGTACGTTAAAGGTGGGCTTACAAGATGCGCAGGCAGTCGCAACAGCCACAGGACCACGCGACTGCCTATAAAAATGCTGTGGCGCGGTCGCACCCTCAGAAGAGTATGGTGCCCCCATTCTGGGAGATACCATTTTGTCGAATGTTCTGAGCGAACTTGTCACATAAATGTTTGCTTAAATGGCTTTCAGTGCCGGAGACTCACCGCGATGACAATGGTGGCGGCAGAGAGCAAGGTCCGCGAAGTGTGCGTGCGACCGCCAGGGGCACTGGGCTGCGGAGTCCCACTCGAAGCAGCCAGGTCCAAAGCGCGTCTGGAGGAAGAACCACGATTCCGCGCCCGGCTCTGGCCACGAGTTCAGCTTCGTCGAGCACTTGTAAAACTTGGGCGCAGTACATTCTGCGAGACCACAATAGTTTTCTCCATCCGACATTTCTCCGCCGGCTTGAGGTGCACATTTCAGCAACAATTTACGGATATACTACCGCCAGCTGAGGTATGGCGTGTCCGTTTAGTCTCGTTTTCAACGTCAACTGGATTTTATTACGCCGACGCATGACCCGAGCGACAGCCAAGAATCTTAGAGTAAGCAAAACTAGAAACACTTGATAGTAACGTCAAAACTCGCCAGGTTATTGTGAATAACAGAGAGACTCAAGCAAATAAATGGCCGAATAAAGCTTCGTCACAGGCTTATTTACACTGTGAGTGAGATGAGGACAGGCAGGAATTAGGGGGATGGTTTCGTTTGTGCGTTTTTTTCGTCCCAAAATAACTAAGGCTCAATTGAGGGCTCAGGAAAGTTCGACCACCTGTGATTCTTTAATACAACTAGCATCGCAAAGCGCACGGGCGCCTTTATTTTCGCCTCCATCGAAAAAAAAAAAAGGCCGCCAGTGCAAGCAGTGGAGCATCGTAAACACCGCACCTGTGGCTCTGGGACATTGAGGTGAGCAGGGGAAAAAATGTGACGTGGTGCAAAAGGGTACACGTTGTAATTTAGCGCTCCTTGACATTTAAATAGCGGTAATATTAACTCTAGGAGATTTAGGTTGCATGACTAGCCAGAAGGCCACTACGGCAGTGTTTTAGGGAATGCAGGTTGGAAATTTCTAAGCAGAGTTTAAGTCACCCAATAACAAACCCGTATAGGGAACCCAAGCTGGAGTTTGCTGCGCGACGCCAGCGCACGGTTTCTAGCGGAGCGGAGAGGAACTACAAAACCTACGCCATGGCCTCCGAGATAACCCTCGCGCGAGAAAACGTGCGAGCGGAGGTGATCACGGAGGCCATGCCTACGCGCAGCCGCGCCCGCGCTGTGCACGATTGCCTGCAGAGTCGGCGCTGCCCGCTCGCTCGCTCGGGAGCGCGTGCCACGGGCAGCCGCACGTGCACGCGGAGCAGGCGAAGGAGAGTGAGGAGGACGGGGGATGGTCGCTGCAGACGCGCGGCAAGCCAGCGCTTCTTATTTGGTTCTTTAGTGTGGTTTCTTATTTTTGCTTTTTTCAGTTCCCTAACTGACAGAGACTGGCTGGAAGCATGTTTTTTATGGGTGCTTTCGAAAGCGAGAAATTATGATTAATTGATCGCCGTGGACATTGTTTTCAAAGAGCGCTTGTTAGCAGGCTCAGACATTAAAAAAAAAAAAACATGAACGCGAATTCGCTACTCGAAGGCAAAGGCAAGCGACAGGTATTTTGAAGGACTTGAGGCGGCACCTCTTGATGTCTCTTCCATGTTGTTCAGAGAATTAAGGGTCCAGCCTTCTCGTTGAGAATTGATATGCGTGTACACAGCGACGAGTGCTCCGGGCGCTAGTTGGGGAGCCTCCTTTCCATTTGTGACTGCTCACTTGAAAGGGCCTATTCAACTCTTTGGGGACAGATGTTTTAGGCGATGCTGCCGGCGCCGTGGTGGTTGTTTTCGGCGCCTTTAGGACGCGTTCCCTACAAAGGCACAAAGCATGCCGCCTTACCCTTTGGTGCCTGCAGACAGCGGTCAGGGGGAGTTCGCTGCTGTGGCACTGCCATCCGAAATCAATGACCTATTTACCTAAAACGATGAGGGGTTTCTTAATGACTTGGGTCACTGACGAGAAGCCGAAGCATGCCATTTTTGTTGCAGTTTCCTCTCTCCTCGAGACGAAGAGTGAGGAAATGCCTGATGACCTTCCATGCAGACGGGGACATCTCTCCACGGAAAACTTTGTCTTCTTAATTCTACAGCTATGCTGTGCAATCCCAGGTTCAGTTATCTCCTCTAGCGAGTGCGCAGTTTTGAGTTCCCGAAGCAGGATCGCGTATGAGGATAGATCGAACAATTGACGTATGTGTTTTTCTTTTATAAGCGCCAAGGGATGGCATTAATGACGTAGATCTGTTTCTTGAGGCCGAATCGGTTCCGCGATGGCTGTTGCGGCACTGCTAGCTACAAATAGAGGTGAAAGATACGATCGGTACGAGATACTTAAAAAAAAAAAAGCCGGTAACCATCCCGTTACCGTTTCCACAGAAGTTTTGCGAAAAAGCTTGCCGTCACTTCTTCATTAAGTTCTTTTCTTTCTTTTCTTTTTGCCCTCTTTGTTGCAGCGTGACGGCGGCCAGGACGCGGCCGGAGGAGGTAAGAAGCAACCGAGCGCGCACGCACAAACACGTGCTGGAAAGCAGCGCGGAGCCGACGACAACATGCTTTTCGATGCGGCAGGGAGAAGACGACGCGGCCGCGCTGCGCGGAGGTTTTGACGGGGTCTCCATGGAGGGCGCTGACGCACAAACCGGCGCAGCGCCACCTGGCCCAAGTGTTCTCCCCTATAAACGCACTAGTGGCGAATTATTAAAAAAAAAGTGTAACGAATCGCTGCACAGCACTGTGTGACAGATCGGAGGGGTACAACCGGATAAAAACGCCTAGCGATGTAATTAAACAAGACCTTTTCACATGCGGTTAAAGCGTTAGGGGCCTGTAGGTCACATGCCGTAGAAAGACGTAGCCACCGGACGGCAGGTTGACGGCGCACGTTTTTTATATAAATCACAGCTGGTCTCACATGGTATGCACGGCCACCTCTCAGCCTGGTGTAGCGCTAACTAGAAGAACCGCAGCCTTTGGAGTGACCATCGCCACGACCGGACAAGTACCTTTCACGGCAATATCGTACATGAGACGCTTTTTTTTAAGACCCGTGCTGTATGCAAGAGCTCAAAAAAAAAAAGAAAAACGCGTTCCTTATCTTCTTTTAGTTCTGAGAAATTTGTCGTGGATATTTTTGTTCTCGGGTACAGCTGATGGTTTCCGCTACAAACCTAACGAATATCAATCTCTACGTTGCTTCTTCTTGATATTTTCTTCCGCCTTCACAGTCATCATTTGCGGCGCAACTGACTTTAATATCGTCGTTCAAAGTGTCTTATGGTTACTTTTTTTGTTTTGTACTACAAATATCGTAATTAATTTCATTACTTCTTTGTGTTGCGCCTAGCTGGCTTTTAAAGTGCGTAAAAGAAATAAACAAAAAATAATAAATGAGTACTGTGGTGCTATGTCATACAACGTTTGTATCTTATGTAATTTTCTTGATGCCTTTATTTCTTGGCACTCAATATTCGTTTTTAAGACTGCCCTGATTCCCTTTTTTAAGACTGCACTGACATTGCCTTGCTAAGCAACTCGGGGGATGTACTGCAAATAATGATCGATGACCTAGACAGGAAAAGTAGAAAGGTAGGCTCGAAAATCAATATGCAGAAGACTAAGGTAATGTTCAACAGCCTCGGGAAGGAACAGCAGTTTATATTGGGTAGCGAAGTACTGGAAGTAGTAGGTGAATATGTCTACTTAGGACAGGTAGTAACCGCAGATCCGGACCATGAAAAGGAAATAACAAGAAGATTAAGATTGGGATGGAGCGCATTTGCCAAGCACTCGCAGATTATGACTAGCAGCTTACCGGTATCGCTCAAGAGGAAAGTATACAACAGTTGCATCTTGCCTGTACTCACCTATGGGGCTGAAACGTGAAGGCTAACCAAGAGAGTTCTACTTAAGTTGAGGACGACCCAGAGGGCTATGGAACGAAATATGGTAGGGGTAACATTAAGAGATAGGAAGCGTGCAGAGTGGGTCAGAGAAATAACTGAAGTTAACGACATTCTATTGGAAATTAAGAAGAAAAAATGGACATGGGCAGGACATGTAGTGCGAAGAGAGGATAACCGATGGTCGCTGGGGGTAACAAACTGGATTCCAAGGGAAGGAAAGCGTAGCAGGGGGCGGCAGAAAGTTAGGTGGGCAGATGAGATTAAGAAGTTCGCAGGGGTCAAGTGGATGCAGCTAGCACAGAACCGGGTTAAGTGGATAAATATGGGAGAGCCTTCGCCCTGCAGTGGGTATAGTCAGGCTGCTGCTGCTGCTGATGATGATGATCATTCCTCTGGACGTCGGTTTCACATTGTGATTTCATTTCGTTTTAACTAAAAAAACTGACAAGGAACAATGGTTTCTTGCTCCGTGTACGGGACTGAGATTCAGACTTGCATTCGCCCGAGGTGCTTCGCTCGACGACTGGTTGTGGGCATCGATAGGAGTGTGCAAGGGGACGTTCACTTTGTGCGAAGACAGGTCTATTTAAGGCAGCTGAAGGGCCTTTGCCTTGTGCGAACGTCAATTCAATATGTTGACTGTCATATCAAACCCCTGCCTTGAAGGTAATTATTATATTGGTAACCTGTAGGTAAAAATATAAAGCGCATTGGCTTGATTTGTTGCTAAGATTGACTGAACGTCTTATTTTACTGCAGTTATATAATTACAACCATTTGACGACAACAACAACAAAAAAAGAAAGAAATGACTGCCTAGTTTTCAACAAAATAGTGCTGGACTCACTCTGCCACGGCCAAATCATAGACCGAACCGACAAGCTCTGGTTACTGCGAGGCACGCTGGCGATGTGGCTGCGGCTGTCGTCTGCGCAAAAGTGGAGGCAGAAAAAGAAGTTTGTCAGTTACAGCAGACGCCCCATGGGAGATCAGCGCGTTCTTTAAATGCAGTATAAGGACCTTCAGCATCAAGAGGTCGAGGTGTACACGCCTCCTGCTTCCCCTTTCCCCTTCCCCATTAAGAACTTCACCGACGTTGCCCGTCCGCTCATCACTCTCGTCAAGAAGAACGCGCCTTTCTCTTGGGGCCCTGACGAAGCTCGCGCCTTCGAAGCTCTGATTTCGGCACTCACCGCTTCACCTGTCTTGGCCCATTTTAATCCTTCTGCACCTACAAAACTTCAAGCCGATGCCAGTGGAAAAGGTATTGGTGCTATCCTTGCCTAGTACCAGCATGACCAATCTCGTGTAATTGCCTATACCAGCCGCCTGCTATCTCTCTCCGAGCGCAATTATTCAATTACGGAGAGGGAGTGCCTCGCACATCCGTTGAATAAAATCCGCCCTTATTTGTTTAGAAGGCCATTCTACGTAATGGCAGACCGCCATACCTTGTATTGGCTGTCGTCACTAAGGACTCTGCAGGCCCTTAGGTCGTTGGGCCTTGCGCTAACAAAAATACACATTTACTGCTATTGTCACAAGTTAAGGCCGATTGCATCAAGACACTGAGTGTCGCGCCATCCCATCGATCCTCCTGAACTGCTTTGCACTACTGCTGACGACTATGTTTTTTTCATCATGGACTTTCTGCTCATCAACTTCAAACAGAGTCTTGATTCCTCGCTGCGACCCATTATCGACCAGCCGCGCTATGACGACTCCGATCTTTCCATCAGCAAGTTCGGCTACTTGACGATACTTTGTTCCGACGCAATATTCGCCCAGACTGCACGGAAATTTGCTCGTCATTCCTACTCCCCTTCGCTCTACAGTTCTGGCCAAACTTCATGACGCCCCTACAGAAGGGCACCAGAGAGTGGCACCCACGTCTGATCGCGCGCGCCGGTGATTTTTCTGGCTTGGGCTTTATTTCTCTGGTCGCCGCTACACTGCAGCTTGTGACTTGTGCCAGCGCCGGAAGAAGCTAGTGGCCACCTTCAACTCATCGAAGTTTCTGCTGATCTATTTTCCAGCGTCGGTCTTGACCGCCATGGGCCTTTCTCGACATCGAACACGCCACAATTCACAACGGCCCACCATACCCAGACGAATGGACTTACTTTACCGAGAAAATTGACCGGGCGCTTACGGACATGCGGTTCATGCATGTTTCCGAGCACCATCGTGACTGGAAAGTCAGTTTGCTTTTCATCGCATTTGCGTGTAGTTCGTCCCGTTAAGATTCAACCGGATATACTCAACCTTTTATCGCCTATTTGGTCGCGACCCTCTGCTGCCTTTGGACAGTTTGCTGCCTGTTGAATAGCGTGCCAGCAGTTATGCTTCCTATACCATAGCTTGCGCCAAAGCTGCCCAGGACATTGCTCTGGATCGCCTAGGGCTTTTCTGGCGGCCCAAAAACCCCATTATGACCATCACCATCAAGATAATCGCTGCCCACTTGGTTCGCTCGTCTTCCTCTGGCTCACGGCACTCCATGTGAGCCTGTGTGAGAAACTCATGCTTCGTTACATGGGTGCCTTCCATGTATTTCATCAACTGAGTGACGTGACCTACGAGATCACGTCCCTCTCTCTCAGGGCAGACTCTACTGCAACCCCTCCCCCCCTCCCCAAATTGTGCACGGCGGTCGTATTAAACCTACTGTTCCGGCTTCTTGGTTTAGCAAGCACCGGGAGCGGGCTCATCCCGCAAGGGGGAGGGGGGGGGCAGTGTTACGGTGTGTAGCCGTGATGTCGTATGACGACAAGCATGTTTGGGCGCTGTGTCGAAGGAGCTTGTGTTGGTGTCTGCATTGGTCTTCCGGCGGTGTTCCTGACTTTGGAGCGCGACTCTTGCTGCTCAGGAGCACCCCGTAACGAAACAGTGACAACATAATAGTAGCACTGTTAGACGCATCGCAGAATAGCTGAGGTTACAGCATGTACCAATTCGAACTTCCAGTGTGAGCGAGCGGGAACAGCTCTTATCTAGCGCCGTAGGGTTTTCCCGACGAGAATTTAATGTAAGGCACTATGACGCTTTAGGTTTATTAAGACTGATGTTGAATAAATCCCATAAATATACACTCGCTCATTCACTCTGCCCGTGATATTCCCGAATCCGCGCGACTCTATCCTCATGTTCACGAGGTCTGCGCTCTTGGCGTAGAAGGCCCCAAGAAGATGGCGTGGCCTGCCGGAGGACGGGCACACTACTTGCTGCAGCACCCTACGTTACGCAGGCTCGTTCGTATACTTAACTATACTAACACCATAGTGATGTGCGCTGTATGATAGTGAACCAGGAAACAGTGTCAGGAAACAGCTGCTCAGCAAGATCTTATGGGAGCATTAACATCAGCTATGTGTCCCCGAAATTTTCTTTACAGTGCAATCCGCGCACTTTTCAGCCTTTCTATTAAAGGTCGCAATAACAAGCAGTGATTTCACTGAAGGCGCGTTCTTGCGGATTTCGTGATAATTTTTAAGGGTTAGGGGAGGCGAAAGAAGGAAGAAAACACGATAGACACAAACTGAAGTGCTATATAAAGCGACAGGTTCCGTGACTCAGTTGGGCCCTGCGTTTAAGAGCCGCTACCTAAAATAGGTACCAACAGTGGCATGCATGTACGCACTCAGGGATGCGTAAGCGAGATATATGAGCAGGACGCCCAGACCCCCTCCTAAGGACACCATGCCCGCCACCATCATCAGCACGCATTGTTCCACTTTTTCTCGTATCCTGCAAAGAAAAGAAAAAAGGACTGAAAGCGCGGCGATTTTGCTTTCCGCCAGTAGCCGTCGACGTTCAGTGGAGTACACTGATGTAGAGGACAAACAAGCTCAAGGACGAACATATACACAGAATGGTCAAAATGCCCAAGTGTTACAACGGACCCCCCCCCCCCCCCCCCCTTCTTTTTTTTCTGAAGCTTGCGATGTTAACGTTAAAGTACGATGACTCAACATTTTTTATACCAATAAAAGAAACCAGACTTGGTTTTCACACCGAGATATTTTTTTAGATATGCTGCTGTCGTCCTTTCACACATTCGCATTCAGATATTGTATACTTGTGAATTCGCGACAATTCCTATGCCCGAAGTAGCGCGTAATACTGTTTCTGTTCGGGTAGTGTCAAAGAAAGACACTTGCATTATTGGGGGTTGCAACAATAGCTGCTAATAATGACCCTAAGAGCAGCAGGACAAGAAAATTGAAGGGCATGTGACTTCCATTCAATCCTCTCGAATTGACGACTTTGTATCCTCAGCCTCCTCGCGAAAACGGTCGCGCCATCTGCGGACTAAGGCAGAAAATATATGTCCGCGTACGAGTAGCGCGCGAGCTCGAACAATTTCCACCGCTATATGACACCAGATAAAATTTTCACCTTTGTTAGAGGTCTTGTTCTCCCGAAGCAAGGCCCCACTATATGGCTGAGCCCTTCACCGAACTGTTAGCGATCATCCCGACTGTACGCTAAATTTTCAAATCAACTGCAGTTTTAAACTGCCGCCTCTCGATGCCCGTTGAGCATCCGCAGCATGCAAGGTCTCTTCGGTTTAAGCTAAATAATTATTTGTTAGTCTCCTTCTTTCTGCTTGCAATGACGACATCATTCGGCTTTCATTACTTTATTCTGCTCTCAGCACCCGTTGTGCCAATTGCGAAACCTTAAGAATTGGATTAATCTCCTTATCACTTATTGGTTAAAATTTGTTTTATAGGCTGTTTGTTCACATGTATAAAGGTCATCATAATCATCATCATCATCATCATCAGCCTGACTATACCCGCTGCAGGGCGAAGGCCTCTCCCATATTTCTCCACTTAACCCGGTTCTCTTAATGGATAAAGGTATTGCGACAAAACTAGAATACATACGATAAACCTCAAGACCCTTCCTTTTCTTCGGTAATGTTAAAAATGAATCTGACATGCGTCGTGAAAGAGTTCTTGTCCGATTATCACGAGAAAGCGTAACCAGCTGAAAGAGCTAATTTAAGGCATATAGCCAGTTGGGTCGGCTTTACCGAAAAAAATATGAACTGAGGTTAGTAGCGAGACTGTCCACAAAAAAGTGTTTTTCCACAAGACCCTCCTTTTTAATTTTTGCACAGGTCTGCCTCCGCACGGTTGCAGGCACCGTTGGAGTATCAAGTGAAAGCAAAGGGAGGAAGGTTGCCTGCTCGCGCCAACCACGCCTTTTCACGTCAGATAAAATATCCAGTTTATAAAACATAATCCGCTCATATTCAGCAGCCCTTAATACGTTTATAAGTCAGTTTTGAAGCGTAGTATTTCATTATCGGTTAGTGAAAACTGCAGCTACAGGGGGTTCGAGTGAGTAACAACGCTAGCCGGTTCTACACTAGACGTGCAACAGTTCTCTGCATTAGTAGGAACGTATCAGATCCCATCGGCAGCATTTCGATGTTTCTGAAACCTTGCAATCAAATATATTTCACATGTGACATGGTAGCTGTATTGATTTCTCGTTGACAACTACCACATACCAGAAGCATCTCCCCCTGTGCTCTCCTTATTTTCAGTGACTGCTGCCTTCCTTTAGGTATCTCATCGCGATTCTTTCATTCCCCTATACTCTTGCCTGCCTGGCGTCGCTAAGAGTTACATGCGTCGCTAGAGAAAACATCTGTGCGCTAAAGTCTAAACTGTCTACTCTTCCTTATGAGCTACATTATTAGAAGCAACTTTCGCAAGCATCTTAGGTTTAAGATCACACTGGTCTACGGATGAGCATTGCAGGCCTAATTATAGGATTGGTGGTGTGCATGAGTAACAGCTACATATGTCCCTGGCTAAAGAAACGGAGCCTGCTCTTGATGCGTGATTTCGAAGTGCGCAGTATAATGGGGATATTAGACACAGCGTCGTTAAATACATATTTTGAAGCTGGGTCTTTCAACTGATTTTGAACGTTTCTTATTTGGCTAAAACGTCATAAAATTAGCTCATTTTTCTTATGCATTCCGCCATTTCTTTCCCATAGAGAGCTCATTGGAAGGTAATTGATTACCTCTCGCTTTCGGGCAGATCAGTTTAAAAGCTACATCTTCAATCGCACATCTCGGTGACAAGTGCTAATCAGCCCTCAAAAGTCACATAAAATTTCATGAAGACCGCCGTAAGTGAAATGAAATTCTCAATGCTCACAACTCGAACTCATCTCCGACAGGATGAAACCGAAGCGATAGCCCATCTGAAATGAGAAATGAAGAATAAAGTATGAATAGGAAGTGCATGGGAAGGAGGGAAGTCATCATGAAGCTTCCAGGATTACACCAATGATGACTGCGGCAAGAATATTAAGAATATTAGTGGTAACAAAAATCTAGTGAATACGTAAGTTCCGCCGGTAAGGGCATGACAGTGTTAAAGGCCCCATTATCGAGAAAATTTGGTTGGCTTTGTCGGAGCATTCATTGCGTGCCAAAAATAGCAGGCAAGGTTTTGTCAGGTGCTAGTTGGCAGGTGACATCGCTCTGCACGACTGGTCATTAGGTTGCTTCACATGGCAGAATTGGCAGGCGCAGGCAGCTCGGGGTTAAACTTTTAGGTTGGAGGTTCTGATCGGAATCCAGCCCTTTTTGATCCGGAATTAGACATGTTCGTACGGCTTGACTAGATTTATACCTACATCGGGTGATCTGTCACATTACGTGCTAATTTATGACTGTATGTTAAAGAGTATGTGTGGGATAACAGAGTGACGAATAAACGCTACTCATTAAGCGAGTACCAAAATTGTCAGAATGTGAACGCGCGTCAGCAAGGAGAGGCAGAAAACGGGAGCTATTAATTCTTTCGCGTCATAGCTTCAAAAGCCCTTAGGTTAAGTGTCCCCTGTCCCTCTCCCGAAATTTTATCTCACATATACAAACAAGCGTCGTACGCTAACAGATTAAAGAAATATCTCCCACCATAGATATGAAGCCTATACAGCTTTAAACAAACCATGCAAATTTACGTGACTTCTCGGCCTATTGTCAGATTGTCGAAGTCGGGATCGAAGAGCAGTCCAGGAAGACTCTGAATTTCAAGTAGAGCCTCCCACCAAGAAGGCGAAGCTCAAGTTGACAGCGCCTTCCATATGAGCTACGTCATGCGGATTTGTGACGTCAGTCATAGTGACCACCAGTCAGCGCAAGGCCTGCCAGAGCCACCACGCCCACGATTTTTCGCTGACAACGCCGACGACACCGAAGCCGGTTTTGCTGTGTAAAGGGACCTTTAGCGGTATCGCTTTAATGACAATGAAAGACACTTAGCTCACCCTTTATTGATATGACTTGCATGACCATATAGACACCTCCATCCAGTGCATGCAACTGGCAACGTACTTTCATTTTGAAGTGTCAGAAATAGGTGTAGGAAGCATATACGATACCGCCTCCGTGCTCGCACGCAACAGTCCAGTGATCTGCGACACCTACGAAAAAACTGTTCACAACATTCATCTAAAGGCCTGCTATAAACAACGCTACTATTGTAATTCTGGAAGTGAAAAGCTAGCCATACTACACAGTGAAAGTTACACACGCTGTGTATTTATTGGGCTTCGTCACGTGCATTCTGAAACGGAGCGTAACAAAATGACGCTGCAATACGTCATAGCAGCGCCATAGTTGATCTTCACCGCATGGCTGAAATAAGGCCGGGCTACACTGAACATATGTCGAAAATAGAGACTATCAGGATCTTGATTATGTCAAAATGTCAGCAAGAATATACTATAAATTAGCGTTGATCTATAGTTGAGTCTAAGGATTTCTGGGAGGAAATATTAGTGAAAAATGGAAATTGCCCTTTGAGAAGCTTGGCGTGACTGGCAGTTATGCTGTCGGTCGTTGTGCAACGTAAACCCCGTATTAAAATTTTGACCGAACAACTAGACTATGCACTTGCGGTGCGTGAGACTGTGCGTCTTCCATCAATTCGCAATGCACGAAACTTTCGGCACCAACAATGCACAGACTTAGACGTTTGGTCTCGGCTGGATGGTTCATTCCTATGAACCAAAAGCGCAGCTTTATATATCGAAGACAAGTAAACGCGCAACCTCTGTTCTTAGTTGACTGCGGGCGTTCTTATTCTTTGGCGCTGTGTTTACAGCGATGGTACGCACTAGCGACGACGCTAATAAAGGTTGAAACTGATGTTGACGTTACATGCTGGTGCATGTTGCCCTGATGCCACTAGGTTCGCGGATGTGGCTGAATGCTCGCTTCCTAGATTCAAGGCATCCCCTTCTTAAAAAGAGTCGGTGCATGGAAGTAAAGCGTACCATTTTCCACAGACAAAAGTACTTACACCAATCCATGGCAGAAGCGAGCAACGCTGAAAATCAGCCGTCGCGCAAAAGCTGTTCTTGAGATCTGCCACTATATCTTCTTTCTTTTCCCGCCTTATGATTCGCACGCACCGCTCTTCACTAGCCATGCAAAAACCACTCCCCGAACGATAAATGTTGACACGAAAAACGTTCACTGTATACTTTTTCCAATCAAAATGAGATGAGAAAATTGTTTGAAGAGACGACTAGCTGATTCGCCGAGATAAAATTATGAATCCACGCACGGCACTCCATGATTGAAACTGTTTAGCTCAATTCGCGCCCGCATCTTTGGTCTGTTTTGCAAGAGCGGTTTGACGCCCGCATTCTTCCGCTACGTAAACAGTAGCGGGAGACTGTATTTGGGATACGCAACAAATATCTGATCACTTTCTAACTTTTTCTTCCTTTTTCACTCGAATACCGCCACTGCAGCATCCTCTGATTCAGGCTCCTGTGTGCATCACGCTTGCGGCGACATCTGCAATGTGTTGTAAAAGCGTAACTAACACACTGCCAAATGTGGCTTCTATTTTATACCATTTTTTATAGAAAGCAAAAAAAAAAAAACAAAAAAAAAACAACGGTGCATATGTAATGTTTTTCTCGACACTTAATCTCGCCTATTAGGAACATCGGTTTACTTAGTTGACGGAAGCTGTAAACAGCAATGAAAAAGTTAAAAAAAAAAGCGAGAACGACATACGTACCTAATTAATTCCAACATAACGCGCTCACTGTTTTCACCGCTTTCAAGGTTTTTATCAACGTAATTGTCATCGTTATATTTTTCATCCGAGTTGATGCCGCTGCACAGTAAAATATCAAACTGATTCCCTTTGACGATCTAAATTTGACAGTCTATGTCACTGAAGACGAGTGGCGAATATTACAGAGACAATATTGAGTTACATGAGCAGGAGTGAATTCGCCCCTGTGCATATGCAGAAGAAATCAATAACGCTAAAGCCGACATTCAACAATTGGCAATTGAGAGATATAAGGGGCCTTAATAAGGCCAATTGATCCAATAGGTTTCTAGACGAGCAGCCATCTCGACGAGCCCTGAGTGATGAAAGGGTTGCCAAGGAAATAATAGCATTACAATACGGCGGTTTTATTCCCAGTGACGAAACTAGAATTCTGGATTCCTTCGTTAACTATTATCGGAAGGTCTTTGGCATTTGCGAGAGCCAAAATGGGAGAACGGATTTAAGTCGCTTGCTCGAAGTTTTTCCTGAACTTGACGATAAACAGCATGTAGTGGTAAAGGGTCAGAACTTGCAGGGTCAGAAATTCCCTGAGGAGGATGGTATTACAAACGAGTTTCATAAAACATTTTCACCGTGCCTTGCACCTGTCCACTGGAAGCTTTCCAAACATTATTTGCAGCTGGTTCCCTGCCTCCCACTTTCTATTCTAGGAGTACTATATTCATACCAAAAAGCAAAGAAAGCAATCGCTCTAAGACCGTTGAAGGGTATTGTCCAATTTCGATCTGTAATGTAGATGACAAAAGTTTCGCTAAAGTTCTTTGTCGCCGTATGCAGATGGTCGCCAAAAACTTAATCAGAATGTACCAGCTCTGTGGTATTAGAAGCCACAGTATACAAACCCATAACCATATTTCACGGTCGGTATTGTAGACAGCATCAGATGAGACTGACCAGGCACCTGTAGTTCAGGATGACCTCGCGAAAGCGTCTTCGAAAGCGTCTTATAAAGTCCGTCAGAATTTCTTGTTTGCGATCTTGCAGCATGCAAATATTATTATTTTTCTAAAGGGCATAAGGTTGTACTATAAGCAATCCTATACAAGGCTAATTGTTAAACAGGAACTAACCAAATCAATTTCACTGAAATCAAGGTTGCCCATTATCACCTTCGTTGTTTGCACTATACCTTGAATACCTCTGTCTCAGCCTTATTAGCAGTGCTGCTATTCAAGGTTTCTTCCTGGCTCAATCTGAAAGATTTGGCTTATGCTGATGACGTAGCCCTTTTTTTGTCCTCACAAAAAGAATGTACTCGAGACTTTGCATTTAACTGAACAGTTTTTCACGGTATCAGGTGTGGCTCTTAGTTAAGAAAAATCCTAAGAAATCTGGCTAGGTCCATGGGGTACGAAGCCGCGTATTTTTGGGGGCATAAGCTGTGATTATTGCCTCCTACACTCCCTAGGGGTTCCTCTGGATCAGGTTCGCAACAGTGGAGCATATTGGGATCCAGAAAGCGCAGTTATTAGACGACAAATTCAGGCGTGGATGGGCCGGGAACTTTCGGTGTTTGCTCACCCGCCAATTTTTATTGTTTTTTTTTTTAATTTAGCAGACCGTCTCTTTTAGTATGTGTGCTTATTAGGCGCCTTAGTACTCACTTGCCATTCATACTCACGCCGACTGATAGGCGCATGAAGGGACATTATAGGGATTCCCTATAAGGAGGTTGCGGCCCCTTTAAATTTCCTCACTCCGCGCTTTTCTTTAGATTACGTATATGTATAGTCTATAAAGAAGACAGAAGGCAGATGATTCTTACTGAGTGTCTGTTCCCTATACCTTGGTATCGGCAACCTTATCAAGAGTTTCTTGAAACTAGCATGTGAAGCGCATGGGCATGGAGTCTGGTTCAAAAGTGTTCTTTTTTAAGCTGCACACATCAAAGCTTCATCTTAAGGCATTGCTTCACGCCAAGCAGATGTGCGTGCCATGGCCGGTGAATTGCCGCATGTGTAAAACGCCAGAGACCTCTGACCACAGCTTTATTCTGTACCGTGATTCGTTCTTCTGGGACACATTGCAGTAGACGCTAAAGAAGAACAATAAAATCACGCCATATATTACTCGTTTTTGCCCGTTCGAAAAAACTGTGATGTGCCTTATGATTTGTTCGCGTTGATGGGTATATGTAGCTTGTGGAAAATCCGAATGATGGACCGTCATGCTGAATCACCGCAAAAATTGAAGTTGATATTCTGAGAGCAGTGCGCTTGGTGCGGGGAGTGTATGCGGCACTGGAAGAGTCGCCTAGTTGGCTACCGTATCTCGATGTTCGCCTGTGCCTCCCGAAATTTTGACATTTCTTATAATGGGGAATTACTAGGTTATAACGAGCTTGCATTATGCAGCCCGGTAATTTCATGCTCTAGCTTTTTTAGTTTTCTTCCCCAGAACTTTTCCCATCTAACAAGGAAGAAAAAAATCTGTGGAGCGATAGATTTTCTATTTGAGTTAAAGTCGATGTTTCGACTCTACTTCATAGATCTTAAGACGAAAGCCTTTAATGGCTCATACGCGCGGCCATGACCCTGTCCGTCCGGCAATGACCCTGTCCGTCCGGCCACGAGAAGTGTCACACTTCTTCACGAGATTCCGCGAGTACCGCAAGATTGTGACCTCATCACATAACTTGCTGTGACGTGAGAAAGATAGTTAAAATAAATAAATAAATCTTGTCTCCACAGAGAATCGAAGCTCAATCCCTTGGATTCCCAGCGGAGCGCTTTAACCAACTGCGCCACTCACAGGATCACGAAACGCACATCATAATGCTCCTTTTCTACCGTGAGGCTGACATCATCAGGCGATTCACACACGAAGCTTACCCCGCCGGGCGTCCGATCCAGGCGTGCGTGCTGCGCTTTTCGTTTCGTACTTCCTTGAACGCCGCACCACACAGCATAAAGCAGACTCAGTACAGCAGGCATCAACGGCGTTTCAAATTGTGTTGCACGAATGAAATGGCGCAGTAGCTGTCACAATTCTCCGTGGACACCTTAACCAAGCCGTAAGGAAAAGGAGGATGGTGGGTGTAAGAGAAGAAAGAGAGGAAGAGGTGCCGTAGAGGAGTGCTACGTACCACCGTGCCACAAAGGCTTTCGCCTCATCGCACTTTAGTGGTCCAAAGTGCCCCTGAGAAGTTTTTCTTTTTTTTTTCAAATCTATCGCCCTTTCTCTCTCTCTCTCTCTCTTACAAATCCTGACAATCATATATATTACGAACATATTCTCTGGATTTCACGTGACGACAGGTAAAGGATGGACAGACAACTGCGGCAGTTTCGCGAAAACGTGAAATAGACAAGTTCTTGCTTTTAATATTTTGTATTTATTGTTAGGTTAGGTGCAAGCAAAGGAATGCTTTTTAGCTCTGTGCGCTAACGGCTTGGTTTTCATGCCGGCAGCTTGTATATAGACCAACACCGATCTGTTACGTAAGCCCAATGCGGTGGCGCATCTATCGCCAGCGTGGGCAGACTGGGGGTGAAAAATAGGCTTAGCGCCCATAGAAATACATGGAAGCGAAATATTCCAGAGCAGTTTTCTAATTTCAAGGGTCATCTGTGATGCCGTTATTGGGTACAGAGCAACCATGAACGCCCTGGAATAGATCGTGGAAGTGTGAAATCTCATTACCAAGGCAAAGTATTTTTAAAACACCGCGAAACGTATCGGGGTGAGAGTTAAGAGGGCGACCCATAGAAATACATGTAAACACAACTTGCCGCAACATTTATCTCGGTTCAGCAGCTTTGAACCCTTCTCATTTTTTGGTGAACGTCTTGTACGACGCCCCGACGTCATGTTGCATGACGCGCTACATTCCCTTGCGAGTAATGAAAGTCTGACGACTTGCGGGACCGCTCACAGCACGATAAACTGACCGCGCACAGTTGCAGACGACCATGCACCACCTGCTGTCGCTAGCAGACGCTCCGGAGCTGGAGGCGGCCGCGGTGGGTATCGCCAGCTACGCTGTCATCTGCTGCAATGCGCGAATCTCATTCAGTTCATATTGTCGTATGGCGTTTGACAACTGCTTTTTAAATGTTATTCTGTATAGCACGTATCACTGGAGCGATAGTATTATCTAGCTTATTTACCCTATGCGGCAACATATCAGACTGTAAGCAAAACTGCGCTATTCGCTACACGGTGTCTGGATTCATAACACAGGTTATTCGGGGAGTTTTAAAAGTAGACTGCCTTCGTAATGACGCACCATACTTTATCACACACTTCTTCAAAGCGCTCGTTTAACGACCGACCACCACTTCTGATGCTCTGCGAAATGAGAAAAATGATCCGGTAAGTTGTGTTTAAGTTGTGTTTACATGTATTTCTACGGGTCTCCCTCCCAACTCGCACCCCAACATGTTTCGTGGTGTTTTAAAAATACTTCGCTTCGGTAATGAGATTTCATATTTTGATGATCGGTTTCAGGATGTTTATAGTTGCTTTGTACCGAACAACGACATGTCAGGTGCCCCGTGAAATGAGAAAACTGCTTTGGAATATTTCGATTCCATGAATTCCTATGGACGCTAACCCTATTTTTCACCCCCAGTCGGCTGCGGCGCCGCGAGCGCCCCCTTTGTTTGTAAACACGGCGTTGGTATATACGGCGCTCGCTGGTGAAATAACTATTTTATAGCTTGATTTTTTTAGATAGGGCATCTTTTTTCAGGTTATTAACATTTGTAGAATTTGTTTTTTTGACGTGCGTTTGCTAGCTTTTTTTTTCTCTTCAGTGTGTAGAGGTTTTGAGGAGTTAGTGACAGAGATATTCATATGGAAACAGGCCTAAGATGTGCAATCCAAAGAAGGTAAAGTGCAAGGAGTGTGAGGGCCTGAAGGAAACGCGGTTCTAAACAATAGAGGAGGCTGGAGACGCGGACTTTTTATACCTGTGTTGAGTACTTAGTGCCAGCCTTGACAGGTTTGAGCAAGAAAACGCCGGGCTAGTGTCTTGGTTAGCAGTTTTGGAGAAAGAGTTCATGGTAGTAAAAGCAGAAAATAGAAAACTGCAGGGACACCTTCCTAAGATGATAGGAAAAATGGGTGATACCGCTGCTGGATATAACAATGGCGGACCTTCTGGTGCAGGCCACTTGGCAAGGGCAGGCACTAGCAAGGGCAGCGAAGACAGAGTAGGTAAGGTGGAGCCTGAACGGGAGGCCACGAAGTCAGCAAAAGAGGTGGAGATAAGGAACGTTCCAAGAGAAGGTAACACAGAAAAACGCAATCGCATGCCCAGCTTTCCGGGACACAGGTTGTTAGTTCGGTAAACTGGCACCACGCGGCGTAGCACCGTGAGCTCCTCCTTTCTCTTTTCTTCTGCCCTTCCCTCTCTAGCCTAAGGCACGGCCGGTCTCGAGGGAGAGCACGTTTCTCTCTTCTCTTACGGACCTCGTCCAGCACGCACGACACACCATGCACGGAGCACGTGCGGAAGCCCTGGGGCAAGAAAGTGAGGCCAGCGACAGCCATCACAAACAAAATTCGAACAGTACTCTGCATATTTCAAGCCGCAGCCAACTGACCGCCTATTGTGCACCCACTGAAGAGCAAGACTCTACAAAAAAGAACAAAAGTAAAATAACCAAAACACCAACCCTCGCCCCACCAGGCTTACGCTCAATAGTAGGATCCGCTTGAAAACAAACTTGCCCTTGCCAGCGAGCGCATATTCCGAAACGCTGATCGAAAGTTTCCCTCACTGTATTTTTTTTCGCACCCTCTGGGCGATGCCTCTCGCACACAAAGCCTGAATATCTGCAGAGCTACCCGGCAGGAACAGGGCGCTCGCAAGCCCAGAGCAAAGGCCCGACTCCATACACACGTCTGCGTCCTACGCGCCGGGCGTTGTGCGCGCCTGCGCGGTGAACATCGCGCCCCGGCGCGCAAAAAAAGCGGTACACAACTCCAAACGTATGGCGCGGTGTACGCGCCCGGCTAGCCCGGCCGCGCGCTGCAAGTAATATTGCTAGACCAACTACCAAACAATCTGCATGCGGCCAAATGACCAATCACTTGAATTGTCATCTAATAGTTTTGCTGCCGTAGTTCATCAAGATAATAATACAGTGAAGATCCTTACATTGAACCTCGTTGCACAGGACCCCTTCGCGACGAAAAATGAATCTACTGTGCAGGATGCCAGGACGCGGTTCTTTATCCAATGCTCGCAACTAGCTTGTATCCGTGTGCTCCCAGCCCAGTCCGTTTAGCTCAGCTTGCAGCTCGCGTGTTCAAGTGCGATTCTAGTGCCGGTTTGTTCATCATGCCAGCGGTGAGCAGACAACGGCGGCTTCTGCTGCTTTTGTTGAGAGCGCTCTTGCTTCTATTGCTCAAGAAGAGGCAAGCGCGGCGACAGCGGAAAAGCCCCCGCTGGTGGGTACGGCCTGTTTTCGCTGTGCGTAAGCAAGAAGGGCTGTATCATACTGCTGTAAGTACATAATTTTGCTTACTATAAGTGTAAAATGAAAAATTAGCGTGTCCAATCATATGCAGCAAACTATTTTGCAAATAAGCTGAGATATGCTGGAAGTATGCTGAGGGGGAAATACATTGGTAAGCGGTAATAGACCGCGGTTTTGTAAAAAACAAAAGATGCAAAAGCTATTTTGTTCCAGTACCCCCCCCCCTCTTTATGACTGACCCATTGATTCGCCAAGCAGTAATAGACCGCTTTTATGTAATAAAACAAAAGGTGCAAAAGCTATTTTGTTTCAATTACCCCCCCCCCCCCCCTTTGTGACTGACTCATAGATTCGCCCCTGGTCAGATGTTGCACAGTTTGAAGCTTTTGTTAAGCTAAGGTGCTAGTCATTTAATGTATCCATTGTGTTAGGGTAACCCATTCGAATAGTGAGTGCCCCCATACACCCAAAAAAGGGAACAAAAATACATTTTATACAACACTGTGGCACGTTAGTGCCAAAAATTATCAGCGACTCATACCTCTGTTATGACTGCACGACGGAGAACGGTCATAAACAAAAAAATTGTACCCCCATCATCAGAACACTCAATGAGTGGCAAGTTACGGGAGAATTTCAGCTCACGCGTTCTCATCGCTGCCATATTTTAGTAAACAATAGATCTGTAATATTGAAGAATATCCTGCTAGGCGGTATTACTGTCTTTTCATCATTAACATATTACATTTTGTGTATTTTTTGTCAACAGATGCGTCGCATGAGAGAAGGGGACCACCAATTTTTTTTCAAATTTTATCGAATGACGCCACAGCTCTTCGATGAATTGTTGAGCTATGTGGCCCCTGAGCTCACTAGGCAACACGTCGCAAGAGAGCCCCTGGAGCCAGGCGAGCGACTAGCAATAGCACTGAGGTATGTTCGATTCTTGATTTGTATGCAGTGTTTGAAATTGTACTGTGCTTCGAATAATACTTTGTGTGGACAAGAATTTGACAACTGTTGGAACATTGTTGAGATTTCTTAAATGTAGGAATAACCTGAACTTCATTCTTACATATGCTAAATCTTCAAGTAGCAAGTCCTGGCACTGTTTTTAGAGAATGATATTATTGAATACTAGGATTTGGTACCAGTAGGGAGGCTGAGCAAATACTTCAACATAAATTCATTCTCATCTTTTTCTTCCAGTTACCTGGCTTCAGGTCAAGACATTTGCAATGTTGCTCTGGCATACCGTGTTGGGATAGAAACCGCACGACGGTGTATTCATGAGGCTTGTCGGGCCATATGGGCACAACTCAAGGATCGCTTCATGCAGGTTGGTGGACCCTTTGAAGTGAAATCTGTCACCCATTGAATTGCTTTCATATCACTAGACCCTATTTTAATTTTGGAAAAATTGAAACCGCAAAGTACTGGCTGATGTTACTAAGTAGACAGAATAAGTGGTCTTTTGTAAGCAAATTTTCTTCCTTATATCAGACTTCTCGGCCTAGAAGTTCAATTACTATTTCTGCAGGCTATAAAAAGTATGATGTAATCATTGTTTTGAGTTAGAGAACATGGCATGTCAAATTTTGGCCCTTTGCTGTGATACTGCTTTTCTGCAGTTATTCAAACTTCAACAGACTTAGTTTGGCAGTCACATTGTGTGTTAACTTGTAGCAAACAAAATTTTAAATGCAACCTGCTTGTATAATACACCTCATTACCCTGTATAGCTGCCAGTTCATTTGGGATTAGTTACTTAAAAAAACATATTGTTACATATATATTATCCTATAGCTCTTTCTGATTTTTATACCAATGATGTGTAATGGTTGAATTGTTTGTTTATTGGTTTGCTGCCTGCTTTTATTTGAATGTTTTGAAACACCATATTTTATATATTTTAAGGTTGCTTGTGCTGCTGTTGTTATGCAGTAAATAAATAAGTTATGATTGTATGTACCTAGAGCCTTCCAGATTACTAAGGTACAAGTACTGAAAAACGTGGTTTACAGTTATGCATACAGCTGGCCTGCCAGCTAAAAAAATGTGCACACTTGATGCATGGAAAAGTTCTGAATAATAGAAGATTGGCTTGAGCAGAAAATTAAAAAATTTACATCCATAACAGTCATTAAGGAGCATAAGTGAAAAAATTGAGCCAAATAGGTATTTAAATTTCATTGCAGCAAAAGCGCCACTTTATGTTTGCCTTCATAAGAGTTCAACCTTTTCACTCACAATGCTACTGCTGATTGCTTCCAGATGCCCTCAGAACAAGATTGGAAAAGAATTGGAGAAGAGTTTGCCGCACGCTGGCAATTTCCCAACTGCTTGGGGGCAGTAGATGGAAAGCATGTGGCCATTGTTTGCCCCCCCAATTCAGGGAGGAGATACTTCAATTATAAGGTAAAGCTAGGTGTATTATAGACATCCACTATGTACATAGCATTATTGCCGTGACAAAGTCAGCCTTACATGTTAGTTCATTTTCATCAACATTATCTGACACTAAATGAATGGTTTCACATGGGAGCATTGAATGTGAGCAGTCGTACTTGAGTGGCACAAAGAACTGCACATCTGACATTTAAGTTAGGTTGTGGCACTTAGAGCCTGAGAAAAGCACAACTTGGTGTGCACAGTGTACACCACAGAAAATCTGCAAAGTCTGTCATGCAAGAAACTTCGATCTGAGAAAATGATTTCATATTTGTTTATGACCACAATGAAGCTAGGGGCATTGAAATTTACAGCACAGCTAAATGGACTGTAGAATACCCAGGTTAACCTCCTCCCCGTATGTTATGAGTGGCACTGCACTGAGCCGAAAAAGGGCATAGGAAGGGATTGGTGCGCAATTTGAAAATGCCGGACTAAAATGGGTAAACAAGAAGTGAAATAATGTGACGTAGAGGATGTGATGACACGCAACTGGAAATAGAGCCAAAAATGGCATAGGAAGGAATTGACGCGCAATTTGAAAGTACCAGAACTAAAATGAGTAGACAAGAAGTGAATTAAGAAACCAGGAGCAACCAACCGCAGCACCCGTGCTTTCACATTACTCCAATGCAGATTCTGCAGTGCTCTTTAATTTTTTTTATTTATTGTTGCCCTTAGGGTAGGAACATTACTGAGGGGAGGGGGTGCAGTACAAGAATACAAAATATGAACAACAAAAAAAGCATACAAGTAATATATAATAAAAGAGAGCAACATAGTTACGAAATGCATAATACTGCACAAGTAATAATTCAGACAACAAAAAGTATTACAGTGTATCATTAAACAATATGTAAGCACTATTTTCGCAGAAAGATTATAAATACGTGGTACTCTGAGGTGAACACAGAAATTAAAGCAAAACTTATACAGTACTAATGAAAATTTGCATGGTCTACATTGCTCACGGCAGACTGGAATAAAGAAAAATTAGTGATGGTTGTGATAGGAGTGGGAAGGCGATTGCAGTCTTTCACACATTAAGGGGCACATTAAGCTTAAGTATTTGTGACGAATATATTGAGGTGGCACATGTGCTTATTGTGCTGTACTTTCCCATTTCAGGGCACCTACTCAATAGTGCTCATGGCGATTGTGGATAGCAACTGCAAATATGTGCTAGTTGATGTGGGTGCAGAGGGAAGAAATAGTGATGGCGGTACGTTTAAGAAGAGTGATTTTGGAATAGCACTGACAAATGGGACGCTTGATATTCCTGAAGTTGGGCGACTGCCTGGAACCAGCCTGACAGCTCCATACGTCTTTGTTGGCGATGAAGCTTTTCAGTTGAGAAACGATTTCATGCGGCCATATCCTTCCAGGCACCTTGAGGATGAAAGAAGAGTCTTTAACTACCGACTAAGTAGAGCAAGGTATGACCTCGTGCTATTTTATTAGGCGTGATAAAATACTGAAAACAAGAAGCTTGCAAAAGAGGTAAAGAAACCTTTAACCTTCTTTGTTTCCAAGGATGTGTATTTCATTTTACAGACGATGTGCCGAAAATGCATTCGGGATCACCGCGGCCAGATGGCGTATTCTGTTAAAAACCATTGCCCTGCTGCCAGAGAATGTAGACTATGTCGTGAAGGCTACCTGTATGCTGCACAACTTCCTCACTGTTCGCAATCCAAGATCAGAAAACTTTGTGGATAGGGAAGACAGCTTTGGAAACGTTGTGTCAGGTCACTGGCGGCAAGGCATCCAAGCGGTGCTGGCCAATGATGCACAGCCTCACTTCTTTCCATTGGAAGCGACACAGGCACGAAATTACCATGCCAGTGCTTCTGCTGCCCGGAATCTTTTCGCTGCATACTTTTGCAGCAAGGCTGGAGAGGTTCCCTGGCAGTGGGAGCAGCCAGGTATCTCCAAGGAGAAAGCCTTGCAGCGAGTGAACCAGCAGCAGTGCCATTCATGCCAATGAAGGTAAGCTATATTTACAACAGAGTACATATTGGGTACCTCCAAACGCTCGAGTTGCTTTGAGCTGTGGTGGTGCCCCAGAAAAGATGACAATACAGAATGTGCAATTGAACTAAACCATTACATATCATAAGCTTCACAAGTTTGGCCGAACAAACACACATCACTTCTATTGAGCTGGGAACAAGTCGAACACTTCGAGCAGTTTTATCCGTAGGCCATTTTGGTACTCTCGGGGAACCCTTTTTATCATCTTTGCAATGGTCATCCCGAATAAATCACATTCGTCGTATTCATCGGGAGATCGCAGCACATTAGTGACGTTTGCAACTTGAGCGAGAATCGAATTTTCATCTAACGCTGCTCTCTTTTTACGTTTTCCATATGCAGATGTCGATGGTGCCCGTGATGCTGGTGCTCCCTGTGATGCCACTGCTTCTTGTGATGCTTCGTCCCATTGTGACACTTCGGGCACTTGTGACGCTTCGGGCACTTGTGACGCTTCGGACACTTGTGAAGCTTCAGACACTTGTGAAGCTTCAGGAACTTGTGACGCCACACGTTCCAGCAGCTCCACACATTCACGGGATGTGGAGTCCTGGAACTGCCGTGATGCTGACGATGAGTCAGTTGTTGACGTGTGATGGCTGGTGGGTGATGTGCCTTCCAACAGTGATGGCACATCTTCAAACTGTTCCCTTTCATCTGTTACTAGCAGTATGCTTTGTTGACTGCACTCCTCTAGACTGCTTAGCTCTACCTGGACAGCAGGGCAGTGTTTGCGTGCCCTTTTTGTGAAGTTTCCAGAGGTCCTGCAAACAAGAATATGTATGCACACCATGAGCTGGGTCTTCAAAATGTTTGCTGCACTGTGTTGATGTATTTCCATCTGATACAAACTGTCGTTTTAAAATTGTCAATTTGAAACCTGTCCTGAAGTGTTTACTTTTAAATGCATGTGGGTAGAAAACGGGGTATATGGCATTTCAACATCAACATACAGTTTGTATTCTCTAAGGTAAACAGAGTATACTTGCTATCTCATTACCTAACCCGAAAGGATTTTGTGCATTAGAGTGAAAGCATATTAGAGTGTATTAGTGTAGCAAGAAAACAACTTATAATGTGTTTGTTGGTAACTAGTCATGATTCAAAGTCAGCATCAGGCACTCAGTTGTGCAGAATTAAGGAATTTCTGTGATTTGCATTAGCCAGACATTTCATTCAAGCGCAATTACTAGTCAAAAACAAAGGAAAACTGTCTGCTTTTAGCCTTGTGGTACAGCTAAGTTGCTGTATATGAATGAAATTACTAGAAGAATCAATGTGACTTGTGAACCAAATACTTTGTGTGCATTACAAAAGTTTTGTACTTCAATCATAGGTTAAAATCTATCTGCCGTGTATATGGCTTTGTCTTTCATATTCTTTTCTGTGTCGTTCCCTTACGAAGTGAATATATGAATTATGCACCAGATTTGGCTTTTTTTGGACACTGCACATGGGGACTTTTTTTTTTTTAATACTCTGTGCATTACAAAAGTTTTGTACTTCACTCAGAGGTTAAAATGTGGCTGCCGTGTATATGGCTTTGTCTTACATATTGTTTTCTGTGTTGTTCCTTCACGAAGCAAATATATGCATTACGCATCAGATTTGGTTTTATGTGGACACTGCGCATGTGGACTCTTTTTTTTTTTTAGTATGTGTGGTGTGCAATTCAGAATGTATTATATTCGTTATGTCATCACTGCAATGCAAACAAAACATTTGCAGTGCCAAAAAATAAGCTGCAAGCACTGAAGCGTGATATGAAAATGTTCTGCACGGATACTCATTTTATTCCTTGTTCAGTATATGTCCCTTAACATGCATATATAGGAGACCTGTTGTCAAGTTTTTCAGCTATGTGACGTGCTCATCGAAGTTCACATTGCTGCTGGTGTTAATATGTAATTAAACTTCTTTTCACCTCACTGGATATATGAAAAAATAATCATATTATTGCTCAGCGCTGTAGGTTGCTGAATGCACGCTACTATCTAGGATTTGAAGCACTGTTTCACTGCATTCCCCTGGGCATTTATTGACAATTCACAAACACCCATTGCTTTATACTACCTCGCCTAACTTAATTTCTGACAGCTCTTACCTAAATCAATAATTTGTATATAGGCATCACTTTCCAAAATTATAAGCGTGTACATCATTTCGGTCTACAACGGCTATTGAATGACGCACTGCACAAGCAGCCCAAACAATGAAATATTTTTGCTCTGAGGTGGGAAGCATTCACACATAGCCAGGCTTATTTAGAGAGCTAAAGCTTTCGCCAGCGGGCAACGGATGCAAAACACTAAAACTCCAGGAGTCACTTCTTCAGACCACAGTTCGGCACACATTGCTGTAGCTACACAAATAATGGTCAAGCACAGTGCTCGTAGGGAAGCTAGTACAGCGCCGTTGTCACAGGCAAAACAAACGGGCTACCTGCTTTCTCTGCAGTGACATCATTCCCATTACTTCGATAGCAGCGAAAAAAATTTTATCGACTTACGGTCTGCACTCCATCGTGTCCCTTAAAAACATCATTAGGGTGTAATAGGGCCACATGATTGCGCTCCCGTTGACATCGTCAGCTCCGGCGCCGCTTTTCTTACTGTCTTGCTCTGCCGTAAATAGTCGGCGGAACTTGTCTCGTAGACTCTTCCAACGCTTTTGAATCATTTTTAGGGCATCTGCGATGAAAACACGAGAACATACACGTCAATTTTTCTTTTATGTGCGCGACATGAATAACGAACGAACAGGTTCAGTATCTTACCTTCACGTGGGAGCCCCGGCAAAAGTTCCGCGGCCACCTCTCTCCATAGAGCCGCTGTTACAGCCTTGTTTTTGTGAAGTGCGTGGCCCGCAAGCCATAGCGATCGCCGTCATTCTATGGCGGCGATGAGCAGCTCGTTATTCACTCCATTCATTTGGCTGCTAAAGCTAGACGACGAGCTTCCGCTGAAGTGGAGATCCGCCATGTTGCTCAAAATATGCTTGGAAGACGCGCCAGTCCAGCCCCGGAAGACACAGAGGCAGGACGCCCGCTGATTGGTCGATCCTTGCACGCCGGAAATAAGGTGCGCGCTGCCGCGCGGAGCGCGCGCACCGAGTATCTGGCACTGTCAGATCCGAGCGTTGTGAACGCGCTCGGCTGTGGCCGACGCGTCGCGCATGCGCAGACTTCCTCTGGCCGACGCGCAGGCCTCCAAGCGCGCAGGACGCGCGCTTCGAGGGCTTATGGAGTTGGGCCTTAAGGGAAGAAAGACTGCGCGCTCGGAAGAAAAGGGCTTTGTACTCCGACCCCACTAGCTCCCCCTACTTTTCCCAGAAACAACGGACCCGCGAACGACGCTTGAAGGGAGGGAAAATTACTTCTAGGCCCGGGCCGCTTTGGGGCTAACTTCACGGTAACCTTGTATTGTAAATTTAGGACTACACACCACTGGAGTCGCTAAAAGTGCAGCCTATATTTTATAAAAGCGACATGCTTTGTTTCAGCGGAACAGAATATGACGTAATGTCGTAGGGGAATACTGAATTAAGTTTACATGCTTATACTGCCGTTGGAACCGTTAATATAAAATTGAACAATTGAACGCAAGCAAGAGTACATGCATTTGTTTGACAACTATGTAAAAGAACCAAGGAATACTCCTACTCGTACTCTGTGCAGCTTTTTGCGAGAGCAGTGGTGGTGGCTTCTATGGGGGGATTATCTTTACTCTATCTGTAGGCAATTCCGCGACCTGAGTACTTAAACTTGAAGATCGCGTTTCTAGCACAGTCTGCTAAAGCCAAAGTTCTCGAAAAACGTCTATTTTTTTTTTTTTTGTCACTGCTGGCCGCTCATTTCACGAACGCTCGGCGTGCACGAAGCGAGAGACGTCTTCTAACAAAACGTTGTTTCCTGAACTTGTACCGGAGTGTCTCACTCCCGTCACAACATTCGTGATGAGCGCAGCTATCCTTTATGGCTGGTTCATATGAGATAAGTTCCGGACATGAAATCAGTACTAGCATTACGTCCATAAAACAGCTGATTCACTCAGTCGCAGCAATGGCAGGCGATAGCAATTATAGAATCTTAGCGGCAACCTGCAGCTCCCCTGAATGATTTTTGAGATTGGTCCGTTAGACGCCCTCATTGCCTTCACCCAAAGATGCTTCTCCAAACACTTGGTATCCCTGCTTTCAGCATCATGGACTGCGTAAATAGTTTTATAAACTTTAATTTGGATTCTGATCCCGGGTGTAAATCTGAGCTTACTAAGGCGGCGGTTTGGGCTATAGTTGGTATTACACAACGAAAATATACAGTCCTGCGTGGAGAGACATGGCACACTGTGTGTCACTGCGCCCTTCTTTCCCGGGGTGCATCACTTCTCAACCTCGTGGAGACTCGTTTTGCAAATCTTACGACTACAGTTAAACCCTTTTATAAGGTACATGCACTGGGGAGCAGCTTTTATCTCCATAATCAGAGGTATAAATCCCATTTTCTAACCAGACCTTATTTCGACCTAGGCATCCTACGACTAAAATGCGCAAAAATGAAATGTATATCCCTTAGCATAAGCGTTATTATCGCTTTGATTTACATGTTGCATTTTCTTGATGGACCACCGCACACTGTACACACTTCGCAACTTTCTTATATTATTTCCGAACTACGTTTGCAGATGATTGCAAAGTGCCATCGCGATGTGACTTGGCACCGCAACGAGCGATTCCCAACTCCGGAAAAAGTTATATGTCTGGTAACACTACAAAAGCTCAAATAAATATAAATAAAAAAAAGCCACGATATCGTGAATGTAGCCAGCTTACCACCAAGGTGCTAGTAGCAGCCAGAACTATAAAACATCACCAGCAGAAATATCATTCCTAATTTTTTGCTTGGTTGTCAAAGAGTAACATTGGCTAACAGAACCACTTCTGTTATGTTGTTTGTTTTGGTCTCGGCTTGGCTGTCTTGCTTTCTAGTCACAATGGTTTCTTTACGTCAGTAGCACCAGCTGATCGCTTTCTTCGCATTTACCGGATAGATTGGTTTATACCGAAAAGCAGCGTAATTGACAATTCCCGCTGTATTCTTTCTCCTAGCTAGCGGACACTATACGTATATGCGGTACGCCCTGATAGGAAGCTCCAATAAAAACAATTAGTTGTGGTTTAGCTCTAGTTAAGCCTAGTTGAATTGCGAAAGCAATGGCGGAGGCTTATTTTGCCAGCTAAATTATTCGCCTATCACGCCCTGTCAGTGTAAGGGACTACAATATTGGGGACACTGGCTGTCGGAGTATTGTTTTCGCAATAATTGATGAACCCAACGCTCACTCCCACTAGGCTCGGGCAGATGCTCGCATGTGCAGTCGCGCTTGTGCTCCTCGCGGCAAGCCTGAGGAGCTCATCTACGTTGCATTCCCACTGCAGGTGCTTGTTTTATTCATCCTATAGCTGAATGACCTGCTTTTATTGCGAAAGTAATACTACTACAGCCAAAGCGAGACTTCGGGTGGCCGCAGCTACGCCGTGAAGAGGCGTAGCTACAGTCTCCTTATAAAAAAATCAGCCTGCCATAACATTTGAATTCACGTTACCCCTATGCCACGGGCAGGAGCTCCCAACTCGGGTCGCTCCTTTCATATGGGAGTGTGATATCAGAATCAGCCTGCCAGAACCGTTCGCATTCTCGCTACCCCTACGACACGAAGGCACGTCCATACGGCTTGGTTAAAGCGTGACTTTATGTGTGCTGGCAGCTTACGCTCTCGCGTCACACACTTGAAGGATGAGCTTAAGTGTTCCCAATAATGTAGCACCTTACACTGATAGGGCGTGAAAGGGGAATAACGTAAGAGGCAATTGAAAGTGCTGACCTAAGTTCCATATCGAAGTGTTCACATATATATATCATGCAGGAGTGCACCACCGTCGTGAAAACCAGGTACAAACGGCAGGGCGAAATCATTATGACAGACTAGCTGATTCCGGTGTTTGGAGGCCATCTTTTGCCCTCTCTACAAAAGAACTGAAATATTTGCATAGTCCCTGAACCTCTTGCATGGTGCGCTTGTGCAAAGTCAGGCCACGACTTGCCTTTATTCAGCTAGGACAGCTAATTGGGCTAGTTTGTAAGAATTCATACTATAGGAACAGCGCAAAAAGACGACGGTCAAGAAAAGAACACAAGAGGCTATCAACCGAATTTTGTTGAAAAAAAAAAAAACCGCATCACGCGCTTAAACAACGCATGCCTCTGGTCAATGAACTATCAACACGAGCGGTCAGTAAACATGAATTCCTTTTTCATGCAACGTCAGTGTGGTGCTGCTAACGCGGGAGTCCCTCGCTTTTTGTATTTGGTACGCCTCTGCCAGCTCTCGGGTTATTTTATCTCTATGCCTGAATAGCACTACTGTCCTATCAAGAAAAGGCGAACACCCTTGGCATGAATTGCAATGTTCGGCGAGGTTTCTAAAGGGCCGACATGACAGGGAACGATAATGCTCCCGTAATCTCTTATTAAGGCCCTTTTGAACTATGTGTGCTCTTTCGCACTTCAGCCGAGTGCTGTAAACAACGCCTATAGCACATTCGACGTACTTGAACTTGTGCCGAATGCCACAGCCTCCCTTGGCGTACGTGTGACTCAGCCCTTTAGTGAGCCCATGCGCAGATGTGGCCAAGCTTCTTTGGAACTGTAGACACAGCTTGTACCCCTTGTATCCAGTTTCTCAGTCCCCCCTTCTTCAAACGATGAGTTATGCTGAGGACGCATAGCACCACTGCATAATTTTGCTTCTCTTTTGGTTGAGGGTCAGCAGAGCCTACTTGATCTTGCCTAGAACGCTTGAGCAAACGTTCGCTTACTGACACCAAGACAGAAAGCGGAAAGCCAGCGCTTATCAATCTTGCCACCTGTTTATGAAAGCTGCTTTTGATGGTGTGGAAGTAAGACTTCGAAACGGCCGATTGTAACCTTCAGGCCACAATACCTATTTTTACTTTTTGGGTAAGCAGACCTGTGTCAAGGGTGTCAAGGGTGTCATAAGCCTCCGGGTGTCATAAGTCGAACACACGTGGTCCCTCAGAAACCTCTACCACAAGTCCAGAACGCGAAATTCATTGCCCTGCGGCTGTTCCAATGTTAAGGTAAGACCCATTGTGCAATCCTCAAAAACTTTTCGTACATCATCGTGAATACGAAGTCCCACACTTTCTTCGACAATGAGAAGGTAATCGTCCACAGAACGGAACACGCGCGCAGTTACCTCTGAGTTGGGCTTTTACAAAGGCCAACGTTTCCTAGAAAAATGTCGCTCAAGCAGGGCGCCACACAGGACCTGATACAAACCCCAGCTTTCTGTACAAACGTGCCACCACGTCAAGACACAAAGATTGATTTCAGGTAGAAGCTCAGTAGCTCAAGAAAGGGCTCAACTGATATGCCACACTGGCTTCTAAACACGCATTCATCGTTGTCATTGATGATGTACTCTTTGATAGATATAAGCAAAGCGGCCTGCGGAAGCGAGCAATAGAGATCAACCACATCGATACTAAATGCGCTTTACCCGATTTGGCTTTCGCCTGCGAAAAACTGCGTCACTGTCTCTGAATTTTTATTCTGAATGGGTCTTGAACTAGTAACTTGTTAAGATATTGCTACAAATGCAAGAAAATTTCATGCTGCCAAGTTTCTTTTTCTGATAGTATTGTACGAAATGGCATCCATTGCTTGTGAAATTTGATGGTAAAAAATACATCAACCTCGAGCCGCTCAGCTTTTTCTATCCAGCGGAAAGGCGTCCAAGGTTCAAATCCTGCGCCAGAAGCCTCACCTTTTCTTTTTCCTTTGAGGGTTTAAGAGAAAGAGGTACAAAATGTTTCCCAATTAAATGCGTTTTTTTCCGATAAAATTCAGTTGATAGGCATTGCGCACGCGCAATGCCTATCAACACTTGCGTGCGCGCTCATCATTGCCATTTGGCCGGTGCATTCCCAATCTAAAGGGGTCTTGTTCCTGACCAACGAGATTCACGTAGTCGCAAAGTGGCGGATGCCCATGCTGCTTTTTGAGAATCAAACGGAAAAAATAACAGTGAAAAAGGAAAAAGTAAAGCTTTCTAGTGCGGTGCTGTGAGCTCGGCAGGCACAGGAAAGGCAAACTGAGGACTGCCGGCCTATTTTTGGCCGCCAAGTGGATGTTGGCCGTCTACGTGGATTTTTCGGTGTGGCGCCCAGGGACCGCTTCAGCGGGAAGCTTTCTTCCATTCTGTTCATTATTCGTTACAGCCTGCCCTGCCAGACTCCCTTATACGATGGTTATCGCGCGTAATTTTTCAGGGCTGTCTTTCCTGGCAATTACCACGGCGAAAAACCAGCCATTTTCAAACGTAAGCACCGTAATCTGAACGCAAATACCTTAATAATACAGCTCGTCAGAGTGCTGTTATTACTTAGTGAGCTCTACCGGTCTAGTAGATCTCATTGCGCCTTAAAAGATGCTACATACAGTCTACATCAGGGATCTTTTCTGGCATCTTTATTGTTATTAATACATAGCAACACTATTGTTCATAAAGTTTCACGCAAAATTCGCTTGTACGCACAAGGCTGCACCAAGTGCAGCCCGACACTCAACGAATAAAACATTTGCGGCGTACAGTAAACGATCTAGACAGCTTCCACCAATTGACGCGTTACGGGGAAATGGACGTCCAATTGAAATAAATGCAAATATACTCAATTGAATAGAAAACGTATATCAAGAAGCTCAACATACGGTTTAAATTCCAATCTTTTGGAAAAAGCTTCCGAATCTAAATTAATGGGCGTGCATAAATATGACATTTCATGAAGAACTAATGTCGAATATTCAACTAGCAAAGCATACAGAATATTGAATTTCTCGGCAAAAAAATTTCACACAGCCTGAGATGTAAAAGAGCTGCTGTACCTCCCACTTATTACACCAATTCTTAATAGTGTCAGCACAGTGTGCATCCGCGTACGGTAACATTATCAGACTCTTAGAACGCACACAAAACCGTGTAGCCGTTTTTTTTTTTGTTTTTTTTTTTTTGTTAATGGCTACAATTTTCAACACAAGTTTCAGCAGTGATGGAATCTTTTGGCTGGGAATTTTATAGCACTGCTATTAGTAGGCGTATTTGTTGTGTTTTAATAAAACTGGGACTGATAAAGCTGTGTATACGCTGCTACTAGATCTACCAAGAATTAAACTCCCAGCCAAACTTCTGAAATGATTTACTGAAAATTGTAGAACAAAGCCGGTTACGCGGTTTACGCGTTCTAAGATATCTGATAATGTAGCCATACATGAATCCCACACGGCGCTGACATATTCAACAATCGTTGTAATATATGTGTGAGGTGCAGCCGATATTTTACATTTAAGGCGGTGTGAAATTTTCATTAATGTATTCAATACCATGTGTGCTTTGCTAGTTGCATATTCTATATGAGTTCTCTATGAAATGTACACTCTAATATACACTCTAGGGCATTTAAATTCGAAAGATTTTTCCAAAACATTGGAATTTAAACAGTATGCCGAGCTTCTTGGATTACGTTTTTTTAGTCAGTGGAGCATATTTGCATTCATTTCAATTAAGTGTCCATTTCTCCGTGATGAGTCATTGGTGATGCTTTCTAGATTGTATAGATCGGTAGAGCTCAGTAAATAACATATAGCACTCTGATGAGTTGTATTATGAAGGCATTTGTTTTCAGCTTACGTTGCTTACGCTTGAAAATGGCGTGGTTTTTCATTGGGGTAATTGTCAGGAAAGACAACTGTAGAAATGACGCGCTGGGACCACCGTTTAAGCGAGACACGCAGGGCAGGCTGTGAGTAATAATGACAAAAAAAATGAAACAAAGCTTCCCGCTGAAAATGTCTCTGGGCGAAGCGCCAACAAATCCATGTGGAGAGCCAACATCCATTTGGATACCAAAGATAGGCCGGCATGCAGTCCTCAGTTCGCCTCTTCTGTGCGGCCCGACTGCCCACCACAATGCACTAGAAAAGTTTGCTTCTTTCTTTTTTCGCCATTATTTTTTTCGTTTCTTGCTAGAAAAGTAGCATGGCCATTGGACACTTTCTTACTGCATGAACCTCACTGGTGAAGAACAAGATACTATTATATTGAGAATACACCGTCTTGATGTTGATGATGAGCGCCTCGCAGGTGTAAGTGCTTTTTACTCACGCAGCGCAGGCTCGGGGTGGAGCATGCCCAAGGCACACAGTCAGAATTCTCCACGCACTTACGCTCTCAATCAAGCGGAGAACGTCCGCATGCCCCATGTTTTAAATTATCTGCGAGTTAGAAATCACAGCGACGGTCATTAAAGATAGCATGACAGTCGCTGCACTCGGTGCACATGGATGCAGCAATGAGTCTTGCCGCCTAGCCTGTTACCCGTTCTCAATCACACCCTCTTGGCACTTATTTCGACTTAGTGCTAGCATTTACAAAACACTACGTAACCAGCACCTCAGGCCTTACAGCACTGCCAACATGTTGATAACATGAGATAAAGTTAAGTTAAATTGGTTCACAGGAAGGGAAAGGCGCAGTAACTGTCACACTTGCTCTGTGGACACCCGAACCGCGCCGTAAGGGAAGGAAGGAAGGTGGGAATGAAAGTGGAAAGAGAGAAAGAGGAGCCGTAGTGGAGGGCTACGGAGTAATTTCGACCACCTGGGGATCTTTAACGTGCGCTGACATCGCACAGCACACGGATGCCACTTCGTTTCGCCCCCATCGAAACGCAGCCGCCGCGGCCGGGTTCGAACCCGGGAACTCCGGCACAGTAGTCGGGCGTCTTACCACTGCACCACCCCGGCGGAGCAAACATGAGATGATTATTCAAAATAGAACCGCGTGGATCGAAAACGAGAACTAAACATTCTAACTGTATATGCAAAGCCGAAGTTAAGCTTTGACAGTGTCGGACTCGCGCAAGACCAGAAGCTCATGAAAGGTGACCAGCGTCAAACTTCAAGAAAAGTCCGTCGGGGCTACGTTATATATATGATGGAATCGCTCTCAGCCACGCAGTACAGCCATTGCACCAACCTCGTCCAGCACGCACTGCACACCATGCAAGGAGCACGAGCGCAAGCCCTGGGGCGAGAAGGTGAGACCAGCGACAGCCTACACAAACAAAATTCGAACAGTACTCTAGATATTGAAAGTAGCAGCCAACTGAACGCCTACTGTGCTCTTACTGAAGAGCAAGACTCTACAAAAAAGAACAAAAGTAAAATAACGAAAACACCGACCCTCGCCCAACAAGTTTACGCCCAACAGTAGGATTCGCTTGAAAACAAACGTGCCCTTCAAAACATGCGCATATTCCAAACCGCTGCTCGCAGGTTTCCCTCTCTCTTTTTTTTTTCGCCCCCTCTGGGGATGCCTCTCGCGCACAAAGCCTTGAGCATCTGTAGACCGACCCGGCAGGAACAAGGCGCTAGCAAGCCAAGAATGACAGCGCGCTCGGAAGAAAAGGGCTTTGTACTCCGACCCCAGTAGCTCCCCCTACTTTTCCCAGAAACAAGGCACCCCGGACGACACTTGAAGAGAGGGAAAATTACTTCTTTAGCCTCACGCAGCTTTGGGATTAACTTCACTGTAACCTTGTATTGTAAATGTAGGACTACATACCACTGGAGTCATGAAAAGTGCAGCCTACATTTATACAAGCGACATGCTTTGATTCAGCGGAACATAGTGATGACGTAATGTCGTAGGGGAAAACTGAATTAAGTTCACATGCTTATGTTGTCATTGGAACCGTTAAATTAAAATTGAACAATTGAACGCAAGCAAGGGTACATGCATCTGTTTGACAACTATGTAGAAGAACTAAGGAATAATCCTACTTGTGCTCTGTCCAGGTTTTTGCGAAAGTAGTGGTGGTGGTGTCTATTGGGGGGGGGGGGGGGGATTATCCTTACTCTGGTTTGTCGGCTATTCCGCGACTTGAGTACTTATACTTGAAGGTCGTGTTTCTACCACAGTCCGCTAAAGCCAAAGTTTCCGAAAAACTTCGAGAGTGTTTTTTGTCACTGCTGGCCGCTCATTTCACGAACGCCCAGCGTGCACGAAGCGAGAGACGTCGCTTAACAAAACGTTGTTTCCTCAGCTTGTACCGGAGTGTTTCACTCCCGTCACAAAATTCGTGAAGGGCGTAGCTATCCGTGATGGTTGGTTCATATCAGAAAAGTTAAGTTCCGGACACAAACCTCGTACTAGCATTACGTCGATGAAACAGCTGGGTCACTCAGCCGCAGCAAAGGCAGGCGAAAGCAGTTAGAGGATCTTAGCGGCAGCCTGCAGCTCCCCTGAATGGTTTTTGACATTGGTCCTTTAGACGCTTTAATTGTCTTCATGAAAAGATGCTTCTCCAAACACCCGGTATCCCTGCTTTCAGCATCATTGACTGCGGAAATCTTTGAATAAACTTTAATTTGGCTCCTGATCAGGGGTGTAAATCTTAGTTTACTAAGGTGGCGCTTTGGGCTAGTTGGTATTACACAACGAAAATATACAGCCCTACGTGGACAGACATGGCACACTGTGTGTCACTGCGCCCTTTTTTCCCGGGGTGCATCACTTCTCAACCTCCTGGAGACTCATTTTGCAAATCTTACGACTATAGTTGAACCCTTTTATAAGATACGTGCACTGGGGAACAGGTTTTTTATCTCCAATATCAGAGGTCCCTTATAAGCAGGATACACAATCCCATTTTCTAACCAGACTTTATTTCGACCTAGGCATCCTACGGGTAAAATGCGCAAAAAGGAAATGTATATCTTTTAGCATAAGCGTTATTATCGCTTTCATTCAGATACTGCATTTCCTTAATAGACCACCACACACTGAACACACATCGCCACTTTGTTATATATTTGCGAACTGCGTTTGCAGCGATTGCAAAGTGCCATCGCGATGTGACGTGGCACCGCAGCTAGCTATTCCTAACTACGGAAAAAGCTATGTGTCTCGTAACACTTCACGAACTCAAGTAAAAAAAAAACGCGCCACGATATTGTGAATGTAGCCAGCTTACCACCAAGGTGCTAGAAGCAGCCGGAACTATAAAACATCACCAGCAGAAATATCACTCGGAAAGTTTTCCATTTGTGTCAAAAGGTAACATCGGCTTTGAGTAACAAACTTGTGAATGTCGCTACTGAGACGAAAAATAAATAAAACGCCAACAGGGCATTTCTGAGTGAAGTTCAAACCATGTTTGTATAGCAATCAGAGAAGTTTATTTGTCTTGCCTAGAACAGAAACACTTCTGATATGTTGTTTGTTTTGGTCTTGGCTTTGCTATTTCTTGCTTTCTAAGAGTCCAATGGTTTGTTTACGTCAGCAGCATCAGCTGATCGCTTTCTTCGCATTTACCGGATAGATTGTAGTTTATACTGAAATGCAACGTAATTGACCATTCCCTCTGTATTTGTTCTTCTATCTAGCGGACACAACATCTACGGTACGCCCTAATAGGCAGCTCCAATAAAAAAAAAATGCGGTTTAGGTCTAGTTAACCCTAGTTGAATTGCGAAAGCAACAGCGGAAGCTTCTTTCTACATTATTTGCCTATCACCATCTGTAACTGTAAGGTGCTACATTATTGGGGACGCTTAAGCTCATTCTTGAATTGTATGAATGAGCTCTGAGTGAGCTCTGAATTTCACGTTCCAGGTAGAAATGATCGAATTCTTGGAAAATCAACATTTATGTACCCTGTGTACCGTCGTACAGATTCCATATCTGCTCTGATGGCGTCCAACAACATTCACGCGCTCCACTCAAGGCGAAAGTTCTTACACCAAAAAAAAGTTTTGTACTTGCTATAGAATCAGGTAACAGCGCAAAAAAAATAAAAACAAAAACATGGACGGGACACAAGAGCAAGAACAAACAACGAGATCTGCTGTGTGTTCTTGCTCTTGTGTTCCGTCCATGTTTTTTGCGCTGTTACCTGAAGATGCGTTCCTGGCCGGGCTCTGGCTTTCGGGTAAGTCCGAGCATGTGCAGTGCTCGAAACCCCCCATCCGCGTGGAACAGGGATGCGAACACAGTGTGCGGGTGGCATTCTTCGCTTGTTCTTGTCTCTTGCACATAGTTTTGAATAACGTAATAAGTGCATATATAGTTCTGCGCTTGCTTTTCTCTGTGTTATTCTCCTAATAACCTCTTCAATCCCTTTTCTTTACCATTGACCGCAGCTCAGGTGCTCGCGGAGTAGAACAGCAGCTTCTGCGGTCGACAAACATATATTTTTTTTTCGTGTTTATCCTTCTGTGTAACAGCCGCTTCAGAACCTGTAGCGGTTCCTGAGGCTTTCAGTGCCGTGAGTGAATTGCCGGCGCAATGACTGTCAGTCACCAATTAAGCTCCTGTTCTAAACAAAGCTTTCCACTGAAAATGTACTCTGCTTTCAGCTTGTAAAAAGCGAACGTTTGGACCGGTCCTCTTTGTGTTGTCTCGACTGCTCAAACAGATTCTCTCATTGTTCAGCACTAGAGCAACGATGCAGGCCTTCCGCCCTCTCCAAACGGTCTTACCCTCTTTCTGCCTGACTATTCTTTGCTCTTGTGGGACCCCAGACCCCCGTCGCCCGCTTAGTTTGAAGAGGGGGACAGAAAGAGAAAGAAATGGGGAGTCTTCTTACTAAAGAAGCTTCGCTGCCTGTATTTTTTGTGCCCGTTGGCTTTGTGCGGGACCAAGCTTTCGCCACTGACTCCTTTCCGCTGGCCTGCGCCCCTCGTGTGTCCTACAAAGGAAGAAAGCATTTGCAGCCGAGACAGACAATAAAACTGACGTCTCTTGATTTAAAGCCCAGCTTATTGCTCGCCTGACGAGTCTGAAACATCGGGAGCCCAAGTAAAGAATGTGGGGCCGAAACGTCTGCGCTTGACCTGAAGCTACAGAACTGGTGTACAAACTTCCTCCTTGCAGATACCAAGAATTCGAGCACGTGACCAGCTGCAGGAAGAGGTCTTCTGCATTTCCTTAAGTTCACGAAGGCTATATTAAAAAAAGACACAAAAAAACGGAGGTGTCTGTCTCCGCAAAGTGGAGTTCGGACACTTGGGCCGCTGCGGGCAGGGGAATTGCTTTTTTCTTGGAAGCGTGTATTCGCACATTCTGAGATTCCCTGCTGAACGCATGGTAAAGGGGCTTATCCTCGGGTCTTGGTTTATTCTTTTTTTTTTCGCTTTAATATCCACCTACGCCCGTCACAGGCACCAGAACAAAGAGCACCATACTGTCGCTTTTTTCTTCCCTGCATCGCCATTCATTTTGTCAGTTCTATGTGACTGACATGGCTGCCTGACTTGGCCTTCCCGGTGACATATTGATGTATGACACCAAGAGTCAGGACAAATGCGCGAAGAGAACGGGGAGTGCAGCGTTCGAGTGCTTTAAGTAGGCACGATTTACTGCCCAGTTTTTATGGGTGGAGAGGGGCGCTTCATGTACACATACGGAGAAACGAAATGGGACATGGGGCTGAATCGTGCTTTTGGGAGTAGCGAACGTGCAGTGTGTGTATTTAGATCCTCTAAAGAAGCATTCTAAGCTACAAATGCCTGCCCTCCTTGCTCATAGCGTAGCACAGGCGGCGCACTAAATTTGAGACCAAGAAGAAAACTCTCTCTCGTCTGTGCAGTGGATAAATAAACATATACATATATTAGGCTGCAGGGCCGCGCGACACACACACACACACACACACACACACACACACACACACACACACACACACACACACACACACACACACACACACACACACACACACACACACACACACACACACACACACACACACACACACACACACACACACACACACACACACACACACACACACACACACACACACACACACACACACACACACACACACACACACACACACACACACACACACACACACACACACACACACACACACACACACACACACACACACACACACACACACTTGCGATGCCAAAAGCTAAATATCTAAAGTCAGTGAGACTGCGGAGACGTCTCCGGCGAGGGAAAATACACCAATCAGGTACAGCAGGACTGAAGATATATAGAAGAAAGCACTCCTGTCAGGCAAAAAAGGAGCCAAAACTACGCCCGAGGATACTAGCCGCTGGCTATGGGTCCAAGCAGTGTCTGCCTATTTTCCTGTAGCGCACCAAAAAAAAAAAAAAAGAAAACATATTTAAGAGGGCCTGACTCCTTTGCCCGCTTATTCCTGCATGTGATAGTCTGCCGTTCTGTGCCGTTGTTTCTGCACCATCTGGGGAGCTCGAGCCACAACATTTGAAACTCTCAAGGATATTGCTACATTGTCCGACATAAGCTGCATTGGCTGTATAGACCGTGAGCATATTTATATTCAAATTACGTCAACTTTTGCTGACTGATATTCTTTGCTAACCGACGAGAAGTTTGCCTTCCTTTTTTTTCTGAAACCATTGCTTCTTTTATGTGTCCTGTCTGTTGTGAAATGTTTATAGCTACATTCATATTATAGAGACATCTGTAGTGGACTGTTTAGGTTGTATATGTAACAGCAATACATTGTAATGACGCGGTGATTCTGACTGCACAAATTTTGTTTCCAATTGTTGCGTAGGACCGCGTGTATTAAAATATTTTATGTTCGCACTATATTGCCCTTTTCAAAACGAACTGCCTTTTTTTAGTAAAGCTAGCAGCTAGCCTAACAGGGGCGATGCGGTGACTGCGACGGCATGGACAGAGACCTATTCCACTGCTTCGAGTGCATCCTCTAAAGGGTATACAGTAGAACGAAATGTAACTTTCAGAGCTTGAAATGTTTGTAAATCATAATTATGCGCGTTTTATTTACAATAAATAATCTATATGTGCACTCATTTTAAACATGTTTGTTTGATTTGCATGAAAAAGTTTAAAAGTTGTGCGTCAAGAACTTTAATTTTTACAAATTTGATTGTGCGGCTAGGTTTCGCTCCGTTTGCAAACGGCGACCACGTTGGAAAATGTTTTTCCGCTAAAACAAGGCCAGGATAATATTCATCACAGTAATACAACAGGCCATAATTTTTTAAAAAGAAATCGAAGATGGTCGAGTGCAATGTCTGGATGCGTTGGCTTGGAATGACCCCGTAGACTCTACAATCCGCATTGCGCGCTGAGCCTTGCGGAGGGACCTCATTAAAGAAGCCGTAACTATTAGTGCAATGAAATCACGCAATAAGTTTTTAGTGATTATGAAAGTTGATGTAGAGGATAATATGTGGACTAATTTTAAGAAATACAACGTATTTTCAATGTTGCCCGAACTTTCCATTGCGCAGCGTTTGTTGAAGTTAGCCCGATCATAACGCTTAATCGGAAACGTTAGATAGGAGCGCTGGCAGTTTGATAGATAAGTTTACATGAAACATAATGCGCATTTCTGTTGCTTTGTAGTAACCTTTTTTTTTAGATACGCAAAATAGCAAAAAAAGTTGTTTCCTTGGGTTGACGTTTGGTTAAAAATTTCGCTATAAAAAACAAAAAAAAATAATTGAGCGGAAACAAAAACATTTTGATATGTAGTCAAACGATTTTATTTACATAACTTTAACATTTCATGTCATTCATAAAAACTTAGCCAAACAGCAGAGCATTTAATCTCGGCGCTAGACCTCGTGGCCAATAATTATACCCGAGGCTTATAGAAAACAAAAATGGATTAAAACCAGTTGCAGATATTTTTTTATTTAAACATCAGGAAACATCACATAAAAATTTCGACAAGCCACGCTTTGATCCATCTGATGTGGAATCACCCAACCATCTCTTCTGCGTAACTGCCCACTGCAGGCGCCGTGTTTCATATGCGAGGCGACATCAGGTTGCACATAAAACGGCCCCAGGAAGCTGCATGATTACATCTATGCCAGATCGACGCAAACCATTTTAATCAGCATATGTTAGGGTACCTAAAACCGGGGATCATTTTCGATATCTATCCGCGTTACGACGCTATACAGTTTCAAAGTCTGAAAAAGAGGGAAATTTTGGTGCCTTGCCATAGGAAGCAATGCATAATATTCAGACGAGCTGGGAAGCTCGTGTAATAAGAGCACAGAGCTGAAACTTCGGCACAATCTTCGGCTAACTCTATATTATATAATTCCCAGAATCATTTTGCGTACGCGTTTTTATTCACGTTTTACGTATTTTTTTATACCCGTTCCCTTTAAGTAACGCGCCCTTTCGCCGCCACCTGCCGGTAGATGGCGTGAGTAGTACATGTCCCAAAAAGCTATTGGGAGGCAATGAGAAAGTGCTCAGGTGTTTTTCATCGGTGATTCTAACAGATGCAGATGCAGGCGAGCTATAATCTAACGGGCAAAGGATAATAAGCGAGTGTCAGTCGGAACCTTCCCAGGTAGGACAATGAACGCGGTAATGAAAGAAAGTAAGAAAAATCTATCGAAGAATTCCACAGGGCATTCCACAATCTAGTGGTAGTAGCAGCTAGGCTGAATGATATCCTCAATGGTGACGCCGCACAAGTCGCAGATAAGTTATCACAAAGAGTTTACGATAGCGGGGCGATAGCAAATCAGGTGAGCACAGTGCTGGAAGGGCTAGAAAAGAACAGGAAGGTTGAATAAGACGTGATGAGGGTCAATCAAGAGATAAGAAAGTGTAGCCTTCGGTTTAAGTCGCGGAAATAAACAGGGAAGGGCGTACAGCAGGTTTTGGCAAAGCGTTTCGACGAGAGGGTATCCATTTCAATGAAAGGGTGGGAGCAGAGATCTGCTGGCCCCGGGCGGGCAGGGCAGTATCTTCTTTACAGGATCTGTGATGTCTCCGGACACAGTGAAGCAGAAAAAAAACGTAATAATGGAGGCTGCGATCTAATAAAATAGCAAAGAGGAGTTCCAGAATGAAAACTGCAAAAAAAGAAATTTACCACCTGGATTAGTTACATTCAAGAGAGTAGAAAGAGAACAAAACTGTTGGAACTAGAACTGTAAATAAAGGACGGCGAAATAGGTGCGTACGCTCCATGCGAGACTCTAATTAGGGACCCAGAATATCTAACGTATATTGATGTCTACGTCTGGGAAAGCTGCAACATAACAACAATGAAGGCAGGGGGAGCTGGAGGCATGTTAATACACCAAGGAACAAGTTTGGCAATGAATAAAATCATCACCCCGCCGGGGTGGCGCAGTGATTACGGCGCTCGACTACTGTTCCTAAGGACGCGGGATCGAATCCCGGCCTCGGCGGCCACTTTTCTATGGAGGCGAAAAGCAAGGCGCCGGTGTGCTGTGCGATGTCAGTGCACGTTAAAGAACCCCAGGTGGTCGAAATTTCCGGAGTCCTCCACTACGGCGTCTTTCATAGCCTGAGTTGCTTTGGGACGTTAAACCCAACCAACCGACCAACCAACCAACCAATAAAATCATCCCGCAAAGAACATACTTGTGTGTCAGGACGAATTTCCAGAGCGTACATGGCTAGGAGGAATTCATTTGGGCAAGGCGTCAAATCCAGGCAGAAAAACAAGGATCTCGTTAAAGGTGTAAGGAAAAATGTAAACCAGTTTGGAGGCGATGCCGATATTATATTATTGGGAGACTTTAACAGCCACATCGACGATTTGGATGAACACACTGCAGTATTGCAACGAGAAGTTAATCCTTTACTTCTGTGAGCGATGGAACCTTTTTATTGTAAACAGAGAAACAAACTAAATGTGAGGGACAAATCACGTGGGAATTTCGGAACAGGCAGACGACCATTGCCTATTCTCTAATGTCGCAGAGAATATATAACAAGCTCACGAATATGGAAACAGACGAAAAGCAGCTGTAGAGTCTGAGAAGTGATCATAAACGTGATGGTATACAGATGGGGGCCCACTACGAGAGGGAAATGTAGGAAAAGCAAGAAGAAAACGCACAATTAAGCGAAGAACAAATCGCGTTGATAGCAGCCCTTATGGGTGTAGGTAAAAATGCCCCCGAAAAAATGGCCCCAGAGTATAGGGACTCAAAAAATGTCCCTGGAGGAAAAGGGCTCTAGAAATACACGTCCCCAAACCAAAACTTTGCCATAAGAATGTATGGTTTTGAAACTTAATTTGCGAACCCTATTGCAAAATCCAGTGCCACTGGGTGCCAGCGCCCCCGCACCGTACCTGATTATGGTCCCAGTATGACGCTGGAAACTGGGCGCACTAGGATGCGGCATACTGGGACGCTCCGCACTGGCGGCACTGTTCGCCCGGAGAAAAAAAGGCGTGGGATAAAAATTAAAGTAAAAAGTAACGAAACAAGTTAGGTACATGAAAAACCTAAAAACAAGTAAAAAAAAAGAAAAAAAAATTAGCGCACCGAACCCGCCTCGAACTCAGTCCCCGGGCACACATATCAATCACTACCTCAGCACGCTAATCACTCGGCCACGCCGAGAACAGGATTTTGTGGAAATATTTCTGCATTATATGTCATGACCCGCATTTATAAGGTTGGGACTTCATGTTTCGCAGTCAATAGGCCATTGCTACCGCTCTAACAATTGCAACTTCTTGATCAAGGCAGTGCCCCTTCATGGATCACTGCCTTGTCGTGGCGGAGGGGCTTGCGAAACTCGATGAAGTCCTGAGCTCTGCTGTGTAGGGCCACCCAAGATAGACAGGTCACGGCAGAGAGTTCTGACAAAATGTGATTCACTGGAGAAGGTAATGCCAACCCACTCCAGTATTTCCTGCCAAGAAAACCCTATGGCCAGTCACAAAACCATTATCGATATGGCGCCGGAAGATGAGCCCCCCAGGTTGGAAGGCGTCCCACATGTTACTGGGGATGAACAAAGGGCGATTCCAAGTAGCTCCAGGACGAATGAAGCGGCTGGGCTAAAGCCAAAAGGACGCTCAGTTGTGGATGTGTCGGGAAGCGACCGGAAAGTCCGATGTTGCAAGGAGATATATCACATAGCAACATGGAATGTAAGATCTATGACGCAAGGTAAACTGGATATCGTCAAGCGAGAAATGGACAGATTGGACATTGATATCTTGGGTATCAGCGAGCTCAAGTGGACCGGAATGGGAGAATTTAACTCCGGCGACCATTATGTCTTTTATTGTGGGCACGAATCCAAGAGAAGGAATGGGGTCGCTCTCATAGTAAACAGAAGAATGGGCAAAGCAGTGCTAGGGTACAACCCCAAAAACGACCGAATGATTTCACTTCGGATCCAAGGTCACCCTTTCAACATAACAGTTATCCAAGTCTATGCACCGACCACTGCTGCTGAAGAAGCTGACGTTGAGAGATTTTATGCGGACCTACAATGCGTTTTAGACTGCACCCCATCATCAGACGTCGTTTTTCTCATAGGAGACTGGAATGCTAAGGTCGGGAGTGAAGAAATATCCGGAATTACAGGCAAGTTCGGTCTTGGTGAGCCAAATGAAGCTGGGCGGAGGCTAGTAGAGTTCTGTCAAGAAAACAACCTGACCATAGCGAATGCTCATTTTCAACAGCACAAGAGGCGCCTGTACACATGGATTTCACCGGACGGTCTGTACAGGAATCAGATCGATTATATTATTTGCCGGCAGAGATGGAGAAGCGCTATATAAGCAGTAAAAACAAGGCCTGGGGCCGATTGTGGCACCGATCATCAGCTTCTTGTTGCCAAAATTAAGCTTCGATTGAGGAAAACGCAGAAAACTAGAAGGCCTTTCAGGTATGATCTGGATCAGATTCCATTAGAATATGCTGTGGAAGTGAGGAATCGATTTCAAGAATTAAATCTAGAAGACAAAGAGCCCGAAGAGATGTGGACTGATGTTCGTGATATAATACAAGAAGTTGCTACTAAGGTAGTTCCAAAGCAAAAGAAATGCAAAAAAGCAAACTGGTTATCTGAAGAGGCTTTGCAAATAGCTGAGGAAAGGAGGATGGCAAAAGGTATGGGGGAAAGAGAAAGATACAAGGTTCTCAATGCGGATTTTTCAGAAAATAGCAAGGAGAGATAAGAATGCCTTCCTGAACATACAGTGTCAAGCAGTTGAGGACAACAGCCAATTAAGGAACACAAGAGCTCTGTATAAGACAATCAAAGATATCAAAGGAAGCTTCTGTGCTAAGCTGGGCGTGATAAAGGACAAACGAGGCAAGGACCTCACTGAAGCCTCAGAGATAAAGAAGAGGTGGCAGGAATACACAGAAGAACTGTACAAGAAGGACCCGGATGTGCAAACCCAACATAGGACGGTTGTGATTACTGATCTCGAGCCGGGCATCCTGAAGAGTGAAGTTGAATGGGCCTTAGCCAGCCTTGCTAAGAACAAAGCTAGCGGAATTGATGGTATTCCAGCTGAGTTGCTTCAAAACCTCAACCACGACGCTGTTAACACACTGCATACATTATGTCAAAAGATTTGGACAACCCTGCAGTGGCCACAGGATTGGAGGAGGTCAGTTTACATCCCCATTCCAAAGAAAGGCAGTGCCAAAGATTGTTCCAACTACCGCACGATTGCGCTTATTTCGCATGCTAGCAAGGTGATGTTAAAAATCCTGCAAGGTAGGCTGCAGCAGTATGTGGATCGGGAGCTTCCGGACGTGCAAGCTGGGTTTCGCAAGGGCAGAGGAACTAGAGACCAAATAGCCAACCTTCGCTGGATCATGGAAAAAGCAAGAGAGTTCCAGAAACCCATTTACTTCTGCTTTATTGATTATGCGAAAGCGTTTGACTGCGTAGATCACAGCAGATTGTGGCAAGCTCTCCAAGAGATGGGAGTTCCAATTCACCTCATCTGTCTCCTCAGGAACCTTTATGAAGGGCAAGAGGCCACTGTCAGAACTGGGCATGGTCTTACTGATTGGTTTCCGATTGAGAAAGGGGTGAGACAAGGCTGCATACTGTCGCCCTGCCTATTTAACCTATATGCAGAGTGCATCATGAGGAAGGCCGGTCTGGACGAGTCTTCAGCTGGAGTGAAGATTGCTGGAAAACGTATCAACAATCTTAGATATGCGGATGATACCACTTTAATGGCAGAAAGTGAAGTGGAACTCAAGAGACTTCTGATGCGCGTACAAGAAGAGAGTGAGAAGTTTGGGCTTAAACTGAACATTAAAAAGACGAAGATCATGGCGTCTTGCCCTATCAAGTCCTGGAGCATGAATGGACAAGAAGTGGAATCTGTGACAGATTTTCTGTTCTTGGGCGCCAAGATTACCTCGGAAGGAGACTGCAGCCATGAAATTAGGAGACGCCTGCTTCTGGGAAAGAGAGCAATGGTTAGCCTTGACCGCCTAGTAAAGAGCAGAGACATTAGTCTGCCAACCAAGATCCGTATAACCCGTGCTATGGTTTTTCCAGTTGTGATGTATGGATGCGAGAGTTGGACTGTGAAAAAGGCTGACCGCCGAAGAATTGACGCGTTTGAATTGTGGTGCTGGCGAAGACTCTTAAGAGTTCCTTGGACTGCCAGAAGATCAAATCAGTCGATATTGTCGACCATAAACCCTGACTGCTCATTGGAGGGTCGAATTCTAAAGTTAAAGCTCAGCTACTTTGGTCATCTGATGAGAAGAGAGGAGTCGCTGGAGAAAGATTTGATGTTGGGAAAGGTTGAGGGTCGCCGGAGAAGGGGTAGGCAGCGAACGCGATGGTTAGATGGCATTCTCGAGGCATTGCAGATGAAGCTATGTGATGTTAAGAAGATAGTGAGAGACCGGAAAGCGTGGCGTGACATGGTCCATAGGGTCACGAAGAGTCGGACACGACTGAACGCCTGAACTGAACTGATCATTTTAGCTTGCGGTCTGCTCTCACGACTTGCAACTAATGTTCTGGGTGCCTATGCGCGCTATTTTGTGCACTGGAATCATTTTAACATGTGGAGTTTGACATCGCCGCGCAAATTTACCAACGCCGGCTCTTGGGTGGTGCTGTGCTACCTTGGGCGTAATTTTCGCTGAACACGGAGCTTTTGTAGAAGCCTTCAAGAAAAAAAGTGCGACCAAGCCTCAATACCGGCAAGCGCCGCAGCGATGACCCTAATTGCGTGTAACTAAACCTTATTTGTATGTAAACATTGCGGGAAGCGTTGCGATGACCGAGGGCTCGGCTGCTTGATACGCAGAGTAAGAAGGAGCGCAAAAGCTTGAGAAACACGCCAAATATTATGTACTAAAAGCGCTGTATGTTGTTGCTTTTTCTCTCATGGGCCCGTCACTCGGTAACCTACTCTCTTCCTGGTTTTAGCTTTTCTTTCTGCTGTTTATACTGGGCCGTGGTGCAGGCTACGCTCGCATGCGATTGAGCCCGCATTGAACATTTCAGCAGTAATCATTGTGTTAGAGTGCCCTTAAGATCAGCTGTGAAGTTGGTTATGCATGGTAGCCCACATTATTCAATTCCAGCTTTAGTTGTGCGTTAATCGCCAGTGTGTCATGAGATCGAGGCGCGGCGGTCGTTGTCTCTCTCGAAACGCTCGAAACGACCTATAGAAACATGGAAACTCTAGAAAAAAGGTACTGCCTTTGTTTTCTTACAAATGCGCAACGACTTCGCAGCAAAAAGCGCTTGCTTGAATCATATTTTTCATATGCCCACCGATGGTCGATTGAAAGTACGCTGTTGCCCTGTTGGCCCCTGAGGGATGCTACTCCGGCTGACGCCGCAGGCCGCACCGGCTATACTGGGACACTGGGACCAGTGCGGGCCCAGCGCACATACAGCGCTTCTCCCAGGGCATCACGGATGCCAGCGACACACCCAGCGTCAAAAGGCTAATCCCAGCGTTTTTCTTCCATCGCACCAGTGCAGTCAGTGTCTTCCCGTTAGTGCTCCAGTGAATATCGCAGACCTCCAGCGTGCCCAGCAGATCCAGTGCAAAACCAGCGCGAAAATCTTACTGGTTTCGCACTGGAGACGCTGGTTTTTGCAATAGGGAAGTCTCGTCCCCAGTTTCCAGCTCATTAATCACTAAATAACAAAGGCCTCATCAGCTGGGTAATACTACGTATTAAGAAACGTGCAATAGGCTGATCAAACTGGTAGTTTTCCAGAATCACCCATGGAAGGAAGGGTCCCTGGAAGTACCTCGCAGATAATCTGGTTATGGGCGTTAAACCTCTCGATGGCGACCCTGTGGAATTCTTGCCACTATTTTGGTGGTTATTACGATGCTGTATTAGAGAAGGCAGGCTCAGCCCTAATCGGTCGTTCACCGTGACCACCTGAAGTACTGGCTGCAGCGTTCCGGTTACCGAAGGCGATGGTCAGCGCATCCTTTATCTCTGAAAAGAAGCGAAAACGAGGGCACTGTCGACGCGGCCGCCGTTGGAATACCAGATCACACCACGACAGTGCAGCGCAGGTCATGACTCAGCACACTACAAAACACTTCGACCAGTTATGCTGAAGTTATGCGATTACGTTACTTCCTGAAGCACAAACTGATCCAAGAAGTCCCTTGTACTCTGCTAATAATTTTCTGCTACCACATATATATTGTTGTGAGCTTCGTATCAGTGATGTTTTTCCGTTTGACCACATTAAATGTGGCGGGTGAAAGTGATTGAATATTGCAGCACGTCATGGGGAAAAGAATCTGTGCCTTAATTATAGCTCATGAAAATAAAAAAAAATTACCCGCGATTACGTTACTTCCTGATGCAAAATTTGAGCGCAGCTCATCACCTGTTTCACCTTTTCGATATAATTGAGACGAATATTTCGAGCAAGACACGTATGTACAATTACAGACAACTTTGTTTTTTCAATTTTTCACACATATCTATTCAAGAAGCACACCACTAACAGTTCTTGACTGTCATGAAGGAAGCTTTGTGGATCGGGAGGCAGCGTGTGGGCCCATAGGAACGTTGCGCGGCGAAGAGGTAGCAGCGACTGACTGATGCCGCTGACGCCGCTAGCGAGTGAAGCGAGTGAGAACGGGATGCATGCACCGTGATCCGCTGATAGCCAGCCGGCGTTTCGGCAACCGAAGAGCACCCTCGCCGACACGCAGGAAGAGGGGGGACCCCCTCCTCCTCTTTCTGCATGGTGGCGACGGTGTTCTATGCAGTCACGTTGTCTTTACTCGCTGGCGGCAGCGGCATCAGCCAGTCGCTGCTAGCGCTGCCTCTTCCCCCCATCCCCTCTTTATTGCCTCGTTTTGTCTGGTTACTTCGCGCGCTCGTGCCCCCATGGTTTACCTCTGAGTGTACCCCCCCCCCCCTCTTCCTGCGGGGCTCCGGTTGCCGAAGCGCCGGCTCGAACTGGGGGGATGAAAGAGGGGCGGAGCTGGTTACGAGGCCAACGCGGCCGACGCCGACGACGACGCGGAACCTAGGAACGGGCGCCAAAGAGCTGCGCTCTTTAAAGAACGGTGAAACAAAGTACAAACTAGGTCCAAGCTGAAAACTATAAAAGATCTAAAGTAAAGTCAGTAGAAGCCGGTGATGGTCAAATCAATTCATCACTGATAATCCAGGCGTCAAGCGAGGCGAAGCTTGAGTTTACAGTACGTTTGACGGCACCCGTTTGAGGACATTTTTTCCTACATCGCAAATGGGGACATTTTTCGGGGGAAACTTTTTCCCAGGCCATTTTCTCCGGCGCCGTTTACTCCGAGATTTTCCGGTGACGTTTTAACTGGAACCCAGCCTGTATAGGGGAAGTAGTAGAGAAACGCCCGAGGACAAAAAAGGACACTAATCAGGTAGAACTACTCATAGCTACGAAAATTAAAGAAGCAAAAGTAGCAAAACGCTGGTACGGAAGGAGGGAGCCACCAAGGTGTTGGAATAAGATAATTATGGAAGCTATCTACAACGACAGGTAGCATCAAGGAAACACCGACAGCAAAGAAGGCGCAGTATGTCAGGAGAAAAAAGACGAAACTGAGAATCGTATCGAAAAAAAAAAACAAGACAAAATTGATTATGCAAGCCCTCGTCCAAAGCAAAATAAAGCAGTCATTCCATTGCTGGATGGCTTAAACTAGCGATGCAACTAGAGGCCGACCAAGAAAACTCTGGAACCATAAGCTGGCCAGGTAAAAAGAATGAGAGAAATCAGGAATGAATTCTGGGTACCGAAGGAAAATGTTTAGAGAGAGGCGACGCTGTAAACTCTTCTACGTCAGTTATAGCTGAGTAATTTAGGAGTGTCGATGGGGTATCTCCCTACATGAAGGAGCAACACAGAACAACGAGACAGGAAGTAGCTTAGAACTTACTAATCTGAACTGGAAAAAGGCGGAATAAAACATTCATAAATTAACATGGATTGATGAAATTGCAATCAAGCTGAATTCTGAAAAGCAAGGAAGCGCTCTTAAACGCTTTGGAAGCCGTCATAGCGAAGAAGGGAATTCCGGACAGCTGGCGGCAGAGTAAAATGAATTTGATTAATGAAGGAAAAGGATATAGGTTCCAAAATAATTCCTGTTGTATACCTGTGGTATGCCTGCTGAAATTGCAAGATGTGAGATTAAAAATGCAGCCATAGGTAGAAAGTAATAAGATACTCGCAGAGCTTCAAAACGGGCTTCGAAACGATAGGCGATTTGATGATGGCCTGTTCGTGCTTATCGAGTGCATAGAAATAGCTGACGGAAAAGAAACCTTTGTGCTTAGCTTTCCTACATATAAACGGGATATTACGACAACGCAAACAGGGCTCTTGTGGAACATACTAAAAGATGAAGGGGTAGGTCATGAGGTCAGAAAGTATGCAGGAAAAATAAAGCAGAAATTACATGGGAAGGGATAAAAAACAGGGATGCTGTAGAGATATGCAAATGACAAGGCTGTCTTCTATCACCTCTACTGTTCATGCTTTATATGGTAAATGCGAAAGGAAGGCCGCAATATAGAAATCTGGGTTCTAATCGAAAGTACAGTCTAGGCGTAGAGCGGCGCCTTTCCGGTTTCATGTATGCGGACGCTATGGTGTTGCTAACAGATAGCCAGAAAGACTTGCTAACTGTAGTAAATTCTTGTGGAGATGAAGGGGACACTCTAGGCTTTAGTTTTGGCACAGGTAAGTAAAGTATGATGATTTTCAATGGTTAAAACGATCATGTACTTTGTGGGGAACAATCTCCCATCGTCCCCTTTAAAGTCGGTTTTCCCCCGTGGTAGTTACTCTAGCTATCGCGAAATGGCGTTAGCATTGGTGGTTAACATTAACTATCGAGAGATGGCATCAGCGTCACGGCAGCTGTAGGCAGCTGGGGAGCCACGGATCCTTCCCCCCTGCACGCCGGAAAGCCAGCTCTCTTCGGCTGGGGAACTACTACGCGAGCGGAGGCATCCTCGCGCGACTCCGACTTGTCGCCCTGTCCGGTTTTGGAGTTTATCCCCTTCCCTAGCGTGGGCGAACATTCGCCTTGTAGCCTTGCTGGCAAGTTGGACGACCTAGATTCATTTGCGTGTTTTATCGCTAGCTTGCGTTGTTGTCATTACAGCAATAAATGCCTGTTGTCGGCACGTATAGTTCCTTTGTCTCCAAGAGCACGGCCAGCAGTGGTCGGTGATTTGGACTGTCCGCCGCCATTAAGCGGAGAAAACGCATTTATCCCCTATTAAACCCCCGCATCCAGATGTGGTGTTTTAATAGGGGGATAAATTAAACCTGACATCTGGACATGGGGTTGTAAAAGGAGGATAAACGCATTTTCTCCGCTTCATCGCGGCTGACAGTCCAAACCACCGACCCCACCCAGTGATCGCGTGCACTACCGAGCTCACGCCAAACACTGTGGGCCGCGCTCTTGGGAACGAAGGAACAATCGCGCTGACAACAAACAGGCATTGATTGCTGCAATAACAACCCTAGCTGGCAATAAAACAGGCTATTGATCTAGGTCGTCCGACTCTCCAGCAAGGCTACAGGCGAATGTTCGCCCACGCTAGGGCAGGGGATAAATTCCGAGGCCGTACAAGACGACAAGGTGGAAAAAGTCCCGCGAGGCCTACGCCTCGCCGGCGACAACGGAGTCGCGCGAGGATGCGTCCGCTCGCGTCCAGTTCCTCAGCCGAAGGAGGCTGGCTTTCCGGCGGGCGCAGGGAGGAAGGCTCCCGTGGCTCCCGTGGCTCCCCAGCTGCCTACAGTTGCCGCGACTCTGGCGCCATCTCTCGATAGTTATAGTTAACCACTAATGCTGACGCCATTTAACGATAGCTAGAGTATCTACCGCAGGGGAAAGCCGACTCCAAAGTGGACGATGGGAGATCGTTCCGCACAGCTTAAAATAGAAGACAATGAAATGCTCAGAGTGACAGAAAATAAATGTCTCAGGGTGTGAATAAGCGAAGCACAAACAGTGTGTTATCACAAAGGGGTGAAAAGGTAGCGGAATAATGAAAAATAGGGCATTGTGCTGATACAACGGGTATATGGAATGCTGAGGGGTATTTGGAAAAGTTTACGGTGCCAGAGCAGAACACGCAGCTGCACGCAGCTACCTGTCAGAGCTTACTTTCAGGAATGCGTTTTTGGGCCTAAAGGCTCGAAAGGCTTGAAATAAATCAGAGTGTTTTTGGACGATTAGCATTAGGTTCCGACGGCAAAACCAAAAACGAGCCGGTATAGGGAGATATGCGCTTGGTATCTTTTGAAGTGCGGGAAGCTCAGGGTAATATACTACATGAGGAATGCAGGAAGAAAATAAACATAAACAGGTCTGCAGCTAGAGTATTTAAATATCTGTACCTAAAAGCGTTGATTCGAAGTGATGGAAAAAAAATAAGAAACTAACTAGCGAGCATTGCAGAGCACAAGGGCAGAGAAATCAAGAGCGTAAAACATCAGGTAAAAGAAACATAAGGTAAAAAATTCGATAATATTTTTGGAAAGGAGCAGAATGTAGAAATATATCGAAACTGGAAAGGGAAGAGCAGCGAACTCAGCAGGCAGTTCTCTATTTCTTGAAGGTAGATATGGGTTCCTTAGTAGTTCTGGCCTTGTGGTGGGGCATCCACCTCGCATTCGAGAGTTTCCAGGTTCCATCCCATACTGTCGCCGGCAACCCACCACTTTTCAATGGCTACAAGATTTCCCCCGCGCTCGGCTCTTCCGGGGGGAAATTCTTGGGAAAAGAGGGTCTGGGACCGAAACGTTGTGCCCGGTCATAACGGGCCGTGAACCTACTTTCGAACGCGGATAGCAGTACATCTATGAGAATTGAACTTCGTCCGTGACAGCGCACAAGGCTTTATGACTTTCAGGCACGATCAGAACATTTTTTGCACTAGACATTTCAACGCTTTCTTTCTTTTTTAACGTCGTGAAAGCAGCATGGACACTAAATGTTCTCAAACCTGTGAAACACGGTAAAGAGCTCATCAAGATCTGCGGAGCCTTTTCCAAGCTTACAGACCTGGAAATGCCGGGCGCCAGGTTGGGGAACTCTTTTACCCATTTTTATCGGTAGGTGTACGGCAGTGGGTCAGCAGTTGTTGTTGTTGTTGTTCTCCTCTAATGTGATGGCACATACCCACACAGGGGGATCGGCCAAAAATTGGGGTGCAGAGATATTAGATTTTGAGATGTATAACTACATCGCAAATATAAAAAAAATAAATGCTAGGGAATAGAGAAGGAAATATAAATATGATAAACCAAAATAAAAAAAGATTAAATACTAACGCACGCAGTAGGATAATAGTAAGATTTATATGTACAGATTAAAACTTCAAAGCATATTATCAAGGTAGACGTTTTGTTTCTATTAAGAAGTTTTGAATGGCGTTAAAAACATGCCTGTGGCTGTACCCAAGCATGGTGGCACCGAACGATAATAAGCAGTTGGAATCACGGTTCTTCTAGTAATCTTTAACTTGTTTCTTTTACGCTTTTACTTATTACCTCCCCAAAAAGGACTGGTCAACCATTGGTAAACGTGCAATGGCTATCAGGATGTTTTTTATGACGTTTTCAGCTAAATACCTTTGAAACATTTTTTTTCGACATTTTTCTTTTTTTTTTTTTAAATACCTAGTAGCATTCGAATTACTTGTTTCAACCAGGAGGGTTGTTGACCCCATCCGCATCTCTAGTGCCGAGTAGCAGGCCAGATTTTGATCATTCCGGCTAACCTCCCTGCCTTTGCTTTCAATAAACATATCTAGGCATCTAGGCTGCATTCTGATGCGTTTTACAGCAAAAATTGACGTTTGAAGCAATTTCTGGAAAAAAGCAGGACAGGTTGTGCACTGGTTAATTGGCAATTCGTAAACACAAGCTTTTGTCAGTGCCTGCGTAGCATGGCGTCCCAAATCTGAAGTGTACTTTGAATTTTTTACGAGCTACTCGAATTTCTCACCGTCGTCTAAACGCGGCTGTATCACATAAAGCCGACCCTTCGGTGTCGAATTTATGCGGCAACCGTGTCAAGACCTCCATGCCAGCGCAGGGACGATTAAAAGACCTCAGTTTTGTAAGTGCTATTTGTGTGCAGTGAAAAAAACAAACAATATCACCTCCGCCAATGACTTTTCCGCATTCAGGTGGCGATGATAACTCTCTTGACTAGGACGCCCTTTCCGGAAATAAAGTCAAGACTCTTACTGGAATTCAAAATTCAAAGTGCTTGTCACTTCAGGGGCTTCCGTTCTTCCTTCAAGTCTGTCTTGTCGTGGACCGTCTGCTTGCACTGCAGAGTCCGAATCTCTTCCTGCTGTTTTCCTTTTGTGTCTCCTGGACTGTCTACTGCTGTGCATGGCTCAGCTTTTTTTTCTCGCTCCTTTCACGAGTCATGCGGAATTCGGTCTCTCGAGGTTCTGCTTTCTGTCGTCCTTCTATTCCTCCTCCTTCCTCTTTTTCAGCCGGAATTTCGGATGACGCCTTGAACTTCTTCTTTTGAGGTCCCTCATCTTCGTCGCTTCCAAGACTCACATCTTTTGGTCGGTTGGATAACGGGCCTCACCACTCGATGCATGAGTTAGCAGCAGTCAAACGGTCGGCTCTCTGCAAATACTGTGACGGTTGACTGTGGCAGACCTACTCTTGGCTCATCTTCTGGCGCAGGGCTTTTGATCGTTATAACCAATGTCTTCTCGAACCACCTCTCAAGCGGTGTTACAACGACATGTCCCGGTGCAATCTTTCGAAGATCCATTAGCACACGACACCGAATGCAGCGTGAATGGTCGGGTACTGAATCGACGGAGCGAGCCGCGTCGCCCCCGGACTCCACGGCGGTTGAAATTTCCTTCACATCAGGCTGTTTGACTGAAAAATGAGGTTCAGAAATTAAACGCAACAGTATAGCTCGTTTTCCGACATGCCTAGAAACCGAGATATCATGAGGCGTACCTGCTGGAGGAGTCCCGCCCTGGTTGTCGATAGCTCCAGCAGCCGACGTCTCCATGCTTGCACCCTTTGCTTGCACTATAGCCCCGTAAAGTGAGCTCTCAAGTTGGGAACTCGCAGGCTCGAGAGTCGGGCCAACGCAGCTGACCGATCGTAGGTCCCCTGCCGTTTTTTTCTTCCTTGGTTCGTATGGCACATACCCACGAGAGGGGATTTGCCAAAGTCCAGTGAGGGCCTCCTATTGTGCGACATAAAGTGGATTAGTTTAATAGTTTAGTGATGTACTAAATAAAAAGCATATGATTCAAGATCAGAGCATTGAATAAATGAGAAAAAACGCTAAGCGAAGTTTTGAAGTTTGTGAAATTAGAATACAATTAGCAAGAGAATATGCCCGTAACTCTGGTGTGGTTGTGGAAGTATTCACAAATTTCAGGCAACACAATTTCTCTGGTACTTCCACCAAGCACCGACACGCGACACAGTGCCTGATCCTTTTTTCTATGATGATGGTCGACGATGTCCTCAATTAAAGTGACGCGTACTCACGGCGGGGGATGGAACAAGGTGCATTTCAGATACAAAGTTGTTAATGAAAAAATTCTAGGCGGCACTTATAACGCCTTGAGCGCAAGAAGGCGAAAGCCTTTGAGGCAAGTTTCCAGAGTGGTTATTTGACAGTAGCCCACAGATGACACGAGGCAAGAGGGCGATCGGTACCGGATTCGAGGTCAGTAGCTTCACAGCGGCGATGGTGCGCGCTCGTTTCGCCGCTTGGTCTTCAGAGCATCCGGCAGATGGCGTGCGGTGGGGGTCGATGCTAGAGTTGCTATAGTCAACGCACTAAGACACATTCATTGTGACCGACCGATGCAAAAGGAAGGGCCCCATCGTCGTCACCATCAGCGCGGCTGCAGCCAGTCACGCTCCCTGCTGGAGGCGGGGGTGAAGCTACTGAAGCCGTCGTCGTCGCGCGTCCGCTAGCTACTGCTTTCAGACATCCTCTCATAACATGCGCCGTGGCTCAGTGGCGCCCCCTAGGCTCCCATGGAGGCAGCAGGTACGCTAAACAAGGCGAAATAAACTTTGTTTCTCACGTGTCCAGCAAGGCTAGACTTAATTGCCAATGAAGACTACAAAATCTTTATGAAAGTCCAAGTGAAACTGCTTCAGAGATTAATTAAAAACATTGTAGGGCCACCTAAATCATGTGGAATGAAAGGCAAAACATAGCTACAAAGATTCACGCATTTAGGAATGTTTTGGAATGTGTAATGTAGCGTAAGGTGAACAGCGCAAGCACGCTTTTCTTTTTTTTGGCGATGTTTATTGCCTCAGGCCATCAAAAGAATGCTATGAAGGAGTTCAAATAAATGAAAAAAGTTTGGCCGATGGAATGAAGTCGAGGAGTGAACTATGATGTGGCTCCTGCGTAGAAACAGCCTATGACTACGGATTATGGAGGAAGAGGCCAGCTCTCGCCAGGTGCCGAATCTCCGTCATTTTCAGCGCTAGACATTCCCACACTAGGTGATTTATGTCAGCTTCTGTATTGCTGGATTTGCAGACGGGGCAACCAGGCTGTGCATACCAATCTCGAAATTGAGGCAAATTTCGAATCACTGCTGGTGTTAGGGTGCACCCCAACTTTAATCTTCCCAAACGCCACCTCCTCCGCGCGAGTTAGACCGCGGGGGAGGCTTAGCGTACACGGAGGTATGAGATCACGTGTACGTCGTCGGAGGAGCTCCTTTCTTGTTAAAGTAAGGCAGTATTGACCAGTTTTTTTCAGGTTTGGCGATGTCGAGGTTGAGTGTGCAAGGCGGGTCGCAGAATCCGCCAGGCTTTGAGCACTTAAAAACTCATGCGAAGTCCATTCAATACGATCTGGCTGTATGCGTGCCGCAAGACTGTGTATGTTTTGGCAGATTTGTGCTCTACCACTAACACGTCTAAGTAGTTTTGTCACCTGGAGGGCATCAGTGAGTATGACAATACGGGCCATGGGAAGCATGGGAATGGCGGTCACAGAGCGAATCGCCTCTTGCACTGCACGCTTTACCTCTTCGTAATGATGCCTCTCAGCACGTGGTAAAGCGTTGCTCCATCCGCGTCACATGATAACTCACTAGTGATAAATCACAATTGACAAGCCAGTTGATACAATATTATATCTTCCATCTATTACTACGCAAATGATCTCTTTTGTTTAACTAAGAGATGTAAATTAAAAAAATAAATAAAACACCAGAATGCTCGTGATTTTGTACTACGATTAGATTTCAACTCGCGGGAAAAAGGTTTCCACCAAGAACTTATTATACAATTTTGTCAGGCCGAAACACAGCGTGACGGTTACAAATATTGGCGGAGTTTCACCGCAAACTAAAGTACTTTCATGGTCGTGCAGAACAGGAGCGCAAAAAAACCAGGACACAAGGAACATATAGAAACAGAACTAGCGCAGGGGTTCGTATCCAGCAGCTCCAAAAACATACAAGCTTGACAGCGTGATTACGCCGTACGAAAGGTCGCCATAACAAAATATCAATTATATCAATAAGATTTGTGCAGTTGAAAGTGGTCACTTATACTACCGTTATTAAATCAGCATGCCAAAAATCAGTAGCTCATGGCAAGTCTCTTTTTATTATTTCACCAGCAAATCTCATCATATTCAATATTTTTAAATTTATGTCATCATATTGTGGCGTGTCCGCACGGAATTCATGCCATGGAATTTTGTAGTTACAGTTCTAAATGAAGAAAAATAAAATTTTTATCTCTTTGTTCCCCAGGTTCACGACCCGACCTGTCTCACACATTATTTTTGAGGTGAGGTTGAGTGACGTCGATGATGGGCCTTGAGAAAGTGCGGTGAGGGCACCCGAACAAACCTCTCTCAGTACGTGAGGTGGAGTGAGGTGAGCAAATTCTAATTGAGGTTGAGGTGAGGCTGGATTTTTCAGGTCAAATGCACACCTCTATCTGTCACAAGTGCGCAACGTTACGTGGGGGTTAAGGGGACGAGGTCCGGGATAAGCCGCTCAGGTCAGTTGGTAAGATTGAGAGCTTGTTCCCCTCGTGACCTGGAGTCCTCGTGATGTAATGGTGTTCGATAAGGCGGAGTGCAGTTCTGGCCAGCTTGTCGTGTAATCACGGTAGCCGTGTTGAGGGTCGGTGACAGTGTCGAAAGGGGCACAAATGGTATGAAAAGAATTTGTTAGCCAGTGCGAAACTACAGCGGCCTCTGCTGTGGCTCGGCTATCACCTACTACAAAGGCCTCGTGAACAGCGTTTAAGCCGTGATTGTTAAACAGCCGCTTCTCCCCTGCCATCGACTTCTTTCTGGCTTCAAAATCTTTCGTTGCTCTCGTGGGGCCCTGAAGCCCCCTTAAAGGCGCTGCTTGCTGCTCATGGTCAGAGCGGGTCCACTTTCCGCTCATGCTCACTGAGTTTTCTTTTCTTGTCGTGTAGCGTCCTCATCCTGCATATCGTATTGTTGGGCACCCTGTCGCCATCGATTCCGTCTCCCTCACGCCTCCCGATTTCCTCTCTCGTGGTTTTCTGGCTAGCCATATCTGGACTCAGTTTCTGGACGTCGCTCGTTCATGGTTACGTGTCATGAATACTCGTGCACTATACCTTGTGCTTTCAACGTCGCTGCGCGCCCCATTATTTATTTTGCTTTTTATTGGCGGTATAAAGTGGAACAGAATGCGGGGAATTGAACACTCATTGTTCTTATGCTCTTTTCAGAACGAAAGCTGCATTTCACGGCCAAAGCTGCAAAAGCGAAGGGAGGTATGAAGCATCTGGCACGTGTCACACCCTGGCAACCGTGCTATATCAGAGATTGTTGTTGCTCACACAAATTGGACTAAATGGCTGTTTGTAAAACGAGAAGCAGCCTATCACTTGAATCTTCTGCGGTGCTGTCTCCATAACTGCCCCAGCAGGCGCCGCGAGTCAGAAAATTAAGTGGTTTGCATAGTCAGAAGCGGCGCGGAAGCTCTAGAATTTGATAATTAGGTAAGCAAACCTGGCTTATTTAAATGTTGCAGGGGTTGATTGCCTACTGGATCACGCAATATAAGCTCTCGTGGTGCCCGCAGGTTCGGCGGAAAGCGCGGGCGCGTCGACGGAACTGCTTCCGTTCTCACGCCATATGTCTTTCAAGGGGATGATTGTCATCCATTAATTTCATCGCCTGCTAGCGGGCATGAGGTATGGCCGCTCTTAGAACACGCTGCTACAAAAAGAAATTTAACCAAGAATTTGACACATGGGTAGTCTGTGGTTTATGCGCAGAAACAACTGAACAACTTATACTCCAATGCGATTGTATTGGATCTCGATGCAAGCGCAGTCACTCTTCCTGAGTCCTTAGGGTTTACAGACACCAGTGGTCGGTGAATGAATCAGCGGTGTCAATTAGCAAAACCTGATTAGAGTTAGCTAGTTATATGCGGTTTTATGGCGCAAAAGTAACTATAGCTATGATGCGCCAAACACACACACACACACACACACACACACACACACACACACACACACACACACACACACACACACACACACACACACACACACACACACACACACACACACACACACACACACACACACACACACACACACACACACACACACACACACACACACACACACACACACACACACACACACACACACACACACACACACACACACACACACACACACACACACACACACACACACACACACACACACACACACACACACAAAATGGGATCAGAGGATTGGTCGCTGAAAAGCAGAAAAATGACGGGATTGTAGTAATAACAATTTAGTGACAAAAATGACGCAATAGGTGAGCGGTTTAAAATAGCATTCAGATATAGCAAAAAAAGGAAAAAAAGGCAGAGCATGCTGAAAACTGCAACCATACCGTTTCAAAGGGGACGCTGTTATATATCCACCCATCCATTCCATTGAGAAACGGCATCATGCTGCGATCAGCTGCGGTGCAACTGCTAGCGTGGTCTCGGTGGTAGGAGCTTGAACTGGAACTCTAATTTTACTCAGAATGCCTCGATTAAGGCATCGATCGAGACGCCCTAGTTTTACCTTACTTGTATCGCCATCTGGCATAAGGGCGCGATCAGGCGCCGCGGTGGCTGAATGGTTATCACTCTGGGCTACGAAAAAGAGAGGTGGGGTTCGAACCCGTCTGGTTCAAACATGCGCTGGTGTTTCCTATCTTCAAGTGTAAAAAAGATTAAAGGTCATAGAGAGTCAATATGTTCGGTCGTAGGCTCCATCCAGCTCTGTTGGATGACCAGCATTGGGAGACCCATCGGGGAGGCTCGCACGTTGGAGCCGCTATACCCGAGTGTGTTTGAATTACCCGCGCAAGGTTACGTGATTGTGACCTCACGAAACAGCGCTGCTCCAATCACATCACAGACTTCCAACTTTGAGAGTGGAGTGTTTCTCTCCCTTTTCTTTTTATCAATTTATATTGTGACGTATGATGTACATTGTATGTTTTCTTTATAAGCGCCAGGTGATTACATTAAAAACTTAGTTGAGGGTCAGCGCTCGTCCCGTGTGAATGTTTACCAGAAGGGTGGATGTTTTTGGCTAGTTGCTACACAATTGAAGGGAACAAAATGTAGTGCACCAATACAGGGGCTGAGATAGAAGACACACACAGCGTTTTGTGTGTGTCTTCTTTCTCAGTCCTTGTCTTGCTGCACTACGTTTTGTCCCCTTCGATCGTGTACCAACAAGCCCAAATGAACATTCTGCTTATCTATGACACAGACCAGAGTTCGGACAAGATTCTTAGCCTGTGTTGGTGAGTTTATGAGTTCTTTCGCGCTATAGCGCAGTATTTTTCATACATGCATGCCCTCTTCCCTAACCAGTTCTCCTTTTCTTTTTCCTTCATTTTGCACAAAAGTTGAAAGAACTGCAGCCGTGTAGTCGTTGTCATCTGAGAGCGTCTAAAATCCTCGGCATTTGACAAAAGTTGTCACACTATCAAGGGCCATTGCTAAATATGAGAAATGCAAAGCAATTCCCGCGCAGAGGCAAGCTATTCTTATTTGATGGGGGAACGTTTTTTCACGAAGCGGAGAGCTCCATTCACGAATCTGCCCGAACAGACCTGGAAGCAGAAGTCACCAGGCTTTACCGAAGCGACGCGTGTGGTGCAGAGAATTAAGAAACCCTTTAAGTCAGGTGCGCGTATGGCCAGATACATGTGGTCGACAGATTTGATTACGCCGTGTAACGATTTCCTTAGCTCATGCTCAGCGCGGGATCCTGGTATACCCTAAGTGTCATTAAAAAAAGAAAAACGCGTGTTTAGACACTAATACCTTTTATTATTGGAGCCTAAGGGCAAGCCTAAGGGTGGTATAGGTTAGCATAAAATTGAAAGAGAAAAAAAAGAAATCCCTCGACGCTTGAGAGATCCGCAGGGTTCGAGGAAAGGGAGATGCATGTAGGCGGCGGCCCGCACAGAGCGCAGGAAGCTGCTCAGCTCATCCAGCACTAGTGCGCCATACACCTCTTGAAGCAGTCCTCGAAGCTCGGGAAGGCCTTGAAGACACACACGTCCGACCAACGCTGGCAACGGTGCCAAAGAGGGTCGTAGAGCCACCAGAGACGCAAGGCTGCTTGGTGCTCCTTTGGCGCCGACAGCGCACACTCGCGGTCCGGCGGAATCTGTACCAGACCCTCCAAACAGCGCCTTGCTGGAGCAACTTTTCAGACCGAGAAGACAGAGGCAAAGAATACGTGTAAAAAAAGATATCAAGGAAAATGGAAATCCTTGCTGCCGCAGTTGAAAAAGGTGTAATTTAAGAGAAGATATATGTACAGAAGGTCAAGTACACAAAGGCTCTTTGAGATAACACATGCATGTACAACGTACCGTAGCCACTAAAGCTCGCACACCAAAGCGTTATGTCAAACTGGGCATGTTTTGCAACACTGTACTGTAAAAATATGCTTGCAAAAGGTGAGCACGGCGGTAACCGCCACGGGACCGGTTGTCTCGCTTTACAAACGTAGCGGCGTGGTCATGTTCTCAGAAGATGATTGTGCCCACAAAAAATTTTGGAGACACCCTTTCAGCGAATGATTGTTGTAAGCCAACTTGATAGGCACACATATGTGCTTGAATGGTTTTCATTTTCTTGGAGCCTCACCGCGGTGGCAATGGTAGCGGCAGAGAGCAAGGTCCGCGAAGTGTGCGGGTGACCGCCAGGGTCACTGGGCTGCGGAGTCCCACTAGAAACAGCCAGGCCCAAAGCGCGTCGGGAGAAAGAACCACGATTCCGCTCCCGGCTCGGGCCACGAGCTCAGCTTCGTCGAGCACTTGTAAAACTTGGGCGCTGTGCATTCTGCGTGGCCACAAAAAAATGCAACAGAAAGCTTTTTCTAGTGGATGCGACTCCACAGTTTTGATGGGCACGTTTCGGCAACAATTTGTGAGAGCTGTAATTTCAAAGTCCGGATATACTATACGTATACCGCCACCTAGGGTATGATACCTCCGTTTATCATCATCATCATCATCATCATAATCATAATCATCATCATCATCATAATCATCATCATCAGCAGCAGCAGCAGCGGCGGCGGCAGCAGCAGCGGCGGCAGCGGCGGCAGCGGCAGCGGCGGCGGCGGCGGCGGCGGCGGCAGCGGCGGCAGCAGCGGCGGCGGCGGCGGCGGCGGCCGCAGCGGCCGCAGCGGCGGCAGCAGCGGCGGCAGCGGCGGCGGCGGCGGCGGCGGCGGCGGCGGCGGCGGCGGCGGCGGCGGCGGCGGCGGCGGCGGCGGCGGCGGCGGCGGCGGCGGCGGCAGCAGCAGCAGCAGCAGCAGCAGCAGCAGCAGCAGCAGCAGCAGCAGCAGCAGCAGCAGCAGCAGCAGCAGCAGCAGCAGCAGCAGCAGCAGCAGCAGCAGCAGCAGCAGCAGCAGCAGCAGCAGCAGCAGCAGCAGCAGCAGCAGCAGCAGCAGCAGCAGCAGCAGCGGCGGTGGCGGCGGCAGCAGCAGCAGCAGCAGCAGCAGCTAACTAATATCCTAATATATTCGGATTGTTGTTACCCTAGAAACCACATAAAAATCGTTCGAGCGTCAAGAGACGTCAGAGACGTAAGATGGACCGGCAGTCATCGTTCTACATGCTGATGGTAAACAACATTTTGTATTTCTGATGTCTTGAACACATAGTAAGAACAGAGTCACTATCATCATCATCATCATCAGCCTGATTATACCCACTGCAGGGCGAAGGCCTCTCCCATATTTCTCCAATTAACCCGGTTGTGTGCTAGCTGCACCCACTTGACCCCTGCGAACTTCTTAACCTCATCCACCCACCTAACTTTCTGCCGCCCCCTGCTACGCTTTCCTTCCCTTGGAATCGGGTTTGTTACCCTAAGCGACCATCGGTTATCCTCTCTTCGCAGTACATCTCCTGCCCATGCCCATTTCTTCTTTTTGATTTCCACGAGAATGCCAGTAACTTGAGATATTTCTGTGACCCAATCTGTACGCTTCCTATGTCTTAATGTTACCTCAACTATTTTTCGTACCATAGCCCTCTGCGTTGTCCTGCGATTTGCTGATATATATATATATATATATATATATATATATATATATATATATATATATATATATATATATATATATACATATATATATATATATATATATATATATATATATATATATATATATATATATATATATATCAAGGGGAAATGAGGGTGCTCGTTAGAATACATTAAGGAAAGAAGCCAACAGTCGGCGAGGCCGAGGAAAGCGTTGGGGATGGTACTTTTATGTCTTTTTTTTTTAATGTTTACTTGGATAAGCACATAAATTAGTAATGTAATCTGTTTAGGGGAAAGATAATTAGACACAAAGTAGAAGAAAAAACAACGTGCCGATGATGGGATCCGAACCCACGACCTCCGAATAACGCGTCCGGTGCTCTACCAACTGAGCTACATCGGCCGCTGTCCCCCCTGCTACTTTCTTGGGTATTTATGTTGTCTGTATACGAACCTTGAGTGTGTTCACCAGCGCCACCCTCAGCCATAGCGGCGGACGTAGGACGTCCTTTGTTACCGCCAGCGTCACGTAGAACGTGATCAAGAGCGAGGGCGAAAGCTGTGCTAGAACCCTCTTACGCTACCTATGTCTTCAAGACTGCCAGAACCGAGACCCCCGTAAGCTACAAGCAGATCAATCAAGGGGAAATGAGGATGCTCGTTATAATACATGAAGGAAAGAAGCCAACAGTCGGCGAGGCCAAGGAAATCGTTGGGGATGGTACTTTTATGTCTTTTTTTTTTTAAATGTTTACTTGGATAAGCACAGAAATTAGTAATGTAATCTGTTTAGGGGAAAGATAATTAGACACAAAGTAGAAGAAAAAACAACGTGCCGATGATGGGATCCAAACCCACGACCTCCGAATAACGCGTCCAGTGCTCTACCAACTGAGCTACATCGGCCGCTGTCCCCCCTGCTACTTTCTTGGGTATTTATGTTGACTGTATACGAACCTTGAGTGTGTTCACCAGCGCCACCCTCAGCCATAGCGGCAGACGTAGGACGTCCTTTGTTACCGCCAGCGTCACGTAGAACGTGATCAAGAGCGAGGGCGAAAGCTGTGCTAGAACCCTCTTAAGCTACCTATGTCTTCAAGACTGCCAGAACCGAGACCCCCGTAAGCTACAAGCAGATCAATCAAGGGGAAATGAGGGTGCTCGTTATAATACATGAAGGAAAGAAGCCAATAGTCGGCGAGGCAAAGGAAAGCGTTGGGGATGGTACTTTTATGTCTTTTTTTTTTAAATGTTTATCTTTCCCTTAACAGATTACATTACTAATTTCTGTGCTTATCCAAGTAAACATTAAAAAAAAAAGACATAAAAGTACCATCCCCAACGCTTTCCTTGGCCTCGCCAACTGTTGGCTCATTTCCCCTTGATTGATCTGCTTGTAGCTTACGGGGGTCTCGGTTCTGGCAGTTTTGAAGAGATAGGTAGTGTAAGAGGGTTCTAGCACAGCTTTCGCCCTCGCTCTTGATCACGTTCTACGTGACGCTGGTGGTAACAAAGGACGTCCTACGTCCGCCGCTATGGCTGAGGGTGGCGCTGGTGAACACACTCAAGGTTCGTATACAGACAACATAAATACCCAAGAAAGTAGCAGGGGGGACAGCGGCCGATGTAGCTCAGTTGGTAGAGCACCGGACGCGTTATTCGGAGGTCGCGGGTTCGGATCCCATCATCGGCACGTTGTTTTTTCTTCTACTTTGTGTCTAATTATCTTTCCCCTAAACAGATTACATTACTAATTTCTGTGCTTATCCAAGTAAACATTAAAAAAAAAAGACATAAAAGTACCATCCCCAACGCTTTCCTTGGCCTCGCCGACTGCTGGCTTCTTTCCTTCACACATATATATATATATATATATATATATATATATATATATATATATATATATATATACATATATAGATAAATTATTTATTTCAAAAATGACATATAAATACTAGCCTGCCCAAGCCAACAATGGGCTTGTGGGGCAGCGCTCGGCAGAATAGAGCAAGCCAGGGAGCGGCACAGTAAGTCAAATGTTGCACAAGACTCAAAATAAAACTAAAGAAAGGCAGTAGAAATGACGGGGGAAAAATAAAAAGAAAGTAAGAAAGAAAGAAAAGAAACAAAATTACACATACAAATCAAAGATATATGATGTAAGTTCTTTCCGTGTGCTGGAAGATAACTGATTATCTGGCAGGTCGTTGAACACATCAGGTACATAGAAGGCACGGACACGTTTGCCATATCTTGTCCGTACTCTTGGTAAGGTAAAGCGGTCGCGTGGACGTAATGTTCTGGCGGGGACATACGGGAGGCAGAACTCACTGTTCCATATATACGAAAGGATTACCGTTTATTTGAATAACAGCCTGAACGAGGGCATGTGCGAGCATGACATCGCCTTGCTAAGTAACTCGGAAAAGGAACTGCAAATAATGATTGATGACCTAGATAGGAAATGTAGAAAGGTAGGCTCGAAAATCAATATGCAGGAGGCTAAGGTAATATTCAACAGCCCCGGGAAGGCACAGCAGTTTATGTTAGGTAGCGAAGCACTGGAAGTGGTAGGCGAATATGTCTACTTAGGATAGGTAGTAACCGCATAGCCGGACCATGAAAAGGAAATAACAAGAAGAATAAGATTAGGATGGAGCGGATTTGGCACGCACTCTCAGATTATGACTAGCAGCTTACCGATTTCACTCAAGAGGAAAGTATACAACAGTTGCATCTTAACTGTACTCACCATGGGGCTGAAATATGGAGGCTAACCAAGAGGGTTCTACTGAAGTTGAGGACCTCAGTTTAATCTCGTTCTAAATATGAATTGAACGTTTTTTGCGGAAACGCGTGCCACAAGTGGCCGCCGAGAGACTGGGCAACATCATAAATGAAAACACTTAACAGTAGCTCCAAAACTTAGCGCGAAGTAATACTGAAGAAGAGAGAAGTCAAGTAAATAAACGTCCGAATAAAGCTTTGTCACAGGCTCATAATTTCTTGAAATGATGACAGAAACTTATGGTAAAGCAGGTCGAAGTTCGGCCATGAGCAAAGCGGGGAATTTTGTAATTAGCGCTCCTAAACATTTATATACAGCATCATTTTTATTCGACGATATTTAGGTTGCACGACCAGTCACAAGTTCACTACAACTCGGCTTAAGGGTGACCAGGATGGCCCTTTCTAAGTAAAGTTGATTTCGGCAAATATAGACAGCGTATAGACGCAGACACGGTCGATTCTTTAAAAGTGTCAAGACCGTGTCGAACGAACGGCTAAGCAGCGCTGTGTGACACAGCGGAGCGGTAAAAAGAGGACAAAAACACCTAGCAAAGGAATCAAATAATGAATTCACATATAGATAAAACTTATTTTAACGAAGTAAGAGGTGCCGCGAAATATTTCGTTAAATCGGGAACTTTGTTAAATCGAGGGAGGTATTTGTGGGTCACTTACTATGATACAGCTGATTATTATATGGTGTCGCGTCATCAGATTTAAGAAGCGCAAATGCGCTGAAAATGAAGTCGTTTGGAAGGACGTAACAGCCAACTCAAGTGAAGGCCCGGGAAAACTGTACTGTTAAGTAATCCTTAAATACAATACCAACTTGTCAACTATGCTATGTTGCTACAATAAAATTGCAGCCCGCTCAACCACCGACACCGATAGCGCATATGAAATGTAGCAATGAAATATTTACCTCGGCAAAAAGGGTCCTAAGGGATTAAATTTCTTTCCCAAAAATGATGTTGCTGACCTCTGCTTGCTTGCGGTATGTAAGCAACATCTGCTCGTATTTTTTGTACGTTCTCCCCCATATGTTCAGGCAAACTGTCGCAACAGATTAAGGGCAACCATGGTTTATCCCGGTGTTGGCATACGGTAACGCTACCGACACCGGGTCGACGGGCCAGCTTTCTACCGCTGGCGAAATCTCATGAATTAAAATCAATACAACTCACGTCTTGCACAGCGCAGTTTGGCAAAAGCAGGACGTAGTTGCTGCACGATGTTACCGTTAGCTCGCAGTCAGTACATTCTTGAGCGTTTTGCGCAAAATAGACCATAGATAGATATTTCCACCTCGAGTTTTCAAAAGGTTCTTTAAATCGGAACGAATACCGGAATTAGTTACGTTATTTCGAGTTACTCACAGCATTGGAGCATATAGGCGTCTGATAGGGAATTGGGATATCTTTGTTAAATCGGGACTTTCGTTAAATCGAGTTTTCTTGTATTGAGTTCTGACTGTATATGGTTGAAGGGTTAGGAGCCAGTAAGGCTTACGAAAACATGTTGTAGAAAGACATAGCCACTGACCGCGGAAATTGACGACACATCCTTTTCATATAAGTAACAGCTGGTAGCGCATTGTGCACACTACCCCCTCTCCGCTTGTAGCCACCGTCGCACGAAATGAAGATCTGCAGTCTTTTGATTAACCATCGCCACGACCTTACTATATCATTTCAAGGCAGTATCAGGCTATGAGCCGCTTTTTTCTTATACCTGCGCTCTATGTAAGCGTTCACAGGAAAAAAAAATAAATTCGCGCCTTATTCCTTAAGTTCGTCGCATTTGTTCATGACTAGATTTTTTTTCTCTCTCCTGTAATGCGGTGACATCCGCTGGAAACCTAACTCATATAGTGTACGTTGGTTTCGGATACTGAGATGGCTATATGCCTTACCGCGCATTCGTATCTATTTTTAGTTCCACTGAATGCCAGTATTCCTTGCAACTCCAAATACTTCTTTAAGAAGCAGTTGACCTCCTCTGGCCACCCCTGTGACGTAGTGACTTTCATTTGTTTTTGTTGAAAAAGTTACACGAGCAGAGATGCAAGCTTGCATCTGTCCGAGGTCTTTGGCCCGTAGGCTGGTAGCAGGCGTCGATCAGCATGCACGAGGGAGGCGGAGTTTGTGCGAAAGTGAGTTATATTTGGGGGAGCTGAAGAGTTAGTTTCAATATGGTGAGAGTCATTTGATGCCTATCATTACACTGGCCATTCGCAGATAAAGAAAGAATACACTTCGACTTAGTTGCACCTAATATTCACTAAACCAATCACTTTATTTTAATTTCCTGTTGATATTCCCATCAAAAGCAACGAAAAACAAAATGAATGATAGTAAAGTTTTTAAAAAAACATGCACTTGCTGACTCACTCTGCCATGGCCATATCATAGACCGGACCGACAAGCTCTCGTTGCTGCGAGGCACGACGGCGATGTAGCTGCCGCTGACATCTGCGCAAAGTGAAGGCAGACAAAGGAACGCGTCAGTTGCCGCAGACATCACGTTGGAGATCAACGCCTACTATAGAAGTGCACGGGCTCGGGCTGGCCTTAAAGCCCTTACCCGACCCGGCTCGCAGGTTAGGCTCTGAAGCCCTCTGCCTCGGGCTGGGGCAGGGCCGAGTCGGGCCGGACACACCGATATCGAGTACCGTGTTTTTGCGAAACCGGAAAAATGGCCATAGTGCGCTACCCACACGGCAAATTATGTCCGTCGGACGTCCGGTTAAAGTCCACACGTCCGGAGCCGGAGCGGGACGACCGCCGGAAGAACGAAACACATCCGAAAACGGATCATCCGAATTGGGACATAAACCGGTAGGAACGAAACACAGCCAAAAACGGACATCCGTTTTGGGGTGTCCGTAGGATTTACGACGGATCATCCTTCACGGATCAACATTCAATTATTTCAGGAAAATAGTCTCTCTATACAGACCTCAACAGAACCCGTGCTCATCAGTTCATGTGTGGACAACTGGTGGGCACTCATTAGTGGAATGGGCTACCAAGGGAATTCCGACCTGAGCGCACTCATTATAACATCAATGTACCAGTAAAAAAGCAATAATCCCAGCCAGTCATTGCAATTTATATCAAGTTATCAATAGTCGCGCTTTCTCGCGAAAAGCTACCCATTTAAGATGCTGCCAGGGCAGTTCTGCGTTGTTCAGCAGTGCACTGGCCTTTTCGCACCGCTCGATCCTTGGACGCGCTGTTGTGCCAGTTGATCCCGCAGCTGCCACCAATTTTGTGCCGGTGGGGTTATCACACAGTAGCCCACCGTCAACAGGGTTGTGCCAGTAGATCCCGCAACTGCCACCAATGTTGTGCCGGTGGGGTTATCACACAGTAGCCCACCGTCAACAGGGTTGTGCCAAGGAGTTGGTAATGCAGCGCTCGTCACCTGTTTCGTGAACGAGGGCTGTCAGCTCCCTGGGCGGTAGCGATGAATCCGAGTCGGCGTTGGTGAGATGAAGAAAAGGCTTTATACACTATTTACAGGTATTTAAACAACAAGTTCGGCTCTGGGGCCGAAAGCTAACATAGCCATACGCGACTATTCTCGCGCAGCGACGGCCGGGGAGATTCCGCCGCGTCCGCACTGTCAGGGGGCGAACTGCTCCCGATGGACGCAGTGACGAACTCACACTCGGAGTCTCGAACGGAAGCACTTGAGACTCCGTCGCCGAGAACCGTTGACGTTCAAAATGGCCCAATCCGACGGCAGCACTTTCGCAGGGCCAATGGAAGAGCTCGCTGCGCTCTCGCTTCAAATATGCCGCGGGGCGAGAAGGGGTTCACCGTCAGGGCCACGGCGCGCCGTGCTGTCTGGACGTTCAGCTCATGTTGAAACACGTCGCTTCTCTCCTTTTGATACGGCTCGCCTCCAGTGCACTGGTGCTTTGCAGAGAAGTATCCAGAGTTTGTGAAGGAGGCGTTCGCCGAAGAAGTTTGGCGTCCGGCTGAATTTCTAGGCGGCTTTGGCCAGGCACAACAGCGCTCACAGCGCTCTGATCCTAATTACTACATTTATGATGTCACTAAGAGCAAAGAAACGTCCTCAGTTTATAAACTTCAATCGCACATGCATTGAGTCAGCGCTTCGAACGCACTATAACTATAGTATATTCAATATGTTATCGACGTTTTATCCGCCATGTTTGTTTATATATCATAGATGGCTTCGGCTTGTCTTGACTCAAAGTGTACAAATAATATTATTAAACTGCTGTTAAAAAAATGTTTCAATACAAAGTACTGCATATTATTTATTGTGACACATTAAAATTTTAACTGGAAGTTTTATTTTGCCATAATGGGGTAACATGCCACATATGCGTTACTGGCGGTTCAGTCAAAGTCTCGGCTAAGCCAGCCTAAGCCTACGCCAGCCATAGCCACTAGCCGCTCAGCACGAGTGGCCGTGTTCTCACCGTAGCATTGCTCGTCGGCGTGCGATTCACAATCCGGTGCATCAACTGTGTCGTGGTAAGTAAACATCTTTTAATGCACCCATCAGGGTTTTTTAAGTGCTCTTCAATCTGTCTAGTAATTAACAGCGCAAATTTTGGTTTTGGGAGTGGTTCATTTGGTACGAGTGTTCCAACGGTCAACACGGACCGCAAAATGCTTCTGTCGATTAAACCGCTCGCTTATTCACGCTGAAATTCGGCACACGTATAGCATACAACCATTTGTCTTTTTTAATACCCGTTTAGATTATGTACTTGCCTGATTCGACCACAAATCATTCGAAATCCTTCTGCAGCATCGTTGCCGCGGCGACCCATAAGCAGCCAAGCCGCGTCATCTGGGTCGCCGACCGCCGATGCTGCAGGGACAGGTTTCAGCTTGATTCTAATCGTATCAGGCAAGTAAATTGCCGAAACTGATATTAATAACGATACAGTTATATACTATCTCGCATATAACAGCCGAATAAGCGAGCGGATTAACCGATAGAAAGATGTTACGATTCGCGTTTAGTGTTACAAGTTGCAACAGTTAGAACGCAGCTCTGGTTAAAATCGCATACCTTCCTACTGTTTGCTCCCAGAGACACTGCTTTCATATTTTTAGATAGTAGTAGTAGTAATCACATCCCATGATTGTCATTCGCTGTGCAAATGTTTTGCGTGAGCAAACAATTTCTAGTTCTCATTGTGGTATTTTGAACTGCATTTTTTTCTAGCTGCAGTGAGGAGCCTACACTCGTACTCAAGGGGCACCTCTGAGGCTGTCGCGAAATCGTGGCCGAGGCTTTCATCGGAACGGTCAGCTCAACCCGCAAGAGCACATCTAAGCACGTTCTTCTTGATGTATGTACATATCGTGAAATAAAACTTTCATTTCACTTGAGACTGGTTCTTTTAATAAAAACAGTGGCCTGCCACCGTTTTATAAACAAATGCATGTAGAAACCACGCGGATTTGCTAGGTATGCGTGCTACTATGAAACGTCCGATAATAGTCCGTATGTCCGCGCTCGGACATCCGCTGGATTAACTGTACATGTTCTGCGGTCTTGCATCGGATGGTCCGTAGGACGTCCGAGAGGTGACTTCGGGACAAAAACCGGATGACCGACGGAGGTCCGAACGTCCGAAGCGGGTGTACCGACGGTCGTCCGTCGGATGTCAAATGCCGTGGTTGTATAGGAGTCATGAATGCAATATATATATATATATATATATATATATATATATATATATTGTAACAGTACAGAAGAAGATGAAGCTTAGAACGCAAGTGAAAGAGAAAGGCGCTGAAAACAAAAGACTTGTGCCGGACGCGCTGCCGTTGACCAGCTGAGCTCCATGCCCTATCGTTTTGTTGTTCAGCGCATCGACGTCTTACCCCCGTCGTAACAAATTGGTGGTCAGGTGCTGGGTACGACTACCCTCAAGACACATCCTCAACCGCTGGAGCTTCGTCGGAGCCGTCGCCTCGCTGGTCTCCCACCATTTTCAACAAGAATGCAGCAGACTACCAAGCAGCCCCGAACATCAACACGGGACCATCTACCCTCGTCTCGCGATGTGCCGCCGACCATCACGAACGCGACGCTACCTTTTCGCGAGCCTCGTTCCTTTGCCGGCCAAGTAGGGGAAGATGTTGGTGACTGGCTCACTTATTATAATCGTGTGAGCCGCTATAACCGCTGGGATTCAGTGGCTAAACTAGCCAATGTCTTTTTTTTACGTAAACCGCTTTGATGTGGTATGAGAACCACGAGGACTCCCTGACAACTTGGGAACGTTTTGTAGAAGCAATCAAGGCATGTTTCGGTGACCTAGCTGCAAAGAAGAAACAGGCCGAGCAGACATTTGTTCAGAGGGCCCAGGCAGCCGGAGAAACTTGCACCACCTACATAGAGGCCATACTCAAGTTGTGCAAGACCGTCGACAGCAGGATGACTGAAGACGATAAAGTAGGCCATCTGCTCAAGCGCATTGCGGAAGATGTCTACCACTTCGTCATTTCCAAGGAAAAGTTGAGTTTGGTCTCTGACATTATCCGGCACTGCCGAACATTCGAGGCCCTAAAGACTCGCCGCATTACACCGAAATTCGGACGGCTCGGCTATGTCACTACAGTGGCTAGTATTGAAGAATCGCCATCTCAAAGCCTCCTGTGCGCCATCCGTGAAATTGTTCGAGGTGAGATGTCACGATATGAGCAGCTTGCCCGGCCCAATGGCTTCGGAGGGGACGTATATGCTCTTCCAACCTATGGGGGTGCGTGCCCGCCGATGTCCGCGAATGTCACCGACTTTGCCTGCCGCGAAGACCTATACACTCTGCGACCAAGACCAGACGAGAGTTTGCAACAACTCTCTTGCCATCAGCGTAGAGATCCTCGCCCTTACTCCAGTCGTACATCGCGCCGACCGCCGGACAACTACATCGTCCCGGAATCCCCATCTAGATATTCGTCGCGGCCTACCATGCAGGAACCAGCTGACACGCCACTTTTTGACCGACCTCTTCCAGTGTGCTACCGGTGTGGTGTCGCGGGTCACATTTCACGCCACTGAAATCGGCGCACATCGTTCCCGAATCCCCCGACGGCATCGAACCGACGCACCGTCCAGCCCTACATCGACAGCTATCGGCCAGAAAATCCCTCCCGGAGGGGTCGTTTTCAAAACGAAGGGCTCCGCAGCCATTCGCCAGCGTCTGACTGCAGTGTGATACCACCTCCGTCATTTCGTGTGCGCCGCTCCCCGTCTCCACGGCGACGATCTCCGCTACCAATGACCGAAAACTAGCCAGCGCGGCCAGTGGAAGTGAGGTCGCTGGATAATGTGCGCTGATACCTATCATTCCTCCGTCTGTGTGCATGGTAAAGAACAAGGTCAATGTAATTGTTGATGGCTTGCCAACGATGGCGTTGGTAGACACTGGTGCTACAGTTTCAGTAATGTGTTTAGATTTTAAGAACCTTTTGAAGAACAAAGTTATGTTCGTTTGGGACAAAACTGCAAATTTTTATGGAGCAGGTGGAGAGTCATTGTATGCGGTTGGGGAATGCAGCGTTAAAATTTCTTTGGGGGGCACAGTATTTCCGGCGGAGTTTGCAGTACTGCCCCGATCTACTCACGACGTAATCTTGGGAATTGACTTCCTGCGTATGTGCGGCGCTACAGTTGATTGTCGAACGAGAGAGCTAAGTGTTAGTGGTTCTCTTCCTCGTGAACTTTTGGAAAAGACGTGAAATTAGGAAGACGTTTTGTGTGTGTGTGATGAAGTCGTCATACCGCCACATTCTGCAGTGTGTGTCCAGGTGTCCTGCTCCCGTGCTATTAACGACTCTTTTGAGGCTACTGTGGCGCCTCTTAATTTACAGTGCGTAAAGAAAAATGCGTTAGTGCCGCATTATTTGGTTCGCGTGAAAGAGGGCCGTACCGGACTGTGGACTATAAATTGCTCATCGGAACCAGTTATTTTTCCAGCGGGATTCAAACTAGTTTCATGTAGCGTAACTCTCCCGAATTATGTAGCTGTCGTTACTCCTTCCCTAGACAACCCCGCTACTAACTCCCCTGCTGACGAAAAGCTTCTTCCGATGATCAGCGCATCGTTGAACACCTCACAACGACAGATATATAAGAACCTCTTGTGCCAGCACCTATCCGCCTTTTATTTCGCGCAGTCCGACGGCTCGTAACGTTTTCCGCTGTCGCGCGCACGCCACAGGATTGACACGGCATCTGCCCATCCGATCCGCCAAAAGCCGTACCGTGTGTCGCCATCAGAGCGTAAGATAATCACCGAGCAAGTCCAAGACATGTTGAACAGGGGCGTAATACAGGAATCTTCCAGTCCTTGGGCTGCTCCCGTGATATTGGTAAAGAAAAAGGACCGAACATGGAGGTTCTGCATTGACTATCGTCGCCTCAACTCCATCACTAAAAAGGATGTGTATCCTCTCCCGCGCATCGAAGATGCCATAGATTGCCTTTTCTCCGCGTCTTATTTCTCTTCAGTTGATTTGCGATCGGGGTATTGGCAGATTCCGATGGACCCTGCTGACAAGGAAAAAACTGCATTTGTTACGCCGGACGGCCTATTTGAATTTAACGTGATGCCCTTCGGCCTATGTAATGCGCCGGCCACATTTGAAAGATTTATTTACACAATACTTTGTGGCCTCAAGTGGGAAATCTGAATGTGCTATTTAGGCGATGTTGTTATTTTTGGCCGGACGTTTACTGAACATAACACGCGACTCGCTATTGTTTTAGATTGCCTACAGAAGGCTGGCCTAGTCCTGAATTCCAAAAAGTGACGTTTTTGTGAACGTCAAGCGCTGGTACTCGGGTATCTCGTCGACCGCGATGAAGTTCGGCCAGATCCACAGAAGACTGCAGCAGTTTCAGCATTCCAACGGCCACAAACTCAAAAGGCGCTCCGCAGTTTTCTGGGGCTGTGTTCCTACTTTCGACGATTTATCCCAAGGTTTGCCGACGTCGCCTACCCTTTGACACCCCTTCTACAAAAGGACGTCCCTTTCGACTGGACCTCAGATTGTGACGAGTCTTTCCGCCAACTAAAGTTTCTGTTCACGTCATTTCCCATACTACAGCACTTCAACCCCTCCGCTCCGACTGAAGTCCACACTGATGCAAGTGGGATTAGTCTTGGCGCTGTGCTTGTGCAATGTTCGACAACAGGCGAGCATGTAATTGCGTATGCAAGCCGTTCCCTCAGCAAACCTGCACGTAACTACACTGTTACGGAGCAGGAGTGTCTCTCTGTAGTTTTCGCTGTTCAGCGGTTTCGGTGCTACCTATATGGACGCCATTTCACGGTTGTGACGGTCCATCATGCCCTGTGTTGGCTCGTCAACCTTCGTGATCAATCTGGTCGTCTGGCACGCTGGGCCCTTCGTCTGCAGGAGTACGACTTCACTGTTTCGTACAAGAGTGGCCGCAAACACGCCGATGCAGACTGTCTTTCACGTCCTCCTCTTCCTACGACCGAATGTGACTGGTGATTTCGATCATTACATCGCCTCCGTCATGCCCGAGTTTCCCGACGCCGCAGCTCTGTGGACTGCGTAAGAGACCGGCATAAGCCTCGAGCCACTGCTTGTGGAGGCGCGGGATTCCAGTACTTCCAGCCCATTTTGTCTCCGTGATGGCCTTTTGTACAAAAAGGCTTACTCAAGCACCGGCACGAAGTTTCTGGTTGTGGTTCCCGAGAGCTACCGCTCGTGCATCTTACGTGCCATGCACGACGACCCCACATCCGGTCACCTGGGCTCTGCACGAACGCTCCATCGTGCCCGCGACCGGTTTTATTGGCCAAAGATGCGCCAGACCACTGAGCGATATGTGGTGAGCTGCACTGAGTGCCAACGACACAAATGTCCTACGTCCACGCCACAGGGCCTGCTGCATCCCGTGACTCCACCAAGTGGCGCATTTGAGAAAATCGGAATCGAAGTTATGGGTCCCTTCCCAAAGTCATCCGACTGAAATCATTGGATCGTGGTTTGTGCTGACTATCTCACCCGCGACTGCGAAACGGCAGCTCTTACTTCAGCCACCGCTCACCACGTGTCCCTGTTCTTGCTCCGTTCTGTGATCTTCCGCCATGGACCTCCGCGAGTGATCATCAGTGACCGAGGTCGCCAGTTTATGGCAGATGTTGTGGAAGAGCTTCTTCGTTTGTGCGCGTCGCATTTTCGGCATTCCACGCCATATCACCCCCAAACCAACGGCTTGGCTCAGTGCACAAACCGCACACTCACAAGCATGCTATCTATGTACATCGCATCTTACCACAAGAATTGGGATACTATACTGCCGTTTATAACGTTTGCATTCAACACTGCAATAAATGAGACAACTGGCTACAGCCCGTTCTTCCTGAAGAAGCCGAAGAAGCTCGCCGTCTCGCCCGTTTGCGAATTCTCGCTTCACAAGAGCGTTCAAAAGCTCGGTACGAGAGCCGGCATAACCATGTGTCTTACGCCCCTGGAGACTTAGTGTGGCTTTGGCGACCTCTCCGAAAGCATGGTTTAGCCCAGAAAATGTTGACGCATTACGCTGGCCCTTACGTTGTGCTTGAACGCGTCAGTAAAGTGAACTACCAAATAGCACGTATGACAGCAAGTGGTCGTCGTTCGGTCAGAACCGAAGTTGCCCATGCCGCCCGGATGAAGCCGCGTCACTCTCGTTGAAACGAATAACTACCTCTCCCGGGGAGCTGCGCCTGCCCAGGGAGAAAATGTAACAGTACAGAAGAAAATGAAGCTTAGAACACAAGTGAAGGAGAGGGACGTTGAAAAAAGACTCTCGTGCCGGGCGCACTTCCGTTGACCAGCTGAGCTCCCTGCCCTATCGTCTTGCTGTTCAGCGCTTCGACGTCTTACCACCGTCGTAACAATATATATATATATATATATATATATATATATAAGGTGCAGCGGTGGCGTAGCGGTAGAACATCCGCCTCGCATGCAAGAGGACCGGGGTTCAAATCCCGGTGCCGCGCAATTCTCCACCGGATGACAAAAAAAAAAAAAAAAATCCGCGTGTCGATGGAATTGCATATACAGGTTTGGGGTGCGACCTGATGCCGGTGAACACCTCCGGCAACGCACTCCCTCACCAGAACAGGAGTTGGCCACCCTGGTGCAGTAATTGGCCACAACCTCCTATGATAAGCTCCATAGGAGAGATATGGGAGAGGCCTTCGCCCTGCAGTGGGTATAATCAGGCTGATGATGATGATGATATATATATATATATATATATATATGTATGTATATGTATATATATATATATTGTTACGTGGTGGAATGACAAGCGATGGAACACGGCGACACAACAGAAACAGCACGACGTGATGACATGACGATACAATATGCTTTTATGGCCAGCGGGCCTGGCGCGAGCGCTCCGCCCCGCGCCACTGCCCCCTTCGTCATCTTCGTAGCACTACACGGGGCCACCGAGCGATTGTCCCGATCGATTGCTAGAAATCCATTGCATGAAGTGACGATGAACACAGGCACAGGATTAGGACATGAAACGCTGGACATCACAGTGAATGCGAAGATGGGATGAATGCTTGCACCGGAGCATCAAGTCCAATCTTCCCCGTTTGCCGAAAGCCAAGGCTCGTGGACACGCCGAATGGCTTGGGCGGGGGTGTTGTCTTCGCTCGAGTGGTCGTGAGGTCGCTTCGTCGTGGGGTCGGTAGGGTCAGCTTTGGGCTCATCCTGGTCGTCGTGTGTTGTGGTCAGGGCTGGGGACGAGGCTGGGGACAGCGGCTGGTAGGGTCTTAGCGAAAAGGGCTGGGGTACAGCTGGGCGGTGATCTCCACGGGCTTTCGGCAGAAGGACCCGGCGTACGGCTGGCTTCGACGGTGCAAGGCGAGGATGGGGATGAACCGCACCTCCAACCAAATGCTACGTGGTGACATGACAAGCGATGGAACACGGCGACACAACAGAAACAGAACGACGTGATGACATGACGATGAAATATGCTTTTATGGCTAGCGGGCCTGGCGCGAGCGCTCCGCCCCGCGCCACTGTCCGCTTCGTCAGCTTCGTAGAAATATATCTATATATATATATATATATATATATATATATATATATATATATATATATATATATATATATATATAGATATATATGCCCCGCCGTGGTGGCGCAGTGGTTAAGGCGCTCGCTCGACTGCTGTTCCATCGAATCCCGGCCTCGGCGGCTGCGCTTCGATGGACGCAAAAGGGAGTGGCGTCCGTGTGCTGTGCGATGTCAGTCCACGTTAAAGAACCCCAGGTGGTGGAAATTTCCGGAGTCCTCCACTACGGCGTCTCGCATAGCCTAAGTCGCTTTGGGACGTTAAACCCCACAAACCAAACCGAACCATATACACTCGTAGGCTGTTCGCTCCTTTAAAAGCTATATATATATATATATATTATTCATGTATCCTCCCAACCCGATAACGTCTCAGTTCGTATTCGACGTTGATCTGCCTGCCACACATGCGCCCCCGCCTTTTCCAGACGTTTCATTATCATTTCTGAAATACGCGCCACGTTGTCACCTGTCGCGTCTCTTTTGTGTCTTGCTTCTGGAGTCGACATAGCCTCTTTAGAAACGGGGCACAACTCCTGTAGTCAAAAGCACGCACCTTGAATAAAGTCGCATTTTGATTGCTCAGTCCACACAATGCAGTTGCGGCGCTATAAAAGGCACATGGTGAGCGAGACTAGCTCAGCGAGTACTCGGCCAGAAAATTAACCCTTTGCTCATAGTTAAAGCCTGCGCGCTTTTAGAGAAGCAAGGAAGCTATATGCACAAAACTTGTCCTTTGCTGAGAACGTATTAGTAATTCCAGTTACAAGTGAGAGCAGCGCAAGAGCTTCAGCGAGGCCGGATTCATGATCCGGATTCAGGCCGGGCTAACCGGGACCGGGCCTCAAGTCAGAGCACAGGACCGGGCCGTACCGGACTAAGGCGTTTTCAGTGTCGGGCAGGGCCGGGCTCGGGCCTGTAGCGTCGGGTCCGGGCCGGGCTCGGGCGCAAGATTTCGGCCCATGCACACCTCTAGCGTACACCCTGAGGCGATTGGAATCGTTCGAGTTCTCATGGCAGACAGTTGATCGGCCCACAACACCGATATTTCGAGGTGTTTACGTCCAAATCTATCCTCTCTTCAGCAAGAAAACTCGCAACGCACCTCTCTAAACGAAGCCCGTAAAAATGGCCGGTGGTTGGATGCAGTACGCGTCACTGCACGGGGAAACACCATAAGATCTGTGGCAAATGAGCGTGCTTCAAGGATCTAACCTATTACGCGGTACTTAGAAGAGTTATGCAGCCTCATGAGGTTAGGTTGAAACCTCATGATGTTGTCCCCGTCTCTTCAAAGCTATATCAGGGTTCCCGATGTTAGGTAGCGATAAATGTAGCACTGGGAATAATTTCTTTATTCGAGTCGAAGGCTGCAGTGCAACTGCAGCCTAATGGGACAAAATAGCTGGCTTGATTTGAGAACAACTTCTTCATTATTTTTGTTAGAAACATCATGTGGGTAAACGCCTCTGGTTTTTATTAGGCAAAAAAGTATTTTGTACTCAAGCCCAGGCCATTCCATTCGCTTTAGTACGTCCTCACATTTCTTCAATCTAGGAAACAACGCTGCTGTATGTATTGGTGTTGTCATTTTGAAAGTTCTGGCTTTTGTGGATCTGGAAAAAATACTTTGGCCTGCGCACGTAAAGCAGTTCAGAGGGGGAACTTTGAGCCTGCAGCGTTAAGCTCAGCGGAGAACAGCATTTCGAGGAAATCGGAGTTGGTAGAGAGGATCGTGACGTCACACATGAGTTTTTAGAACGTGAAACTACTAAAACATCACAAAACAGGTCGTTAGAAGGCCGGCTCATGACTCAATCGTCACTATAGGACATACAAGTATACAAAGAAGATGAATTTCACTACGAAAAAATAATTCGCGTTATAGGTCGGAAATCACAACCCCGAATGTTGGCTGGGGAGTCATACAGGCCATTCCCAACAGGACACGCGGGCAGGATTGTATTCCTTGGGTTGTAAATATGCGTTTGGTTTGGTTCATATACCGATTAGCGTCGCAAAGGAGGTGATGCGATTTGAGGGATGCCATAGCGGACGGCACTGGAAATTTCAACCACCTGAGATACTTCACCGTGCCCTGCCATCGCACAGCACACGGGCGCCTTTGCGTTCCCCCTCTATCGAAACACAGCCGCCGAGATTTGATCACTCGTGCTTGGGTTCAACAGTCGAGAGCCGTGACCAATGAGCCGTGGCAGAGAGTTTTATATGTCATCTTTCACGTCACGTTTTAGCCAACGATTTTATGCTAATGCCTATGTTTGTGATTAGATAGGCACTCATTAAGAGAGCAGCGCATAAACGAGAACTAAAAGTCCGTGCTGGAATAGATGTTCCGACCGACTGCGTGTCCGATTAGGACGAACATTGAAAAAAAGATGGTGTGTAGTGAGTGACTGTGCTGGGAGAAGGGCGTACTGCGCACAGGATGATTGTGAAAGAGGAAACAATAATGTCCGTGTGTTCGTAGGCATGGGCAGCCGCTGAATGGACTTATCAACACTAGCTGCATTGTCCACGAAATATATACTTTACTCAAAAAAAACAAGCCGTTTACATCCCTTGTTTAGCAGTCACATGTACAATGAGTGATTTGATTCGGCGCTACGTTCGTACGGAGTGTCGTGATATTTTTCAAGTGGAGCGGAAAAAGACAAAAGAACACGACGTGCACATGACCAGGTGTCATATACGTAACAGGTCGCGCGACTCAGCTGGAATTGAATCTATGAGCCGCTATCGAAAAAAAGGTACCAGCGATACCATTTTATTACGTACTCAGGGATACGCAAGCGATCTATATCAGCCCGATGCCGAGGCAGCCTCCTAAGAAAACCATGCTCACCACCATCATAAGCACGCGTTGTTCCACTTTTTCTCGGATCCTGCCAAGAAACGAAAAAGCAATGAAATCCAGACCAGCTTTTTTTTTTTTTTTGTGCTAGAAATCGTCTACGTTAGGCGGGGTAGTACACTGGGGCAAAAGCGCGAGCGCACTCACGAAGAAACGTACACAAAGAATGGTCAGAATGCCCAAGCATTTACACTGTCCTTTTTTTTTCTTTTTCTGAAGCTCTTGTTGTAAAATTCTGAACAGAAAAAAAATATCCAGAAAGTTTCTGTAGCGTTAAAAACACTACAGGGCTTTTCATCACACTGAGATAATTATTTTTAGTAGTCATTTGAGATATTCGCAATAGAATATTTTACTTGCAAGTTGATGGCATATGCGTTGCTCGACGTAGTAGCGTGATAGTTATTCCGTTCAGTGCAGGCCGGGCCAAAGAAAGCAACTGCATTGTCTGTAGTTGTGGCATATTAGCTGGTTAATAATCTTCTTATTAGCCGCATAAGAGGAAAATCTTAGCAGCAACTTCCATTCTTCACGCTTGGTTGGTCTCCATCCTCAAACTCCTTGCGGTACTAATCGCCCTACCCGTGGAACGAGGCATAAAATATACTGCCGCGTCCGGGCGGCGTGCGAGCACAAATCCTTTCCACAGCGATGTGACACTCCAAAACATTGTATTTTTGCCAGAGGTTTTGCTCCCCGAAGCAAGGCCGGAGACTCAACGTCACACTGGAGTCAAGCCATGCATTGAACTGTCAGCGGCTGTCTCGACAGTTGTGGGGATACACGTATATCGCACTGTCCTTTCTAACCAGCGACGAGCGCAGCCGAGTCACGAGACGACGCGCGCTCGCCAGGAGAGGGTGGGATAGAAGGCACTTAGTGTTTCCCTCGCTCCCTATACAATGCTGCGACACCACAGCATCGCGCTGGTAACCTAAGGGAAGGGTAACATTCCAAACGCGAGAAGGGACGACTTGCTTCTGTCGTCTGGTCCCCGGAAGCAACCGATTACTTCTCGGTATGCAATACTGAGAGGGATAAAACCGCGGTGCCCGGGAGAGGAAAGTCTCTTGCCTCGCCTGCACCCGGAGACCCTCGACGGATAACTTGACCCTGCCTACCAGTGGACGACTACGACGAGCCGGGTAGCTCTCCGAACTCTTATGTTATCGGATAGAACATTCTTCCGCAGTGTGTGTTGTTGCCTTGCGTTAGGGTTAATAAATTGTTACCTAGCGTGCCCAGTTCGTTGCCTATTTCGTCCGGACCTGCCGTGGCTGCGACTTTGCGCCACGGGATGGGGACACGTGTCGCGTACGAGTAACGCCTGCGTGCAGTTGGTACGGGAGCTCGCCTACCTTGCCGGCTGTGCGTAGCAAGGTAAATGAGAAGCTCCGACCTTCGGGCTCACATTTAATCGCATATCTTGGGACAATTGCTGGCCAGCCCTCGACTGCCACATAAAAATACATTAAAACAGCTGTAAGGTGTTATTAATTCCGAATACTTACAACTCGGGCTCATCCCCGACAGGGTAAAAGCGAAGCGAGAGTCCATCTGAAATAACAAAAAGAGTTTGGATATGAACGCCATGGACAGTAGCAAGCCATGAACGAGAATTGCAGCAATGACGAAAAGCAATACTACTACTACTACTACTACTACTACTACTACTAATACTAATACTAATAATAATAATAATAATAATAATAATAATAATAATAATAATAATAATAATAATAATAATAATAATAATAATAATAATAATAATAATAATAATAATGATAATAATAATGATAATAATAATAATAATAATAATAACAACTATGTTAGGGTATGAGGAAACAGCGTAAACGGCTCCTGTTCATCGGCTCTCTTCCCGACTGCTCATTCCTATGCCTGCACTTTGCTACTCGTATGCCACTACTATTATAATTGTGGCCCCTATTAACGACACATATTGTATGGTGAGGCGACCCAAAGGTAATAGAAAATAATATGCCTCTGCCACAAGGTATAACGAGACAGTACTAAGTGCCCCATTTTCCAGAAGATTCGGTTGGCGTTGTCGGGGTTTGCAATGGCATTGCGAGTCAGAAATCACGGTCCAGGCTCTAAAGGTGGTTGGTTGGAAGGTCACATGGCCTTGCACTGAATGGCTGAATGGTCGTAGGATTGTGTGATCTATCCGACCACCTCACATGGGCAAATTGGCAACACGGGCTTCGCCTTTGACACGGGTGGGTCAGGTCGTAATCCCACTTACCAGAACCCTTTGATCCCCATTTAGAAAGGTCACGTAGGCATGTATGTGGCACGAATAAAATACTACTGATAGTTACCAACTGACTGAACGCGAACGAGGCAAGGCCGAAAACAGGAAGCATTAACGCCATCACGTCATAACTTTACATACATTAGGTTAAGTGTCCCCAGTCCCCCTTTACAAATGTTATCACACACAAGCTAAATAGCATCCCGTCGTAAGCTATATACCAGATTGAATGAAACATCACCCACCGTAGATATGAAGCCTAGATTTAAACAAGCAATGTAAATTTACGTGCCTTCTCGGCCTATCGTCTGATTGTCTATATCGGGATCCAGGAGTAGTCCAGGAAGGCTGCATTGCAACGACAGCCTTCCACCAAGAAGGTGAAGACCGAGTTGACAGCGCGTGCTATATGGACCACGTCATGTAGAATTGTGACGTCAGCCAAAGGATCGGTCAGCGTACGGCCTGCCAGAGCAGCGCCTGTGATTTGTCGCTAAAAATACCGACAACGTCTAAGCCGGTTTTTCTCGGTTACGGGACCTTTAAAGTTATCACATTAATCACAATAACAATTAAATTCAGAGGACACACTTTAACTAAGCCTATAAAGGTATAACGGGCACGACTAGACACCTCCATACAATGCACGCAACACATGTTATTATTTTTTAACTGTCACGAATAGGTTCACGGAGCATGCGCTACCTCAGTACAGGGAGTATACACCTACTTCATAGTAGGTGCATCTCCCTGTACTCCGGCGTGCATTGCAGAAGCTCTCTCCATCATAAAATGGCGCCCGCGGCATCATTTTAACTCTTCTTATTGCTCCAAGTCCTCCATGCTTTTGCCATGTACGCTGAAAAGTCCAGTCGGCAATACAGAGCAACTTATGGAGATAGTGTTCGGAACATTTATCCCCAGGCAGCCTAATAACAGCGCTGTGAACCACTATCGTAATTCCGGACGTGAAAAGCTAACCACCGCGCCTGATTCAACGTGATGCACATTCTGTGCATTTCTCCGGCTTTGCCACGTGGATATTAACTTTTGAAGCGGAATGTAACAACTTGCAAAACATTCGTTTCATTACGCCACGGCAGCACCAAAGCTACGATTTTATCTTGAACTGCCGCACTACTGAAAGAAGGGCTGTACTGAAAGGACATGACGAAAAAAAAGAAAAGAAGGACCTTGACCCTCTCAAGATGCCAGCAAGAATGGACTATATACGAGCGCTGATATGTCATCGTATTTAAGAATTCTTCGGATGAGATATTCGTGAAAAATACAGATCGCTCCCTAGGAAGTGTGCCGTAACTGGCGGAAATACTATGCCCTTTGTAAGACGTGAGCTGCTCATTTAGGTGTAGATCGAACCACTGGACTATTCAAGAAATGTCGCGGGGGGTTGCGTGAGACTGTACATCTTCCATCATCCGTCATGCACAAAATTCGAGCACTAAATGGGCAGAAGCTCAGGTCTCTGATCTGGGCTAGATGGTTCATTGTTATAACCAAAACACAGCTAGAAAGAACGAGAATAATGAACGGACGACATTAATTACGTATTGCCTGTGTTTGTTCCCGTTCTATCACGCTGTGCTGAATAGCAGTGGTAGGCACTGACAACAGCGCTAAGCAATGTTGCAATTCATGCTGACGTTAAGTGCTGGTTGGCTTGCTGCCCCTTGGTTTGAGGGTTTCGCTGAATGCTCGTTAAAACCGTTCGTGCAAAGCCATGAAACGATTCGTTTCCGACAGAGTACTTACGCCAATCCATAGCAGAAGAGAGCCGCGCTGTAACTAAGCCGTGTCACAAAAAAAAATGTTCTTGAGTTCTGCAACTTTATCTTCTTTTCTTTCTCGGCCGATATCTGCACGCGCGGTTCGACGGTTCAACACTAGAGCGATTCAAAAAGCCGCTCCTCAAAAAACAAAAGTTGAGATGAGAAAAATGTCTGATCGGACAATTAGCTGATTCGCAAAGATCCAATTATGAATACCTGCAAAGCATTACGACGTTTTAACTTTTTTTTGAACTTTTTTTTCCTGAAATTTTTGAACTTGATATATGTTGTTGTGTTTGGCTTGTTTTGCAAGAGCAGTGGTTCGGTTTTGATGCATGCAAGCATCCCGTGTATATGTTTTGGAGTCTCCTTCTACTTAGCTTTAGTAGTCCCTGGATTTAACCAGTACCTGATAACCTTCGAACGTTTCCTTCCTTTCTCCTCTAATGCCGCCGGTGCAGCGTCCTTTGATTCAGGCTCCTGCAAACAGTAAATGAGCTGCGATATCTGCAATGTGCTGTAAATGTGCCATTAACATATTTCTAGATATGGTGAGCCTTTGATATTGTCAGGTGTTTTCAGACTCATGAGAAGGAAGACGAAGAAGCAAGAAAGACGAACATACAGGAGCTTGCGTGTCCTGCGGACTCGCAGTGCCTGGACAACAAATAAATACCCCCCTTACGTAACAATATGTTCTCCATGTTGTCATCGTTTTCAAGGGACTTCATCAGTATCATGACTCATCTGAGTTAATGCCGCTGGACGAGAAAGGAGGTAAATTAGATTCGTTTGGTCAGTCTAAATTTGGCAGCCTATGCCGCTGAAGACGAGTGCTTCATATTGTCACGTAGTGGTGACGAGGTCGACGACACAAATGAAGGGGGTCGATGATTGCAGTAAAGAAACTATTTATTGGGCTGACTTGCGCCCGCAAAAAGAACTAAGCAACTCGGCGGCGGCGATAGAAACAAACGTGTTCGTCGATCGTCGAACAAAGAATGCCCGTCACACTCGGCAACGCTCAATTTAAAGGTTGCACAGAAAAATCTAGATAACGTCGCAAACAACTACCAGCACGGGCTAGAACATTGTGGAAAGACACCCGAGTGGCCGGAACCTTCGAGACAGATCTCGGTGCGTCTTGCGCTACAACAAAACTGATAAAGGTGTGACTCGCGACATCGAGCAGTAACAAACAAAGATTACGGAACTGATACGCGGTCCAGAATCAGAGTGATAAGCCTGTATGCCGGCGGCTGTTAATAAACAACAAATACTGTTTTGAAGGTTTCGCGGCATTACTCCCCCCTTAAAAAAACATCGCCTCGATGTTCCAAAACAAAGATACTTAAACACAAACACTGCAAAGTTTAAACACCACAGATTCTTGAACGCGCGTAATATGGCTTCAGTCGTACAACATGTACAATTTCTGGGCGTGCGCGTCGCCGTTGTGATGCTGACGTTCCGTCGGGAATGACTTCATAGTCCAGTGGTCCGACGCGGCGAATGATTTTGTATGGCCCAAAGTATCGACGCAATAACTTTTCACTTAATCCGCGACGGCGAATTGGTGTCCAAACCCACACTTGGTCTCCTGGATTGTACTCTGCGTGGCGTCGTCGTAAATTGTATCGTCGACTGTCGGTGCGCTGTTGGTCTTTAATACGGAGCCGTGCGAGTCGTCGGGCTTCCTCTGCACATCGGCGTTGTCTGCTTGCAGTATGGTCGTGTTGTCGTCGATGACGTCGTGTGGAGCGGCGGTGAAATGGCTGCGTCGTCGTTAGTGGTCGTCGGCGGCGGAGGATGTTCGTCTTTTCGCCGTTGAGCAACCTCACCTCCAAAGGTTGCTCTGTTCAGTTTCCCCTGCGCGGGCTTGGGGACCTTCCGCGCATACTCTCATCATAGGTACGGCCTGGCGACGCAAAGCGGGCCCTGTACGGCGATGGAGATCTGAACCGACGGCTTGGTGGCGCAATCTCACCGCTACGCAGATAGTTGTCAATTTCTTGTGGTCGTTCACCTGGGCGTGCCCTAGTGAAAAACTCCATATGAGTCACAATAACCTCATACAGATTTCTCATACTAAACTCATACAATTCTCATTAATTCTCATATATTTCTCATATGATGAATGAGTGTAGTATGAGATTATATGAGATTTGTATGAGATTAGTATGAGTTTAGTATGAGAAGTTGTATGAGGTTATTGTGACTCATAGACTTTTTTCACTAGGGTGGTCGTGGAGCGTCGACTGCAAATCCGCGGAGACCGATTCGTCGGTACGGGCAGTGGCGCAGAATGTGGCCGGCCTCACCGCAGTGGAAGCATAATGGCTGGTTGTTTGCAGTCCTCCAGGCGTCGCACTTCCTGGGGTTTGGGGGTCGTTGGTAGGCTTGGCGGGCGGGGGCCAAGGGGCGGTTTTCAGGAACAGGACGGTAGCGGCGAGGGCTCGGGAAGTCATCACGTCGGGGCGGAGGGCGGCGTAATGCACCAGCGTAGTTCATCGCTGTTGCCTCTTGTGCTGGAACAGTCGCAGCCGTCGCTTGAGGAACGCCCAGCGCCTGCTGGACTTCTTCACGGACGACGTCCGCTAGCGTCGCCACCTGGGGTTGTTGCGATAATGGCTGCATTCGGCGGAGCTCTTCTCGCACGATCTCCCGGATGAGGTCCCGAAGGTTCTCTCCGCTTGTAGATGTGCTGGGGTAGTGGATTGAGCAGTCCGGCTGCAGTGGTCGGTCGTAGTGGCGCATCCGGGTGGCCAACGTCTTCTCAATAGTAGACGCCTCCGTTTCAAATTCCGCCACGGTTTTTGGCGGATTTCGGAAAAGACTTGCAAAAAGCGGTTCTTTGACGCCTCGCATTAAAAATTTGACTCTCTCACCTTCGGTCATGTTAGGGTCGGCGCGGCGAAAGAGGCGCTTCATCTCCTCAACGTATTCCAGGACAGTCTCGTCAGTAAGTTGAAGTCTTGACTGAAGGAGGGCCTGGGCTCTTTCCTTTCGGACGATGCTTGAAAAGGCAGTCAAAAACGCTTCCTTGAAAATCTCCCAATCCTTCACAGCTGCCTCATGATTTTCGTACCAAACTCGGGCATGTCCTTGAAGAGCAAAGTAGACCTGCCTGAGTTTCGCAGCGTCGTTCCAGCCGTTGAATTCTGCCACGCGGTCGAAAAGGTCCATCCAGTCTCCAGCATCTTCATCCGGTCGTCCGTGGAAGCAGGGGGGCTCACGGGGTTGAACGAAAACAACCGATGCTGTAGGCTGGGCCATTGTGAGCGTCGATGTCTTCCGAGATCGAGTGGGGTCAGGCAGCAGACCGTGTTCGGGTTGTAGACCTTGAAGTCGGCGGCTGGCTCGGTGACCTGTAGGATGGTCTTCCAGGGCGACAGGAACACGGCTTGGGTCTTCGCTTGAAGGATCAAAGGCAGCACCTCCACCAGATGTCACGTAGTGGTGACGATGTCGACCACACAAATGAAGGGGGTCGATGATTGCAGTAAAGAAACTATTTATTGGGCTGACTTGCGCCCGCAAAAAGAACTAAGCAACTCGGCGGCGGCGATAGAAAGAGAAGTTTATTTGGTACCTTGAACGTACATTTGAAACCACAGACGATCGTGGGTGCGATGTTTATACAGTCGTCAATAATACACGCTATTCACTGTGCTCAAACAAAGGGTAATAATAACCGTAGCCAAAGCTGTCCGTATGGCCTCTCTTCGCTTAAAGGAAATAAAACTCACACGCACATCAAGGTGTGGAAACTATCCCCCAAAAGAAAAAGCCGTTTGACAGGGCGACCGATTACATCCCATAAAGGCGCAATATAAGCTTGAATACTGCGCCTACTCAAGACCTCGGGTGCAAGCTTAAGAAAGGGGGGGGGGAAAGGGGATACGAGGCTCGCAGGCTAGTACAGCAAGGCCGGCATCTTCAGCCTGTTGTCACCTACAACAAAGAAGCGCGTATGCCAACGCCGCAGAAACCGCGCCTCACCATCTCTTTCTAGCTGATCAGACAAGTACTTCCAGATGACGAGGCGCAGATTCCGCAGCGCCGGGTACATTGCGCGAGCAGGAGTCCGACGTGCCTCAGCGAGGCAGCGACGCCGCCACAGTACATACATGGTGGCGGCGACAACTAAACGTGAAAAAAGGCCACGCTGGCGTCTTGTGCCAGGGCCTACGCTAACTCTAAACATGCGCTGCACGAGGCGCCACATAGTGCGTGCAACAACACATTCAAAGAAAACATGCTGCAACGTTTCTACGCCACCGCAATTGGCGCATCTATCGTTGGGTACCACGCCCCACCTGGCGAGGCGCTGGCGCGTGGGAAGAACCCCCCAGCGCCTGTTCCACTCAAAATCTACAACTTCATTGGGCATTCGGCCTGTCGCCAATGCCCGCCATTTGGAGATGGCTGTCATCCGGATTTCATCCGGTGTAAGGCGTGCACACGCGATTTGTTCGCTAATCTGAATGGGTGGCGTGTCTGTAAGGCTCGCATCAGGTAAGTCGGCGTCTAACGCCTCTTTCATTCCCGCGACAGCGCGATAGAAAGAGGACGGCCTCTCTGCTTGGGGGCCTACATGCCTTCCAGGGTTGAAAGCCCGACGTGCCGTGCTTAACCAGTAGACGAGTAGTGAGCGTCCTGGGTAAGACTCCCTTGTGAGAAGGGAACCCACTAACCTCACTGCCAGCACCCGCGACACAGTAGGGATGCACGGCAATCCAAGGCCTCCCCTGTTTGTCGGCAGTGTTAACAAGTGACGGGCAACCAACGCAGTCCGGCCGTCCCACACAAAGGCGCCTACAAGAGACGCGAGGCGGCCCGCTGTACGGCGCGGAATTATTGCGACGCGTGCCACATAAAAAGCGAAAGCGCACACACGAGTTTTCACAACCGTGGCTTTTGCCCTTAGTGAGAGGCTGAAAAGTGCGGCCTCCGAAAGAGCGCGTGTTGCTCGCAACACAACCTCTTCCCAAGTACGGGAAGAAACTCCACTTGTTTCGAACAATATCCCCAACACACGGACTGCGGCCACAAAGTTCACCGCCACAGGCAGTGGATCTCTGAAAGACCCAAAGCGCAGCGCCTGGCTTTTACTAGGGTTGAGCTGTGCACCTGACAGAAGAGCGTATTGGTCAAAGGTGGATAGGAAGACTCGGAAGCTCTCGCTGTCCCGAACAAAAACACAGATATCATCCGCATACGCGGAAACCACTAGCGTTTCCTGTCCTACCATTGGGAAGCCCCGAATTCGTTTGTCGGCGACTACTTTACGCAGAAAAGGATCCAGAGCAAGCACGAAAAGGGCCGGTGAGAGCGGGCACCCTTGTCTTACCCCTCGTGTTACCGCAAAACTGCCTGCGATGGTGCCATTGAGGACGAGTTGGCTGGTTAAACCATTATATAGTGATCTTATGAGTCGTACAAATTCAGTCGATAAGCCAAAGCAACTAAGCACATTAAAGAGATAGCTGTGATCTACGTTATCAAAAGCCTTCGCCTGGTCTAAAGCAACGAATATACCACTGACATTTTTGGCATTTGCGTAAGCGAATACATCTCTCGTTAACGTAAGGGAGGCAAACACCGACCTACCAGGTACCGCGCAGGACTGGTAAGGGCTTACCAGGTCCTCTAAGTAGGCTCGCAGCCTTCTGACAAGTAGAGTGGCAATCAGTTTATAATCAGTGTTCAGGAGGGTAACTGGTCGCCAAGACGCTGGGCTTGATGGTGTGAAGCCGTCCTTTAGGAGCAAGATGATGCGCCCAGCGTTAAACGAGGGTGGTTTCGTGCCATTTGAAAGAAAACCGTTTACAAGCTTAAGAAGCAAACCTCCGATGATGTCGAAAAAGGTGGTGTAAAAACCTGCCACTATCCCATCTGGACCAGGCGCAGTTGACTGATTCATGGCCCCTAAAGCGTCGCGCACCTCCTCCATAGTAGCTGGAGATGTAAGTGCCACGCGTGCCTCTTCAGGAACCTGAGGGAGGGGCCCGCAGAAGGAGCTGACAGCTTCTTCATAGCCTTCGCGTTGGTCGACGCCCTGGGAAGAAAACAGGGCAGCAAAATGGCTGCAAAAGATGCGCTGGATATCGGCTTCATCTGAAGAGGGAGTACCATCTTCCAAGATTACTTCATCCACTTGCGGTGGCCGAACTTTAGACTGACCTTGCGAGCGCGCGTAACCAATGTCAGCTGTGTCAACAAGGGGAATGCGTGAACCTGCTGCCATACGTGATGAGCGGGAGCTGTTCTCAAGGATGCGATGATACCGAGTGCGCAGTGTATCAAGATACTCTCTCATTGCGAAAGTTAACTCGCCGCCATCGCGTACAATCCGCATACGTCTGAGGACGTCATTGAGCGCCGTAGTAACACGGACGCGCCGCGCTTTCCCCGTGAGCACGAGAATGTCTCGCCATCGTGACTTGAGGGTATCCCAGCCTGTGGGAGTCCAGTCAGTCACATCCGCTACCAATGCCCGCAGTTCCGCGCGAATCGTAGTAATGCACTCATCATCATGCAGTATGGATGCGTCCATTCGCCACATTAGTGGGCTGTTGGAGCGTCCAGGCGCCCCCTGTAGAGTGACCATTACTGGGAGATGGTCGCTAATATTTCCGACCGCTGCAGGAAAGGGCAGCACCTCACACTCAAGCAAATTGGCCAGCAGGGTAGAGGGGACGTAAACTCGGTCTAGCCGGCTAGCACTCCGACCCCTAGTGCGCGTTGCCACAAAATTGTCCCCATGTAGTGCGACCCATGTGTCCTGAAGGCACAGGGAGCGGACAAGCTTCCCCAGTTCTTTTGCATGACAATGTGACGCGCCCTGTCCGGGCCCCCTGATGTCGCGCCATGAGTCCAAAACACAGTTAAAGTCTCCAAGCAGGACGTGTGGAACATCATCCAAAAAATGTGGCGCAATGGATTTGAAGAACTCGTTCGTCAAACTACGCGTGACCGGCGCGTAAACGTTGACGAAACGAGTCCTCCGGCCGTCCAAAAAAACGTCCACCGCAATCAAGCGACCATCGAGACCGAATGTGCAGTGAGCACTCGATCTGAATGCAGGGTTAAGAAAAACGACACCCACGCCGCAAAACCGCGAGTCCGTCAGAGAAAAAAAGGAATCAACATTAAAATAAGAACGAAAGGAAATGACATCTGCAGGTGTACGAAAATTGCATTCCTGCAAGAACAAAGCATCAACTTGATACAAACGTGCGAGGTGTAGCACTTGCCGCTGCTTATCGGGATTACGGAATCCTTGCACGTTAAAAGTAAGAAAGCGAAACCTAGCCATCATAACAAATGAGTGAATGAAACCAAAACAGCAAAGAAACGCAGCTGGAGAACAAACAAAACGGCGAAGGACTCACGATATAGTTCTGCGGACCAAGTTTGCGAGTGCACCCTGCGTCGGCGCCATGGAAAGGCATGACGGTGTCCGACAGGTCCCCGCTGAGGTTCCGGCTGTTAGCTCGACGACGACGCGGCAGCGACGATACACGGACCATGGGCGGCGAAAACGTCCAGTCAGAACGAGTGGCTATGGAAAAAAGCACACAGTCACACTCGAACCCACACACACTGCACCGCACGCACCGTCCATCGTTCACCACCGGCGCCGGCGAAGCCGTAGTCCCGATAAGATAGCAGTGGCTGGGGTGGAGCGCCAAGGTTGCGGCGCTTCGGCCACCGCAAAGCGGGAAAGGATGAGGTTGGCCGTCACGGCCTGTCACCTTGAAGAGTGGCGCCATAGCACTCACGTCTCGGAAAACGAGACGTCCATCGGTGCATCGTTCTCAGCGGTCTTCGGCTTCTTTTTTGGGGCCGAGGGCGTCGTCACGCTTGCTCCACCATCCGATGCCGAGTGCTGGCGCTTTGTTTCGTCAGCGCCATCCAAAAGTAATGTTTTCCGCACACTTGTGCGTTGGGTCTTGGGAGCACTTGCGCCCAACTCGCGCAACGACCCGGGCAGGAGACTAGGTGTTCTGGGAAGCTGAGGTTCATGGCTGTAGTCTTCCGACTGGGCATGCACGGTAGCTCCGGGGGGGGGGGGGGAAAGCCGCCGACTCCGAACAGGCCTCGGGCAGAGCGCTCTCCTTCGTAATGGGTGCGTTCAGAGCCGCACCCTCGTATGTCGGTGTGGCGGGAAGGTACGACGCGTCCGAGTCAGTCACTGACGAGAAGGACGCACGCGACGACTCGTCGTCGGACGTAACTTCCGAGCTCCTGACGTCGGATTCCGGCGACTGGGCGGCGGTGGACGCCCTGTCCAGTTCGCCCTCAGAATGTGTAGTGGGGGTTCTACTTGACACTACCGAGGGCTCATTGAGGACTGTCACGGCGGCGTTTCCACCTTGGTGCGACATGGTATCAGGCGTAGCAGCGGCCGCATACGAGCGCGGCATCACGCAGTCCTTGGTCACGTGGTTACCGCCGCACCGTTTACACGCTGCTTGGCACGCCTCTGTCTCGTGGCCGTACGTGGAGCAGCGGCCACAACGTGCCGCGGTGCAGGAAGCACCAAAATGGCCCTCTGCGCCGCACTTGGAGCACACTCGCTTCATCCCACGATACTCCAGCATCGCACGGTGCCCAGCGACAGTGATGAAGTTGGGTGGTGCCCGGAGCATGTCTAGCTTTACCAGCCTCGCTCCGGTACGCACATGACTCTTTCCCTTGAAAACCGGCTCGGTCACAGCGCGGACCTTGCCGTACGGACTTAGAGCGGCGGCGAGGGAGTCGTCGCTCACTGACGGGGGTAGACGGAACACCGTCACGTAAACCACTGGAGCAGCCATTTGCGCCAGTGGTACTTGCTTTCCAGCGACGAGAATTGCGCCCGCCGCTACCATCTTAGTTGCTTGAGCCATCGACGAGACGGCAGCAAGGAACTTTGTTCCGCCGAGGTGCTGCAGGTACTGCAGACCCCCGACACCGACGACCGCCTCGAGTGCATCAATTAGGTCGTCCGCCGGAGCAGGCTCCGGTAGGGTGAACTGAAAGCATTGTGCTTTCGTAGGTCGCTGGACTGGAGGCGGCAGGTCCATGGCTGCCCTAGCCCCGGACACCACAGCTGGAAGCGTGGCGCCTGGGCCCTGTACCTGGCAGCGGGGACTCCGAGGACGAGTTGGATCCGGGGGCCGCCGGAGTAGGCGTCACTGAAGGCAGTTCGACGACGGCGATAGCAACGTGCTCGTCGATCGTCGAACAAAGAATGCCCGTCACACTCGGCAACGCTCAATTTAAAGGCTGCACAGAACAATCTAGATAACGTCGCAAACAACTACCAGCACGGGCTGGAACATTGTGGAAAGACACCCGAGTGGCCGGAACCTTCGAGACAGATCTCGGTGCGTCTTGCGCTACAACAAAACTGATAAAGGTGTGACTCGCGACATCGAGCAGTAACAAACAAAGATTACGGAACTGATACGCGGTCCAGAATCAGAGTGATAAGCCTGTATGCCGGCGGCTGTTAAAAAACAACAAATACTGTTTTGAAGGTTTCGCGGCAATATTTAATAAAATACGGGTTGGAAGATAACTTTCATTTTCACGCGAAGCCTACACAGCTCGTTCGGTTGAAAAGGTTTCGCAGACGCAGTTTCTATTACCGGAACTGAGAAAAACGTGTCGGAAAAAATACACACATGATTCTCGATCAAACCTTTGGCGGAACCCATCTTTTTGCAGCGTTTAAAGTAGTGTCATGACATTTCTCTTCCTATTCACCATCTATATGCAAGTCAAGTTAGAGACCAGTTTGCGATAGAAATTTGAATCGACGATGTGTACCTCCAGTTGTATGCCATTCATTTTAGGTTAGGCGTCCATCGAGAAATGAGACAGATACTGCGCCTTTATTTTCCCAAAACCCAAACGAAATAGAGACGTTTGACAGTTTGCCAGCCCGTGTGCCAGCCTGTCCGTGTCAAATATTCTCGGAATGAAAAGGTTGTTTTACAGGCCCTGCCGCGTCTATTCTTAAGGCGAAGATAAATTGTCCTCTTAATTTTTGTTTTTGCCCTGGTACATTTTACAGGAAGCAACCTAATTAGCGTAAACGCCGCGGGGCACCTTGAGAGAAATTATGCCACACTGCTTAGAGATATTTGCATAGAAAAAGAGAAAGAATTTTATTTTGGAATCTCCATCGTATTTCGATCCTAGAGGTCTCCGCACGAATTTTTCAGTATCGGTGTTTAGATGGTGCAGTCAGATAGGAGTAGTTTGAAACTGTAATTGAACAGTGGGAGAAAGAGAAGCGGTATAATTTCGCAGGCATTGTGGACAGAACAAACCTGGAGTACTCCATAGGACGAACATGTCGTTCTGGAAAGTGCACTATAAAGGTTGGAAATGTGCGATGTAAAGACAAACAAATGTCGCTGCTGACAGAAAGAGGATGACAAAAAGCCTAATTTTAGGACAGCAGGATAGCCCCGTAAGAAAAGAACGCTAGCTCAAATTAACTACATGACGGACAGTACTCGCCACATATTTATTGTGCCAATAGATTTTTGCTGCTCACTTTATAGTCACTTGCCGAATACATGTCACATGGCTTATTTGAATTTTTAGGGTGGAAAGGTTTGCTACAGAAGTTTCTACGAGAAACATTTTCTGGATTAATTAAACTCGCCATCTTCCTAGCGCTGTTCTACTTTACTTTCGTTTCCTTCATTTGGCGTAATGGTCGACCACAGAGCAGCCGTCCGGCATGGTTATTTCAAAGCACTAAAACCCCTGGCTATTCGAGCGCCTGTGTACAAAAAATCCTACGATGTGAAATCTAAGGTTAAAACTGCAAACTAAAAGTGACTTTAAGTAACAAAATTATGAGCTATTTTTGAAAATGAGATAAACCAAACAATTCCCGCGTAGAAGCAAGCAATTCTGATTTGATGAAAAAATTTTTTATCAGGAACCGGATTGCACCCTCAATACCACCAGCCCGAAAAGATTTGGAGGCAGAAGCGTCCAAGCTTTGTCGAAGCCACGCGTACCGGACGTCTGTGGTCTAGGACGTGCGCGTTTGGTGCACGTACAAAAGTAATGAACACTTTCGCTTACGTGTGCGTATGCCGTGATCTATTTAGCCGACGCAGGCATATGTTGTTGCTCCCTCCGAAGCTCATGCTCAGCACAGGTTTGACGCAGCTAAAGTCTTAAATCGAAAAAAAAGCGTGTTTCGTCACGAGTACGTTTTTTTTATTGGAGCCTTAGCGTTAGCCGAAAAGCGATATAGTTAACATTAAATTGAAATTAAAAAAAAAAAAAACGTTCCTCGACGCTTCCGCGTGAGAGATCCGCGATTGTTGAAGAAAAGGCGAAGCATGCAATCGACAGTGGACGGCGGCGCGCACAGCGCACTTGCAGCTGCGCAGGTCACCCAGCACTAGTGCGCCAGACTCCTCTTAAGGCAGCCGTCGAAAGTGGGGAAGACCTCGAAGATGCTCAAGTCTCCCCAATGCTGACACCGATGCCGAAACGGGTCCTAGAACCGCTAGAGAGATGAGGCTGTACGGCACCCCTTTGGCGCCTGCGGCGCGCTCTCGCGGTGCGGTGGAATATGTACCAGGTCCTCCAAGCAGCGCCTCGCTGGAGGAACCTTTCAGACCGAGGAAACAAAAAAGAAAATATTTTTGTAAGAAAAATCCCCAAGGAAGATTGATACCGTGGTCCAGCACTTGACAAAGGTGTAATTTACGAGGAGATATGTGTGCAGAACGCGAAGTACACACATGTTCTGTTGAGATAACACATGGACAACGTACTCTGGCCCGAAAACTCGCACACCAAACTATTTTACCCCTATCAGGGATGTTTAGCGACTAGGCGTTGTAACGATATGCTCGCAAAAACTGCAGCTGTCGCAACCGCCATGGCACCGCAGCTTTTCTTTTAAAAATGTAGCGACCTGGTCGCATTCTCAGAAGGCGATGGTGCCCACATTTCTGGAGGTACCATTTCAGCGAATGTTTGTTTAGAATCAATTGGGCACGTATATATGTGATGGCATCGCTTTCAGTGCAGGCGCCTCACAGCGGTAGCAATGATGGCGGCAGAGAGCAAGGTCCCCGAAGTGTGCGGGCGACCGCCATGGGCACTGGGCTCCGGAGTCCCACTCGAAGCACCCAGCTCCGAAGAGCGTCTGAGCAAAAAACCCCGCGTCCGGCTCTGGCCGCCAGTTCCGCTTCGCCAAGCACTTGTAAAACTTGGGCGCCATGAATTCTGCGTGTCCTGAAAAATGCAGCCGCAAGATGATCCAGCGGACACTTCCTCGCTTTGACATTAAAGTTTTGATAACGATTTCAGAGATGTCGAGTCATAAAGAGGATATACTGTCGTAAAATGAGGGATGGCGTGCCCGTTTTGTCTCGCTTCAAACATGAACTGGACTTTATCGTACAGACGCGCTGTACAAGCTGCCATCTAGAGACCGCGCCACAACAAAAACAATTCTGGTGGAAAAACAAAATGAGGGGACGGGTAATACTGAAGGACAGGGGAAAGCAAGGAAAGAAACAGCCGAAAAAAACGATATAGGCGCATATTGGGCATGAGACTAGGACGGGAAGAAACTTAGGGGGAGAGCGAAGCAAAGTGTGATGTGGTGCAAAGTAGGCCATTTTGTTATTTAGCGCCCTCTAACATTTAATAAAGAAGTGATATCAACTTGATGATACTTAGACTATATGGTCAGCCATAAGTGCACTAAAATTGTGCGTATGCCTGAACGAATTATCCCTTTCTATGAATTGAATTCGACCACTAGTAAAATTCCCCCTGTCTAAGTCTTTAATAGCGTCACAACAGCTTGGAACAAACAGCTGTATATTGCGGTGTTGCAAAACGGAGCACTAAAGCATTATAAAAATACCGAGAGAGATAATACAGAAACTCAGAGGTCGCTGCGAAACTGCATTTAGAGAATGCAAAAACACTGGCGCTACAGCGACTTTGTTGACTCCTAATCGGCGCCTTTCTGGATCGATACTCACCCACTCCGCTAACATCCGACCGCCACTCTTCGACCTCGGATACCATTCGACGATGTGTAATTTTTGGAGTCAGGACTCAGTGTTTCGCGGCATACAGGGTATAGTTTGGTGCAGTCTTCAGAATGCCTGACTGCGTGGCGACGTCAAACAACACCCGTCACTGGCAGTGACGTCACCAGTGACGTCACATACTCATAACATAGCATTCCTTATGACGCCATCGGAAGACCATGAAAATGTCTCCGTGACGTGATCAAACGACTGAAGTTAACCTAAACTCAGGAACAACTTTTTGAAATTTTTGTTCATTTTAATCTTCTTGCAGGTCTCGTCAAATTACCAAGGCTGCCGCATGATGATGACGAGTTGGGGATGGGTGATGCTGCAAAACAACTCTGGCAGGTCCTCACTTGCTGCTTTACAACTAAAGCTAGCGATTAACCCGCGATGTCAATGTCACTGTCAAGCCGGAAAAAAACATCCCTATTCTGAGCACCCGTATTTAGACCTGACTGAAGACATTTGCAACAGTCAGACAATATGGCCAGGAGAAAAAGAACATTCAATGAGTGGTTATGCAGCCTCAACAGAGAACTCGTGCATCATTATCGGCGCCTGAGCGATACCAACACAAGAGACCTCCAGATTTAAATCAGCTGAGAGATAAACTTCAATGGCCCCTATCAACGGTGAATCCGGTGGCACCGGCAGCGTTTCGAGAAAGTCCTGATTGGTAGAGAGGGTCGTGACGTCACAAGTGGGGTTGTGGAACCAGAAAATAATAAAACAGTAGGATGGGTAAGTACAGGCTCGGCACATGACTCAAGAGTCACACTAAGGCATGCATGCATATGAAATGAATGAGGTACGTTGAATAAAAAAAGGGTGCTAAGGTAGAAATCAAACCCTCGAATGTTGCCTGGAAGATACACGACATTGTCTTTAGCCCCGCAGGCATGTTTGGCTTCCTTGGCTAAAGTGGAGTTGTAAACATGAGTTTAGTTGGTTTATACAGTTTAACGTCCCGAAGCAGGTTATGCTATGAGGAATGTCGTAGTGGAGGGCTTCGGATAGTTTTGCCCATTTGGGTCTCCTTGAAACGGTCTGACATCAAAGAGTACACGGGCGTCTTTCTTTTCTCCCCAATTGAAAACCAGCCGCCGCGACCGGGATTTGATCCTGCATCGTTAGGTTCAGCAGTTCAGAGCCGTAACCTCTGAGCTACTGCAGCGGGTACATATGTCGTGAGGTCTTCCACGTCAAGCGTTACCCTATGACTGTATGCTAATGCACATGCTTGTGATTACAGAAACATTATTTTAGAGAGTAGCGCATAAACAAAACGCGAAGAACATGCCGCTGATGGATAAATGTACGCGAATGATTGCCTGCTTGCATGCGATTAGGACGAATGTTGAGAAGAGACGGTGACTGTGGTGTGATGAGGGGTGTAGAATGCAATACACGATTGCGAAAGAAGAAACAGTGTACGTGTGTGCGTAGGCACGAGAAGTCACTTACTGGACCCATTAACGCTACCTACAGTGTCCCCGAAATTTTGTTTACAATCCACGCCCTTTCAAGCCCTCCTTTAGCAGGCGAATGAACAATCAGTTCTTTGACTCGGCGCGATGTTCGTACGAATTGTCATATTTTTCGAGGTGAGTGAAAGAAGGTAAAAAAAAAACACGACGTACCTAAAAGAGCGCGACTCATCCGGGCATTGTCTTTAGAGCTGCTAACTAAAGCAGGTACCAGGGATGCGTAAGTGGTATAGTACATGAGCACGACGCCGAGGCTGCCTCCTAAGGACCCAAAGTACACGAGCATCATCAGGCCGGATTGCTCCAGTTTTGTCAGAACCTGCTAAGAACCGAACATGGGACAAAATCAGGCCATTTTGTGCCGCCAGAATCCGTCTACGTTAAGTAGAATACGCTGTGTTAAAAGCGCAAGCCCGCCCATGAAAGAACATATGCACAGAATGGTCAAAAATGACCAAGCGTTAAATTTGTTAAGAAAAAAAAAAATAACGCTGAGCTGTTTATGCAGCCCTAATGCAAATCAGTGGTTATTGTTAACACTCTGCGATATATTTTTGTAATAGTCATTTTAGATATTCGCATTAGGATATTGTACTTATAAGGTGGTGACACCTGCCGTCTAAATGTAGCAGCGTAATAATTATTCTGTTCTGCGTAATGTCAAACAAAACAACTGCGTTGTCAGTGGTTGAAGCACTAGCTGCTGATAATCTTCCTAATAGCAAGAGGACAAAAAATCGAAGGGGACTTGACTTGCATTCGACCTGCTTGATTGTGGCTGGTTTCCTGCCTTAGCCGTCTTGTGGAACCAGTCAGCCACCTGTGGGCTGGCTAAGGCAGGAAATATACTTCTGCGTCACGGAGAAATGCCAGCACTAACCCTTTCCATAGCGATGTAGCCAAAAAAATTTAATCTTCGTTAGACGATTTGCTCCTCGAAGTAAGGCCCCAAGCTGAAGTGCAAATTGTAGTCGAATAATTTACCGAAACAGTAGAGCTCGACAGTGCAATAAATTTTCAATTTACTTGCTTTTTGAAACTGTATCCTCATCGATACGAAACTAAAAATTATCTCTTCATTTCCTTGCTCCGACTGGAAATGACTACATGAATCTTCATTTATTTGATTATTCTGCTTTGAGGGTATGCTGCAAAAATTGTTAAACAATATGATAATGAAATTGATCTCCTAATAGGTTCCTGTGTAACGCTTTGTAGGCTGTTCCTTCAGATAGCGTAAGGTACCGCGACAATGCGAATGAAGAGATGATCATGTTGCAAGATTTTTTCATGTTTCCTTCTCCAAGGAAATGTAAAAATAAACCGGATATGCCTCTTGACAAAGTCCTCGTCCGAAAAACAGAAGAACTCGTAACAAGGTAAAGGATCTGCACAATGCATCTAGGGGGTAGGGCTGGTTTTCTTTAAAGAATCAAAAGCGAAATTAGTTGCAAGATTGTCCAGAACTCCTTCCGCAACACCCTCTTTTCTCATTTTTCGGAATTCCGCTTCAGCACGGCTGCTCGCACCATTGGAGAACTAAGCGACAGCAAATACTGCTTGAGCTCAGCCAGCCTTGAAGTCTGAGATTTCACCACCGGCTACGTAATAGCTGAATCTACAGAGATTCGTGTGAACCACAACACCCGCGGTTATAGTAGACGCACATTTTTCTGCTGCAGGGCAGGGGGGAAGGGTGGAGGGGTGTTCGGATACAACTGGCAACATATATTTACGCCACTTCGTTTCGCCTGCATCGAAACGTGGTCGGGTTCGGCGGCTACGTTTCGATGGAGGTGAAACGAAGTGGCGTCCGTGTGCTGTGCGATGTCAGCGCACGTTAAAGATCCGCAGGTGGTCGAAATTCCTCCGTAGTCCTCCACTACGGCTCTCCTTTCTCTCTTTTCACTTTCACTCCCACCTTCCTCCCTTCCCTTACGGCGCGGTTCAGATGTCCACAGAGCAAATGTGACAGATACTGCCCCTTTCCCTTCCTGTGAACCAATTATTATTATTATTATTATTATTATTATTATTATTATTATTATTATTATTATTATTATTTTATTCAGTTATCTTTTATATATGACATGATTGCACTATTAATTTCTCGTTAACCAGGCCCCAACAGAGTTGGCTGCCTTCATGTGTCATAATGGTACCCTCAATTCTCTACTCTTACCTGCCTAGTTGCTAACAGTTACCTGCGTAGTTTGTGGGATAGCATCTGTGCGCCGATGTCTATCCTACCTACTCTTTATAAGCGCAATTATTGGAAGTGACTTGTACGAACTCCTGCGGTTAAAAAAAAATTATATGGGCCCACGAAAGCATAGGGCCCATACACAAGCGTCAGCCCGTGACTTCAGTGGAGAAGCGGTGGCGCTGGCGAAGAAGTGACTTTCGTGGTGTAGGCAAAAGCATAGCCTGTCTGCATTGGATGCGCGGCCCTTGCTGCGCTTTCGAGTATAATTCCCGATATTCCTGCAGTGTGAGGTGTGGTTGGTTGCACCACAAGGCACAAAAAAGAAAGCGGTACCTGTTTTCACTTGTTTCTTGCGGTCAGATCAAGATGAGAGCGAATGACAGAGGCGTTGAGCGCTACAATTGTAGACCCTTCGGCGACAGGTTGCCTTGGCAGTAAACGTGCGTTGCACTTCTGCACTGAAATTTGATCAGTTCGTTTGCAACTTGTCCTGATTGCTTTTCGTGATAAGAGCACCTTAAAAATAATAAATTTAACCACAAACCTCGGTGACAAGCTGAGATCAGCTATAGTATGTCCTGTAAGATTATACTATAACCACTGCATATCATATGAAATTCCAAATACAACTCCGACTCGATTGGATGAATTTGGAGCGAATTCCAACCCGAAATGAAGAAGCAAAAAGTATTGAATATTATCGAATATAAATACCGCGGGAATCGAGCAAGCCATGAAGAAACTTGAGCTGTTTGAGAACGGGCAGGCTATTTGCAATTCGATAGTATACAACTAAACGTTTAATTTCTGTCTCAATTAAAGAGACAGAGTTTAAGGCCCCGCTATCCATAAAATCTGGTTGGAATTGTCAGCTTTGGCCTTGTGGCCAAAGAATCCGAGGCAAGGGTCTGGACGGTAATAGTTGGCAGGTAACATGACCGAGCACTGACAAGTCATCGGGTGACCTGAGTCACGAGAGCACATGACAGGACCTAATTGGCAGGTGTTGGCGGCTAGGGCTTCGCCATTGGGGTAGGAGGGTCAAATCGAAATCCAGCCCAGCAATACCTATCCTTGTCCGGAGTTAGACACCCTGCCGCTAGCGCCAAGCATACATGTTCGCATACTACGGATAGTGCGGGGATATGTGTTTACAGGATTTATGATAATTCGAATGATGGAGTATCTTAGACTGCATGCTAATGAGTGTGTGGTATAATAGAAACCAAAATAAAGGGCTACTGATTTACCGAGTAGCAAAGGGCATGAACACGAACAAGAGTCAGCAATGAGAGTCGCTTTCTCCTACTCTCAAAGGCGGAGATTGTCCCCTCCACCATTTTTGTTCCAAATATACTAAGTAGTATACATTTAGTTACTACTAGATTATATGATAGACCGTCCGCTGTAAATATAAAGCCTGGCTTTAACACAAGACTGATGTAAGATCGTACCTGCGTGACCTAGCCGCAGCTTGCCTCACTCGTGATTCCAGAATCCGGGAAGGTTGCTTTCCAAGGACACTCACCCACCTCGAAGGCAAAGCCAGTGTGGACAGCGCCTGCTACACGGGCCACGTCATGTGGACTTGTGACTTCAGCCAATCCGACGATCAGTCAGTACAAGGCCATGCCACCGGGAGATATTGCAGTAATTGAATTACAGCAATACCATTACTGTAATTTGATCACTTTTTCCGGTAATTTGTACTGTAATAAATTACTTTTTTGGTTTGGCGATTTAGCAATGTAATTAATTACGTTTTGGTGGTAATTTCGCATTAAAAGTAATTAATTCTTTTCGAAATTACTTTTAATAAATTGCGCAACTGCTCCTCCAATAGACAACAAAGCTGAGTGCCGCGAAAGCAGGAGCGACGTGCGGCAAACCGAAGCCAGCGTAACGGATCGGCAAGTGGAGACGGAATTGAGAAGAACAGCGTTTCTGAGACCTCGTTTGTAACAGGGTCACTTAGTGCGGCTATCCCATGGCAACCATGTTCCAAGAAAAAGGATACAAAGCGTCAAGGGAATGCCGAAGGGAGAAATGGTGCAAGAAGGCCGGTTGAAAACTAGTTGGGAGCCCGGCGCATTGGCACTCCCTGTTGCGTTGGCTAGGGCGCTGTGGTGACTGGGTACAGTCGTCACCACGGGGCAATGGAGGATTAGGGTTGGGGGAGATAGGCGGAAGGGTCTATGGCGTGAGCCACCGTGGTTTGAGCATTACTGTTCTGTGAGCACAAGGTGCCGACGTGGATTCTTGGGACTGTGGAAACAATAAATAAGCTAGCGTCTTCGAGCCCTTCAAATGGCGGATACAGCTGCGGGCCAGCATGACGCTGGGTTTGCCGGTCATTTTACGATCGTTCGACCACACCTTTGCTTTTGTTGTAGTTGTCATTTTTTTTTCCTTTGTTGTTGTCTTGTTTTTGTAATGGCAAGTGCTGTAGGAAAGAGGGAAGGAATAGCTCTCTGGGCCGGAATTTGGCGGGAAGACGAAAGAATTTGTGTGCTTCTCGTCTGGAGAACAAGTTGTTCTTTTGTCTACTAGCTTTACATAGGTTTTGCATGGATGGAAACTAAAAAGTAATTTAAAAGTAATTGAATTATTCAGTAGAAGTAATTGTAATTTGATTTCATTACTTTTATAGAGCAGTAATGAGTAATGTATTTAAGAACTTTGCTGCGATTTTCTGCAGACTAATTAGTAATGTAATTTATTCCTTTTCAAAGTAATTTTGCTATGTATGGTCACCGCCAGCCAAACACTGCCATAACTATAATTGTGATTGTTTGCTCGCAACGATGATGATGCCGATAGCGGTTTTTATATGCAGCGGGACCATTAATATAATCTAGTTAATAAGAATAAAAGTAAGGGGAGCCAATTAAGCTACGGCTTTAATGGTATGATAAAGCACGCCAATAGAAAACTGCATCTCATGACGGCAGTTGTTAAAGACAATTTTATTGCGAAAGCAATACTATGACAGCCAAAACGAGACCTCGGGTGGCCGCAGCTGCGCCGTGAGAGACGTAGCTAGGGTCTCCTAAAAAACAAAAACAAAAATCAGCCTGCCTTGACATTTGAATTCCCGTTACCCCTATGCCACGGGAAGGAGCTGCCAACTCGGGTCGCTCCTTTCATATGGGCGGGTTACATCAGAATCAGCCTGCCAGAACCGTTTGCATTCTCGTTACCCCTACGACGCACAGGCACGTCCATAGACGGCTTGGTTGAAGCGTGATTTTATACGTGGGCTGGTAGCTTACGCTCTCGCGTCATACCCATAAGGGATGAGCTTCAGTTCAGTTCAGTCGTTCAGTCATGTCCGACTCTTCGTGACCCTATGGACCATATCACGCCACGCTTTCCGGTCTCTCACTATCTTCCTAACATCAAAGAACTTCATCTGCAGCGCCTCGAGGATGCCATCTAAGCATCGCGTTCGCTGCCTACCCCTTCTCCGGTGACCCTCAACCTTTCCCATCATCAAATCTTTCTCCAGCGACTCCTCTCTTCTCATCAGAGAACCAATAGAATTTGACCCTCCAATGAGCAGTCAGTGTTTATGATCGACAATATCGCCTGATTTGATCTTCTGGCCATCCAAGGAACTCTCAAGATTCTCCGCCAGCACCACAATTCAAACGCATCAATTCTTCGGCGGTCAGCCTTTTTCACAGTCCAACTCTCGCATCCATACATCACAACTGGAAATACCATAGCAACGGATCTTGGTTGGCAGACTAATGTCTCTGCTCTTTACTAGGCGGTCAAGGCTGGCCATGGCTCTCTTTCCCAGAAGTAGGCGTCTCCTAATTTCATGGCTGCAGTCTCCTTCCGGGGTTATTTTGGAGCCCAAGAAGAGAAAATCTGTCACGGCTTCCACTTCTTGTCCCTTGATGCTCCAGGACTTGACGGGGCAAGACGCCATGATCTTTGTCTTTTTAATGTTCAGTTTAAGCCCAAACTTCTCACTCTCTTCTTGTACGCGCATCAGAAGTCTCCTGAGTTTCACTTCACTTTCTGCCATTAAAGTGGTATCATCCGCATATCTAAGGTTGTTGATACGTTTTCCAGCAATCTTCACTCCAGTTGAAGACTCGTCCAGACCGGCCTTCCTCATGATGCACTCAGCATATAGGTTAAATAGGCAGGGCGACAGTATGCAGCCTTGTCTCACTCCTTTCTCAATCGGAAACCAATCAGTAAGACCATGCCCAGTTCTGACTGTGGCCTCATGCCCTTCATACAGGTTCCTGAGGAGATTGATGAGGTAATTTGTAACTCCCATCTCTTGGAGAGCTTGCCATAATCTGCTGTGATCTACGCAGTCAAACGCTTTCTTAGGTATCCCCAATAATGTAGCCTTTACACTGGTAGGGCGTGGTAGGGGAATATTGTAGCAGGAAAAATAAGCTTCCGTCGTTGCTTTCGCAATTCAACTAGGGTTAACCAGAGCTGAACCACAACAAATATTTTGGATGGTCACGTTAATAGGTAAAGACAGTATGCCTTACCGCCTCCATGCTTTCTCCGTGTGTACGCAACAGTCCATAGAGCCACACAGTGACTCCCGAGGAGAAACTTTTCCTTTTTCTTTTTTTTTTATCAGTACGTAAGAACGCGCGAAATTCTCGCACACATTACGTCCGGTATCCTCAAATTTGTGACTATTCTGAACTGCGGCATCTGTCCATTGCAGAAAGAACGGCTGCACTAGACGTTTCCGACGAAGCAACGACAAGCAGGATCTTGACTATCTGAAAATATCCGCAGAAATAGACAATAAACGAGTGTTGATCATCGGGTCTATGAATGCTTGGTACGTAATATTCGTGAAGAGTGCTAATTGGCCTTTGGGAAGCATGCTGAAATTGGCGGCTACTCTGCAGTCTTCTGTGCGAGTTGAGCTGCACACTAATGTGTATACTGGTACGCTAGACCATTCAGGGAAGCTTATTGGAGGCACCTGAGACTGAATCTTCTACCATTTCGCGATACACATAACTCTGGGCGCAGGTTATATACAGAATAAGGGCTTTAATCTGGGCTGAATAGTTCATTGCCATTAGCCGAAAACGCAGCGCGAAATATCTTGCAGAATAAGATCCACAACCTCAGTTATGTTTTGCTAAGCAAAATTGTAACTGATGCTGATGTTACCGAGATGTCGTAGCGTGCGGCAGCCGAGCGGCCGCACCAAAGCAAAAAGCGAAGGCCGGTGCAGGACAAGTAATGCGGGTTTATTCGTGTGATGGACAAATGTCGCGTCATTCACTTTACGCTTTTGCATTACTTCCTCTCAATCTCTTGACCTGCATTCATTAGCGTCAGCGACGGAAATCGAGGGAGGCATATCGTTCTGGTGGTTTCCGGGCGCGCTGGCTTCTGCGCAGTGTTGGTTGACGGTCGGAAGGCGTTTCAGCTTCCACCTGTGGATGGCCGTTGAGGGCAGCTGGCAGTTGCAATTCCTGCCCGTTTGGTGGTGGCGGAGCCGGGGTTACTGCATCATTGCGAACTGCCGGTACTGCCGGTACTGCTGGGTCCGCGTCCTGCTGAACCTCCTGCGGTGGCGAGGGGGTCTCAGCCCAAGTGTCCTGTCCTGCTTACGGGAAACAGCTGCACGATCACAAATGATCAACATGAACGCGCCAAACTGTGTTCTGCGTCTCTACCAGTTAGGTCACAGGGCGAACGAGCTGCACTATACTCTCTTCCGTCCAGGACACCTTCTCTTGCCTGACAGTCTTCACGTATACCCAGTATCCTTCCTTAAATGAACGAAAAGTTGGTCACGCTGCTGTTTCAGCGCTCTTGCTTACTCTGCATATCATCCCGAAATGATGGCCTAATTAATGACAATTTAGTGTGCGGAGTTCGTTTCAAGAACAGTTCAGCCGGACGCGTGCCCTTTGCCGTGTTAGGGGGGATTGTCCTAATACGCCTGCAAGAAGTGGTCCAGTCTCTCCCGCATTGATCTGCTGTTACCTCCCTTCAGAAGCTCCTTGCGAAGACTCCTTTCTAGAGTTTACACCGACCTTTCGGCTGCCCCGTTCACTGCTGATGGTATGGCAGTCTGTACGGCGTCGGATGCCACAGGCATCGAGGAAGTCCTGGAACTCCTGCGCTGAAAACTGGGGCCTATTATTGGAAACCAGTTGCAGAAAACAGACTCCGCGAGCGCTCGATAGTCTTCACTGCTGTAGTCGAGCGCATAGGAAACACTTCGATTCACTTTGAGGTCGAGTCTACGCACAATGGAAATGTCGGTTTTTCAAAGTCAACTAGTCCACATGCACTCCCTGCCAGCAGTGGGCGGGAAACGGTCATAGCTCGAGGGGAGAACGGGGACCGCTATTTTGCATTTGTTGGCAAATACTACACGTTTCTATCGTGGTTTCGATATCTTCGTCTAGCCCCGACCGTAAGAGCAGGCTACGTGCGAGCATCGTCATGCGTGACGCCCCTATGTGTTCCGCATGCAACAGATCCACCGCTACATTTTTCAGCTTTGTCGGCACAACAACACGACTGCCCCATGTGACAAATCCCGCTTCCAGGGACAGCTTCGCACGTCTGTTATAGTGTGGCTCAAGCTGAGCATCTTTGATTTGTACTGGCCATCCTTGCAGCATATATCGGTAGACGTTTCTGAGTGTGCCGTCATACTTGCTAACTTTAGCAACGTCCTTAGCCGTTAGTGGCGTAGTTTCAAAATGGCGAGCTTATGCAACTGGTACACATTGTTTTCGCTTGCAACAGGCAGTCCGAACAGCGCTCCGCCACTTCCATTTGAGATCCTTACCAATATCTCAATTCGTAGCGATAAGAAGCCAGGATTAACACCCATCAATAAATTCGAGCAGCCGCCAAAGATGAGACCTGCTTCCGTGACCCTAAGATGCCTAGTAATGGTTGATGATCCGTGAACAACGTGAATGACCTCCCATAAAGGAGCAATGAAACTCTTGAGAGCAAAGATTATCGCCAGTGTTTCTCGTTTGATGTGAGCATATCCACGCTCAGCTTCCGATAACGTTCTGGAAGCAAAAGCGACAGGCTTTATTAGCCCACTTAGAAGTATGTGAAAAAGAACCGGGCCGAACCCATACTGAGATGCATCACAGCTTAGAGCCAAGGGTTGCTTTGTATCGTAGCAAGCAAGTACCGGACTCGTCATGAGCAAGTCATTTGTTTTCAAAACGCGCTAGCTCCCTCGCCTCTCCCTTCCCAACGCGTGCCCTTCTTCAGGAGCTCGTAGAGAGGCGCAGACACAGTCGCAAAGTTCGATAAGACTTCGGAGTAGAATGTTACAATTCCCAGGAAAGACTTCAGTTCGGTGTCATTCGTAGGTTCTAGTGCATGCTCTGTTGCCCTTGTTTTCAATCCCAGTTGCTTTATTCCATCCGCTGAAATTATGTGACCGAGATAGCGGACTTCACTGCAAAAAGACCTTGCATGTTTCCATGCGCAGCGTCACATTATGCTCTTGCAACCGTGTCAAAACCTCTTCCATTCTTTGCCGGCATTTATTCACACTTGAACCTCCGATGATGATATCAATATAACCCCCTGCTTAAGGGATAATTTTGGGAATACCTTCCAAGAGCGACTGGAATATTGCAGGAACACTTGCGTTGCAATTAGAGAGCCGTTGATACTGGCAAAGGCCATGGTGGGTTAAAATCATCTTCGCGTCGTTAAGCTCCCCTTGCTGGTAAGCGGTAGCAAGGTCTAGAACGCAGAATACATTTGAGCCTACCAATCTGTGAAGAAATCTCCTGGCAAGGGAAGAGGGTAATACTCAGTCAGCAGCACAGGGTTCGTGACCTTGGAGTCAACGCACAACCGCACTTTTGCTCTTCTATGATTCGGTTCCACTACCAAAGGAGTCGCCCAGTCGCTTCTAGTGGCACTTTTCAGTTCCCCTGCACGTTCCAAGGCGTCTAGCTCCTCGGACACGGCTTGCTTCAATGTAAAAGGCACGGGACGGGCCTTGCAAAATACTGGCTCGTTGTTTTGCTTCAAGAGGATTTGTTCTTTGTAGCCCGTTATCAACCCCATCTGCAGTGAAAGCTAAACCTCAAACTTCTTACGTTCCTCCACGGCGTCATCTTGCTGTATGATTTGAACTTCCTGCCGTTTAATTTCAGCTTCTTCAGCCAGTAGTGGCCAAGCAGACACGGCAACACATTCCCACCGTCATCTACTATCAGAACAGGTAAAACGTCAGTTCGATTACCGTGCTCAACACGCACATTCGCCGATCCTACGACCTGCACTAGTTCTCCTATGTACCGTCCTTAACGGAACAGTAGCCGTCGTTACTGTCAGATGGGGAAACTTGCGATGAAAATCTGACTTTGCCATGACAGTGACCATTTACATCCGTAAGGCCTGTGCTTCCATGAGAACTGTGATATAGCATGCAGAAATATTTTTGTCATGGTGTATATTTCTTACTCTTCTTCTGACTCGTCGGCCAGGCAATTGAGGCATTCAGTGTCTTCGTTTTGCCTGTGCGCTGCCTCCACTTTGATCTCAAGGGACCTTGCTCGCCGTTGCCATGACAGTTGTACTTGCGATATCGGGAATTATTGGCCGCATGGCGTTTACCGCAACGGAAGCCCTCTACGGGCTCAGTCTTGCTTCGATAGTGGTCCTTAGCACGGTCTCCTTGGCTCAGAACATAAACTTCTAGTCCTCAGCGCCTTTGTGGTATACCTTGGAGCTCCTGTAGCTTCTTTACCTGTTCTGGACAGAAGCTATAGTTCACTTTTTAAAGGAATTTTGCACGCCTCTTCGAATGGCACTTTTTCCGCTGCAAACACCTCACTCTGAGCGTCAACGCAGCGTAACCCGGCGACTAGCATGTCTCTAAGCGCTTCGTCGAGAAATCCGCCAAACTCGCACCATCGGCCAGGTGCTTCAGCTGCCCAATGAATTCGGCTGCACTCTCTTGCTCAAGTTCAATCTTCAGTTAAATCAGCACATTTACGCAATCACGGCCTTTTAGGGACCGTAGTGGGTTTTCGGCAGCGTCGTGACCTCGACATAAGTTTGCTGGCTGGGGAGTTCGGAACTACAGGTTCCTCAATACTTCATACACTCGAGGTCCTACTACAGTCAGGAATACAGCTTGCTTCTTGCCTTCAGCCACATCATTTGCCAAGACGTAAAGCTCAAATATTTCCAAGTAGGACTCGAAGCTGTCGCTCCTTTTATCAAGAGAATGAAATTTTCCCTCCTTCGCCACTGCAGCACCCGCCAGGGAGTCGTCTTCAGCAGGAGCCGAAGAAAGTAGCCATCCTTTTGGTCCCAACCTCGTCTCCAGTGAAATGTCGTAGCGTGGGCAGCCGAGCGACAGCACCAAAAAAAAAAGCGAAGGGTGGTGCAGTACAAGGAATGACGCTTCTTTTGTAGGCTGTGATCGCTTATCCATTGCTGGTATCAGTGCGCGTGATGACCAAGTGGCGCGTCATGCACTTGACGCTATCGCAGTTACATAATGGTACCATAATGCCCCTAGTTTCGTGGGTGTTCCGCTGTTTCGAGGCAACTCGCTCGGTAAAGACAGCGCGTTCCTGAAAATGAAGCGATTCAGTTTCGACAGACAGAGTACTTACGCCAATCCATGACAGAAGGAGGAAAAGCGGAAACTGGTTCGTCGCACAAAAACTGTTTTTCAGATCTGTCACTTTACCTTCTTTTCTTTCTCCCGGCGATCCACACGCGCGGCTCGACAGTATCCACACAAATAGGCATGCATGAAAAGACAAACGTTGCGATGAGCCAAAATATCTGAAGAGACAATGATCTCTTTAGCGGAGGTCAAGTTATAAGTCCGCCTAAAGTATTACGGCGTTGAAATTATTGAGCTTATTTTGCCTCCGTATATTTGGCTAGCTTGGCGAGAGAAATTGTCTAGTTATTACACGCACAGGTAAAGCTTGCCTTCTTGTCTTCACATAGTTTACCGTCTCGCGGCGCGCGCCTCTCCGGCGCGCGGTCGACCGTCGTTGCCCTAGCCGAAGCTGGGGCTCGCCGAGCGCCTTCGCCTTCCAGCGCAGGGTCCGACGCGATGGAAACACCGCTAAGAAGCCCGAGCCCGAGGTCGCCCCGCAGATCCTCGTCCCCGCCACCGGTGTCGGCTCTTACTCCGCCGCCAGCACAGCCCCGCAGGGCGACGAGCAAGCCGTCCTTCTGCCTCCTGCCCTGTTCCCTCTCCGAGTTGCTGTCGGCCCGCTCGACACCCACACCACCGCCCAGACGGTGCGAGACCGAGACCCAGGTGTCGTTCAGTAGTCGGAAGTAAGGCGAATTTCTTTGCATCCGCGTTTCGTTTTTCTTTTCGCCTCTACTTCCTTCCATATACGAGCAATACAGGCTGAGTCGGTTTGAGGCGTTTAACCCATTCAGCAGGAGGGCCATCGTGATGTCTTCGATTAAGGCACTTTTTACGACGACCCAATATTCTCGCTGCACTCAGAACGGCAGCCCAGACTGCAGTGGAGAGCATGGACAAAAAGACTACGCATGTTACGCGCGGCTGATAGAGTATAGGTGCCTTCTGGCTCTTGAGCTCCCAAGGTGGTCAAATGCCACGTCCAAAGGAATTGCTTACACGTGGGTAAAACATACAATGCCACTTTCACGCGCTAAAGGTGTTTCGAATTAGGACGCGTTTGTGACGTACTGCTACTGTCTTGTCCCAGTGTTTAATCAGTTTCATTATTTCGTGGTTGCCGGTGGTGCAGGCAGCTGAAGGCGGTCGAATCAGCGCCGTGGCTGCCATTCCAGAGCTACTGTGCGCGGTGCTGGGAGCCGGAAGCGTGGTCGCGAAGCACGCAGACCGACCTGCCCGCCGAAAGTAGCACCCAAACTGAACCGGTCGCCTTTCTCTACAATGAACAACTGAAGCAAGAGTAGGCTGCGCGTGCGCTTTGCGCACTGCTTTCATTCGTTATGTCTTAATACCTATCGGTGCTTTGTGAATGGATTCTAAGAAGGTGGAGACGGATGTTTTCTCGTTATGCCAACAGGACGGCACCCAAATTATCTTCGATCACGTCGCCAAAAAGTTCAGTTATGTGTGCCAACGATTTCTCTAGTTTCCACGTTGATGGATCCCGCAGAGGCCTCATAAGAACACGGCTGAGGCTCCAAACCTCACAGGGGCTCATTCAGCAGCGAACGTCTGAATATAGGAGACAAAATGTTTAGAGTGCGCTGTGGAAGTTTAGATAGGCGAATTGCGGTTGTCACCTACTACGAGATGCATAGGGGCGGTATTCAAGAAAAGGTAAGAGAAATAGCTTTTCTTTGGAAATTTTGCGCAAGGCGGCAAGAAAAAAAGAGACAGAGAGGGGTTAAGCTACAATGGTGATTACAGAGTGCTGCTAGATATTTTTGTATGAGGCAGTCAAAATGAAAGATAATTACCAGTTCCAACACAGTATATTTTAACGTCAACACCAATGCATAGATTTAGTGTCACGTTCAGCATTGTACGCTCTTCGACCCACACTGCTCGGCCCACTAACAGATTCGTTTCTTTCTCCCTCGGAACGCGGACCTGTCGCCACTGTTGGGGTATCTCACTTTTTATCCACGGTTCAGCGAGGATCCCCTGCACTCGTTCCAGCGGCTGCTGGATGCACGGTTCTACATCAGCCCTTTCTTCTTGACGGTAGCGACGATAGGCCTCTTCGTGTTCATCTTGGTCACCATCGCCACCGTTCTGGGACCAGGTATTGGTGGCGTTGTAAACCGGGTCTGCCAAACATTCTCTCAGAATCGTGTGTAATACTTGTGACTGCATGTATATCAACGGCAGGGACCGCCAGGCTACACTAAGAATACGTCGAATGCAGATTTATGGGACATGCACTCTTGGAAGTGGAATGGGGGTTGTGGGCAATTTGATTTTTTTTTTTTCTCCCAGAAAATTGAGTTCGGTGTGTTCAGTGAGAGTACATGGAGAAGCCATAGAGTAGAATGCTTAGGGTTTTCAGCCGCTTTGGTTTTTTTTCATAAACTTGGAAGCATCAGTGCAAAAGTGTAAGCGTTTTGCTCCCAGCAAAAAGCGGTCGCCGCGGTTCAAATCGAAATCATGACCGCGACGTTTTGAAGTTGCTGCATATGTCTCTGCTCCGCGGCAACCCATTAGTGTTCATTACCTCTACGTGTTCATTAGATCTGAGCGGATAAAAAACATTTGGTTCAGATCTGCTGGCTTTTATAGCGCACACGTGTCCTTCCTAGACTGCGGCCGTCAGTAATTCTTTCCTCTGCAATGAAGGCATCATACATTCTTTGTTAATTAACATATACGGGAAGCTACTCCTGACGTGGGGACTGCGCATATCTTAGGAGCGGGTCGCTACTGCAGACAGGCATTTATCCGATAAATACAGAGGGCATTTCGGAATGGCCTAGCTATGCTGTGTCCACATGTACATGGCGGAGAGGCTGTGATTATCTTCAGTCGGACTGCAATAGGCTTATAATACAAAACGCAGTTTGAGGTAGGCTAATAAAAAATTCTTAGAACAGCAGGGGTTTAAAACGCCGTTTCGTTTTTTTGTTTTTCTAATGAAGAATTTGATATGCTACCAGTGGACGCCCGCGCCGTAGTGGCAAGCTTTAGCGGAAGGGCGTCGTGCTTTTGTAATAACTTCTTAATATAATTATTTTTGCTACCATACTCCTGCCCTGTACTGTGTCCTTATCGCACCCCTCTCTTATTGCCCCTTTCTTTGTTTCCGCCACAGCTCCTCAGGTGACACCAAGTGCGATGGCAGATGCACGGCGGGAACAACTATTTTCCTTACTTTTGAGATATTTCTTAGTAACTATTTGAAAATGATTATACTTTTCGGGGTAATCTCAGCATTAGTTTTCCACTTATAGAAAGCAAACTTGCATACTAAAAGTTCATAACAAAAACAAATAATGAGATATCCTTAGCAAGCTTGGCTTTATAGCGAAGCGGCGAATCTATCTTTTTTCTCACTGTCAACACAGGCCAGAAAGCTGAAAAAGCGGAGCTTCTTTCCGACGCGTTCGAAAAAGATCAGCCAGCGGTTGTAGCGGCGGCACTTGAAAACTCCCGGGCCATCAGCATCCCATTAACAAGTAGAGGTAAAGTTCACATATTCCTTACCATAATGGGTAGGACAGACCTTCTCCTCTCACTGTCTAATCAAAAGAAAAAAATTTCTCAAATCTTTACTGTGCTTCTGTGTTCAGTGCTGCAACTTGTTATTCTAATTTACTAGTTTAATTCATTCATGCAATACATTCCTGGCCACAAATGAGGCTGCAGGACGATTCGTCTTCTCTTCACTTCCGCTTTTTTCGTCCGCCCTGTCGAATGACAATTCACCGCGAACGTGGGTGCTGGTGGTGTCTTCATCTGATGGTGCAGGGAAAAATGAATATAGGATGTAGTAGTTACATCATCTCAGCCCCTTGTACAGGTTGTAGTCGTCTCCTTTCACACCCTGGATGAGGGCGAATAGTCGTGGTTTTTGATTGCTGGCATTTTTGTTTTTATATTCTCATAGAAACAAGCCAAGTACCGGAGGTTGCCGATTAGTGACGAATTACTCCCATGCTACATGCGTGTTTTCAAATTATTTCGATCTTTTAAGGAATGAGACAGCCAATTCAGTAGGTATAAAAGGATTTCAAGAAAGAAAAGAATGCGATTAGGCCCTCCGTTTTGGTACCATTGCGAATGAAGTGCCCTGCTAGTGCAATATAAGCAACCCTCTTCTTGGCCGTTTCTAAGTATACACGAACTCACAATCCACGTGGACGGATGGCTGCTTCCTAACGGGAGCATGAAACCCAAAGCAGTAAACATAGCGAGCCGGTGTCCATCATTCACGTTTGTTCGCTCACAGATGCGTGGCTTATACCTCTGTCACACGGGCAATCTCAGTGCCCATTGAGTGAATGGCCATTGGAATTTTCGAGGGTCATCGATATGCACCAAAGCCACACGACAAGTTTCAATCACTATTGAGTAGTGAGCCTGTTATCCGAGAAAGGGCGCCACGGGTAATAACACGCAGTAAAGATATGATGTGAAACAGGATAAAACGAGGCAGGTATCACACTATCAGCCATTAATAAATGAAATTTAGTTCAGAGAAGGGTATTGAAATACCTCACAACACGGCATAACCCACAGGGAAGCAAGAGCGGAGCGACGACGAACGATGTGCAATCGCAGCATTCATTTTACGTTAGCGATGCTGCCATAACTCGGCAGTCTTCGCTGCTTTCGTAGTTGATGTCGTTAGGAGCAGATATGGGGCTAGCTCTTCTTGGACTCGGTTATCGCAAAGCGTTGTAAGGGCCGAACATGAGCGAAACACTGCAGCATGCCGCACTGCCATAGAACAGCACCTAGACAGTCTAGAGCAGCGTCAGTTTGTATACATCTGAACGCCGCACATTTTCTACAGCGATCATTTTGACTTAATAAACACTAGTCGTTGAACTGTTTAATGTAGTCTAAATAATATATACAAGTTTGTCTTGTTTTTCACCTTAGAGTGAGTGCGGGGCTGCTCTGAATGCTCAGTGGCATTCCAATCGACATCCTCATTGAGTCAATGAGGATCGAGTTCAATCGTCATTGAAAACCGCCGTGTGGCCATTGAGTTCGATCTCCATCAACTCAATAGGCGTTGAAACTGCCGGTGTGATAAGGGTATTAAGAGCCTAAGTAATTCATCGACAGCACTGTCGCACTGAAAACTTTTGTAATGTCTGTCAACCTGATTTCGAAGAGTTACGAAATAATTGCCTGATGACTAGGGTAATTTTTCTCTAAAGAAAAAAACAAAAATGTTACGGCCTAACTTAGGTTTAATGTAATAATGAAGTCCTCCCAAGTGTTTTGTAATCTTAATATTGAGTAATTGACTGGGGCTTATTTTGGCCGGCTAAGTGCAAAGATCACGGCCACTGCAAAGTGTGAACCCGGCTGCAAGATCAGGAAGGGAAGAGGGCAGCGCAATCGCAAATCAGTGCTAAAACATTTTTTAATGTGTGTTTTCGCACCTTCCGCTTGTACCATGCGGAAGCTTAATCATAGCTTCCTATGTTCTTAGGACAGCCTAGAAAAACGCTCAGAGATAAGGTAAAGGTGATACGGCGAGTGCACCGAGCCATCGCCTCCCTCTCGTCTATTTGGAATTGTTTCCGATAAATTACTGCCGCATCGGTGGCGCACAGAAAGTTTAGGTTTTCTTGCCTGCCGACTATAGGCAAAGGGCATTCGCTAGGAGCCGCCGCGATCGCCTAGCAAGCCAGCGCCACCCCGCGCAGCAGCGGGAAGAGTATTTATTGCACGATCGCTCCGGCGCAGCTGGCGTAGGAGGCTGGGTAGCGTAGCGCGAAACCGAAGCAAAATAAAGCATGCGAAAAAATGGCTGTTCCGGCCGCAATTTATGCCTTGGGTGTTTGAATTACCAGGTCTTTTATTTTGTAGTGGCAATTTAAAGTTGGGGCCTGCTTTCCGTCCGTCTCCTCTGGAAACACAGCGAATTGCACGCCTCCGATGATGAACGCGCAGCCGCATTTCCTCTTAAAAGCACCTGTATTAAATGGGCTTAGAGTTTTGGCTGCTTTTAAAGGGTTTTCGCGTGGCTAGTACGGCTGGCGGCGTGACGCGTATCAGTTGTCATATCGTATGGCGACGCGGCACAATTTCGATGTCGCTATAGAGTGCGGTACCCGAACTCCCTATGCATGGTCGCCTGTACACATTTTAAACAGCTATTTCGGCTAAAGCTTGTCTGAATGAAACCTAAAATGCGTCTTTGTTTAGAAGGAAACTCTGGGATGGTACCATTGAGAAAACGGAATTATGCTGTGCTGCGTATTTGGCTGCAAAAGACGTCATGCCGTGGTTTTTAGCATAGTTATAACATGACAATTGTAAGAGTACGTGAGGACACAGCAGTACTCCCGACGTCGGGAGGCTGAGTGCAGGACAGCAAGAACAACAAAAATGATACAGTTTTAACATAGTTAAACTGATTCGGTAGCACGTGCGAAAGCTTTTCGGCAGAGATGAAAGTTGATGTAGATGACGACATGCAATGAACAGCGCGAGAGTATTTTGCACTCTGCACGGGGGGTGACCGGCTGCGGTGGTAGCTACCGGACTTCGCATCCGTTTCCCACGAGAAATTACGAGATTCGAATCCGCTAATTTCCGAAAGCTTTGTCCTTCTAAGCTCGGCAGAGGCTTCAAGCAAAATTCGATGTTGTATTTGACCGTGTTAAATCTAGTCTAGTGTACTAGACATATGTGCCTTTCTGACATATAATAGACTTCGTGTATTGAATGAGTAGCGCTGTCGAGCTACTCATTCAATACATTTCGTAATATATCTATTTTCGCACTCTCTCAGTGTACCATAAAAATTTGCCAGCTGTTAATTTAGATCACGTACGACGGGCTCAGTAGCATGCTTCAGGTACAATCTGGTTCTGCAGCAGTCTGTCCCTTGTGCCGTTGTTTCTGAAAGCGGCATATATTTGCAATCGAATGGGAACGAACTACAGCAGGCATAACAAACGTATTTGTGATGGTAGATGTATAAAGAGGCAGACATTCTGGACGAATTTTTTTCTAGCAAGTTTTTAATATTTTATAGTGATCACCTAGTAATTGGTACGAGTGTCAGTTTTATAACACGTAGGAATGGCCGCTTAATTCGCCTTCGAAACGAAAACAAAATGCTTGCTCTCCCTATTCTCTACTGCGTAAGCTGCATAGATAGCACTCATTCCCGGTAACCGAAAAGCGCTGTATCCAGCCTGAGGCAACGTTTGCCACAAGATCAGCCGCAATAAAACGACTAGTGCAAGCTGTCAAACAGGGCTGATGGAGAAATATTATATGTACGTGCCTTGCGAAGTTGGCAATCCCAAAAATTTATGTTTAAAATCGGCTGTCTTTGCTAACTAAGAATGCAGTAGCATGCTCGCAGTAAACGGAAAGCAGCTGTCTCCCACGCGCGGCCGGCTAGAGTATCCTGCAACACGTACGCCCCTCGCCGCGAGCGGCGCTCTCGTCGGCGCCGGAGTTACGTTCGCCCGCCTCGCGCTATCCTTCACGTCGCGCTCTTTACTTTTGCTTTTTTTTTTTTATGAGCGGAGCGCGAATAAAGCACTGCCTTCGGGAATATGCTTCTCACGACGCCGCTAGTACAGTAATTTGCGGTACGCTGTGTCGGTCAGTTCAGGCGCACTTTGGTGGCTTAAAATTTCATTTGACGACGAATGCAGTATTAACAGACTCAACTGAACTTAGTGTCTTCTTTTCCTTTCTCCGAAATCACGGTACCGTCTTATAAGACCTCGTCAACATAGGTGCAAATACGTAGTTCCTATTGTAGCTGACTCCATGAGAGTTCGTCCTAATTTATATAAGTTATGTACATGCAATATAAGAATTCATTCTAGCCGTTTATGCATTTGTTTTTTTCTGGGCCTCGCCTTAGAGGGCATTCTGATTCAATTAAGTTTGAAAGGAGATCTTTGCAAGATCTTCTTTATTACGTAGGCTGTGATAGCGGCAAGCTTTCCTTTCAGGTCACCTTTGACGGAACGTCTTGAATTAGTGCAGCAAGTAAAATACGGATACGCTCAATAGGTCGTATACCCTGAAAATTCTCGCTTCTTATCCTTTATAAATAAGGACGAGCAGAAAATATTATAAAACGATGCGGCGAAATTTGCAAAGCTTTGCCTACCTATTGCATTCAATGGCCGTCAAAAAAATGTTTGGTTCTAATGAAGACAATTTTTGATCATGGCATAGAACAAAACTCATTATCACCCCCATCTGCTGTCTATGAAGCAAATTTATTTCAATGTTAATTCAATTCCAGCATTGATCTTGTTGTTGATCTCGACAAGTCATTGATCTCGACAAACTCTCCATCATAATGTTCAGTCCATGGTGGCTAGCCAACTGGTTTACTCTTTTGGCTCAAATCGCTTTAGTGTATAAAGAAAACTTTGATTCCCACGTACCAGTATATTGTTATTTGTCCTCGAAAGCTTTAAGCAAACGAAAGAGTGCGGCAACTGCTTTTCTCTATCCCTTAGTGTGACACCACTTACTGGAATTATACTCGATGCAAAATAGAATGGTGCATAACAAACTGAGACGAAACCGATGCTCCACTATGGTTGCAGCCCGTGTTACTGCAGTTCAGCTGGCTACTCCAAAGCTTACGGCTAAGATGCGCAGAGCCTCGCGAAGAGCGTCAGCGAAGGATCATGAGGCTACTAGGACGTTGCGCCGACGTCCTCGGAAGGATGTGCGCGGCACGTCCTTAAAAGCGAAAGCAACGCCAAATGCGCGGAGGACAAAGGGCTCGTCCTTGAGAAGGAAAATACCAGCTGTGCGGAGGAGGACAAGGGGCGCATCCTTCAGAGCAAAAGTGACTCAACCAGGCGCTATGGAGCCTAAGTACGAGTACGCGAGTGAACTGAACCTGTACCAGGCCAACTACATGCGTAACTCGAAGGCTATCGGCGTTCTGTGGGCCGTGTTCACAATCTGCTTCGCCATCATCAACGTGGTGGTGTTCATACAACCACACTGGCTCGGCGACACCAAGGAAGCTAAGGAGCCCAGTAGCCTCTCCGGCTGCCGCGGCCCGACGCCCAAGTATGTGCTCATGTCTCTGGATGCTGATCGACCTGCTCATGAACTCTCGATGTAGTAGTAATGGGACTGAAACGATATGAGTGCACTGCTTTATGCAGGAATTTCTGCTTATGGTTGCCTAAGATCATAGTCTTTGGAGCGCAACGCTGAAAGCGTGGTTCGCATCTCGCTCTGATCAGCTCGTGGGTAGAGGGTGCCGTTGTCGTTGTTGGTCTAGTGTTTGGATAACTCAACTGGTGATGGTTAACGGCTGTTGTGCTAACGACAACAGCAGAAGCCTCTGGCCACTCGAAGCCTTTCGCGGGAGGGGGGTTGCTGCCCCTCGTTCAGCTCTGTGGATTGCGTTCTACGCCTTATACACACGCTGTAAACTTCCGCACATGTAGTCCTAAAGGCTACTTTTATTTTTCTTTGGAAAGAATTCATGGCGCCAAAATTGTCTATTTTCTAAAGATATCAGATGGCACATCACTGTGAACATCTAACGATACGCGTCACTGGTACTGGAAAACTGATCTCATTAGCGTGATACAAAGTTGAAGCGTACAACCAGACGAGGACGGTGAAAGACACAAGAGGCAAAGGGAGACGAGAGACTAGTCTCTTTCACCGTCCTCGTCTAGTTGTGCGCTTCAACTTTGTATCATGTGTCACCAACACGCTCAAACAATCACTCTGCTCATTAACGTAACTCGTTTGCTACGCCGTTCTTATAGGTGCCATTGGAGGGTCGCGCAGATAAGTGGCCATTTTCCATGGCGCAAGAAATCGGTCAGTGAAGTCATTTTCAAGTCGTAGGATCACCGCAAATCTGTCAATACCGGTGCCAAGATCCCGAACTCGTTGGTGTGATTGTACTTTTGAACTGTCTGGTGGGACAACGCATGCTTTCAATCATTTCTCAGGAGCCCGGATGGCAGGCAGCCGTAACTACTTGACTCACAACGGCCACATGGGGGTGGTGATCAGAGAATTGGTCGCCTTAGCATCGGGCCGTGGGAACAATTGAACTCTGAGTTTTTTGTTTTTTTTTTTTTGCTCTTCATTCTTCGATCTTGTTACATTCCGTGTCATGGTATAGAAATGATTGAAAGAAAATATAACAGAGGCATAAGTGTAATACTTATGCCTCTGTTATACTTATGCCTATAGATTATCCCATTCAACTCCGGTTTAACGATACCCTGATTGAATCTGTAACCTCCTGTAAATTCCTGGGCGTATTTTTCCGTAGTGACCTAGGCTGGGGAGACCATGTAAATTATGTTCGCCTGCAGGTAGCTCGGTCAGTTGGTGTGATCAATCGTATCAGACACCTGTTGCCCTTGCAGATAAAAAAACAGCTGTATTTTGCCCTAATCCATTCTCAACTGGTGTACTGTAATTTAATCTGGGGGACTTGCAACAAAACTTGTTCAGACAGTCTATTTTCTTTGCAAAAAAGAGCTTTACGCGCTTGCTCCACAAACCCTTCAAACGGCGGCCACTCATTTCACGCCCTACATATTCTTCCATTCCCTGTGTGCCATAAGTATTCTGTTGCTGTGCATATCTTTCAAAAAATTAGGCAAGACATCACATCATTTAGAAATAAATATCTGAACAGAAATACCGGCTACAGTCTGCGTGTTACCTCTCTTGTTTCCACTCGTGCCCGGACTAACTACGGCACCCAACATACAGATACCCAAATTAGTATAGTATGCAATGCCTATCCTTCAATAATTGATGATGCTATAAACAGTAAAACTATCTTTCAATTTAAAAAGAAAATGAAGTTGCTTTTTTCCACTTCTTAGGAATGCACCAAATCTATGTGACTTGTAGTGCTTGTCGTATATTATTTTGTTTACATTTTGTGCCGCGAATTGTAGCGTTACTGATGTACTTACCTTGTTTACGATGCCATGGTTCTTATATACTTTCTTATAATGCCAAATATAATCTATGAGATTTTTTTTTTCTTCATTGGTGATGTTTTGTTTTGTTTTCTTGGTGAAACTTACCTTGACCTTGTCCATCCTTCTGCCATTGATGTGTGACCCGGGGTGAGGCCTCGTCAGGAAGAATGCAATCAGCTTCTTCCTTTTGCCTCTTCCCGTGGGCATGTTCTGTGTACATGTTTCATGTCCGAATAAACTTATTATTATTATTATTATTATTATTACTTAAACTGAGCACCGTAACTGTCCCCTGCTTGTTGTACTTTTCGAAATACATGCATTAATACTCCCGTGACGTTTAACAGCCAGGTTACAACCCATTCAATCTATAAGACTTCTCGGTCCATCATGAAAATGCGGGGTCGTCCAGTGAGGATGCTTTTTACGAACTTTATTAGGTTTCAGTTCTTGGCGCTTTGGTCTGAGCATCTGTGTTAGCACATGACATCAATATATATTACCATTACTAGCGTTCTGATGCATACGGGCTGCTAATAGGCGCTGTCTAAACGCGTAAAAAGTGAAGCAGCGCAGCGGCACGAGCCCAGAAAGGTGCAAAAGGGCAAACGCGGCTCTTAACATTCAGCTATATATTGAGCTATCTATTTTCTTAACTGAAAAAGGTGTACAGCACGAGGACGAGGGATAAAGAAGAAGAGCCAGAACTATTCAATCAACAACACTCTAGTCTATTAAATACGAAAGCTGCTGGAAGCCTGAAAACCTTCTTTGAAACATATGCGCCTATATATATAAGAAAGAAATGCGAGAGCTGGCAGACTAGAAGGAGGAGACGAAGTTATTTACTTCAAGACATGTGTTTGTGTGCAGCTTGCAATCCGTAAAAGTCCTCATGACCACTGCCCAGCTCGAATTGATTTCGCCTCATGCTGATTACAAGGCCGTCTTGTTTGTCTTCTCTCTTTTGGTCCAGCAGCGACGAGGAAGAGCATGCACCGGCCGATGATGTTGGCGCCCCCGAGTGGATGCGGCCTCGAGGGTTGCCCACACCAGCTACCGGTTTCGCGAAGGAGATCATTTAGCACGCCAGAGTGGAACTACTGTGCATGCACTCATGATGTTACGGAAGCAGATTGCCGCTGTAGCTGACAGTGCAGTATCGGAGAAAGGCAAAAGAAAAATGCAGCCACCGCTACATTTGGGTGTGCTCAAGGTGTCATGATATTGGCACGAGGTGAAAGGGTAGTCAAGTTTCACTGCCAGTCTAACACCCAGATACGGGGCACACTGCTCAGATGTTCCGTATTCTGCTACATTGTAAAGGCGAGTTATATCTGTCCTTAGACCAGAACCACAGACATGGTGTTGGTTTTCGCCTCTGTGTCCCAGCATTGAATTTGAAAATTGCCGATTGTTGAGAAGATAATCGATTTCAGTCCCAGCCTTTAATCTTTGAACCTTGTGCCCCGCCTACAATCTTTTGAAGCAGCGTAAACGCTCTTCAGAAGAATTTACAAAGAAAAATTTAATGCAACTCAAAATTGAGGAACCTTATGTCCTTGTATTCTTAGCTCTACATTTATATCTAGAGTTGTGCACAGGCAATATTTTGAATACATATCCGAGCATCGCATGTGGAAGTGCATGTGTGTGGCAGAAGTGTGCGGCTGTAATCTTCTTTCATTCCGACGTTTCTACCTACCGAAGACCATAAGACCTGTTTTTTAAAATAAAATTGCATCGTCTACTGTAAAGTGTATTTTAAATATAGGTCCACACTATCTGGCCAATTGAACACGGCGCAGCACAGCAAATCCTCCGCGAGATGTGCATTGTAGGCACGTAGTCTTGGATTAGACGTAAGAACTTCCTGTACACAACACAGTGCCGCATCGGGGGTCACTTCATTGAGTGGATTTATTAAATTATCCTCAAATGTGTGTTTGTGTATGTGTGGGGGGGGTGGGGGGGGCAATGGCTGACGCTTCCACTAATAGGCAATTATCACAATCGTCCGCACACAAGCTTCAACCGTACACATACGGATTCTTCGAAATAAGCCCAGAGTTTATTTGAAAAATTCTCGAAGTCCTCGATGGAGAAGAGTATGAAGTCCGCGTCACTATCAGCTTGCCAGGGAGGCAATGACTGAGACGTCGGGCTAGCTGTGCAGTGCAGCACGTTTCTGCATCACAGAGCCCGAGGAAATCCTACGCTTTTTTCTTCGCCGTCTACAGCGTATACTTTACCTCTCTCAAAGGATATGTGGGTGTAACAGGCGTTTGCTCATGGTGCTTACTTCGCGCGAGCATCTCTTTTCACTCTCCCACCTACCGCAATGGTGCGTTTTCAGCTTATCTCCTGAAAAATAAAATGAAGGGATCAAACCCTACCGGCTGCTGCAGTGTTTCGAAAGAGGCTAAATGCGGTAACGCCATAAGTGGGCCGGAGTTCTGCGGTACGGAGAATTTTTCTTTACTTCATTCTGTCCCTTATCTCATTACTCCATTCAGTGAACGGGTGGTTCTGGTTCCCACTTGAGCTCGCCTGCTAAAATTCGCAGTTTTCTCAATTGTGAATGAAAAAGATAACATCTGCGCTAACGTGGGAACACTCTTATGTAATAACGCATTAACACAATTTGTTCTGCTGATTGAATGGGTCAGCGGTTTATGATAGCTTTGGCATGCATCCAGTGAGAGTCAATTTTCACTTGCTTTTCTTTTTTGCAAGCTTGTAGGATTTAGAGGTCTAAAATAGATTTATTTTTTTTTATTGTCTTATATATACTGTGACAGGAATCAGCCGAAAGAAGCATATTGAGATTAGAAAAGAGTGCGGAATCACATGATCCGAAATTCTGAGGGCCCTACATAATCAGCATATTTAATAAGCGGAGAAAATTCTTTTTTTTTGTTTTTAAATACTGGCGTCAGAGGCTTCTCGCAAATATTTGTTTCGAAAAAATCTCCTCGTCCCTGGATTTTAATCCTCGTGTGAATGGGTGCATATACACAGAGTATTAGGTATATATGCGCACACAGAATTTTTGGTGACCACGACGAGCGCCAATTCGTTTGGGCTGGATGCCTCACTTCAACAGACATCAGAATTACTGGGGGTGCCGGAAACCCTATTTTCACAGTGAAATATATAGATATGTAAATTTAGAAATAAATTGTCACTGATGAAAATCCACTCAATCTCAACCCAAGTAAGATTTCGAATTTCACGGTGAATTTCTTTTTTTTTTTTTTGACGTTCCAAAGAGCCCTATTAAAATAGGGCTCTTTGGAACAGAACAATATGCATGCTTGGCATGTACCCAACACCTTGCATCTTCTACATAGGTGCGTATTCCATGACCTCTATTGCAATGCGGCTACCATGGCCAGTAGTGAGAACAGCAAACTCGCGGTGCGTTCATAATACAGAACTTTGGCGAAAGAGTTATCATAGTGAGTCCTTCAGCCACACAGAACGGCCTCTTAATGGTTTGCGGGCATATCGATCTGACCACACATCACGCTCTGTGTTGTTATTCGTTTGCATTTTTCATATTTGAGAGTATATTGGGCTACTGCGTTTACCTACAGTAGACAAGTACTGTCATTCGCGATGTTGGGTAGTCACAGGACCCGGTTTACTCAGCCACGTTAGCGTTAATGTGCAAGGAGTCCCGCAGATTGTTTCTTTTTTGCTTCTTGACAAACATTTATTCTACTGTAACCTTTCTTGATTATTTTTTTTCTGCATTTCCATTCCTCGTTGCAAGGCAGAAGCTAGAAAATCATCCGCTTATCATTTTCATTTAATCAAAATCGATCGCGTCTATTGCCGACAGAGGCAGGAAATCGGAAAGAGGCAATTTCCGGTTCAGCAATCACCTGAGATCGTTGCAACGGCGACTACTGAAGCGTCATCGCTTCACGGCTTGATGATGTTTGACCTCCTGGCAATGTCCGACAGAAATGAAAAGAAGATCAAGGTGTAGCGCAGCCGCTGGTCGAGTCGTCGAAGCCGTCCTTATAAGCGCCTTAGGACGGAGTTCCCAGGACGCTATCGAACGGCCTGCATTTCCGAGCTTATGAGAAATACCACGGACCGGACGACTGTTTTCCTGTTCGAGGTTGCAACACCGAAAACCACTTCCTGCGGTTACCTAAGCTTTGAAAGCCACGGGGATGCTCTCCAAACGGCACCGGCTCCGCTGCTCCGCGCCCTCGGCATTCAGCTGGCGAGCGCTCTGCCTCTGCAGCTCTGTCGCTGAGGCGACGGTAACGCTAAGCAACAGACGCCTTGTCCCTATGCAGGTATCATAGGTAATAAATTCAAATAAGGCTGAAGAAATGAGTAAAAGCAGGACAATGGTTTGAACCTAATGGATAAATTTTCCCTCTTAGGTGCGGGGTCTTAGGAACGCTGAAATCTCCGTACGCTGGGCTATAATTATACGTGACGCATGCAAACACCTGCTGGTTATCCGCTTTCTTTTTCGTGCTTTACGCTTCACGGAACACCTCGCGGGAAGGGTGCTTGAAAGCACGCGTACATAACACGTTATCGGGACGAGTGGGCGTAATAGACGCTTTATTTCAGTCCTGGCCCCGGAACTCCGCATTATGCGGAAACACCATGGAAACACCGAAAACACCACTCAATTTCCTCGGAAATTGAACGCAAGTTCCCAGCACCCATGCCGCACTGGAAAGAGATTGCCCGTGCAGCGGCTGCAATGTTTTGCCGCAATCAGATTTATCACATCGGACGGCTACGCTCACTGACAGCTGTGACATCCGTGTGTTGAAGAACTGCGCATGCTCTATAGCACCGCCTCGGCATGGTGTTCTTGTGTGCCTAAAGCCTTGAAAGGCAGTGCAGTGACGCGTCGACCACTTTTTGTTGTGCGCTACATGGTTAAAGTGCAGGTTATAACGCAGTTATGATATCACACTCCGATGTAACAAATCAGCGCTAGAACATTTCTAGACGTTTCATTTGTCTTGAACAAAACTCCTGAGGTGCATTTGTGATGATGTTGATAACGCCGTTTAAGTTTCCACGGACAAGTTTATCGGTGTCCGGGATAATGGCTTCGCTGCAGCCGGCGAGCAAGTTGGCGTGGCCAAAGCGAGCATGTACGCGCGCATAACATTTACACGCCTCACCCGGGGTGGGATTTATGGTTTCATTAAGAGGCGAACTCGTGAGAAATTCGTGGAATTTAAAATCTCTCGAGTTCAACTACGGGCTCGCATGGCGGATAAGTTGCAGTGGGGTCATCGCTTCTATAAAGTTGCAGAAAATGTTAGTGTGATCGACGTAGAGTTCCACCTTCATTTTAGTCTGTCGAAAATACTGTCTCACTGGCCGTGCACCGAGCTAGACGACTAACATCGGCGAAGACTGCGTGGTGGCCCTCAGACGCGGAGTCGAAGAGCTTGTCCTGCGCTTGTCGGATTCTATAGGAAAAGGGGATTGTCTGAAAGCGCTTTTACACACACAGGGACACTGGACGGCATGAGCCGCTTTGTTTAGTGTAATTACTTATTGAGGACACTGTGAGCAGTCGCTCGCTGCGTTTACACACTGCCGGACTAGCGGGCTTATATTCAGTACAATCTCCTTCTCCTCAGCAGCCCCACGGTGCAATTGTGGGATGTATCGAAAGCACATACACTCTACTAGAAAGTTCCTTCTAAGAGGCTGGCACTGTCAGTGAAGTAAAGAGATTACCGTGTGTGAGCTTTGTAGAAGGACTATTGAAAGGAATAAGACACGAACGCTAACTCGCTTAGCTTTGCTCTTTACGTGCAGAAGCAGGGAAGCATTCACCCCTTCTCGGCTACCTCCGTAAAAGGTGGGACAGATTCCTTGGCCCGTGACTGCGCAAAGTGAACTTCAAAAACATCGATTCATTTCAAATCACAGGCTGAGCCTCCCAGGTCATGTGACAAGGTTAGGCTCTCTACTCCGTAGAATTTTTCCGCGAAATAAAATCTGCCTTAGCTGATCACGCAGCCTTAGCATCACATCTAGGAGAAAGCAACACATAATAAATTACAAGTCAATAGAACCTGAATTCGGTGTCCACTTTGCACACTATAATACTCTTGCAAAGTACCGCGAATCCCGAAGTAATCCGGGTCAACAATTTTCTTCGCCAATTTACATGCACAAGTAATAAGCTAGGTGAAACGATAAACAAGTGAAGTAATGCACCTGGGGGCTAACACGGAAGTCGTGTTTATGGGCTGTCCACGAAGCTCATGAAAAGCCGACCAAGCGGCAATAACCCCAATGTGGCCGTAGATAAACGAATGAAACCGCAAGGCTTGCCGAGCATTGAATTTAATACCTTTATATCATTGGTTCGGTAATTAGACGCCGTCACAATGCAGAGGTCTCGAGATCCCGAGTTGAGCCAAACTTGAGGCATCCGATTGCCGCCTCTGCTCAGTGCAATTCATAGATAGATATGAATACAATTTATTATAAAAGCTCTACATAAAGGCGAACAGAGGGAAAATTATTTGACTCCAATTTTGTTATTTAATTTTCTCTACATATTTATTTATCGTACTCTGAGTAATATATTTCAGATAAAGCCACCATGAAATTTATTCGTTGATCTCTTGGCACGTTTGCCCTTTAGCGCATTCTCTAATTGAAAACAAATACATTCCATCAAAAGAAAATCACTTATTCATGCCTTCGAAGGTTTTGTTTCTCGTGCAGTGCATATATTTATTAAGTGGTACGGGTCGCTGAGGAAATGTTTTTCGTACGGGCAAAGAAATATCAAAAGAAGACTTGGCTTCGTTTGGGTAAAGGGGTTTAACTTCCCAAAGCCACTCACGCTATGAGGGACGTCTTACTGAAGGTCTTCAGAAAATTTCCACTGCCTGTAGTTCTTTAACGTACGCTGAATTCGCACAGTGCAGAAGCGAATTTGGCCTTCGGCTCTATCGAAACGCCACCGCCGGAGCCAGGCTCTGTAGCCAAGTGCTCTAAGCCCTGACCTACTGCGGCGTTATTTATAAATGTAGCAGTTGGAATTATTTTGCAACCAATTGATGCTTTGGGGCTTACTGAGTGAAGCATGGAAGTTTAATTTTCTCAGGGAGGTTATTTGTGTCCTCTCTGCTCGGTGGAGGTTTTCAGTCGATTAGCACTAGGGCTCTCATTCAGACGATAAGCCGATGTTTGTGTGTTTGTCTGAAAACCGTAGGAATTGCAGTAAAACAAGATCGCCTTAGACACTTCCGGCATGCTTCATTGCATCAAATGCCAAAGCATTATATCCTCGCGGGTGAAAAGTTTTCACGTAAATTTGGCGACCTCCATTTCAGTTCATTCGGGCTGGTAGTGTACTCGGTGTGCACGTTTGCAGTTTCGACGTAGATTATCATGCTTCACGCGACGTCTGGGAGCACTAATTGCCGATACCTTGGCTTGAAGGCGTACAATTGGGGGTAAAGTCATTACGAAAAAAAAATGCAGCCCGGGTAGTTTGCTTTTGAGTCATGGAACATTGCTCATGGGAACACTCCTAGAATACCTTTGGTAGATAGACGCGTGGAAGAATTTACTCCTCAAATGCAAGAGCCAGAACGCTGGAGATGCGCACAAGCTACGCAAGCTACGTTACTGAACATAGGAGACCACTTGTGCAGTGTACTTTTAACTAAGGCTATATATACCGTCAGGTCTAATCCCTTTCGCCAGGAAGAAAATCGTATAACATCAACTGGAGCTCTTTACGAGAAGCGGTTCCGTCACAGTTTTGATAATAAATTCCAAACGTTGTAGCCACATGAAGGTAAACCACTGGTGAGTATATACCGAGTGTTTCAGTGAACACTTTCAAGAACTGCAGAAAATAAGAAGCTCAAAATAAAAACCAACACTTGCAGCTAGGAACGAGCTCTCAGCCTCAGTTGACAGTTTTCTGGAAAACTGTTTTATTTAGAAGAACAATTAAATACAACTATAGCTTTCAATTAGCGCGCATAAATTGTTAGTGTCATTAGAACATTTGAAATCGTGGACAAACCGATGCCATATTAGCTCTTGAAAAAAAAAAAAAGAAGAACAGTTGTCTAAAGTCCTGAAGCGCTATCAAAAAGAATGCGTTTTTTTTTTGTATCAAATCAAAACTGAGTGCACTGGACGCGCTCGATGCTGGCTGCGGACCTGACATCCGCTGCTGACTTGTTGCAATGTAAATGGCGCCAAATTTGAACTGCCCCCTCTATCGTGCCGCGTCATGCACTTCGTTGCGAACCGTCACTCTCAAAAATAACGACCACGCATTGACGGGGGTTTTCTTCGGAGCAAGGTGCGAAACGCTATTTAACGTGACGCAACACCAATTGCAGATTTAACTGGGCGCCGCTGGCCCTAGATCGCGTCATCAAATGACGTGGCGTCTGCGCCACGCTACCTGCGCGTCCAATGCGCAAAGCTCAGTTATTGTGTGGAAAAAAATGCCGAATTCATCGGGTTTCTGGGCTTAAGAAAAATCTTTTTTTTTTTTGTATGGAAAGCTGGGCAGCGCTTCAACTGCGCCGTAAGGTCGTGCCTACGTTACCTAGGGTAGCGTGTTTCTCTCGGGATTCTGGTGGACTGTATTACGATATCACCCTCCCATGTCAAACGCGATGTCAGAATTGGCAGCGCCTAGCTGCCAACTTGTGGCGTCCCTCACATAGCCCGACGTCAGTGCAAGGCCATTTCATTTGCCAACGATCACCTGCCAGAGGCACGTATACGCCTGCCATTTTCCTATAACAACGCCGAAGCTCGATTTTCTGAAGAACGAGGTCTTGAATGCTGTTCCGTTAAAAGAGTACCTACTTCTCTGTTACGACGAGCACGAAATGGGATAACATAATATTTCGGTTCTGAACTTACGAACGTAGCAGCTGCGGTCAAACGCCGGTTTACTCCGTATAGTGCGCCTCTACTACGCCCAGCGAAGCCAAACCAACCAAAAAACGGCTTGCTCATTGGGCATCATGCCCATATAGCGCATTATATGATGTGTGTGGTACGATGTCTTCGCTTGACGAAGGAACATCGCCTCACTGAAACACAAAATTTGGGCAGTACGGCCAATGACAGTGCAATCGCATGAGGTTGTGCTAGTTTCAGACCCATACAACAGTGGTCCACCTTTATTATGACTTGCATTTAAGGGGCATATCTTGATTAAAACTACGTCTCACTTTATACACGCCGTGCGACTAAACGAGGACCTCTCTAAAACAAAGTCCGATGGATCATTAGGCACACCGCACTGCAATGTGGGATAAGCAAAAAATCCGGTCACAAGAGGAGCGCTGGGGCCGAGATAGTCGTCTTCAGAGCTGATTTAAACTTCCACTTTGTTGCAGGCCAGGAGCTGTCGGCCAGCTTCCTGCGGGAAAAGCGACAAATAATGGCATTCACAACACTGCATGACTACTAATTTGTGGCAATAATGCAGATGCTCATGAGCTGTAGAGCGCAGGCTATATGCCTAAAGCAACAACGTAGTGCTTCACCAATAATAATAATCAATCAATCAATCAATCAACCAATCAATCAATCAATCTTCATTTAATGTGCGCAGGAACAACCATGTGGTCTTTGTGCTGCAGCACAAAAAAAAAAATGAAAAAGCACAAACATGTTTACACACACAGAGAGAACACAAAAAAAAAGAAATAAATAATACATGAAATGAAACTGAGACGAAAAGTATCACGGAAATTAAGCAAACAATGAGTATCATCACTTATATACACAGTGAGAGAATTTTTTAGCACACCAGGAAATAAAGAAAAAAAAAAAAAAAGAACGGTAGGTAGAAGAGAAAAAAAAAAACAGATGACTGACATTGATTATAGTAATATAGAAATATACATAAAATAAACAACCATTCCAGGCGCAACAAGTGCATGGTACTTAAAACACAGGCTAGAAATACAGAATAATACAATAAAGAAGTAAAATTGAACAAGGGACAGTAAGATTCGAATATAAAGTTTAAAGTTGAAATATAAGCAAGAAACGGATAAAAAGTAGTTCAAGATACAGACAGCATTGAACAGGAGAAAAAGCAAAAAGTGAAGTAAATACAATTTAAGGCTAGAAAGTGGGAGTTATATGTGATAAAGTACTATTTAGAATACAACGCTACGAACATCCAATGTAAATGAACAGAGCGAGTTTTGGAAGATGTCAAGGTGAGGACAAAAAGAGTTAAATAACCACTGCATCCTGTCCAGAGGGGAGTGGGAATGAAGAGGAGAAACCTGAAATGGTCTGAATTCCCTCATGCTCTTTCGCGGAACGCGCAGTAGGATGTACTCTAAGAGCTGAGGGCACATAATGTGGCCATGAAGGAGTTTGTACAGAAATATGATATCAAGTCTGATACGACGGCAGTGAAGGGAAGGAAGATTCAGTTGGGCGCTCCTGGTGGAGCGAGAGGGGGAAGTTGCGCAAGAAAAGCGATAATGAAATATCCGTAAAAATTTTTTTTGTACTCTGTCAACCTTGTCCAAGTTCGATTTGCAAGTGCCATTCCAAACAACCGACGCATACTCCAAGACCGGGAGGCATATGGACAGGTACAGTTTTAGGAACGGAAGTGGAGTATGGAACTCTCTCGAAAGTCTGCAAACGAATCCGAGTGTGCGCATAGCCCGCTGAGCAATGCGTTTAGTGTGAGAGGAGAAGCTGAGGGTGCGGTCAAAAAGTACACCAAGGTCATTAATTTCATCAACCCTATCCAACAGCACAGAATTGACAGAATAATGGTAGAGAAAGCTATGTGTTTTACGAGTAAAGGACACAACCCTAGTTTTGGAAGAATTGAGGGTAAGTCGATTCATCGCACACCAATCAGAAAAGGCAGACATGTCCGATTGCAACAACACGCAATCTTGAAAAGAATGTATTACCTTGAATATTTTTATATCATCAGCATAAAGAAGAAACGAGGAGTTCTTTATCGCCGAGGAAACATCATTAATAAAAACGGAGAAGAGAAGCGGGCCTAGTACTGAACCTTGAGGAACTCCACTCGTTGCAGGGTAAACGAAAGAAGTCTGTCCATTGACACTGACAAAGCAGAAGCGATCAAGGAGATAGTTGCGTAGGAGGGCTACGAGAGAGACTTCAACGCCAGAGAGTAGAAGTTTTTCAAGAAGTAGTGAGTGAGTAACAACGTCGAAAGCTTTGCTCATATCACAGTACACAGTGTCAACCTGACCCCTCTGAAGGACTGCTGCAGAGGCATACGTCATAAACGTGACTAGGTTGGTGGAAGTAGAGCGACCCGACATGAAGCCATGTTGATTCGGTACTATGATATGTTTGAGATGGAAGGAAAGTACGCTGTGCAAAGCTAATTCGAAAAGCTTAGAGGTTGCACATAGAAGAGAAATCGGACGATAATTGGAAACATCAGTTTTGTTTCCAGACTTGAAGACAGGAAACACGCGTGCCATTTTCCACACGCGAGGAAAGGCAGCATTTTTTAAACAGTTATTAAATATGGCAGTCAGTACTGGTACGAAGATATAACTGAAGGCTTTTATTATGGCAGCTGGAATGCCATCAGGTCCAGGAGACAAAGATGGTCTCAGACGCTTAAGACTCTCAGTTATCAACTCCTCGTCAAAGAGAATGGAATTAGATAGTGCACCAGATGGGAGGCAAACGGAATCACAATGTGGATGTTTGTAAACGGAGGAAAAATGTTGTGCAAAACTGTCGGCAACATCCCGAATTTCCGAACCCTGAGAGTCAACTAAGCTGATACTTAAATCTGATTTAATGGAACGCTTGCGAACGTAACGCCAGAACTGACTAGGACGATTTGAGGCATACCTCTCTAAAGACTCAAGATAGGAGTCGTAGTCCCGCTTGTATAAGCGTTTGCAAAGAGAACGCACACGGCGAAACTCATCTGCCCAATTGTGAAACCCAGGGCGTTTCGCTTTACGATGGGCCCGTTCCTTGAGCTTTAACGCCGTTATTAGTTCCCTTGAAAACCAGGAAGGGAACTTCCTACGCGTAGGAGTATGCAAAGGTATGTACCGACGCATACCATCAAGAACTATTTCTGTAAAGCGACTGACTTGTCCATCTGAATCATTAATGTCATTTAAAAGGGACCAGTCGACGGAAGAGAAGAAATTGAAAAGACCGACATAATCACCACGTGCATACGCGAAACGGGGCGAATTCCCCACCCGATCTGAGTTAGTAGAAGGTGATGCAGAGACAGCAGTAGTAACTAGAAGCGGAGGGTGAAATTTGTCACAGCGAGTCAGCGGTATGTCCGAACTCGAGACTCGAACACTTTCAAAATTCGATAGACAGATGTCAAGAATATTACCGCAACAGTTTTCAATGAAATTGTGTTGCTGCAAAGAGTTAAAGGCTATGAAATCAAGTAGAGCGTTACACTTACTTAATATGTAATGATTGTTGTGAGAAGAAATAAGTGAGTTCCAGTTGATACCAGGAGTATTAAAATCACCTAAAATAAGAAGTTTGTGTTTGCTATGACAGGTTATAACATGTTCGATTGAGAGCAGAACATCATCATAGGCTGAAGGAGGTAGATTCGGAGGAATGTAGAAAGCTGCAAGTAAAAGTTTTTCATGTCGATTTAAAGTGAGCTCGAGCCACACACATTCTTCAACAGTTTCCAGATCGGAACGTCGAACACACTTCACAAAACTGTCAATAGCAATGAGCACTCCACCTCCTCTTGATTTGGGACCTGTTTCAGGGCGGTCGCTACGAAAAACAGAGTAATTATTTGGAAAGAAATCATTGGAAGGAATATCACTTGACAGCCAGGTTTCGGTAACCACAACAGCGGTATAACAAGAGGACAAGACGCTAGAAAAAAATTCTGATCCCTTAGTCCGAAGACCTCGGGCGTTTTGATAATAGATATCCAAATTAGGGGCCACTGCAATTTTGCGTCAGTTCAGAGGGATGAAGCATATCGTTGTAAAGCTTCCCACGAAAGTCCTTGTATATGCAACCCATCGGCCACATCGAAGGCTCAACAAGCTTACTGTAGGATTCTTCATCAACTTCAATATGGAAGGACGAGTAGGAGTCGTACCTTGTTTTCAGCTGCCGGCAGGAAATGGGAGTAATATTCACTGATTTTAGATGGTTGGTAAGGTCTACCGATGTAGTATCGGGACTGAGTTTAGAGACGAAAATATTCTTCGGACGCTTCTTTTGGTAAATGGCAACGTTCAGGACAGATGAGCTCGATGCGCCAGTAATGGCTCGACTTCGGTGCTTCTTCATCTCACTGGGTAAGTCAACCGCACGGCGAGGAGCAGAGGCAGAAGATGAACAGGGAATATCTCCAGGAGTCATCCCTCGATGAAGAGCGGCGGAGTAGTCCACAGATGGCTGCTCCTCACGGGTAGGATTGCCCACAGAGACAACGAGAGGACGCTCGACGAGAGGACGCTCACACTGCGAAGCAGCGCACCGCACAAGCTCCTGGCGTAGGCCGCGAACATCGGCACGTAAAGAGGCGATAACCTCGGCTTGTTGTACGAAAGCCCGCGAGATCTCTACACGAAGGCGCTCGTTCTCTTCCCGTAGCTGGGCAACCTCATCGCTCAGAAAAGAGATTCCCTCAAGCGCGTCGAGGAGGAGAGCCCGTAGCGAGGCAAACTCACCGCCATGTTCGCCGGTCGCGGCTGAAGGGGGAAAACCGGTCGGGTGGCTGGGCAGGAGCGGGGCACCAGGGACTCTAGCACCACCGTCGCTAAGACTAACACCGTCAGACGACGACGACGCACACAAATTACACAAGAATGGCCGAGAGCCGGACTTCAGAAGTTGCAGCTCGTCATCCGCCCAGGTGACGCACTTCGTGTGAACACGTTTCGCACAGTCGGCACATCGTAAAAACTGCTGCTTGCCAAAAAACGGGCGGGAGCACAGCGCACATGCGTCCTTACTGGGCGCCATCTTGGGAAAAAAAAAAAAAAAAAAAAAATAATAATAATAATAATAATAATAATAATAATAATAATAATAATAATAATATTAATAATAATAATAATCAATCTTAATTTATTTAATGTGCACAGGAACAACCATGTGGTCTTCGTGCTGCAGCGCAAAAGAAAAATGACAATGCACACACAAGTTTTACACAGACACAGATAGAACACAAAAGAAGTAGCAAATAACGCATGAAATGAAACTGAGACGAAAAGTATCACGGAAAGAAAGAAATCAATGAGTAGCATGTCTCAAATACACAGTCAGAGAATTGTAGAGCACATCAAAAAAAAAACAAAAAAAAAACAATAGATAGAGAGAGGAAAAAAAGAAGCAAATAAGTGACATTGATTATAGTAAATAGAAATATACAAAAAAATAAACAACCATTTCAGGCACAAGTGCGTGGTACTTAAAACACAGGCTAGAGATACAGGGAAATACAATTAAAATATAGAATTGAACGCGGGACAGTAAGATTCGAAAATAAAGTTTAAAGTTATAATATAAATAAGAAACGGATAAAAAGCAGTACAAGATACTTTAAACAGCATTGAACAGGAGAAAAAGCAAAATGTGAATTAAATTAAATACAATAATTAGGCTAGAAAGTGGAAGTTATATGTGATAAACACAGTTTAGACTACAAAGCTACGAACGTCCAATATAAGTGAAGAGAGCGAGTTTTGGAAGATGTCAAATTAATAATAATAATAATAATAATAATAATAATAATAATAATAATAATAATAATAATAATAATAATAATAATAATAATAATAATAATAATAATAATAATAATAATAATAATAATCAATCTTTATTTAATGTGCGCAGGAACAACCATGTGGTCTTTGTGCTGCAGCACAAATAAAAAAAAAATGAAAAAGCGCAAACATATTTACACACACAGAGAGAACACAAAAAAAGAAATAAATAATACATGAAATGAAACTGAGACGAAAAGTATCACGGAAAGTAAGCAAACAATGAGTAGCATCACTTATATACACAGGGAAAGAATTTTTTAGCACACCAGGAAATAAAGAAAGAAAAAAAAGAACGGTAGATAGAAGAGAAAAAAAACAACAACAACAGATAACTGACATTGATTATAGTAATATAGAAATATACATAAAATAAACAACCATTCCAGGTGCAACAAGTGCATGGCACTTAAAACACAGGCTAGAAATACAGAATAATACAATAAAAAAGTAAAATTAAACAAGGGACAGTAAGATTCGAATATAAAGTTTAAAGTTGAAATATAAGTAAGAAATGAATAAAAAGTAGTTCCCGATACAGACAGCATTGAACAGGAGGAAAAGCAAAAAGTGAAGTAAATACAATTTAAGGCTAGAAAGTGGGAGTTATATGTGATAAAGTACTATTTAGAATACAACGCTACGAACATCCAATATAAATCAACAGAGCGAGTTTTGGAAGATATCGAGGTGAGGACAAAAAGAGTTAAATAACCACTGCATCCTGTCCAGAGGGGAGTGGGAATGAAGAGGAGAAACCTGAAATGGTCTGAATTCCCTCATGCTCTTTCGCGGAACGCGCAGTAGGATGTACTCTAAGAGCTGAGGGCACATAATGTGGCCATGAAGGAGTTTGTACAGAAATATGATATCAAGTCTGATACAACGGCAGTGAAGGGAAGGAAGATTCAGTTGGGCGCTCCTGGTGGAGCGAGAGGGGGAAGTTGCGCAAGGAAAGCGATAATGAAATATCCGTAAAAATTTTTTTTTGTACTCTGTCAACCTTGTCCAAGTTCGATTTGCAAGTGCCATTCCAAACAACCGACGCATACTCCAAGACCGGCAGGCATATGGACAGGTACAGTTTTAGGAACGGAAGTGGAGTATGGAACTCTCTCGAAAGTCTGCAAACGAATCCGAGTGTGCGCATAGCCCGCTGAGCAATGCGTTTAGTGTGAGAGCAGAAGCTGAGGGTGCGGTCAAAAAGTACACCAAGGTCATTAATTTCATCAACCCTATCCAACAGCACAGAATTGACAGAATAATGGTAGAGAAAGCTATGTGTTTTACGAGTAAAGGACACAACCCTAGTTTTGGAAGAATTGAGGGTAAGTCGATTCATCGCACACCCATCAGAAAAAGCAGATATGTCGGATTGCAACAACACGCAATCTTGAAAAGAATGTATTACCTTGAATATTTTTATATCATCAGCATAAAGAAGAAACGAGGAGTTCTTTATCGCCGAGGAAACATCATTAATAAAAACGGAGAAGAGAAGCGGGCCTAGTACTGAACCTTGAGGAACTCCACTCGTTGCAGGGTAAACGAAAGAAGTCTGTCCATTGACACTGACAAAGCAGAAGCGATCAAGGAGATAGTTGCGTAGGAGGGCTACGATTGAGACTTCAACGCCAGAGAGTAGAAGTTTTTCAAGAAGTAGTGAGTGAGTAACAACGTCGAAAGCTTTGCTCATATCACAGTACACAGTGTCAACCTGACCAACCTGATAATAATAATAATAATAATACTAATCAATCTTTATTTAATATGCGCAGGAACAACCATGTGGTCTTCATGCTGCAGCACAAATAAAAAAAGAAAAAAAGAAGCAAAAATGAAAATGCACAAACATGTTTACACACACAGAGAGAACATAAAGAAGAAATAAATAACACAAGAAATGAAATTGAGACGAAAATTATCACGCAAAGAAAGCAATCAATGAGTAGCCTCACTTATATACACAGTCAGAGAATTGTTGAGCACATCACGAAAGAAAAAAAAAAGAACGGTAGGTAGAGAGAAAAAAACAACAACAAATAACAGACATTGATTATAGTAAAATAGAAATATACATAAAATAAATAACCATTCCAGGCGCAACAAGTGCGTGGTATTTAAAATACAGGCTAGAAATACAGAATAATACAATAAAGAAATAGAATTGAACACGGGACAGTAAGATTCGAATATAAAGTTGAAAGTTTAAATATAAGAAACGGATAAAAAGCAGTTCAAGATAGACAGCATTGAACTGGAGAAAAAGCAAAAAGTGAAGTAAATACAATATTTTGGCTAGAAAGTGGGAATTATATGTGAAAAAGTACTATTTAGAATACAACGCTACGAACATCCAATATAAATCAACAGAGCGAGTTTTGGAAGATATCGAGGTGAGGACAAAAAGAGTTAAATAACCACTGCATCCTGTCCAGAGGGGAGTGGGAATGAAGAGGAGAAACCTGAAATGGTCTGAATTCCCTCATGCTCTTTCGCGGAACGCGCAGTAGGATGTACTCTAAGAGCTGAGGGCACATAATGTGGCCATGAAGGAGTTTGTACAGAAATATGATATCAAGTCTGATACGACGGCAGTGAAGGGAAGGAAGATTCAGTTGGGCGCTCCTGGTGGAGCGAGAGGGGGAAGTTGCGAAAGGAAAGCGATAATGAAATATCCGTAAAAATTTTTTTTGTACTCTGTCAACCTTGTCCAAGTTCGATTTGCAAGTGCCATTCCAAACAACCGACGCATACTCCAAGACCGGGAGGCATATGGACAGGTACAGTTTTAGGAACGGAAGTGGAGTATGGAACTCTCTCGAAAGTCTGCAAACGAATCCGAGTGTGCGCATAGCCCGCTGAGCAATGCGTTTAGTGTGAGAGGAGAAGCTGAGGGTGCGGTCAAAAAGTACACCAAGGTCATTAATTTCATCAACCCTATCCAACAGCACAGAATTGACAGAATAATGGTAGAGAAAGCTATGTGTTTTACGAGTAAAGGACACAACCCTAGTTTTGGAAGAATTGAGGGTAAGTCGATTCATCGCACACCAATCAGAAAAGGCAGACATGTCCGATTGCAACAACACGCAATCTTGAAAAGAATGTATTACCTTGAATATTTTTATATCATCAGCATAAAGAAGAAACGAGGAGTTCTTTATCGCCGAGGAAACATCATTAATAAAAACGGAGAAGAGAAGCGGGCCTAGTACTGAACCTTGAGGAACTCCACTCGTTGCAGGGTAAACGAAAGAAGTCTGTCCATTGACACTGACAAAGCAGAAGCGATCAAGGAGATAGTTGCGTAGGAGGGCTACGAGAGAGACTTCAACGCCAGAGAGTAGAAGTTTTTCAAGAAGTAGTGAGTGAGTAACAACGTCGAAAGCTTTGCTCATATCACAGTACACAGTGTCAACCTGACCCCTCTGAAGGACTGCTGCAGAGGCATACGTCATAAACGTGACTAGGTTGGTGGAAGTAGAGCGACCCGACATGAAGCCATGTTGATTCGGTACTATGATATGTTTGAGATGGAAGGAAAGTACGCTGTGCAAAGCTAATTCGAAAAGCTTAGAGGTTGCACATAGAAGAGAAATCGGACGATAATTGGAAACATCAGTTTTGTTTCCAGACTTGAAGACAGGAAACACGCGTGCCATTTTCCACACGCGAGGAAAAGCAGCATTTTTTAAACAGTTATTAAATATGGCAGTCAGTACTGGTACGAAGATATAACTGAAGGCTTTTATTATGGCAGCTGGAATGCCATCAGGTCCAGGAGACAAAGATGGTCTCAGACGCTTAAGACTCTCAGTTATCAACTCCTCGTCAAAGAGAATGGAATTAGATAGTGCACCAGATGGGAGGCAAACGGAATCACAATGTGGATGTTTGTAAACGGAGGAAAAATGTTGTGCAAAACTGTCGGCAACATCCCGAATTTCCGAACCCTGAGAGTCAACTAAGCTGATACTTAAATCTGATTTAATGGAACGCTTGCGAACGTAACGCCAGAACTGACTAGGACGATTTGAGGCATACCTCTCTAAAGACTCAAGATAGGAGTCGTAGTCCCGCTTGTATAAGCGTTTGCAAAGAGAACGCACACGGCGAAACTCATCTGCCCAATTGTGAAACCCAGGGCGTTTCGCTTTACGATGGGCCCGTTCCTTGAGCTTTAACGCCGTTATTAGTTCCCTTGAAAACCAGGAAGGGAACTTCCTACGCGTAGGAGTATGCAAAGGTATGTACCGACGCATACCATCAAGAACTATTTCTGTAAAGCGACTGACTTGTCCATCTGAATCATTAATGTCATTTAAAAGGGACCAGTCGACGGAAGAGAAGAAATTGAAAAGACCGACATAATCACCACGTGCATACGCGAAACGGGGCGAATTCCCCACCCGATCTGAGTTAGTAGAAGGTGAGGCAGAGACAGCAGTAGTAACTAGAAGCGGAGGGTGAAATTTGTCACAGCGAGTCAGCGGTATGTCCGAACTCGAGACTCGAACACTTTCAAAATTCGATAGACAGATGTCAAGAATATTACCGCAACAGTTTTCAATGAAATTGTGTTGCTGCAAAGAGTTAAAGGCTATGAAATCAAGTAGAGCGTTACACTTACTTAATATGTAATGATTGTTGTGAGAAGAAATAAGTGAGTTCCAGTTGATACCAGGAGTATTAAAATCACCTAAAATAAGAAGTTTGTGTTTGCTATGACAGGTTATAACATGTTCGATTGAGAGCAGAACATCATCATAGGCTGAAGGAGGTAGATTCGGAGGAATGTAGAAAGCTGCAAGTAAAAGTTTTTCATGTCGATTTAAAGTGAGCTCGAGCCACACACATTCTTCAACAGTTTCCAGATCGGAACGTCGAACACACTTCACAAAACTGTCAATAGCAATGAGCACTCCACCTCCTCTTGATTTGGGACCTGTTTCAGGGCGGTCGCTACGAAAAACAGAGTAATTATTTGGAAAGAAATCATTGGAAGGAATATCACTTGACAGCCAGGTTTCGGTAACCACAACAGCGGTATAACAAGAGGACAAGACGCTAGAAAAAAATTCTGATCCCTTAGTCCGAAGACCTCGGGCGTTTTGATAATAGATATCCAAATTAGGGGCCACTGCAATTTTGCGTCAGTTCAGAGGGATGAAGCATATCGTTGTAAAGCTTCCCACGAAAGTCCTTGTATATGCAACCCATCGGCCACATCGAAGGCTCAACAAGCTTACTGTAGGATTCTTCATCAACTTCAATATGGAAGGACGAGTAGGAGTCGTACCTTGTTTTCAGCTGCCGGCAGGAAATGGGAGTAATATTCACTGATTTTAGATGGTTGGTAAGGTCTACCGATGTAGTATCGGGACTGAGTTTAGAGACGAAAATATTCTTCGGACGCTTCTTTTGGTAAATGGCAACGTTCAGGACAGATGAGCTCGATGCGCCAGTAATGGCTCGACTTCGGTGCTTCTTCATCTCACTGGGTAAGTCAACCGCACGGCGAGGAGCAGAGGCAGAAGATGAACAGGGAATATCTCCAGGAGTCATCCCTCGATGAAGAGCGGCGGAGTAGTCCACAGATGGCTGCTCCTCACGGGTAGGATTGCCCACAGAGACAACGAGAGGACGCTCGACGAGAGGACGCTCACACTGCGAAGCAGCGCACCGCACAAGCTCCTGGCGTAGGCCGCGAACATCGGCACGTAAAGAGGCGATAACCTCGGCTTGTTGTACGAAAGCCCGCGAGATCTCTACACGAAGGCGCTCGTTCTCTTCCCGTAGCTGGGCAACCTCATCGCTCAGAAAAGAGATTCCCTCAAGCGCGTCGAGGAGGAGAGCCCGTAGCGAGGCAAACTCACCGCCATGTTCGCCGGTCGCGGCTGAAGGGGGAAAACCGGTCGGGTGGCTGGGCAGGAGCGGGGCACCAGGGACTCTAGCACCACCGTCGCTAAGACTAACACCGTCAGACGACGACGACGCACACAAATTACACAAGAATGGCCGAGAGCCGGACTTCAGAAGTTGCAGCTCGTCATCCGCCCAGGTGACGCACTTCGTGTGAACACGTTTCGCACAGTCGGCACATCGTAAAAACTGCTGCTTGCCAAAAAACGGGCGGGAGCACAGCGCACATGCGTCCTTACTGGGCGCCATCTTGGGAAAAAAAAAAAAAAAAAAAAAAATAATAATAATAATAATAATAATAATAATAATAATAATAATAATAATAATAATAATAATAATAATAATAATAATAATAATAATAATAATAATAATAATATTAATAATAATAATAATCAATCTTAATTTATTTAATGTGCACAGGAACAACCATGTGGTCTTCGTGCTGCAGCGCAAAAGAAAAATGACAATGCACACACAAGTTTTACACAGACACAGATAGAACACAAAAGAAGTAGCAAATAACGCATGAAATGAAACTGAGACGAAAAGTATCACGGAAAGAAAGAAATCAATGAGTAGCATGTCTCAAATACACAGTCAGAGAATTGTAGAGCACATCAAAAAAAAAAACAAAAAAAAACAATAGATAGAGAGAGGAAAAAAAGAAGCAAATAAGTGACATTGATTATAGTAAATAGAAATATACAAAAAAATAAACAACCATTTCAGGCACAAGTGCGTGGTACTTAAAACACAGGCTAGAGATACAGGGAAATACAATTAAAATATAGAATTGAACGCGGGACAGTAAGATTCGAAAATAAAGTTTAAAGTTATAATATAAATAAGAAACGGATAAAAAGCAGTACAAGATACTTTAAACAGCATTGAACAGGAGAAAAAGCAAAATGTGAATTAAATTAAATACAATAATTAGGCTAGAAAGTGGAAGTTATATGTGATAAACACAGTTTAGACTACAAAGCTACGAACGTCCAATATAAGTGAAGAGAGCGAGTTTTGGAAGATGTCAAATTAATAATAATAATAATAATAATAATAATAATAATAATAATAATAATAATAATAATAATAATAATAATAATAATAATAATAATAATAATAATAATAATAATAATAATAATAATAATAATAATAATCAATCTTTATTTAATGTGCGCAGGAACAACCATGTGGTCTTTGTGCTGCAGCACAAATAAAAAAAAAATGAAAAAGCGCAAACATATTTACACACACAGAGAGAACACAAAAAAAGAAATAAATAATACATGAAATGAAACTGAGACGAAAAGTATCACGGAAAGTAAGCAAACAATGAGTAGCATCACTTATATACACAGGGAAAGAATTTTTTAGCACACCAGGAAATAAAGAAAGAAAAAAAAGAACGGTAGATAGAAGAGAAAAAAAACAACAACAACAGATAACTGACATTGATTATAGTAATATAGAAATATACATAAAATAAACAACCATTCCAGGTGCAACAAGTGCATGGCACTTAAAACACAGGCTAGAAATACAGAATAATACAATAAAAAAGTAAAATTAAACAAGGGACAGTAAGATTCGAATATAAAGTTTAAAGTTGAAATATAAGTAAGAAATGGATAAAAAGTAGTTCCCGATACAGACAGCATTGAACAGGAGGAAAAGCAAAAAGTGAAGTAAATACAATTTAAGGCTAGAAAGTGGGAGTTATATGTGATAAAGTACTATTTAGAATACAACGCTACGAACATCCAATATAAATGAACAGAGCGAGTTTTGGAAGATGTCAAGGTGAGGACAAAAAGAGTTAAATAACCACTGCATCCTGTCCAGAGGGGAGTGGGAATGAAGAGGAGAAACCTGAAATGGTCTGAATTCCCTCATGCTCTTTCGCGGAACGCGCAGTAGGATGTACTCTAAGAGCTGAGGGCACATAATGTGGCCATGAAGGAGTTTGTACAGAAATATGATATCAAGTCTGATACAACGGCAGTGAAGGGAAGGAAGATTCAGTTGGGCGCTCCTGGTGGAGCGAGAGGGGGAAGTTGCGCAAGGAAAGCGATAATGAAATATCCGTAAAAATTTTTTTTTGTACTCTGTCAACCTTGTCCAAGTTCGATTTGCAAGTGCCATTCCAAACAACCGACGCATACTCCAAGACCGGCAGGCATATGGACAGGTACAGTTTTAGGAACGGAAGTGGAGTATGGAACTCTCTCGAAAGTCTGCAAACGAATCCGAGTGTGCGCATAGCCCGCTGAGCAATGCGTTTAGTGTGAGAGCAGAAGCTGAGGGTGCGGTCAAAAAGTACACCAAGGTCATTAATTTCATCAACCCTATCCAACAGCACAGAATTGACAGAATAATGGTAGAGAAAGCTATGTGTTTTACGAGTAAAGGACACAACCCTAGTTTTGGAAGAATTGAGGGTAAGTCGATTCATCGCACACCCATCAGAAAAAGCAGATATGTCGGATTGCAACAACACGCAATCTTGAAAAGAATGTATTACCTTGAATATTTTTATATCATCAGCATAAAGAAGAAACGAGGAGTTCTTTATCGCCGAGGAAACATCATTAATAAAAACGGAGAAGAGAAGCGGGCCTAGTACTGAACCTTGAGGAACTCCACTCGTTGCAGGGTAAACGAAAGAAGTCTGTCCATTGACACTGACAAAGCAGAAGCGATCAAGGAGATAGTTGCGTAGGAGGGCTACGATTGAGACTTCAACGCCAGAGAGTAGAAGTTTTTCAAGAAGTAGTGAGTGAGTAACAACGTCGAAAGCTTTGCTCATATCACAGTACACAGTGTCAACCTGACCAACCTGATAATAATAATAATAATAATAATAATAATCAATCTTTATTTAATATGCGCAGGAACAACCATGTGGTCTTCATGCTGCAGCACAAATAAAAAAAGAAAAAAAGAAGCAAAAATGAAAATGCACAAACATGTTTACACACACAGAGAGAACATAAAGAAGAAATAAATAACACAAGAAATGAAATTGAGACGAAAATTATCACGCAAAGAAAGCAATCAATGAGTAGCCTCACTTATATACACAGTCAGAGAATTGTTGAGCACATCACGAAAGAAAAAAAAAAGAACGGTAGGTAGAGAGAAAAAAACAACAACAAATAACAGACATTGATTATAGTAAAATAGAAATATACATAAAATAAATAACCATTCCAGGCGCAACAAGTGCGTGGTATTTAAAATACAGGCTAGAAATACAGAATAATACAATAAAGAAATAGAATTGAACACGGGACAGTAAGATTCGAATATAAAGTTGAAAGTTTAAATATAAGAAACGGATAAAAAGCAGTTCAAGATAGACAGCATTGAACTGGAGAAAAAGCAAAAAGTGAAGTAAATACAATATTTTGGCTAGAAAGTGGGAATTATATGTGAAAAAGTACTATTTAGAATACAACGCTACGAACATCCAATATAAATCAACAGAGCGAGTTTTGGAAGATATCGAGGTGAGGACAAAAATAGTTAAATAACCACTTCATTCTGTCCATAGGGGAATGGGAATGAAGAGACGGAGAAACTTTAAATGGTCTGAATTCCCTCATGCTCTTTCGCGGAACGCTCAGTAGGACGTACTCTAAGAGCTGAGGGCACATAATGTGGCCATGAAGGAGTTTGCAAGGAAAGTGATATCAACTCTGATACGACGGCAGTGAAGAGAAGGAAGATTCAATTGGGCGCTCCTGGTGGAGCGAGAGGAGGAAGTTGCGCAAGGAAAGGGATAGTGAAATATCCGTAACAAAATTTTTTGTACTCTGTCAACCTTTTCCAAGTTTGATTTGCAAGTGCCGTTCCAAACAACCGACGCGTATTCCAAGAGCGGCAAGCATATGGACAGGTACAATTTTAAGAACGGAAGTGGAGTACGGAACTCTCTCGAAAGTCTGCAAACGAATCCGAGTGTGCGGATAGCCCGCTGAGCAATGCGTTTAGTATGAGAGGAGAAGCTGGGAGGATGCGGTCAAGAAGCACACCAAGGTCATTAGTTTCATCAACCCTGTCCAACGGCACAGAATTCACAGAATAATGGTAGAGAAAGCTATGTTTTTTACGGGTAAATGAGACAACCCTAGCTTTGGAAGAATAGAGGGTAAGTCGATTCTTCGCACACCAGTCAGAAAAAGCAGATATGTCCGATTGCAACAACAAGCAATCTTGAAAAGAATGTATTACCTTGAATATTTTTATATCATCAGCACAAAGAAGAAACGAGGAGTTCTTTATCTCCGAGGAAACATCATTAATAAAAACGGAGGAGAGAAGCGGGCCTAGTACTGAACCTTGAGGAAATCCACTGTATTCGCCGCTCTCGGGCAGATGAGCACCTGTTCGAATACAAGCATGTTGTTCATTCCTCCTTTCACCCTGAAATTCTTTGGACTTGCAGACATAAAGTTCTCTTAAGGGTAACATAGCGCGTACGAAGGTTCAGCATTTCGTATGTGCACTGCCCCATGAAAAATCTCTATACTGAGCTAATTAAGCATCACTAACGTTAAAAAAGTTTGTCTACGTTTCACAAGCGCAGATGTGCCGCGAATGTACCGTGAATTAGTATCCGTCGGTCATGGACAATAATGCGCATCATTCCTGGGGAAGAAAAAAAGATGACTAATTTTTGTTTTATAGAAAAAGACTATGTGGACACACACACCACACATTTTATTGGGTGCAGAATAAAGCCGACTGGTATGACGATTTCGTGCTAGTGTGTGGAGAGACTTAGCGCGCTGCCGAGAACGATATACAGATCCTGGCGAAGGCAGTATGATGCTGAGCAGCGAAGGGAAATGAGTGAGACCTTGCCCAGACCAATTAAAAGAGTGCAACTTGCACCATCTATTGGCGGTCCCAGGATGTGCTACGTCGGTTCTGCACCGCAGTTCGTGCTCAGACCGGTACATAACGGTGACAGCGTCTTCTTTTTATTTCTTCCCATGGTGTCGTCAAGTATTCCGACTGTCCTTTGCCGGTGCCTTCTTCTGAACATAAAATTGGAAAAGATAGAAATAAACCGACGTTGACATTTTCGTTATTATGTAAAGTCACAACGCAATAATTCAGCACGTTGCTTTCGCCAATCCTAATAGTTTTATTACGAAAGTGCAATTCATTAATACAAACGCAAGCCCAAACTTTTCCCCCACTTTATAAGGGCGAGGAGAAAAATGCGAATGAGCGATCTGTCCGACTACACTAATCTAGTGAAATGCTGAAATGTCACACGGACGTAACGTATTTTTCCAAAATCTGCTTTTCCGGCGCACTTTAATTTATGCGTACTCTGTTTCAAAAGTCAAAAGTCAAAGCAGAGCCCAGGAGGTCTGCTTCTGAGCTACTTCGTGCTTCTTGTAATGCATTTTCAATGTTCCGAATCTGTTTATGGTAAGAATATCTTTTGTCCTATCCTCTCCAGTGGGAAGGACCTCCAGTAATGCTAAATTAGCGCCACTATACGGCTCAGAAGCAGACGCCTAGGCTCTGCACTTTTGGCAAAAGCTCTACATGTGCTATGTTCACATGGCCTACATCACTGATATTAATTTAGAAGCATAGTAACGGGCAATTACGCAACGGAAAATTAAATACAACGCAGGCAGGTTGAAGAATAATATCTACCCTTTAACCTAGCGATGCTTGGCTGAAAGCGAGCGTAACACAGACCGAGAACTACGTTCATAATGTGCTCTTTCCACACGATTGATATGAAGATCTCTCTATGACGCATCCTATCTCCTCAATTCACCTCGAAAGTATCAACAGACCGTCACGGTGCTCTTTGTCCATTATGGTTATTGGTTTTTAACAAGCCGAAGTGATCCTCTGCTCACTTGCGTCGCTCACACCAGCTACGCAGGTTACTCACTAAAACTGCATCTTACTTTCATACTCAGACATAGCTGGCCTTTCGTTCCCTTGCAACAGTGGCTCGGAGTTCTCGATCTGGCGGCTCCTGAACGTTCACTGGAAGGAGTCCTTCCTGGCGTCTCTGGGAGTGCTTTCCACTACTATATTCCCCGTGGTCGTAGTGGCAACTCTCTCGGCAACATGTAAGCAGTCTCTTAGTGACTACTTCTGAGAGTAAACAACTTGTTCTGCCGTTTCGGGAAATAAGTGGGAATCGATTGACCTCATCGCCTAACCCGTATTCGCTCTAAGGTTTTACAGCTTTTTCCAAAAGTGGGAGTGGCAGACTCGCCATTCCTACTCAGCATTGCTGCTGCATCACAAGCTAACAGAGCACATAATGCTATCGCGAAACCATTGTGCTCAAACCTAATGGAATAGAAATACGACGCCACTGGGCCTTCACGGCATACTAACAAACTGATATAGCCCTATCGATGCTCTGTCAGAAATATGTAATCCACTTTACACGTGTTGAATATGGGCATTCTTATTAGGTCGAGTTACCACAAAACAGGGCTTTGATCATGAAACATGTTTATACTGTTTTAAGATAAACCAGCCAACAGACTTGAAATGAGGACATCTTAGTACATATCGAACCAAAAGGCTTTCGCGAAAATTATTGCATATGTCCCGCTTTCTTATTTATGCTCGCAAATCTTATGTATTGTCTTTGTCAAAAGTAATGGAGCAGACCCGCCGGCTGAAGGAGCAGGCGCGAGGCCGAGCGACAGTGCGGTGGTGGCCATCGGTGGCTACTGCGCATCGGCGGCAAGTGTAAGGTAGCTGAATTCGATTCCCTCGCTATCTTTCTTGGGAGGATAAAATGTAAGTGGGTAACATGCGGCCTCTGATTTCGCGCTTCGCTACTGAGAAAGCGCGCTGCCAGCAGCAAAACTCGCTCAACGATCTTTTATTGCGAAATCAATACTACTCCCATTTTCAGCCATTCGCGTTGCCACGGTCGGTAGGAACGTTTGACCTTGAATCACCCCAGATGGCTGGGACGTCATACCAGCTGCTACCACCAAAGCTACAAAGTCGAGTCGTCGGGTGGCGGCGGTCGGTAAGCACGGCGCGGTGCAGCTGGAGCGGCGCAGCTACCGAGTAGAGGCGCTGCTGTCGCCTCTTCACTCGCAGTTGAGAGGAGGAGAAGGAGGAGGAGAAGGAGGAGGAGAAGGAAAACGATGTGTATATAAATATTCGCGCTTGCTCAGCTGAGGCACTCGCTATGCATCCTGATAAACAGAAAGAAAAGCCACGCCGTCTCGATGAAGGCAGCAAATGACAGCGGGCTACCGAGACAAATGAAGAACGGAAATAGCGTCTCGCTCGACGGTGGGCTCAAGATGAAGCTAGACGAGTGCGTCACGCTTATCGTCCTCCACCGGTGACGACTCCGAATGGAATGTAATGGACGCTTAGAACAGTGAAGACTCTTTGTCGACGTGTTCATTCAGCAGTCAAGGACGTAGGAATGCAACTAGGCGGCAACGACGCGTTCAGGAAACAGAAGAAGAACGGGAAGGGCGGCCACACTACGAGCTGAACTATAGCGTAGCCATGATATTATTGCTTTCACAACATACCGGGCTTAACTAAAGCTAAACTCCAGCTAATATTTTTGACTGGTGTTGTGAACCATTCTTGTGAATGGGTCTCCAGCCGACGTTTGGAGCAGATTATCCAGCAGCTGAAGACCGAGACGGATCTAGCGGGCGCCGGCGTGCGACCGCTGCCACATGCGTTGAAGCGGGGGAGTGACGCTTTGTTTCCGGCTGCAGCGACCAACCCTTCCTGCAGTCCCTCCTTCGGGATAGAAACGAGCTGCTTTCAGGCCTTAATCCCCTTGGCGCCACGGCGGCGACAGCAGGGAACCCATCGTTGTGCTGAATGGGCCAGAGGCGCGCCACCGAGCAGCCTTGACGATTGACCCTGCTCGCCGAATTCTTGAAGAAGGCGGATGACCTTCTTAGAATTACGCGGGGGAAGTGACGGCCGCGAGCGGTCGACTTCGCGGGATGTTCCACCTTGGTGCAGAAACGCCATCGCCCTCACAAGATCGGCGTCGAGATCGGAAAATGTGCCCTCGCCACCGAAAGATGTGAGAGGACATCCGAGCACCACCCTCGGCAGTGGGCGGCACATCGAGTGATTTCTTGTGCCCCAGTGATTGGACTGCACCGATTGAACTTTGTTTCCCCAGCTAGGGAAGGGGGACAACCGACTGCATTTAAGCGGTGAAAATTGTCTCCACCGAGAGCTCCATTTTCCTCTCTTAACCTGTACATATCCCATCATGTAAAAAGTTGTATAAAACGCTCCTCTTTGCCTCTCCTCCCTGGATGCTCCTGCTCCTTCATCTCGGCTCATCATGGTTAGACGGCGGTGAAGCCTAGGCCCCCGAATCCCAGCTACATCAACTGGATGGCAGTTATGGGATCGTCCACGCTTGTTCCTGGCATCGGCAATATGGTGAGCGCATGACTTTCTTTGAGAAACTGCCAGGTTTGATAACTCAGCGATTTTATTAAAACCAGTAGATATTGTTTTTGTGCAGCGTGCGTGGGGAAGCGGTTATCACGCTACAATTTGTTTGAGAAAGTCCTCATTCGAAAGGGGCCATGGATCTGAGCAAACTAGAGAAAGCAGAGCTGATTTTGTTTTGTGAAGAGTTGGGCATTGACGTCGGGGAAAGCCTTAAAGAGTCGCAACTTGTGAGGACAATTCGGGAGTGTGGAGCTGAGGAGGATGAAATTTCCGAGACCTGGGATTTCATACAGGAGAAGTTCAGGGAGGCTGATGAAGAGGCCCGCAGGATTAAGAGAGCAAAAGAAAGAGAACTAGAGCTCAAAAGATTGGATTTACTAATCGCAGAGATAAATAGTACAGGAAGTCATGCGACTAGTAATCAGGCAAGCTCGTTCGACGCAAAAATAAAAATCAGAGATCAGAAACTGCAACGAAGAGAATCGGACCAAGAGCGCGTCCGATTCGGATCGAAGGTTGGTGGGGATAGCCAGGCGGAGTTTAATGCAGATGAGGAAGCCAAGACTGGCACAAAAAACGCGTCGGCTAATTCCACACTTGGAGGGAAACCTGCAACAGGTAGCACAGAGAAAGAGGCGATAAAGGAGAGGGGTTTTAAAGCTAGGAAACCGATCGTGTGTTTCCGTTGCCAAGAGCATGGCCATATAGCGATCGGTTGCCGTAAGCCAAGGACTACCTTTTCGTCTCAGTCTAATAGCCACAAGTCGCGAGTTATGCAGCCCTTTCGGGGAGAGCGAGCGAAAAATGGAAAACCGCATAAAGTTCCCCGTAACTCGACTGCTAAAAAGGACGTTGTCCGCCCATCAGACGTTTGGCCTGCAGAGTTACCAGGCGAGCGTGCCTGTGAAGGGCAGTAGGTAAGGAGAGTAGCTTGCCCATTTCCCGCAACGAGATCGAGGAGTCATTTGGAGTTCCTCAGACAGAGGAAGCCATCTCGCAAAACCTGCCCAAGCATTATCCGTACGGGTTCTCTGATGACTCGGATATGTTGCCGAAAGTAAAGGGCCTTTGTTTTGGAGACGACGATGTTCGGGATCTCACCCGCTTGTGGCCTCAGGATAGCGCAGTGCAAGCGAGGTGCGGAAATGAAGAGGGTAGACAGGATGCTGAAAGAGAAAGGGGACTTTTATAGTCACGAGAAAGAGCAAGAGGTGACCAAAAATGGCCCTGCGAGGGAGGCTAGCTTAACCTGTGAATTGTCTTCGAGAACTAGTGACGCGCCAGTGGAAGTTTCAGAATGGCGGCATCACGTAGAGAAGGACACACAGGAGGTTCTCAGGTCACTTTCAAAGCCGAGTTGAAAACCAAGAGGCTACGTAAGCGAAAGTAACCGGTACCTCAGCGCTCTAGGTTGCTTACGCGTCGCGTGAGAACACAGAGCATTCGCAGATCAGCATGTTCAAGCCCCTCAGCATTTCGAGTATGTCTTCCCCTAACATGAGACACGCAGGTAGCTGTCCTTTGTCGGATGACATGGGTCGTTTGCTGAGAAGAGTGCGTTGCTGTCGCGCGACAGCAGCACAGGATAAGCGCGCGAAGCAGGTATCAAAGCCAGCTACGGCACTGGGAGAGTCAGAGCGTAGAGGTTTTTGTGGAACTAAATGTTCAAAGAAAAGGTCTACTTGTGTGTTCAGACACCACAGTAGTCTAATGAGAGGTGGCATGAGGAGGCTGCGAAAAAGGGTGCTTAACTCTTGCGTGAAAAGAAAGAAAGCTAAGCGCGCGCAGCGGACGCTAAAGCTACCTGCGGCGCTATCGAAGTCAGGCCGTAGATGCTTTTCTAAACGTTCGAGACCCCTCAGCACTTCTGGCTTGTCTTTCTCTAACATGGGACACTCGGGGTGTTGTCCCTTGAGAGGAAAAATGTGTCGCTTCCTACGGAGGGTGCGTAGCTGCCGCATGAAAGGCGCACAAGCAAAGCACGCGCAGCATGGACGGAAACCATCTACGGCACCATCAGCGTCAGGCCCGTGGAGGCTTCAGCAAAAGAGGTACAAGGCGCCCTTAAATTCTTTGAGCATGGCTACCTGTACCTCGAGACACTCAGGTCGTTGTCTCTTGGCAGGTTGCAGGTATCGCTTGGTACGCAGGGCAGGCAGAGCTCGCGTGAAAGGAGCCCAAGCGAAGTGCGCGCAGTGAACGTTAAAGGTCCCCAGAAAGGGGTCACCAAGAAGGGTAAACAACGCCATAACACTGGTAGTTATAGAACCACCCATCATTCTCCCGCAAAAATTTTCGATCTAGCTTCTGCAACACCAGAGATATCGGCGATTAAAAATGACCCTTCCAATTTTCCCTCTCAACTAGTACGCCGAAGGGAGCCATAAAAAAACAAAGAATACAAGCAAGTTCAAAGCTCCGCCCAGACATACGTCACTTCGACGAACTTCCGGTTGCCGCGCGCTCGCTCGCTGGCGTACTCGCGCCAACCCCCACCCGTCCTCGCTCGCACACGCCTGAGGAGTTCGCCAGTTCGCGCAGTGACGGTTAGTGTAACCGCGAACCCGTGGTTATCCTATATTACACGGCGGACCAAACCATGGTTGCACCACTAACCGCGGTTACCGCAAACCGAGCTTGATGACCTCGGTTTGCGTCGTTAACCGAGGTTATGACGGCGTCTGTTGACGGAAGCTACTCGTCGGCGCCCGAGTGCGCGAAACGTACGAGCGCGGTCTGCTTCACAAAGTTATTCATTTGCCCACTGTATCACGTTTAAAGATCGATGTATAGATTATGGTGCCGCCCGACGTCTTCGATTACGGCCGACAGCGCAGCGACTGCGTACTGAAGCCTTGTCGTGCCTACAGTATCGTTTGAACGGCTTGTTGCTGAGCAGAACGCTGAAAATACGCGGCCTTAGCTATGAAAGTACACGAGTTTGCAACGCTTGCAGCACGGGATGCCGCGAGCAGGCTGAGGTACGTTACACAATTACCGCGGGGGTGGAACGTGCGAGCGCGGCGAACGCCGGCGTCGTGCGTGACCGTCCCTAGTCGTCGCTAGGCCTATTGTTTCGCTTCGAAGCCGCGGCGGTCGACGCTTTGGAACATAATCAACGCTGTCGTAAATCGTCTACTTATGAAACTGCCTTATAGTGATTCCTATCCTGCCATAGTAAAATAATTATGGGATTAACTCTGCCGACGCATTAATCGCAGAGCTAGTACGAGCAGATCGGATCAGCCGAAATGCACCAGCGGCAGCTGGCTTGAGCAGAAACTAGCCTGTATCACGGCTATCGCTCTTACCAGCAATTTGCTGCTGGTCAGCATCCTCACGAGGGCTTCATACTTGATATTCGGCTCAATATTCCAGACTCCAACAAATTTTAGCACGCTTTATTTCGGACATCGGTGCTAACGATCCGCCGTGTGGTTCGCGAACGGTATGCGGGAGGAGGGGCCACAGCGGCGATGTTTACGGCGGTCAAGGAGGCGCTGCCATCGTGCGGTGCTTGACCGTGCTGTTGACGCCTCGTCGGATGACACTCCGATACTCCTGAAACCACGTTATATAAATAAGATATTTGTAAATACAGCTTCGTTCTGCCGATCCCTGCGTCGCTTCGGTTGTTGCACTTAATGGGCAATGGCCACCTAACCGATAAGGGCGGCGAGCTGTAACCGCCCGCACAGAGTTCGAGCAGCGCACGAGCAGACGACTTTCGCAGCTACCGGAAGTGTGTTCGTGACGTCATGGTTGCAGTGACCGCAGCGAATGGCAGCTTCTAGCAAGCCTTGCCAGTCAACCGACCCGTGACGTCACGGGATTAGGAAATAGTTCCATGCGACACCGCCAAGCGACATTCCCTCTACCGCGAATTTCAAAAAGCGCTGTTTTTAAAAACTAATAATAAATCGCTGGCTTTGTTCCAAGGAGTTATACTTTGCGTTAATGCTCAAAAGGATGTGTTCTACACACTGAACACGTTTATCAGTGGTTTCATGGGGGCCGTTTCCGTGGACCTTTAAAGTCAAATGCGGCACGATCGAGGTCCGGCCGCAAAGTTTTTAGCAGAAAAAAGTACAAAACCCCGTGGTATTTGGATATCATCATCATCATCATCATCAGCCTGATTATACCCACTGCAGGGCGAAGGCCTCTCCCATATTTCTCCACTTAACCCGGTCTGCCTAAACATCGAAACACCCAGGTAGTTGTTTCGTAAGGGTGACACGTGCGGTGAGCGGGGAAGGGACCGTAGCTGTCGCGTGAAAAGAAAACAGGCTAAGCGCGCGCAGAGAAGGTCGAAGCCAGTTACGTAACCGGCAAAGGCTCGAGGGTATAAATCCAAATGTTCTGGGCCCTCTTTTCACTCGAGACCGTGTAGTAGGGGCTCAGTAGGGCACGAAAGAGACGTCGTCGCCGCGTAAAATGGTACTGCAGAGTCCGCGGCAGTAAGAGAGGGATGCAGCATGCAAACGGGATCCAAGACAGGAGGATCAGCAAGCAACGCGTTCGCAATCGCTCGCCCCTATCTCGCGTCCTGCTTTCCAAGAGCGGGCTGCTCTTCGGAAGCGTACAGTTCCGAGGCGGAAAAAGTCGCATTAGCGAGCTGACGCCTTCAAGTTTTTCTCAGATCTCGGCTTCTAGTTCCGCCGTAGGCTCGCGGCCGCCAAGGGCGCGACTGAAACATTAAAGCTTAAGAGAGGTGAATGGAATCGGAAAACAAAATCATCCCCGGCTGGTCAGGTTTTTTGAGGGTTCCTGTCTACTCACCCTTCTGTGCTGCAGAAAAAAAAAGCGAGTGAACGCGGTGCGTGGGTCGTCCCCACTTGAGAGGTTGACAATGGAGGGGGAGCACCCCCATGATGTTTGTGAGCTTGCAAGCAGTGTGTGAGAGAAGGAAGGCACTTGTCTTGTTCCAGCTTTTCGAAAATTTCAATGTTTTGTGCAGGGTCGTACCAGCCTGTAGAAATAACCTTTGTTCGTTTACCCGCTATCTTTACAGGTATGTTTCATTGGGGCCTTGCTTTGCAGGAGTTCGCATCTGGCATGCGTTAAATAAAAGGGCGTGATAATGCCAACTTTGATGGCCTCAGACAAATCTTCCCTGGGCAGTGCCCTCTTGTTTGGCATTACTCTTTTTTGTATTACTCTTTGGTCACCTGCAGCTCCACCTTGAAGATATGTTCTCGCAGGGAGTGGCTGTCTACAGCAATTTTAATGTTATTTCATGTTAAGACATGGGTCAAATTCTAGCTTGAGTGTTCGCTTTTGAACAGAAATTCGGCTTTCTTGTTTTCTCTAACATGGTTTCTTTCGGAAGAGGACTCGAAATTATCAGGGCAAAATTTGGTTTTTTCTTTCTTTCTTGTCTTGTAAAGGCAATTTTAACTAAAAAGCAGCCTGGCAGTTTTCAAATTTGGTTTTGCGCTTGCTATATGCTGTGGTTTGGGCCTTGCGTGGCTGAGACTGTTAAAGCTGTCCAGCGAGCAAGCGAGAACCAGAATGCCATGTTTGATACGTGGCTGGACCGACCAGGCTTATCCGACTCCAGGTCTCTTCGCGGAGCGTCGTGGGCTGCCCCACTGCGGGACCTCTTCGGGCGGCGGATGTGCTGTTGTGAATGGGTCTCCAGCCGCAGTTTGGAGCAGATTATCTAGTAGCTGAAGACTGAGACGGGTCTAGCGGGCGCCGGCGTGCGACCGCTGCCAAATGCGTTGAAGCGGCTGCGATGGCGGGGGAGTGACGCTTTGTTTCCGGCTGCAGCGATCAATCCTTCCCGCCGTCCCTCCTTCGGGATAGAAACGAGCTGCTTTCAAGCCTTAATCCCCTTGGCGCCACGGCGGCGACAGCAGGGAACCCATCATTGTGCTGAATGGGCCAGAGGCGCGCCACCGAGCAGCCTTGACGATTGACCCCGCTCACCGAATTCTTGAAGAAGGCGGATGACCTTCTTGTAATTACGCGGGGGAAATGACCGCCGTGAGCGGTCGACTTCGCGAAATGTTTCACTCGGTGCAGAAACTCCATCTCCCTCACAAGATTGTCGCACAGATCGGAAAATGTGCCCTTGCCACCGAAAGATGTGAGAGGAGGTCCGAGCACCACCCTCGGCACTGGGCGGCACATCAAGTGATTTCTTGTGCCCCAGTGATTGGACTGCACCGATTGAACTTTGTTTCCCCAGCTAGGGAAGTTGGGACAACCGACTGTATTTAAGCGGTGAAAATTGTCTCCACCGAGAGCTCCGTTTTCCTCTCTTAACCGGTACATATCCCATCATGTAAAATGTTGTATAAAACGCTCCTCTTTGCCTCTCCTCCCTGGCTGCTCCTGCTCCTTCATCTCGGCTCCTCAAGGTTTGACGGCGGTGAAGCATAGGCCCCGAACCCCGGCTACATCACCATGCCCTCTTTGTTAGAACACCTTGCGCCTTTAATATCAGTACGCAGCTCCTGTAGTTGCAAAACAGTTGCTGTTCTCTTGTTAGGAGTACTAGCAAAGCAAGATCATTTACGTGTCTCGAAAAATCGATGTGGTTTTCCTCAAGATTCGGTAGTCTTCGTCTGTGACGCTGCATTGAGCCTGAGGAGAGATAAAATCTAGGGGATATATCCCTCAGATTCAGGTCTCGCGGTATTGCTACATAAGTAACGAATCAAACCCGCCATTGACGCATTTGCAGCCGCTTGCTAACGCCCAGGGTTACTGTCTTGACGTTTGTATCGTCAAAGCGAATGCAATGCGGGAAGGTTGAGTAAGGTTCATACCTGCCCAAGCATATTAGGCATTATAGCGAATGGATGATATGTACGTAAATGTACCCAAACATACGATCTCTAAGAATGCATGAAAAAATTGTTGTAGTTGAATTGAACCTCCGGCTTAAGTCGACCATGCTGCGGCAGGGGACTTCAGGAAGGGCGGGAATTCAGGTGCCGAAAATAATTGTCTGCAGCACTTCAAGGTTGCATCCAGCGTTATTTCAAAACGAATTACTGATGTTACCACTCTAATAGCGGGCACTGCGCCATCAGTAAAGTGCCTCAGGAATTAGGACTAATACTAAACGTGTTCGCAGTCCTTGTCGGGTCTCTGTGACATCAGAAACATATTGCTATTAGGCTCGGATTATGTTTTCGTAAAGAAGCGACCACACGTATTGTGAACAGCAGTGACCTAAGTTTGAGGCGCGTGAGTTACATTGTGTCTCGCATTGTGAAAATTAGTGGTGCAGGTCAAAACAAGATTACTAACGCAAAATGCATTACGCTCTTTTCGCACATGACCAATGGAACGTGAAACGACTGGAAAACTTAGCTCAATTGTTCTCACCTGCAGCATAACGTGTGTTAAGAAAAGGAACGCCGACCAAAGGTTGTTGTTCGGCATCACACCGCTGAAAGCCCAATGCACGAAGCTTAAGTGCGTCGCAGTAATCTACTCCCACTAATCTAATAGACGAATTTACTACCCGACCAGGCGAGTTTTCGTTAAATGTCAGATTTCACTTCTCCAGCATAACGAAGCGACATAACACAGTTGGGCATGGGTAAAGAAGTATTGGACCCGTAGGGAACGGTGCACAGAAGTGACGAGATTCCTTACTTGCAAATACTTTCCCGATATTCAAAAAGAGCAGCAAAGCAAGTATTTGCCCTATCGATACAGCTATAGGAGCTGCGTGCGGGTATTAAAAGCACAAGGTTTGTAATGAAGAGCGCAGCTTCACAGCGCCACGCTATGCTGACGCCCTTCCACTGAAGCGCAACGCTCCGAAGGCACCAAATCAGACGCTGCACACGATTACGCGCCTACGTTTTATCATCCCGCGAATGAGAGCGAGAGAGCAAGCTTACGTCAGCTAGCTTACGGTTGCTACGAGAATGCTGCGGTCAGTGACAGCGACGGTAGCCCAATAGCCCCGCGACACAGCCCCGCGCCCCGACTGCTCCGACTGCCGTCGGGGCTGCTCGGTTACTTTTGGAAAAAACAATACACAGTTTTATCGCTGTGAAGTTCTGTTGTCTTATTTCGCAAATAATCACCCCTTCTGAACAGATTTTCTTTGCAGTTTAGATGAAGAAAAGTAACTCTTTCCCGCCATTCGGCGTATCTGACACCACCTAACATCTTTTTTCTTCCACAGGCAATGTGAACTAACTTAACAGCCTGGGCCTGGCACCCTACTCTTCATAGAGGGACTCAGACTCAGCGGAGAGAATTGTTTCCGCCACAGAGCCCCTCTCAGGTACGTGGTACAGGCTGTCTACCGCATCTTCAGCGAGTATGGCAACGTTAAAGAATTAAGAGGGCATTGGCAGCACCTGGTTAGCGCTACAGGGGACTGTCCTTGCCGATGAATAAACGAGGATTCTTGCAGTAGTCCACGCTTAGAGATCCAGAGATTATAGCGGGGCATAACATGTGCATCAAAGTCCAGCTGTTCAAGGGCGTGAATGTGCTCAGGTCTTCTTCGAACAATACTGTGCACTGCCGAGGACAGCGTGGCTTAATGTTTTATAGTCATCCGTACGTCCAAATGACGAGACGACGCGAGATAGCATACTCACATGGCCGGTGCTGTAAAAAATAGCCCAGTTTTTACCAACGTCCACGAGTGGTCCAGCCCCAACTAATGATGGCTTCAGTAATAAATTCATTTTTGCTGTGCTGAAAGACGTTGTTTCGCGCTTGAGCGCGCTTTCTCAGCATTTGCGTGATTCTGCCATGGCTGTCAACACAGCGCCTACAAAATCACTCAGAAATTGCCAGTATGAAGAAACTGTGATTAATCGCGCAAATAGAGGACAATGTAAAAAAGAGACCAGCACAACATAACTTCACCGTGCTCACTACGCAGGTCACAAGACGGTGACTGCGGTTCGATCGAGGGACGCCTCACACGGATGCATCTACCGTAGAGCATTTCGTGAGGCCCGCAGGAATACCAGGTATGAGCCAGCTCACACCCTAAAAGTGGGGGCCAGTCGCCGGCACTGTCCATCGTCCGACGGCGAGGTATGTGCTATTATAGTGTCTTATATGATTGAAGAGTCCCGTCTGCCGCCGGCGAGCTGGTCGTATGAGCGATGACCGCTCCGGGTGGCATGATAGGGCGCTGTGTGTACAAGGAGTGCGGCACCCTAGAAGAGTGCAATGAGTGCCGAGCAGACAGCTGGGTGAACCGTCTCCGCCACCTCTAGTTCTTCGGACCCCGAAGGCGAGGAACATTGAATTGCCGCTTTAGCTCCCACACGTTTGCCTAAATGCTTTAAACCGACTCTGTGCATGAATAAAAACTAGTTTCGTATAAAAGCGGCCGTCGTCGTGGAAAATGTGTACAAGTGGCAATTAAGACACCTATAGCCAATGCAAGATATATACATTATGCTAATTTCCTGAACGTATTGGGCACTATATTTCTCGAACGTTAATGGCTGGTCCAATGAGGAATGTCTACCATATTTTTACGACCACAAATAATATTGGATGCGCCAGTCTATGTTAGCTACACAGAAGTCCATCTTCGACGCTCGCTGTCTTGAAAACCCAATGGAGGGTGTTTTAGGCTAGGCTAGCACGGATGTTTTTGCCCATTCATTTTTTCCTTTTCTGTTCAGTTCAGTCGTTCAGTCATGTCCGACTCTTCGTGAACCTATGGACCATATCACGCCACGCTTTCCGGTCTCTCGCTATATTCTTAACATCACATAACTTCATCTGCAGCGCCTCAAGGATGCCATCTAACCATCGCGTTCGCTGCCTACCCCTTCTCCGGCGACCCCTAACCTTTCCCGAGATCAAATCTTTCTCCAGCGCTTCCTCTCTTCTCATCAGATGACCAAAGTAGCTGAGATTTAACTTTAGAATTTGACCCTCCAATGAGCAGTCATGGCTTATGGTCGACAATATCGACTGATTTGATCTTCTGGCCGTCCAAGGAACTCTCAAGAGTCTCCGCCAGCACCACAATTCAAACGCGTCAATTCTTCGGCGGTCCGCCTTCTTCACAGTCCAACTCTCGCATTCATACATCACAGCTGGAAAGACCATAGCACGAGTTACACGGATCTTGGTTGGCAGTGTAATGTCTCTGCTCTTTATTAGGCGGTCAAGGCTAGCCATGGTTCTCTTTTCCAGAAGCAGGCGTCCCCTAATTTCATGGCTGCAGTCTCCTAATCTTGGAGCCTAAGACGAGAAAATCTGTCACAGCTTCCACTTTTTGTCCCTTGATGCTCCAGGACTTGATAGGGCAAGACGCCTTGATCGCTGTCTTTTTAATGTTCAGTCTAAGCCCAAACTTCTCAATCTCTTCTTGTACGCGCATCAGAAGTCTCTTCAGGTCCACTGCAATTTCTGACATTAAAGTGGTATCGTCCGCATAGCTGAGGTTGTTGATACGTTTTCCAGCAATCTTCACTCCAGCTGTAGACTCGTCCAGACCGGCCTTCCTCATGATGTACTCTGGATGTAGGTTAAATAGGCAAGGCGACAGTATGCATCCTTGTCTCACTCCTTTCTCAATCGGAAACCAATCAGTAAGACCACGCCCAGTTCTGACTGTGGCCTCTTGCCCTTCATACAGGTTCCTCTTGAGACAGATGAGGTGAATTGGAACTCCCATCTCTTGGTGAGCTTGCCACAATCTGCTGTGATCTACGCAGTCAAACGCTTTCGCATAATCAATAAAGCAGAAGTAGATGGGTTTCTGGAACTCTCTGCTTTTTCCATAATCCAGCGAAGGTTGGCAATTTGGTCTCTAGTTCCTCTGCCCTTGCTAAACCCAGCTTGCACGTCCGGAAGCACCCGATCCACATACTGCTGCAGCCTACCTTGGAGGATTTTCAACATCCTTGCTAGCATGCAAAATAAGCGCGATCGTGCGGTAGTTGGAACAATCTTTGGCACTGCCTTTCTTTGGGATGGGGTTGTAAACTGACCTCCTCCAATCCTGTGACCTCTGCAGGGTGGTCCAAATTTGCTGACATAATGAATACAGAACGATAACAGCGTCGTCATGGTTGAGGTTTTGAAGCAACTCAGCTGGAATACCATCAATTCCGCTAGCTTTGGTCTTAGCAAGGGCGGCTAAGGCCCATTCAACTTCACTCTTCAGGTGCCCGGCTCGAGATCAGTAATCACAACCATCCTATGTTGCGTTTGCACATCCGGGTCCTTCTTGTACAGTTCTTCTGTGTATTCCTGCCACCTCTTCTTTATCTCCGAGGCTTCAGTGAGGTCCCTGCCTCGTTTGTCCTTTATCAGGCTTATCTCAGCACAGAAGCGTCCTTTGATATCTTTGATTGTCTTATACAGAGCTCTCGTGTTCCTCAATTGGCTGTTGTCCTCAACTGTTTCGCGCTGTATGTTCGGGAAGGTATTTTCTCTCTTATATTTTCTGAAAATCCGCATTGATAACCTTGCATCTCTCTTTCCCCCATAACTTTTGCCATCCTCCTTTCCTCAGCTATTTGTAAAGCCTCTTCAGATAACAAGTTTGCTTTCTTGCATTTGTTTTGCTTTGGAACTACCTTAGTAGCAACTTCTTGTATTATGTCACGAACATCAGTCCACATCTCTTCAGGTTCTCGGTCTTCTAGATCTAATTCTTGAAATCGATTCCTCATTTCTACAGCATATTCTGATGGAATTTGATCCAGATCATACTTGAAAGGCCTTCTAGTTTTCTACATTTTCCTCAATTGAAGCTTAAATTTGGCAAAAAGAAGCTGATGATCAATGCCACAATCGGTCCCAGGCCTTGTTTTACTGCTTGTATAGCGCTTCTTCATCTCTTCCGGCAAAGAATATAATCAATCTGATTCCGGTACAGACCGTTCGGTGAAGTTCATATGTACAGGCGCCTCTTGTGCTGTTGAAAATGAGTATTCGCTATGGTCAAGTTGTTTTCTTGACAAAACTCTACTAGCCTCTTACCCAGCTTCATTTGGCTCACCAAGACCGAGCTTGCCTGTAATTCCGGATATTTCTTCACTCCCTACCTTAGCATTCCAATCTCCTATGAGAAAAAGGACGTCTGATGATGGAGTGCGGTCAAAAAGGCATTGCAGGTCAGCATAAAATCTCTCAACGTCAGCTTCTCCAGCAGTAGTGGCTGGTGCATAGACTTGGATAACTGTTATGTCGAAAGGGTGACCTTGAACCCAAATGAAATCATTCGGTCATTTTTGGGGTTGTACCCTAGCACTGCTTTGCCCATTCTTCTGTTTACTATGAGAGCGACCCCGTTTCTTCTCCTGGATTCATGCCCACAATAAAAGACAATGGTCGCCGGAATTAAATTCTCCCAATCCGGTCCACTTGATCTTGCTGATACCCAAGATATCAATGTTCAATCTGCCCATTTCTCGCTTGACGACATCCGTTTTACCTTGCGTCATAGATCTTACATTCCATGTTGCTATGTGATACATCTCCTTGCAACATCGGACTTTCCGGTCGCTTCCCGACACATCCACAACTGAGCGTCCTTTTGGCTTTAGCCCAGCCGCTTCATTCGTCCTGGAGCTACTATGAATCGCCCTTTGTTCATCCCCAGTAACATATGGGACGCCTGCCAACCTGGGGGCCTCATCTTCCGGCGCCATATCATTAATGCTATTGTGACTGGTCATAGGGTTTGCTTGCAGGAAATACTGGAGTGGGTTGCCGTTAACTTCTCCAGTGAATCACATTTTGTCAGAACTCCCTGCCGTGACCTGTCTATCTTGGGTGGCCCTACACAGCAGAGCTCACGACTTCATCGAGTTTCGCAAGCCCCTCCGTTCGACAAGGCAGTGATCCATGAAGGGGTTTTGTTTTCCCTTTTACCGTAAACAAATAAAATAGACTGCCCGAAAGTGTAGTCATTGTCCCATCCACCACCTTTTCATCAGCCTCGGTTGAAGTGTGTGAGTTTTGTTACATTTTTAACTGTTTGTTGTGAATTTCATTGCATATAGTATTCTGAATTTTTCATTATTTATGTTCCCAAGGACGCGGGATCGAATCCCGGCCTCGGCGGCAGCTTTTCGATGGAGGCGAAAAGCAAGGCGCCCGTGTGCTGTGCGATGTCAGTGCACGTTAAAGAACCCCAGGTGGTCGAAATTTCCGGAGTCCTCCACTACGGCGTCTCTCATAGCCTGAGTTGCTTTGGGACGTTAAACCCCACAAACCAACCAACCATCATTATTTATGTTGTGTTTGGCGTTTTTTCTTTTTCCCTAACTTTTCTTATTTATGAGACACAATGTTTGCAATCCCCAGCCCTATACAATAATGATACACGAACGATGTAGGTATATGCACAATAAATAAATAAATGAATAAATAAATAAATAAATTGTAAGGGTGCGTTGAAGCTCAGGTCGGTGTTCAGGTCGACCGTTTAACTAGCGCCTCAGTCTGTTGCGTCTTCGTCTTTTGTCTGCCGTCTTCTTTTTTTAGCACGCGCCTTTCCACATACGCTCGTCGTCTTTGTCACCGTCGAAAGTCACCGAGCGTTGGTGTGACACTACAATTATCCCCGGGAGAAAAAAGAGGCATCCTGCCGACTTATAGTGTGGACACAACAGGCGGGTCGTAACAGGGCTTGAGGCGGTCAACGTGCACTGTTTCACGCCCGCGGCGACGCATGTCCGGTGTCGGTACAGGCGGTTCTATAACATGGTTCACCGGAGAGGTCTGGCAAATAACCCGATATGGGCCATGGTATTTGGAGGCAAGTTTGGTAGAGAGGCCGGAAGGGGTGGCAGGAACCCAAAGCCACACGAGGGAGTCTGTGCTGTATGAAGGAGCTGGACAAGACGGTGCGCGAAGGAACTGCTGGTGACCTTGGTTCTGGGTTGTAAATGAGCGGGCCAACTGGCGACATTCTTCTGCATATGCTGCTGCTTGAGAGATGGTGGTCGCTTCGGAGGTGTCAGGGCGATAAGGAAGTATCGTGTCCATAGTTGAGGTGGGTTCATGGCCGTATAGAAGGAAGAAGGGAGAGAAGCCGGCCGTGCTTTGTATGGCAGTATTATAAGCGTACGTGACGAATGGGAGAAGCCGGTCCCAGTTTGAGTGGTCGGACGCGACATACATGGCCAGCATGTCACTTAAGGTACGGTTAAAACGTTCCGTCATGCCATTTGTCTGCGGATGGTAGGCCGAGGTAGAACGGTGGACAATGCGGCACTGCTGAAGAAGGGCTTCAATGGTCTCGGAAAGAAAAACACGGCCACGGTCACTGAGCAATTCTTTAGGTGAACCGTGGCGCAGAACGAGATGGTGCAGGACGAAAGACGCAACGTCTGGCGCCGACGCAGAAGGTAAGGAAGATGTTTCTGCGTACCGGGTAAGGTGGTCAACAGCCACGATGACCCAATGGTTACCAGCTGGTGTGACTGGTAGTGGCCCGTAAAGATCAATACCAACACGATCGAATGGTCGGCTGGGGCAGGGCAAGGGCTGCATCGGAACGGTGGAGTGGCTTGATGGGCTTTTGCGGCGTTGGCATTCCTGGCATGCGCGAACGTAATGACGCACGAAGCGATACATGCCCTGCCAGTAATAGCGGAGGCGAAGACGGGTGTAAGTTTTCAACACTCCGGCGTGGGCACACTGAGGATCGGCGTGAAAGGCGGCGCATATTTCCGAATAGAGATGCCGAGGAATGACAAGGAGCCACTTGCATCCGTCGGAAAGGTAGTTTCGGCGGTAAAGCAATCCGTCGCGGATGGAAAAATGACGAGCTTGGCGGTGAAGCGTTCGTGAAGCTGGGCGCAGAGAAGGTGTAGATAAAAGCGTGAGAAGAGAAGCGATCCAAGGGTCTTGCCTTTGTTCATTGGGCATGTCGGCAATTTCTAGCGAAAATGAGTCACTTATGGTGATAGCTGTCGAGTCAGAGCCACATTGAAGAGGTGACCTAGACAAGGCGTCGGCATCAGAATGTTTACGGCCAGACCGGTAGGTGACCTGAATGTCGTACTCTTGTAAGCGGAGGGCCCAACGAGCAAGACGGCCGGACGGGTCTTTAAGGGTGGACAACCAGCAGAGTGCGTGATGGTCCGTAACAACAGAAAAGGGACGACCGTAGAGATATGGGCGGAACTTCCCAATGGCCTAAATGATGGCCAAGCACTCCTTTTCGGTTACAGAATAATTCTTTTCGGCCTTCGTTAAGGTACGGCTGGCATAAGCCACAACGCACTCTGGGTTGCCGGGCTTTCGTTGCGCAAGGACAGCGCCGAGACCTACACCGCTGGCATCAGTGTGAATTTCGGTAGGCGCCGTAGGGTCAAAATGGCGGAGAATCGGAGGCGACACTAGGAGGCGCCGAAGTGTCGAAAAGGCCTCATCACAGTCGGATGTCCAAGACGAAAGAATGAGGTCACCGGCAAGGAGATCAGTCAGCGGTGAGATGATCGAAGCGAAATTGTGGACGAAGCGACGAAAATACGAGCACAGCCCGATAAAACTACGCAGCTCTTTTAGAAAAGTTGGGCGTGGAAACTCAGCTACTGCACGGAGTTTCGCAGGATCTGGACGAACACCGTCTTTCGAAACAACGTGTCCCAATATAGGAAGCTGGCGAGCCCCGAAGCAGCACTTTTTCAAATTTAGTTGCAGGTCGGCATCAGTCAAACACTTCAGCACACGCTCGAGACGGTCCAAATGTGACGTAAAACCTTTTGAAAACACGACAACATCGTCCAGGTAACAAAGACAGTCATGCCACTTGAGTCCGCACAGAATTGTGTCCATCATGCGCTCGAAAGTGGCCGGCGCGTTGCACAATCCAAACGGCATGACGTTAAATTCATAGAGATTATCAGGTGTCACAAAGGCGGTTTTTGGTCGATCGTCAGCTGCCATGGGTACCTGGCAGTAGCCCGAGCGAAGATCCAGAGATGAAAAGAATTCGGCGCCTTGAAGGCAATCGAGAGCGTCATCAATACGTGGAAGGGGGTATACGTCTTTTCGCGTTATCTTGTTCAAACGCCTGTAATCAACACAGAAACGTATAGAGCCATCCTTTTTCCTCACGAGAACAACTGGAGAGGCCCAAGGGCTGTGCGAAGGCTGGATGACGCCACGCTGAAGCATGTCATTAACGTGCTCGGTGATAACTTGACGTTCAGCAGCCGACACCCGATAAGGGCGCTGGCGTACCGGGGCGTGCGTACCGGTGTCGATGCAGTGAGTGGCTACGGATGTGCGCCCCAAAGATGTCCGAGGAAGGTTTGAATGAGGAACGGAAGCGCTGCAGCAAGCTGACGAGTTGGTCGCGTTGATCTGCAGAAAGGCTGGCATCCAGACAGCCAGAAAAAGCTGCAGTGAAGTCGTCGTTCTGTACAGAAGCGGGCAAGTCAATAGTATCGAGTTGCAGTGGGGTTGGGTCTTCTGAGACGGCAGATGTCGTAGCGTCATCAAAGGACTCGACATGACCAAGACATTCTCCACGAAGAAGCGTTGACGGACAAGGCGACGGGTTAGAGACGTATATGGCGCTGTAGCCACCACAGAAAGTTAGAAGGGCGAAAGGCAGGACTAAGCAATGGCGACGATTAGCGGCGCGAGTCGGAGTGAACAGAACTGTCGAATCAGAAAAGCCGGCGCAGGAAACGGGCACGAGGACGGTAGAGCAGGCGGGGATGTCAGTATCTTCGGCCATAGTTATCTTATCGATGTGGAGCGGTGTGTCAGACGAGGCGGCCGGTGAAAGCGGAGAAAATTCGATGCTGGCTCGGGCACAATCAATAATCGCATGATGACTGGTAAGAAAGTCGCAACCCAGAATCATTTCGTGAGAGCAGTGAGGCAGCACAAGAAATTCGGCGACGTACAAAACACCCTGAATGACAATGCGAGCTGTGCACGCCGCAAGCGGTTGAAGGCGATGTGAGCTGGCAGTTCGGAGAAAAAATTTCGAAACAGGCATCGTAACTTTAAGAAGTCGGCGGCAAAGGTTGGCACTTATAACAGACACAGCGGCGCCAGTGTCCACAAGAGCGAGAACTGCGACGCCATCAACAAACACTTCGATAACGTTGGTCGAGGAAGACGGAGGACTTGCACAAGTAGAGGAAAACGCAGTTCTTGCCTCCAGAACTGCGGCTGTTAGTTTTCCTCCTGGCCAGCTGGAGAGCGACGGCGCAGCGGCGAGAGGGAACGACGGCGGGGAGACTGCCATCGACGGGAGGAGCGGTCAGGATAAAATGAGTCCGTAGAAGTGCCAGCAGAGACAGGGGGAGGGGAAGGTTCAAAGATTGAACTGTAGTTGTAACAGTACAGGCGGGGGCCATTGCGGTATGACTGCGTGCGCTGGCGACAAAGCCGGGCAACGTGGCCAGGAACGCCACATGAATAACAGTTTGGGCGGTTGTCGGAGGTCCGCCATGGATTGTTGACTGGACGTCGAGGAGGCAGATAAGGGCGGGGCGGAGGTGGTGGTGGTGGTAACGGCGCAGCATACGCGACAGGGCAGGGTGGTGGTCTGGCGGCGACAGCGGCGTACGTTAACGGGGCTCTCACAGGCGTAATTTGAGAGGTTGGCGGTAAAACTTCTGCAACTTGCTCCTGGATGGTGGGTCGAAGTGCAGAATCTATCGACGGAGTGATTGCGGCAGAAGCAGGGAGGAGCGATAATTGGCGAGCCACTTCCTCCCGTATAAAGGCCTTGATCTCGGGAAGGAGGGAAGGTGGTTCAGAAGTGAGACTGCATGCTGTCGGAGGTACGAATAACCGATCGTTCACGAGAGAACGCCGGGTAGAAGCTCGTTGCCTTTTGAAGACGTCGTAACTCTGACAGAGCTGAACCACTTCGACGACAGTTTGGGGGTTTCTGGCCGTCAACATGCATCGTCGGAGATTCCCTTCACGATTTTGGTGATCTTGTCAGCTTCGGACATACAAGGATCAACACGTCTACAAAGATCCACAATGTCCTCTATGTAGCTGGTGAACGTTTCATCGGGATTCTGAGCGCGGGCTTCGAGGCGTTGTTCGGCGCGCAGTTTGCGCACAGCGGGGCGGCCGAACACCTCGGAAAAGCTCGTTTTCAAGGCCGACCAGGTGGGTAGGTCGGTATCGTGGTTGCGGAACCATAAATTTGCTACATCGGTCAGGTAAAAGAGGACGTTGGCTAACTTCGTGGTGTCGTCCCACTTGTTGTAGGCGCTTACGCGTTCGTAGGAGGATAGCCAATCGTCTACATCTTGGTCGTCGGCGCCACTGAAAAAGCTGGGGTCACGCTGGCGAAGCCCACCAGAGCACAGGATTGTAGGGGAAGCGGTGGGATCAGCCGAGTGTGGAGTGGCGGTCTGGCTTGTTGCCTCAGGCATAGCGGATGGCGGAGCGAGTGTGCGGCTGCGAAGCTCCAGAGTGAGAGGAGGGAACAAACAGCAGCCTCCACCAAATGTAAGGGTGCGTTGAAGCTCAGGTCGGTGTTCAGGTCGACCGTTTAACTAGCGCCTCAGTCTGTTGCGTCTTCGTCTTTTGTCTGCCGTCTTCTTTTTTTAGCACGCGCCTTTCCACATACGCTCGTCGTCTTTGTCACCGTCGAAAATCACCGAGCGTTGGTGTGACACTACAAAATAAATAAATAAATAAATAAACAAAAAATAAATTCTTGAAAGACCTGGCAACAACGCACGTAGATGGCTGCAACTGTTCAGTGCTTGCGTACGGTGCTAACGATGCAGGCACGACGTTCTTTACGGTCGACATGGAACACTGCCCTGGCGTGGTGTCCCTCATCGTGAGCCACTTGTACGACCGCGTAGATTAGCTGCGCTTTGAGAGCCAGTCCTGCGATGTTGCCGTGGCCTACCTCGATGTGTACAATGAGGTGGTGCGTGACCTGCTTTCTGCCGGTGGAGCGTCGGTGGAGGGCCCCGCCATCTCCAACCTCTCCATCCATAAGGTGAAAGAGGCTGATGCTCTTCTAGACCAGGTGCTGAAAGGAAACAAGGATGGAACTCAGCACGCCACTGACGCCAACGCTGAATCGTCACGGTCACATGCCATCTTCCAGGTGTATGTGACACAGACAGAGACGGCGAGAGGCACCAGTAAGGGCATCCGCGCTTCAAATATGAGCTTCATCGATCTCGCCGGCTCAGAGCGCGCTGCCGCGCGGTCAACAGGAACATCGGGGCTAGGCTGCGCGAGGGCACCAAGACAAAGCCTGTCCCTCCTGGCATTCTGCAAGTGCGTGGATGCCCTTTCCAAGAATGGGACGCAGCGGGCTTTGTACCGAGGCTCGAAGCTGAAGCACACATTGAAGGACTCTCTGGGTGGGACGTACTGGACACTGATGATCGCCGCTGTGACGCCGTCAAAGCTCAGCTGCACAGACACGTACAACACGCTCAAGCATGCTGAACGTGCAATGAATATTGAAATGCAGACCAAGAAGAACATCCTGGATGTGTATGAAAAAGAACTGAACAAGGGTAAATGGGGTACGCCACAGTTCGCAGATGAGCCAACGTTTCGACAAGTGGACTAGTCTTCGTCTGGGCATAGCGATGATCACTGGCAGGGGTTTAAATACGCTTTTGCTTCCGAAAAGGAAAAGCTGGGGAGGGGAAAGTGGGTGTGAAGGAGTGGGGAGGACAGGATGGAAGAGAAGAAAGTGGGTCATGAAGTGAAAAAAAAATCTTCGGTATGTTCGTATCAGCCATGGAACCAGGGATTCTGTGGCCTGCAAAAGAAGCAAAAGCGGCAGTACGAGGAAAAACTACGATGCCGGGTAGGTGATTAGTCACCACTTAAGCCGGTTTGGTTTAAATACGGTTTAGGGGTTTAAAATAGGAGTTTAAATTAGGGGTCAAAATAGGGGTTTAAATACGCTTTTGCTTCCGAAGAAGAAAAGCTGGGGAGGGGAAAGTGGGTGTGAAGGAGTGGGGAGGACAGGATGGGTGAGAAGAAAGTGGGTCATGAAGTGAAAAAAAAAATCTTCAGTATGTACGTATCAGCCATGGAACCAGGGATTCTGTGGCCTGCAAAAGAAGTAAAAGCGGCAGTACCAGGATAAACTGCAATGCCGGTATACAGTACCGGACCATGCGGACTTCAACGGCACCAGGTGATCCAAAATACGCCCAGCCCTGTCATCATCCGGTAAGAGGACTTTGACTTCACTTCGCTTGCCTTGACGAGTAAGCATCAGAGGGGCAGGTATCAGGCGTAGGGGACTAGGCTATGGAGGCGCTGAGGGGGTGCAGCCCTCCCACCCCTCCCCCCTACAAGGAATTTCTCGTAGATAGAGGGTGCTCATCTACGCTTTGTCTGCGAGGAACGTCATTGAAATACATGGTTCAAATGCGGGCACCCTAGTGAATGGTCTCTTCTAAGCGCCACCCAAAATATTTCTCTGTTAAAAGTGCACTTATTCTCTAAGGCATGTCCACCTTGCTGATAGCGGTAAGCGACGTTCAGGGTTTATTTTGATCTTCGTCTTTCTCGTCATGCTTTTTATATTTACGAAATGAGAATTATCGCGTTGGGTAATGTTCAGGTGCCTAATTCTCAATATCATATCGCCCCGCTTACTTCTAAGCGTTTGGGATTAGATAACTGATGCGATGTAACTGTTCCCCTTGACATTGAAGATATGTTATATCCAAATTGTATAACCGTCCATCGCAGTGCAGTCACTTGCTTCCTGTTACTAAGCTGGATGTTGTTTGTGGAATGGTGTATTGACGTTGATTTCACGCTGTTTGCTTTGTGTTTCCTCCTGTTGAGGTTAACAAGTTAAGAATTTGATTCGCTTCTGACATCGCTCTTTCTGTCCTCATTGTTAGCTTTGCCCATGATGGATGATGGTGGTGGATGATGGGAAGGGCATGGTGATGGAGTGGTGGAAGAGGGTGTGTTTAGTCTTGAGGAGCCGCTATAGGCGCAACCCAAGAGGTAGCCAGTCACTCTGGGACTCGCCTTCCAGCCTAGTTTGCCTCCAGAGTCTGACCAAAGAAGGTCACACTTGGTCCCCCTACAGGGGCACCTCCTGCTTGCGGTCCATGGCTCAGAAGTCCAGAGTTTGGATAGATGGTGACAGACCTCCATGAACGCAGAAAATTTTGCCATCGATGACAGCACACAAAGGCAGGTAGTCCAAGGACCCTGCAGCAACGCCACACAACAAGGCAATTGTAATTTCGCAACCACTCATCACAAAAGCCGCACCGCATCGAAACATGTCGGCTGTCGTGGTTTCCCCTGATCAGTGTGATGCGTTCTGGGTAGCGTAAATTGATGGCTAGCAGCAAACGAAATGTCTCTACACTGTGAAAGCTCTGGTCGACAAAGTCTCCCATGAAGATGTAGTTGCTACTGGGGACCTCTCCACCAACTTCGAACAGTTCTTGTAGGTCATAAAACTGGCCGTGGATATCACCACATACGTTGACTGTTGAGTCCACCATCTGCAAGTTAGTCAATTTGATAAGAGTTTCCCGGGCTTTGCGCACACTAACTTGTCCTCGAACTCAATAAGGAATTCGCACCTTCGCTGTTGCTCGATCTGGCTGTACAGATTAGTGCTGTCACCCATGCCTCCGCACATTTTCTTTGCTGTGTGATTGAAATCTGCTTACCGGTCTAAATATGAGGCAGGAAGCAGCCGAAGCACGTTGCCGAGTAGATCACGGCTGGACAGATTTCTGGAAGACCGAAAACCTCGTAATGGTGCATAGAGAAGAAGAAGCCGACAGGAGCGGACGTACTTCGATTGGGCTCGGCTAACAAGAAAGGAAATTGTCTGGAAAATCCAACAAATCCTGGAAAGTTTGTTTCGAGGACCTTCCTGAAGTCACCGGAATTCACCGAGGCCTTTCTCAAACTCGTGAGTGTTTTATTGGACATCAAAATGGGCTTTTGAAGCTCCTCGGCGGCGGCCATGCTAGGCGATGCGAGGCCTAGTAATGCCGATCCAGAGCGCATGGATACCTTAGACCAAGGCGAAGCGGGATCTAGTGGTCTGTGTTCAACAACCGCTAACCCAGCTCACTCTGCTAAACACCAGGGAATGGAATTAGACGTCCAAATCCAAACTTCTAATGACATGGAAGAGGGTCATGCCTGGACGCCGGATGACCTTTACTCCAACTGGCACGTAAACATATGCAAGAAGAATCGTCAAAGGTTAGCAAGAGGCGAACAAGTCGTGATCGCAGGAAAGATCTATGCTCCCCCGACACACTTGCTGCAGACCGTCGTGAAACCGAAGAAAACGATAGCATCGCCAGTACAGCCGGCTATGGATCAAACAACGTCTCAAAAGAGGAGGAAATTACCACCCCTTCCTAAAACTGACTATAAGGTGATAATAAGACCCAAGAAGGGCATGGAAGTCAGAAAATTCGTTCCTACCCAGTTCTCAAGAGCCATCGTGGCTGCCTGCAACAACCCGGAATTGTGCGACTTCTCCAAATTTATTGTGAGACCCCGCACAGGATCGAACATCATCATAGTCAGCACTCCTTACGACGAGACTGCGGACGCCATACGGCACATCAAGAGTTTGACCTTGGAAAACAAGGCTTACGAAGTCAACGTCTACCTGGCGGCGCCTGAGGACGTCATCAGAGGAGTTATTCATGGAGTGGATCCAAACACACCATCAGAGGAGCTTCTAACAAACATCCGACTACGCACACAAGGGGTCGAGCTCGTTCAAGCACGAATGTTGGGAAAGTCTCGCACGGCAGTGCTAACATTCATAGGCCCCATTCTCCCCCGCTACGTCATCTATTACGGGGGAGAGACGGCATGTTACCCATATCGACCAACCCAGCAGATCTGCCAAGGCTGTCTCAAGGCAGGCCACAGAGCGGATGTCTGCCCAACACCCAACGCCAACGTATGTCGGAACTGCGGCCTTCATGAACCATAGGAAAACCACACCTGTGAAGCCAAGTGCGTGGCCTGCCAGGGAAACCACCCAACGGGAGACAAGGCCTGCAAGCAGCGCCTCAGGGCACATATCGGACGTTACAACAACAAAGCTAAACAAAGCAATAACAATCAGCAACAGAAGCCCCCCAAGCAGCACGTCAGCCGGGGAGATCAGCAGATCAAGCCGATGGAGCGCCGCTGGTTTTCATCGGAGGAGGAGGAACAGCAGCTGGCAGAGAAACAGAGACCCCAATCCCGATCGAGATCCAAGGGACGGGACTTGAGAGCCTACTATTCCCAACAGAAGACACAACAGATCAGGTCCAACCAGCAGGGACCACCAGAAGCGATAGGGGCGACGCCAGACAATCTAGAGCACGACAGCAAAAGGGTAAGCTGGGCTCAGGTTGCCTCTCCCACTGCTCTAAATGGGTATGGTCCATGCCAGGATTGCACTAGGCTCGAGGAGCAAAATAGACAACTGAAAATAAAACTATCAGAGCAACAGAAACGCCTTAATAAGGTGGAACAACAACTACAACAACTGCTACAAATGGGTCAGAAGCAAACTGCCCCCCAACCCTCATCAATAGTATCGATACAGCCGCAATCGGTACAAAATGCTGTAAACACCTCCGCATCTCAACCTCAACAGGCGAGTGTACTCCAAACGCAACGGCAGAAAACGCTTACGCAAACTCTCGGACTTCACACTCAAGAAAACGCACCAAGCATTCTTACTCAAATGCAACAAATGATTATTCAAATGCAGCAGACCATGACACAACTAACCAAACAACTCCAAGACCAACAAATTGCCACGCAAACTCAATTTGCGGCAGTTCAAAAAGAATTCAATTCGAAAATCCAAATAATAACTCAGATGGTGCGAAAACGCACGGGAATCCCGATGACCCTCGACTAAAAACCCACCGAAGGTCCGCTGGCATGACAGATCTCAGCGACTGCGAGTCAGTGGCGAGTAACGCTGATGGCTGCCTCCCCTAACCGGCAACCAAACCACCTAGAGCTCTGGCAGTGGAACTGTCGCTCCTTCAAGAGGAAACGCAGCTCCCTGCAGATGTTTATTCAAAATCAACCGATACCTCCGGACGTCATCTGTCTCCAAGAAACAGGATGCACAACATACCTCAAAGGATACCTCACATACACCCATGACACGGCACCTAAAATAGCTACACTAGTGGCCCCCACACTAACAGTCATACCGCAAGACCTTCCCTTCAGTGAAATTAACCAAGTTCTCATCGAGATCATCTCTCAAAAAAGAAGAAAGCAGAGTGTGTTTGTTCTAAACCTTTACAGTCCTCCAAGCAACACGCAGGAAGATTTCAAGCCACTTTTACTGGAATGCACACGCATAGCTGGAACGAACCCCCTTATTATTATGGGGGACCTAAACGCTGTACATACGGCATGGGGCTACCACAAGGACACCCCGAAGGGAACCAAGTTGTTGGAAGCGGCTGAGCAGCTGGACCTCTGTCTTATGACGGACACCATGTCCCCTACTAGAATAGGAAACAGTGTAAGCAGAGACACCTGCCCAGACCTAGCTTTCACCAAAAACATAAGACATTGCACCTGGACCAATCTAGAAGAAACACTTGGCAGCGATCACAAAATCCTTAGCTTATCCCTAATGACAACCCGTATGAAAAGGAACATTGGCTCTACTAAAATAACAGACTGGGATAAGTTCAGACAAATTAGACGGCCACACGACGGCATCACAACAATTCAAGATTGGGTTCAAAGCCTGAAGGATGCTCATGCAAAAACGACCAAGACTATCAACACAACGACAAAAACCCCGGAAGTAGACAGACATCTCCTACATTTATGGGACGCCCGAAAAAGTCTATTAAAACGGTGGAAAATGCAAAAATTAAATAGAAAACTTAAAATGAAGATAGCACAGGTTACGGCTGAAGCACAAGAGTATGCTATAAAGCTCGCCAAGCAAAACTGGGCAGATTTCTGCAATTCACTGAAAGGTACCCTAAGCATGGCTAAAGCATGGTCAATATTAAGAAGCATGATAGACACATCAAAAAGCAAAACGGCCGCAAGAAGAACCCTCCACACCATAGCCCATAAATACCCGGGCACAGATGCAGAGTTGATCACCGCCATGCACAAGAAATACATAGGAGACCCTACTCCGGCTTGCCAAACTTCATATGCGGGTCAACCAAACACCTCCCTTGACTCCCCCATAACACTGGCGGAGGTCTACTCAGCCGCCCGTACATTTACAAGAAACACTGCCCCTGGAGGAGACAAAGTCACCTATGCTATGATTAGGAACTTAAGCACCGAACATCTGCAAGACCTAACGAAGTACATCAACGAAGAACTGTGGGAGAAGGGACAGGTCCCATCAGCTTGGAGACACGCGGATATCATCACCATACCAAAGGCTGGAAAGCCACCGGCTGTGGAGAGTCTCCGTCCTATCTCCCTCACTTCTTGCCTGGGAAAACTCTATGAAAAAGTAGTCCACCTAAGGCTCCAAAATTACATCGACGAAAACAACATCTTTCCTTCCTGCATGCTGGGCTTCCGCAAGGGATTCTGCACGCAAGATGCTTTCCTCCGGATTAGGGAAGAAGTCATCAACGCCATACCCCGAAAAGGCGAAAATTTCATTCTGGCACTAGATCTCAAAGGAGCATTCGACAACATTGGCCACCAAACCATATTGCAAGAATTAAACAATATCAACTGCGGAGAGAAAATTTTCAAATACGTGAAGGCTTTCCTCTCAGATCGCACAGCCACCATAGGAATTGGAGAGATCCGATCATCAAAAGTACCCATGCCGAACAAAGGTACACCGCAGGGTTCTAAATCTCTCCAATGCTATTTAACATAGCAATGATAAATTTAGAAAAAAAACTGTTGACCCGCACTGATATTGGCTTCACTTTATACGCGGACGACATCACCATCTGGGCTACTCAGGGATCCTTGGCGCAAAAAGAAGAAGCTCTGCAAGCCGCTATAGACCTAGTCGAAGAATTTGCCGGGGAGAGTGGTCTTCAATGCTCCCCAGAAAAATCCGAGCTTATCAGGCTACACAGAAGAAATTACAAGTCCCCAGGAGAAATTCAGCTCTATCTAGGAGACCAGATAATTCAAGAGAAGGACAAGATCAGAGTTTTGGGGCTGTGGTTGCAAAGCAATTTGAGAGTGGATTATACAATCAAAACACTCAAAACTACAGTCAACCAAATTTCCAGAATGATTAGAAGGGTGACCTGGCACCGGAAAGGGATGAGGGAGGAGGACACCCTACGCCTTGTACAGGCCCTAGTCGTTAGCAGGATTACCTACGGGCTCCCATATCACGAAATTAGATTCACTGATAAAAGGGCCATTGACACTATCATAAGAGGAGCCTATAAAACGGCCCTAAACCTCCCGCCAACAACATCAACGGAACGTCTTTGGGCACTCGGAGTGCACGACAACTTCGAGGAGCTCAAGGGGGCGGTTCTAGAGAGTCAGAAACAACGCCTAACAACAACGCAGGCGGGTAGGGAAATCCTGTCAAACCTAGGGCTATGGCAGGCACTAAGAACTTTTGAGATCAAATCACAAATTCCGACATCCACAAGAAACAACATCTATGTGAACCCTATACCCAAGCACATGCACCATGAGTTACAAAAGGGTCGAAGGAAAGCCAGAGTCAAATCATTGGAAAAACAATTGTCTAAAGACGCGGAAGTTGTCTACGTGGACATAGGGGTTTACGGCGAACCTGGCAAGTTCACAATAGCTGCAGTTGACCACAAGAAGAGGCCAATTATTCAGGCTTCGATCTATGCAAAGGATCCTGCGGAAGCGGAATCACTGGCAATAGCCATCACCATAAAAACACAAGACAACCAAAATAAGTCATCACACGTAGTGACGGACTCCCAACCAGCCTGCAGGGACTACCTGGCCGGAAAACCTCACAAAAGAGCGTGTGCAATATTACGTTCCATCTCCCAGACGCACACAATTACATGGACACCTGGACACGAAGGCCTAGAAGGAAATGAGGTAGCGAATGATCTAGCCCGAGCTCTCACAAACCGGGCGGATCCCCATCCCTACCTCACCCCTCTCCTAGGACCCTACGACGACAGGCTGGAACACCTACGGTTAGAAAGAAGACTTTTCTCACCACCACACAAACACCTTCCTTCCTCGGACGCTATAGACTGGAGAAAAATACAAACAAACACATTCCCTAATCTTCAAATTTTAAATAAGCCCAACAAAATACACGAGCTACTGTCCTTGGTGCGGCGCAAGCCCCACACTCTTTCACATCTCTTGGGAATGCCAGGACAAACCTGACCCAACGTTAATAGTGCCATGCCCGACACACGAGCAGTGGGATGCGGCCCTGACCAGCGACAACCTGGACCAGCAAGCCTGGATTATCCAGCTAGTCCGCAAGTCACCTGCTGCCAGCGGAGCCCTGGACTAGGGGCACCGACCACCCAGCTCCTGCGAATATTTACTGATTACATGCTCATTAAAAGTTTCTCTCTCTCTCTCTCTCGTAATGGTAGGTCAGCCGTTCTTGTTGTTCTTCTTCTTCTACTGCCTTGATATATGGCACATACCCACGACGGGGTTTTGGTCATTGTTCTGGTGGACGGCCAATTGTCCTACACATACTGAATTAGTGCATAAAGTAATTGTCAACAAAACAAAAACATAAGATATAAGATCACAAAAGTTATTGAACGAAAAAACATACGAAGCGAAAATTTGGATGTTTGTAAATTTGGATGAGGGTGGAATTGAATTCTCGAACCTCTTTGTCTTCTGCGTCATGCAGATTGTTGGCCGTGCAAGAAAACCAATATTAACAATCTCGGCCATGCATTTTTATTTTCAACTTTGATTTTTACATTGGTGCTATGTTTATGAAATGCTCCCACAATAACGCCATAGAAATTGATTTCACTCAGGGCTAGTATTTATGGCTTTAGTGTCATGAAGTCAAAATCGGACCATCATCGTCCACTGGCATTTTGAAGATCACGCGGAATTTCCAGCTACGGCCTGAAGTATAGACGTTTGTTTGAGCGGTGACTCAAAATATGTTTACTTTTGAAGTGTGGGAGATTTATAAAGCAATTTATTTTTACTTTCGCACTGAGAAGTGCGATATTTTGAATACTTTTGCAACTCTGCACAGGTGAGAAAGAATTCCATTTCAAGCTCAATACAGCGTCAAATCCTTCGTCTTAAATGGCTAAACAACGCATTTACGAGCAGTCTGGTTTCGTATGTTTTTTAAAAAGAATCGAATCATTATCTATTGTTGCCAGCATCGAGGGCACGTACACATGCTTCACTTTGGGTGGTGGAGTCAACGTGCCACACCGGCTTTTCAACACCCCTTAGGGGTGCCCACAGCAAGGACAGTGTGAAAAAGATGATAAATAAAAGTGTACGTTCATGATTGAATTTATTCCAACTCTTATTTTCTGCTGTTGCGGTTCCCCAATTTTACCATAGTCAATACTTGGCTTGATTTCAATATTCACCCTAATTGGCAGAGAAAATATCAATTTTTCTTTTTTAGAGAGCAGTTGTATACTTTTGATCTGAATGCTGCAAGTAATGATAGATGTCAGCCGTCCAGCAGTTTGAATAATATAATTATGACTGCAAAAATGCACGAGAAAGCATCTATGCAGGCAGGCAGGCAGGCTTGTAGGCTTGCAGGCGAGCAGTAGCAGCAAGCAGCAGCAGCTGAAAAAAAAAATAATACTACGAGAACACATTCAGTAATTGAGGACGGGGAAGATGAATATGAAAGAAGCCTAATCTTCTAAACTAATGGTTACTAGCGCTATCCAAGTGATATATCTTTCAAGAATAATATGTTGAGCACGAACTGTAGTACAGGTACCTTCTGCAAAAAAGGCCCACCCGCTTCCCTAAAAAAGCAACCCTTAATTCTCATCTTACGATATATGGCACTTTCAGGTGTTAGCATCAAAGTTATGTGATCAAAAAAAGGCGGCAGTGTGCAGGAAAGAAATCTGCGTTTCTTAATAACACCATGGTGTCCGGAATAGATCAGTTATGAAGAAACAATAAGGCGTCAGAGTGCAGGAAAGAACTCCGCGTTTTTATTAACACCATGGCGTCCGGACTAGATCAGATAAGAAATCAGATTACTGTAGTGGTCGCTTTGAACTGCTTCCTTTACTAGTTGGGGGGCGTGGCAGATCATATCGATGTGATTGGTCGCGTTGAATAGAGTAACCGCATCGCTTCCCAAGAAGTAGCCAGTCACTTTGGGACTCGCCTTCCAGCCTAGTTTGCCTCCAGAGTCTGAACAAAGAAGGTCACACTTGGTCCCCGTACAGGGGCACCTCCTGCTTGCGGTCCATGGCTCAGAAGTCCAGAGTTTGGATAGATGGTGACAGACCTCCATGAACGCCGAAAATCTAGCCATCAATGGCAGCACACAAAGGCAGGTAGTCCAAGGACTCTGCAAGGACTCTCTCTTTGTCTTCTGCCTCATGCAGATTGTTGGCCGTGCGAGAAAACCAATATTAACAATCTCGGCCATGCATTTTTATTTTCAACTTAGATTTTTACATTGGTGCTATCTTTATGAAATGCTTCCACAATAACGCCATAAAAATTGATTGCATTCAGGGCTACTATTTATGTCTTTAGTGTCATGAAGTCCAGATCGGACCATCATCGTCCACTGGTGTTTTGAAGATCACGCGGAATTTCCAGCTACGGCCTGAAGTACAGACGTTTGTTTGAGCGGTGACTCAAAATATGTTTACTTTTGAAGAGTGGGAGATTTATAAAGCAATTTATTTTTACTTTCGCACTGAGAAGTGCGATATTTTGAATACTTTCGCAACTCTGCACAGGTGAGAAAGAATTCCATTTCAAGCTCAATACAGCGTCACATCCTTCGTCTTAAATGGCTAAACAACGCATTTACGAGCAGACTGGTTTCGTATGTTTTTTAAAAAGAATCGAATCATTATCTATTGTTGCCAGCATCGAGGGCACGTACACATGCTTCACTTGGGGTGGTGGTGTCAACGGGCCACACCGGCTTTTCAACACCCCTTAGGGGTGCCCACAGCAAGGACAGTGTGAAAAAGATGATAAATAAAAGTGTACGTTCATGATTGAATTTATTCCAACTCTTATTTTCTGCTGTTGCGTTTCCCCAATATTACCATACTCAGTACTTGGCTTGATTTCAATATTCGCCCTAATTGGCAGAGAAAATATCAATTTTTCTTTTTTTAGGAGCAGTTGTATACTTTTGATCTGAATGCTGCAAGTAATGATAAATGTCAGCCGTCCAGCAGTTTGAATAATATAAGTATGTCTGCAAAAAAGCACGAGAAAGCCTCTATGCGGGCAGGCGGGCAGGCTTGCAGGCTTCCAGGCGAGCAGTAGCAGCAAGCAGCAGCAGCTGAAAAAAATAATACTACGAGAACACATTCAGTAATTGAGGACAGGGAAGATGAATATGAAAGAAGCCTAATCTTCTAAACTAATAGTTACTAGCGCTATCCAAGTGATATATCTTTCAACAAAAATATGTTGAGCACAAACTGTAGTGCAGGTGCCTTCTGCAATAAAGGCCCACCCGCTTCCCCTAAAAAAGCAACCCCTAATTCTCATCTTACGCTATATGGCACTTTCAGGTGTTAGCATCAAAATTATGTGATCAAGAAAAGGCGGCAGTGTGCAGGAAAGAAATCTGCGTGTCTTAATAACACCATGGTGTCCGGAATAGATCAATTATGAAGAAACAATAAGGCGTCAGAGTGCAGGAAAGAACTCCGCGTTTTTATTAGCACCATGGCGTCCGGACTAGATCAGATAAGAAATCAGATTACTGTAGTGGTCGCTTTGAACTGCTTCCTTTACTAGTTGGGGGGCGTGGCAGATCATATCGATGTGATTGGTCGCGTTGAATAGAGTAACCGCATCGCTTCCCAAGAGGTAGCCAGTCACTCTGGGACTCGCCTTCCAGCCTAGTTTGCCTTCAGAGTCTGACCAAAGAAGGTCACACTTGGTCCCCCTACAGGGGCACCTCCTGCTTGCGGTCCATGGCTCAGAAGTCCAGAGTTTGGATAGATGGTGACAGACCTCCATGAACGCAGAAAATTTTGCCATCGATGACAGCACACAAAGGCAGGTAGTCCAAGGACCCTGCAGCAACGCCACACAACAAGGCAATTGTAATTTCGCAACCACTCTTCACAAAAGCCGCATAGCATCGAAACATGTCGGCTGTCGTGGTTTCCCCTGATCAGTGTGATGCGTTCTGGGTAGCGTAAATTGATGGCTAGCAGCAAACGAAATATCTCTACACTGTGAAAGCTCTGGTCGACAAGTCTCCCATGAAAATGTAGTTGCTACTGGGGACCTCTCCACCAACTTCGAACAGTTCTTGTAGGTCATAAAACTGGCCGTGGATATCACCACATACGTTGACTGGTGAGTCCACCATCTGCAAGTTAGTCAATTTGATAAGAGTTTCCCGGGCTTTGCGCACACTAGCTTGTCCTCGAACTCAATAAGGAATTCGCACCTTCGCTGTTGCTCGATCTGGCTGTACAGATTAGTGCTGTCACCCATGCCTCCGCACATTTTCTTTGCTGTGTGATTGAAATCTGCTTACCGGTCTAAATATGAGGCAGGAAGCAGCCGAAGCACGTTGCCGAGTAGATCACGGCTGGACAGATTTCTGGAAGACCGAAAACCTCTTAATGGTAGGTCAGCCGTTCTTGTTCTTCTTCTTCTACTGCCTTGATATATGGCACATACCCACGACGGGGTTTTGGTCATTGTTCTGGTGGACGGCCAATTGTCCTACACATACTGAATTAGTGCATAAAGTAATTGTCAACAAAACAAAAACATAAGATTTAAGATCACAAAAGTTATTGAAACGAAAAAACATACGAAGCGAAAATTTGGATGTTTGTAAATTTGGATGAGGGTGGAATTGAATTCTCGAACCTCTTTGTCTTCTGCGTCATGCAGATTGTTGGCCGTGCAAGAAAACCAATATTAACAATCTCGGCCATGCATTTTTATTTTCAACTTAGATTTTTACAATGGTGCTATCATTATGAAATGCTCCCACAATAACGCCATAGAAATTGATTGCACTCAGGGCTAGTATTTATGGCTTTAGTGTCATGAAGACAAAATCGGACCATCATCGTCCACTGGCGTTTTGAAGATCACGCGGAATTTCCAGCTACGGCCTGAAGTATAGACGTTTGTTTGAGCAGTGACTCAAAATATGTTTACTTTTGAAGTGTGGGAGATTTATAAAGCAATTTATTTTTGCTTTCGCAATGAGAAGTGCGATATTTTAAATACTTTTGCAACTCTGCACAGGTGAGAAAGAATTCCATTTCAAGCTCAATACAGCGTCATATCCTTCATCTTAAATGGCTAAACAACGCATTTACGAGCAGTTTGGTTTTGTATGTTTTTTAAAAAGAATCGAAACATTATCTATTGTTGCCAGCATCGAGGGCACGTACACATGCTTCACTTGGGATGGTGGTGTCAACGTGCCACACCGGCTTTCCAACACCCCTTAGGGGTGCCCACAGCAAGGACAGTGCGAAAAAGATGATAAATAAAAATGTACGTTCATGATTGAATTTATTCCGACTCATTTTCTGCTGTTGCGATTCCCCAATATTACCATAGTCAGTACTTGGCTTGATATCAATATTCGCCCTAATTGGCAGAGAAAATATCAATTTTTCTTTTTTAGGAGCAGTTGTATACTTTTGATCTGAATGCTGCAAGTAATGATAAATATCAGCCGTCCAGCAGTTTGAATAATATAAGTATGTCTGCAAAAAAGCACGAGAAAGCCTCTATGCAGGCAGGCAGGCAGGCTTGCAGGCGAGCAGTAGCAGCAAGCAGCAGCAGCTGAAAAAAATAATACTACGAGAACACATTCAGTAATTGAGGACGGGGAAGATGAACATGAGTGAAGCCGAATCTGAACTAAAGGTTACTGGCGCTATCAAAGTGATATGGCTTTCAAGAAAAATATGTTGAGCACAAACTGTAGTACTGGTACCTTCTGCAATAAAGGCCCACCCGCTTCCCCTAAAAAAGCAACCCTTAATTCTCATCTTACGCTATATGGCACTTTCAGGTGTTAGCATCAAAATTATGTGATCAAGAAAAGGCGGCAGTGTGCTGGAAAGAAATCTGCGTGTCTTAATAACACCATGGTGTCCGGAATAGATCAATTATGAAGAAACAATAAGGCGTCAGAGTGCAGGAAAGAACTCCGCGTTTTTATTAACACCATGGCGTCCGGACTAGATCAGATAAGAAATCAGATTACTGTAGTGGTCGCTTTGAACTGCTTCCTTTACTAGTTGGGGGGCGTGGCAGATCATATCGATGTGATTGGTCGCGTTGAATAGTGTAACCGCATCGCTTCCCAAGAGGTAGCCAGTCACACTGGGACTCGCCTTCCAGCCTAGTTTGCCTCCAGAGTCTCACCAACGAAGGTCACACTTGGTCCCCCTACAGGGGCACCTCCTGCTTGCGGTCCATAGCTCAGAAGTCCAGAGTTTGGATAGATGGTGACAGACCTCCATGAACGCAGAAAATCTTGCCATCGATGAGAGCACACAAAGGCAGGTAGTCCAAGGACCCTGCAGCAACGCCAAACAACAAGGCAATTATAATTTCGCAACCACTCATCACAAAAGCCGCACCGCATCGAAACATGTCGGCTCTCGTGGTTTCCCCTGATCAGTGTGATGCGTTCTGGGTAGCGTAAATTGATGGCGAGCAGCAAACGAAATGTCTCTACACTGTGAAAGTTCTGGTCGACAAAGCCTCCCAGGAAGATGTAGTTGCTACTGGGGACCTCTCCACCAACTTTGAACAGTTCTTGCAGGTCATAAAACTGGCCGTGGATATCACCACATACGTTGACTGGTGAGTCCACCATCTGCAAGTTAGTCAATTTGATAAGAGTTTCCCGGGCTTTGCGCACACTAACTTGTCCTCGGACTCAATAAGGAATTCGCACCTTCGCTGTTGCTCGATCTGGCTGTACAGATTAGTGCTGTCACCCATGCCTCCGCACATTTTCTTTGCGGTCTGATTGAAATCTACTTACCGGTCTAAATATGAGACTGGAAGCAGCCGGAGCACGTTGCCGAGTAGATCACGGCTGGACAGATTTCTAGAAGAACGAAAGCGTCGTAATGGTAGGTCAGCCGTTCTTGTTGTTCTTCTTCTTCTACTGCCTTGATATATGGCACATACCCACGACGGGGTTTGGTCATTGTTCTGGTGGACGGCCAATTGTCCTACACATACTGAATTAGTGCATAAAGTAATTGTCAACAAAACAAAAACATAAGATTTAAGATCACAAAAGTTATTGAACCAAAAAAAAAATACTAAGCGAAAATTTGGATGTTTGTAAATTTGGATGAGGGTGGAATTGAATTCTCGAACCTCTTTGTCTTCTGCCTCATGCAGATTGTTGGCCGTGCGGGAAAACCAATATTAACAATCTCGGCCATGCATTTTTATTTTCAACTTAGATTTTTACATTGGTGCTATCTTTATGAAATGCTCCCACAATAACGCCATAGAAATTGATTGCATTCAGGGCTACTATTTATGTCTTTAGTGTCATGAAGTCCAGATCGGACCATCATCGTCCACTGGTGTTTTGAAGATCACGCGGAATTTCCAGCTACGGCCTGAAGTACAGACGTTTGTTTGAGCGGTGACTCAAAATATGTTTACTTTTGAAGAGTGGGAGATTTATAACGCAATTTATTTTTACTTTCGCACTGAGAAGTGCGATATATTGAATACTTTTGCAGCTCTGCACAGGTGAGAAAGAATTCCATTTCAAGCTCAATACAGCGTCACATCCTTCGTCTTAAAAGGCTAAACAACGCATTTACGAGCAGTTTGGTTTCGTATGTTTTTTAAAAAGAATCGAAACTTTATCTATTGTTGCCAGCATTGAGGGTACGTACACATGCTTCACTTGGAGTGGTGGTGTCAACGTGCCACACCAGCCTTCAACACCCCTTAGGGGTGCGCACAGCAAGGACAGTGTGAAAAAGATGATAAATAAAAGTGTACGTTCATGATTGAATTTATTCCAACTCTTATTTTCTGCTGTTGCGGTTCCCCAATATTACCATAGTCAGTACTTGGCTTGATTTCAATAGTCGCCCTAATTGGCAGAGAAAATATCAATTTTTCTTTTTTTAGGAGCAGTTGTATACTTTTGATCTGAATGCTGCAAGTAATGATAAATGTCAGCCGTCCAGCAGTTTGAATAATATAAGTATGTCTGCAAAAAAGCACGAGAAAGCCTCTATGCGGGCAGGCAGGCAGGCTTGCAGGCTTCCAGGCGAGCAGTAGCAGCAAGCAGCAGCAGCTGAAAAAAATAATACTACGAGAACACATTCAGTAATTGAGGACAGGGAAGATGAATATGAAAGAAGCCTAATCTTCTAAACTAATAGTTACTAGCGCTATCCAAGTGATATATCTTTCAACAAAAATATGTTGAGCACAAACTGTAGTGCAGGTGCCTTCTGCAATAAAGGCCCACCCGCTTCCCCTAAAAAAACAACCCCTAATTCTCATCTTACGCTATATGGCACTTTCAGGTGTTAGCATCAAAATTATGTGATCAAGAAAAGGCGGCAGTGTGCAGGAAAGAAATCTGCGTGTCTTAATAACACCATGGTGTCCAGAATAGATCAATTATGAAGAAACAATAAGGCGTCAGAGTGCAGGAAAGAACTCCGCGTTTTTATTAACACCATGGCGTCCGCACTAGATCAGATAAGAAATCAGATTACTGTAGTGGTCGCTTTGAACTGCTTCCTTTACTAGTTGGGGGGCGTGGCAGATCATATCGATGTGTTTGGTCGCGTTGAATAGAGTGACCGCATCGCTTCCCAAGAGGTAGCCAGTCACTCTGGGACTCGTCTTCCAGCCTAGTTTGCCTCCAGAGTCTGACCAAAGAAGGTCACACTTGGTCCCCCTACAGGGGCACCTCCTGCTTGCGCTCCATGGCTCAGAAGTCCAGAGTTTGGATAGATGGTGACAGACCTCCATGAACGCAGAAAATTTTGCCATCGATGACAGCACACAAAGGCAGGTAGTCCAAGGACCCTGCAGCAACGCCACACAACAAGGCAATTGTAATTTCGCAACCACTCATCACAAAAGCCGCATAGCATCGAAACATGTCGGCTGTCGTGGTTTCCCCTGATCAGTGTGATGCGTTCTGGGTAGCGTAAATTGATGGCGAGCAGCAAACGAAATGTCTCTACACTGTGAAAGTTCTGGTCGACAGTCTCCCATGAAGATTTAGTTGCTACTGGGGACCTCTCCACCAACTTCGAACAGTTCTTGTAGGTCATAAAACTGGCCGTGGATATCACCACATACGTTGACTGGTGAGTCCACCATCTGCAAGTTAGTCAATTTGATAAGAGTTTCCCGGGCTTTGCGCACACTAACTTGTCCTCGAACTCAATAAGGAATTCGCACCTTCGCTGTTGCTCGATCTGGCTGTACAGATTAGTGCTGTCACCCATGCCTCCGCACATTTTCTTTGCTGTGTGATTGAAATCTGCTTACCGGTCTAAATATGAGGCAGGAAGCAGCCGAAGCACGTTGCCGAGTAGATCACGGCTGGACAGATTTCTGGAAGACCGAAAACCTCTTAATGGTAGGTCAGCCGTTCTTGTTCTTCTTCTTCTACTGCCTTGATATATGGCACATACCCACGACGGGGTTTTGGTCATTGTTCTGGTGGACGGCCAATTGTCCTACACATACTGAATTAGTGCATAAAGTAATTGTCAACAAAACAAAAACATAAGATTTAAGATCACAAAAGTTATTGAAACGAAAAAACATACGAAGCGAAAATTTGGATGTTTGTAAATTTGGATGAGGGTGGAATTGAATTCTCGAACCTCTTTGTCTTCTGCGTCATGCAGATTGTTGGCCGTGCAAGAAAACCAATATTAACAATCTCGGCCATGCATTTTTATTTTCAACTTAGATTTTTACAATGGTGCTATCATTATGAAATGCTCCCACAATAACGCCATAGAAATTGATTGCACTCAGGGCTAGTATTTATGGCTTTAGTGTCATGAAGACAAAATCGGACCATCATCGTCCACTGGCGTTTTGAAGATCACGCGGAATTTCCAGCTACGGCCTGAAGTATAGACGTTTGTTTGAGCAGTGACTCAAAATATGTTTACTTTTGAAGTGTGGGAGATTTATAAAGCAATTTATTTTTGCTTTCGCAATGAGAAGTGCGATATTTTAAATACTTTTGCAACTCTGCACAGGTGAGAAAGAATTCCATTTCAAGCTCAATACAGCGTCATATCCTTCATCTTAAATGGCTAAACAACGCATTTACGAGCAGTTTGGTTTTGTATGTTTTTTAAAAAGAATCGAAACATTATCTATTGTTGCCAGCATCGAGGGCACGTACACATGCTTCACTTGGGATGGTGGTGTCAACGTGCCACACCGGCTTTCCAACACCCCTTAGGGGTGCCCACAGCAAGGACAGTGCGAAAAAGATGATAAATAAAAATGTACGTTCATGATTGAATTTATTCCGACTCATTTTCTGCTGTTGCGGTTCCCCAATATTACCATAGTCAGTACTTGGCTTGATATCAATATTCGCCCTAATTGGCAGAGAAAATATCAATTTTTCTTTTTTAGGAGCAGTTGTATACTTTTGATCTGAATGCTGCAAGTAATGATAAATATCAGCCGTCCAGCAGTTTGAATAATATAAGTATGTCTGCAAAAAAGCACGAGAAAGCCTCTATGCAGGCAGGCAGGCAGGCTTGCAGGCGAGCAGTAGCAGCAAGCAGCAGCAGCTGAAAAAAATAATACTACGAGAACACATTCAGTAATTGAGGACGGGGAAGATGAACATGAGTGAAGCCAAATCTGAACTAAAGGTTACTAGCGCTATCCAAGTGATATAGCTTTCAAGAAAAATATGTTGAGCACAAACTGTAGTACTGGTACCTTCTGCAATAAAGGCCCACCCGCTTCCCCTAAAAAAGCAACCCTTAATTCTCATCTTACGCTATATGGCACTTTCAGGTGTTAGCATCAAAATTATGTGATCAAGAAAAGGCGGCAGTGTGCTGGAAAGAAATCTGCGTGTCTTAATAACACCATGGTGTCCGGAATAGATCAATTATGAAGAAACAATAAGGCGTCAGAGTGCAGGAAAGAACTCCGCGTTTTTATTAACACCATGGCGTCCGGACTAGATCAGATAAGAAATCAGATTACTGTAGTGGTCGCTTTGAACTGCTTCCTTTACTAGTTGGGGGGCGTGGCAGATCATATCGATGTGATTGGTCGCGTTGAATAGTGTAACCGCATCGCTTCCCAAGAGGTAGCCAGTCACTCTGGGACTCGCCTTCCAGCCTAGTTTGCCTCCAGAGTCTCACCAACGAAGGTCACACTTGGTCCCCCTACAGGGGCACCTCCTGCTTGCGGTCCATAGCTCAGAAGTCCAGAGTTTGGATAGATGGTGACAGACCTCCATGAACGCAGAAAATCTTGCCATCGATGACAGCACACAAAGGCAGGTAGTCCAAGGACCCTGCAGCAACGCCACACAACAAGGCAATTGTAATTTCGCAACCACTCATCACAAAAGCCGCATAGCATCGAAACATGTCAGCTGTCGTGGTTTCCCCTGATCAGTGTGATGCGTTCTGGGTAGCGTAAATTTATGGCGAGCAGCAAACGAAATGTCTCTACACTGTGAAAGTTCTGGTCGACAAAGCCTCCCAGGAAGATGTAGTTGCTACTGGGGACCTCTCCACCAACTTTGAACAGTTCTTGCAGGTCATAAAACTGGCCGTGGATATCACCACATACGTTGACTGGTGAGTCCACCATCTGCAAGTTAGTCAATTTGATAAGAGTTTCCCGGGCTTTGCGCACACTAACTTGTCCTCGGACTCAATAAGGAATTCGCACCTTCGCTGTTGCTCGATCTGGCTGTACAGATTAGTGCTGTCACCCATGCCTCCGCACATTTTCTTTGCGGTCTGATTGAAATCTACTTACCGGTCTAAATATGAGACTGGAAGCAGCCGGAGCACGTTGCCGAGTAGATCACGGCTGGACAGATTTCTAGAAGAACGAAAGCGTCGTAATGGTAGGTCAGCCGTTCTTGTTGTTCTTCTTCTTCTACTGCCTTGATATATGGCACATACCCACGACGGGGTTTGGTCATTGTTCTGGTGGACGGCCAATTGTCCTACACATACTGAATTAGTGCATAAAGTAATTGTCAACAAAACAAAAACATAAGATTTAAGATCACAAAAGTTATTGAACCAAAAAAAAAATACTAAGCGAAAATTTGGATGTTTGTAAATTTGGATGAGGGTGGAATTGAATTCTCGAACCTCTTTGTCTTCTGCCTCATGCAGATTGTTGGCCGTGCGGGAAAACCAATATTAACAATCTCGGCCATGCATTTTTATTTTCAACTTAGATTTTTACATTGGTGCTATCTTTATGAAATGCTCCCACAATAACGCCATAGAAATTGATTGCATTCAGGGCTACTATTTATGTCTTTAGTGTCATGAAGTCCAGATCGGACCATCATCGTCCACTGGTGTTTTGAAGATCACGCGGAATTTCCAGCTACGGCCTGAAGTACAGACGTTTGTTTGAGCGGTGACTCAAAATATGTTTACTTTTGAAGAGTGGGAGATTTATAAAGCAATTTATTTTTACTTTCGCACTGAGAAGTGCGATATTTTGAATACTTTTGCAACTCTGCACAGGTGAGAAAGAATTCCATTTCAAGCTCAATGCAGCGTCACATCCTTCGTCTTAAAAGGCTAAACAACGCATTTACGAGCAGTTTGGTTTCGTATGTTTTTTAAAAAGAATCGAAACTTTATCTATTGTTGCCAGCATCGAGGGTACGTACACATGATTCACTTGGGGTGGTGGTGTCAACGTGCCACACCAGCCTTCAACACCCCTTAGGGGTGCGCACAGCAAGGACAGTGTGAAAAAGATGATAAATAAAAGTGTACGTTCATGATTGAATTTATTCCAACTCTTATTTTCTGCTGTTGCGGTTCCCCAATATTACCATAGTCAGTACTTGGCTTGATTTCAATAGTCGCCCTAATTGGCAGAGAAAATATCAATTTTTCTTTTTTTAGGAGCAGTTGTATACTTTTGATCTGAATGCTGCAAGTAATGATAAATGTCAGCCGTCCAGCAGTTTGAATAATATAAGTATGTCTGCAAAAAAGCACGAGAAAGCCTCTATGCGGGCAGGCAGGCAGGCTTGCAGGCTTCCAGGCGAGCAGTAGCAGCAAGCAGCAGCAGCTGAAAAAAATAATACTACGAGAACACATTCAGTAATTGAGGACAGGGAAGATGAATATGAAAGAAGCCTAATCTTCTAAACTAATAGTTACTAGCGCTATCCAAGTGATATATCTTTCAACAAAAATATGTTGAGCACAAACTGTAGTGCAGGTGCCTTCTGCAATAAAGGCCCACCCGCTTCCCCTAAAAAAGCAACCCCTAATTCTCATCTTACGCTATATGGCACTTTCAGGTGTTAGCATCAAAATTATGTGATCAAGAAAAGGCGGCAGTGTGCAGGAAAGAAATCTGCGTGTTTTAATAACACCATGGTGTCCGGAATAGATCAATTATGAAGAAACAATAAGGCGTCAGAGTGCAGGAAAGAACTCCGCGTTTTTATTAGCACCATGGCGTCCGGACTAGATCAGATAAGAAATCAGATTACTGTAGTGGTCGCTTTGAACTGCTTCCTTTACTAGTTGGGGGGCGTGGCAGATCATATCGATGTGATTGGTCGCGTTGAATAGAGTAACCGCATCGCTTCCCAAGAGGTAGCCAGTCACTCTGGGACTCGCCTTCCAGCCTAGTTTGCCTTCAGAGTCTGACCAAAGAAGGTCACACTTGGTCCCCCTACAGGGGCACCTCCTGCTTGCGGTCCATGGCTCAGAAGTCCAGAGTTTGGATAGATGGTGACAGACCTCCATGAACGCAGAAAATTTTGCCATCGATGACAACACACAAAGGCAGGTAGTCCAAGGACCCTGCAGCAATGCCACACAACAAGGCAATTGTAATTTCGCAACCACTCTTCACAAAAGCCGCATAGCATCGAAACATGTCGGCTGTCGTGGTTTCCCCTGATCAGTGTGATGCGTTCTGGGTAGCGTAAATTGATGGCTAGCAGCAAACGAAATATCTCTACACTGTGAAAGCTCTGGTCGACAAAGTCTCCCATGAAGATGTAGTTGCTACTGGGGACCTCTCCACCAACTTCGAACAGTTCTTGTAGGTCATAAAACTGGCCGTGGATATCACCACATACGTTGACTGGTGAGTCCACCATCTGCAAGTTAGTCAATTTGATAAGAGTTTCCCGGGCTTTGCGCACACTAACTTGTCCTCGAACTCAATAAGGAATTCGCACCTTCGTTGTTGCTCGATCTGGCTGTACAGATTAGTGCTGTCACCCATGCCTCCGCACATTTTCTTTGCTGTGTGATTGAAATCTGCTTACCGGTCTAAATATGAGGCAGGAAGCAGCCGAAGCTCGTTGCCGAGTAGATCACGGCTGGACAGATTTCTGGAAGACCGAAAACCTCGTAATGGTAGGTCAGCCGTTCTTGTTGTTCTTCTTCTTCTACTGCCTTGATATATGGCACATACCCACGACGGGGTTTTGGTCATTGTTCTGGTGGACGGCCAATTGTCCTACACATACTGAATTAGTGCATAAAGTAATTGTCAACAAAACAAAAACATAAGATTTAAGATCACAAAAGTTATTGAAACGAAAAAACATACGAAGCGAAAATTTGGATGTTTGTAAATTTGGATTAGGGTGGAATTGAATTCTCGAACCTCTTTGTCTTCTGCGTCATGCAGATTGTTGGCCGTGCAAGAAAACCAATATTAACAATCTCGGCCATGCATTTTTATTTTCAACTTTGATTTTTACATTGGTGCTATCTTTATGAAATGCTCCCACAATAACGCCATAGAAATTGATTTCACTCAGGGCTAGTATTTATGGCTTTAGTGTCATGAAGTCAAAATCGAACCATCATCGTCCACTGGCATTTTGAAGATCACGCGGAATTTCCAGCTACGGCCTGAAGTATAGACGTTTGTTTGAGCGGTAACTCAAAATATGTTTACTTTTGAAGTGTGGGAGATTTATAAAGCAATTTATTTTTACTTTCGCACTGAGAAGTGCGATATTTTGAATACTTTTGCAACTCTGCACAGGTGAGAAAGAATTCCATTTCAAGCTCAATGCAGCGTCACATCCTTCGTCTTAAAAGGCTAAACAACGCATTTACGAGCAGTTTGGTTTCGTATGTTTTTTAAAAAGAATCGAAACTTTATCTATTGTTGCCAGCATCGAGGGTACGTACACATGCTTCACTTGGGGTGGTGGTGTCAACGTGCCACACCAGCCTTCAACACCCCTTAGGGGTGCGCACAGCAAGGACAGTGTGAAAAAGATGATAAATAAAAGTGTACGTTCATGATTGAATTTATTCCAACTCTTATTTTCTGCTGTTGCGGTTCCCCAATATTACCATAGTCAGTACTTGGCTTGATTTCAATAGTCGCCCTAATTGGCAGAGAAAATATCAATTTTTCTTTTTTTTAGGAGCAGTTGTATACTTTTGATCTGAATGCTGCAAGTAATGATAAATGTCAGCCGTCCAGCAGTTTGAATAATATAAGTATGTCTGCAAAAAAGCACGAGAAAGCCTCTATGCGGGCAGGCAGGCAGGCTTGCAGGCTTCCAGGCGAGCAGTAGCAGCAAGCAGCAGCAGCTGAAAAAAATAATACTACGAGAACACATTCAGTAATTGAGGACAGGGAAGATGAATATGAAAGAAGCCTAATCTTCTAAACTAATAGTTACTAGCGCTATCCAAGTGATATATCTTTCAACAAAAATATGTTGAGCACAAACTGTAGTGCAGGTGCCTTCTGCAATAAAGGCCCACCCGCTTCCCCTAAAAAAGCAACCCCTAATTCTCATCTTACGCTATATGGCACTTTCAGGTGTTAGCATCAAAATTATGTGATCAAGAAAAGGCGGCAGTGTGCAGGAAAGAAATCTGCGTGTTTTAATAACACCATGGTGTCCGGAATAGATCAATTATGAAGAAACAATAAGGCGTCAGAGTGCAGGAAAGAACTCCGCGTTTTTATTAGCACCATGGCGTCCGGACTAGATCAGATAAGAAATCAGATTACTGTAGTGGTCGCTTTGAACTGCTTCCTTTACTAGTTGGGGGGCGTGGCAGATCATATCGATGTGATTGGTCGCGTTGAATAGAGTAACCGCATCGCTTCCCAAGAGGTAGCCAGTCACTCTGGGACTCGCCTTCCAGCCTAGTTTGCCTTCAGAGTCTGACCAAAGAAGGTCACACTTGGTCCCCCTACAGGGGCACCTCCTGCTTGCGGTCCATGGCTCAGAAGTCCAGAGTTTGGATAGATGGTGACAGACCTCCATGAACGCAGAAAATTTTGCCATCGATGACAGCACACAAAGGCAGGTAGTCCAAGGACCCTGCAGCAACGCCACACAACAAGGCAATTGTAATTTCGCAACCACTCTTCACAAAAGCCGCATAGCATCGAAACATGTCGGCTGTCGTGGTTTCCCCTGATCAGTGTGATGCGTTCTGGGTAGCGTAAATTGATGGCAAGCAGCAAACGAAATATCTATACACTGTGAAAGCTCTGGTCGACAAAGTCTCCCATGAAGATGTAGTTGCTACTGGGGACCTCTCCACCAACTTCGAACAGTTCTTGTAGGTCATAAAACTGGCCGTGGATATCACCACATACGTTGACTGGTGAGTCCACCATCTGCAAGTTAGTCAATTTCATAAGAGTTTCCCGGGCTTTGCGCACACTAACTTGTCCTCGAACTCAATAAGGAATTCGCACCTTCGCTGTTGCTCGATCTGGCTGTACAGATTAGTGCTGTCACCCATGCCTCCGCACATTTTCTTTGCTGTGTGATTGAAATCTGCTTACCGGTCTAAATATGAGGCAGGAAGCAGCCGAAGCACGTTGCCGAGTAGATCACGGCTGGACAGATTTCTGGAAGACCGAAAACCTCGTAATGGTAGGTCAGCCGTTCTTGTTGTTCTTCTTCTTCTACTGCCTTGATATATGGCACATACCCACGACGTGGTTTTGGTCATTGTTCTGGTGGACGGCCAATTGTCCTACACATACTGAATTAGTGCATAAAGTAATTGTCAACAAAACAAAAACATAAGATTTAAGATCACAAAAGTTATTGAAACGAAAAAACATACGAAGCGAAAATTTGGATGTTTGTAAATTTGGATTAGGGTGGAATTGAATTCTCGAACCTCTTTGTCTTCTGCGTCATGCAGATTGTTGGCCGTGCAAGAAAACCAATATTAACAATCTCGGCCATGCATTTTTATTTTCAACTTTGATTTTTACATTGGTGCTATCTTTATGAAATGCTCCCACAATAACGCCATAGAAATTGATTTCACTCAGGGCTAGTATTTATGGCTTTAGTGTCATGAAGTCAAAATCGGACCATCATCGTCCACTGGCATTTTGAAGATCACGCGGAATTTCCAGCTACGGCCTGAAGTATAGACGTTTGTTTGAGCGGTGACTCAAAATATGTTTACTTTTGAAGTGTGGGAGATTTATAAAGCAATTTATTTTTACTTTCGCACTGAGAAGTGCGATATTTTGAATACTTTTGCAACTCTGCACAGGTGAGAAAGAATTCCATTTCAAGCTCAATACAGCGTCACATCCTTCGTCTTAAATGGCTAAACAACGCATTTACGAGCAGTCTGGTTTCGTATGTTTTTTAAAAAGAATCGAATCATTATCTATTGTTGCCAGCATCGAGGGCACGTACACATGCTTCACTTTGGGTGGTGGAGTCAACGTGCCACACCGGCTTTTCAACACCCCTTAGGGGTGCCCACAGCAAGGACAGTGTGAAAAAGATGATAAATAAAAGTGTACGTTCATGATTGAATTTATTCCAACTCTTATTTTCTGCTGTTGCGGTTCCCCAATATTACCATAGTCAATACTTGGCTTGATTTCAATATTCACCCTAATTGGCAGAGAAAATAACAATTTTTCTTTTTTTAAGAGCAGTTGTATACTTTTGATCTGAATGCTGCAAGTAATGATAGATGTCAGCCGTCCAGCAGTTTGAATAATATAATTATGACTGCAAAAATGCACGAGAAAGCCTCTATGAAGGCAGGCAGGCAGGCTTGTAGGCTTGCAGGCGAGCAGTAGCAGCAAGCAGCAGCAGCTGAAAAAAAAAATAATACTACGAGAACACATTCAGTTACTGAGGACGGGGAAGATGAATATGAAAGAAGCCTAATCTTCTAAACTAATGTTTACTAGCGCTATCCAAGTGATATATCTTTCAAGAATAAAATGTTGAGCACGAACTGTAGTACAGGTACCTTCTGCAATAAAGGCCCACCCGCTTCCCTAAAAAAGCAACCCTTAATTCTCATCTTACGATATATGGCACTTTCAGGTGTTAGCATCAAAGTTATGTGATCAAAAAAAGGCGGCAGTGTGCAGGAAAGAAATCTGCGTTTCTTAATAACACCATGGTGTCCGGAATAGATCAGTTATGAAGAAACAATAAGGCGTCAGAGTGCAGGAAAGAACTCCGCGTTTTTATTAATACCATGGCGTCCGGACTAGATCAGATAAGAAATCAGATTACTGTAGTGGTCGCTTTGAACTGCTTCCTTTACTAGTTGGGGGGCGTGGCAGATCATATCGATGTGATTGGTCGCGTTGAATAGAGTGACCGCATCGCTTCCCAAGAGGTAGCCAGTCACTCTGGGACTCGTCTTACAGCCTAGTTTGCCTCCAGAGTCTGACCAAAGAAGGTCACACTTGGTCCCCCTACAGGGGCACCTCCTGCTTGCGGTCCATGGCTCAGAAGTCCAGAGTTTGGATAGATGGTGACAGACCTCCATGAACGCAGAAAATCTTGCCATCGATGACAGCACACAAAGGCAGGTAGTCCAAGGACCCTGCAGCAACGCCACACAACAAGGCAATTGTAATTTCGCAACCACTCATCACAAAAGCCGCATAGCATCGAAACATGTCGGCTGTCGTGGTTTCCCCTGATCAGTGTGATGCGTTCTGGGTAGCGTAAATTTATGGCGAGCAGCAAACGAAATGTCTCTACACTGTGAAAGTTCTGGTCGACAAAGCCTCCCAGGAAGATGTAGTTGCTACTGGGGACCTCTCCACCAACTTTGAACAGTTCTTGCAGGTCATAAAACTGGCCGTGGATATCACCCCATACATTGACTGGTGAGTCCACCATCTGCAAGTTAGTCAATTTGATAAGAGTTTCCCGGGCTTTGCGCACACTAACTTGTCCTCGGACTCAATAAGGAATTCGCACCTTCGCTGTTGCTCGATCTGGCTGTACAGATTAGTGCTGTCACCCATGCCTCCGCACATTTTCTTTGCGGTCTGATTGAAATCTACTTACCGGTCTAAATATGAGACTGGAAGCAGCCGGAGCACGTTGCCGAGTAGATCACGGCTGGACAGATTTCTAGAAGAACGAAAGCGTCGTAATGGTAGGTCAGCCGTTCTTGTTGTTCTTCTTCTACTGCCTTGATATATGGCACATACCCACGACGGGGTTTGGTCATTGTTCTGGTGGACGGCCAATTGTCCTACACATACTGAATTAGTGCATAAAGTAATTGTCAACAAAACAAAAACATAAGATTTAAGATCACAAAAGTTATTGAACCAAAAAAAATACTAAGCGAAAATTTGGATGTTTGTAAATTTGGATGAGGGTGGAATTGAATTCTCGAACCTCTTTGTCTTCTGCCTCATGCATATTGTTGGCCGTGCGAGAAAACCAATATTAACAATCTCGGCCATGCATTTTTATTTTCAACTTAGATTTTTACATTGGTGCTATCTTTATGAAATGCTCCCACAATAACGCCATAGAAATTGATTGCATTCAGGGCTACTATTTATGTCTTTAGTGTCATGAAGTCCAGATCGGACCATCATCGTCCACTGGTGTTTTGAAGATCACGCGGAATTTCCAGCTACGGCCTGAAGTACAGACGTTTGTTTGAGCGGTGACTCAAAATATGTTTACTTTTGAAGAGTGGGAGATTTTTACTTTCGCACTGAGAAGTGCGATATTTTGAATACTTTTGCAACTCTGCACAGGTGAGAAAGAATTCCATTTGAAGCTCAATGCAGCGTCACATCCTTCGTCTTAAAAGGCTAAACAACGCATTTACGAGCAGTTTGGTTTCGTATGTTTTTTAAAAAGAATCGAAACTTTATCTATTGTTGCCAGCATCGACGGTACGTACACATGCTTCACTTGGGGTGGTGGTGTCAACGTGCCACACCAGCCTTCAACACCCCTTAGGGGTGCGCACAGCAAGGACAGTGTGAAAAAGATGATAAATAAAAGTGTACGTTCATGATTGAATTTATTCCAACTCTTATTTACTGCTGTTGCGGTTCCCCAATATTACCATAGTCAGTACTTGGCTTGATTTCAATAGTCGCCCTAATTGGCAGAGAAAATATCAATTTTTCTTTTTTTAGGAGCAGTTGTATACTTTTGATGTGAATGCTGCAAGTAATGATAAATGTCAGCCGTCCAGCAGTTTGAATAATATAAGTATGTCTGCAAAAAAGCACGAGAAAGCCTCTATGCGGGCAGGCAGGCAGGCTTGCAGGCTTCCAGGCGAGCAGTAGCAGCAAGCAGCAGCAGCTGAAAAAAATAATACTACGAGAACACATTCAGTAATTGAGGACAGGGAAGATGAATATGAAAGAAGCCTAATCTTCTAAACTAATAGTTACTAGCGCTATCCAAGTGATATATCTTTCAACAAAAATATGTTGAGCACAAACTGTAGTGCAGGTGCCTTCTGCAATAAAGGCCCACCCGCTTCCCCTAAAAAAGCAACCCCTAATTCTCATCTTACGCTATATGGCACTTTCAGGTGTTAGCATCAAAATTATGTGATCAAGAAAAGGCGGCAGTGTGCAGGAAAGAAATCTGCGTGTCTTAATAACACCATGGTGTCCGGAATAGATCAATTATGAAGAAACAATAAGGCGTCAGAGTGCAGGAAAGAACTCCGCATTTTTATTAGCACCATGGCGTCCGGACTAGATCAGATAAGAAATCAGATTACTGTAGTGGTCGCTTTGAACTGCTTCCTTTACTAGTTGGGGGGCGTGGCAGATCATATCGATGTGATTGGTCGCGTTGTATAGAGTAACCGCATCGCTTCCCAAGAGGTAGCCAGTCACTCTGGGACTCGCCTTCCAGCCTAGTTTGCCTTCAGAGTCTGACCAAAGAAGGTCACACTTGGTCCCCCTACAGGGGCACCTCCTGCTTGCGGTCCATGGCTCAGAAGTCCAGAGTTTGGATAGATGGTGACAGACCTCCATGAACGCAGAAAATTTTGCCATCGATGACAGCACACAAAGGCAGGTAGTCCAAGGACCCTGCAGCAACGCCACACAACAAGGCAATTGTAATTTCGCAACCACTCATCACAAAAGCCGCATAGCATCGAAACATGTCGGCTGTCGTGGTTTCCCCTGATCAGTGTGATGCGTTCTGGGTAGCGTAAATTGATGGCTAGCAGCAAACGAAATATCTCTACACTGTGAAAGCTCTGGTCGACAAAGTCTCCCATGAAGATGTAGTTGCTACTGGGGACCTCTCCACCAACTTCGAACAGTTCTTGTAGGTCATAAAACTGGCCGTGGATATCACCACATACGTTGACTGGTGAGTCCACCATCTGCAAGTTAGTCAATTTGATAAGAGTTTCCCGGGCTTTGCGCACACTAACTTGTCCTCGAACTCAATAAGGAATTCGCACCTTCGCTGTTGCTCGATCTGGCTGTACAGATTAGTGCTGTCACCCATGCCTCCGCACATTTTCTTTGCTGTGTGATTGAAATCTGCTTACCGGTCTAAATATGAGGCAGGAAGCAGCCGAAGCACGTTGCCGAGTAGATCACGGCTGGACAGATTTCTGGAAGACCGAAAACCTCGTAATGGTAGGTCAGCCGTTCTTGTTGTTCTTCTTCTACTGCCTTGATATATGGCACATACCCACGACGGGGCTTTGGTCATTGTTCTGGTGGACGGCCAATTGTCCTACACATACTGAATTAGTGCATAAAGTAATTGTCAACAAAACAAAAACATAAGATTTAAGATCACAAAAGTTATTGAAACGAAAAACATACGAAGCGAAAATTTGGATGTTTGTAAATTTGGATTAGGGTGGAATTGAATTCTCGAACCTCTTTGTCTTCTGCGTCATGCAGATTGTTGGCAGTGCAAGAAAACCAATATTAACAATCTCGGCCATGCATTTTTATTTTCAACTTTGATTTTTACATTGGTGCTATCTTTATGAAATGCTCCCACAATAACGCCATAGAAATTGATTTCACTCAGGGCTAGTATTTATGGCTTTAGTGTCATGAAGTCAAAATCGGACCATCATCGTCCACTGGCATTTTGAAGATCACGCGGAATTTCCAGCTACGGCCTGAAGTATAGACGTTTGTTTGAGCGGTGACTCAAAATATGTTTACTTTTGAAGTGTGGGAGATTTATAAAGCAATTTATTTTTACTTTCGCACTGAGAAGTGCGATATTTTGAATACTTTTGCAACTCTGCACAGGTGAGAAAGAATTCCATTTCAAGCTCAATACAGCGTCACATCCTTCGTCTTAAATGGCTAAACAACGCATTTACGAGCAGTCTGGTTTCGTATGTTTTTTAAAAAGAATCGAATCATTATCTATTGTTGCCAGCATCGAGGGCACGTACACATGCTTCACTTTGGGTGGTGGAGTCAACGTGCCACACCGGCTTTTCAACACCCCTTAGGGGTGCCCACAGCAAGGACAGTGTGAAAAAGATGATAAATAAAAGTGTACGTTCATGATTGAATTTATTCCAACTCTTATTTTCTCCTGTTGCGGTTCCCCAATATTACCATAGTCAATCCTTGGCTTGATTTCAATATTCACCCTAATTGGCAGAGAAAATATCAATTTTTCTTTTTTTAAGAGCAGTTGTATACTTTTGATCTGAATGCTGCAAGTAATGATAGATGTCAGCCGTCCAGCAGTTTGAATAATATAATTATGACTGCAAAAATGCACGAGAAAGCCTCTATGAAGGCAGGCAGGCAGGCTTGTAGGCTTGCAGGCGAGCTGTAGCAGCAAGCAGCAGCAGCTGAAAAAAAAAATAATACTACGAGAACACATTCAGTTACTGAGGACGGGGAAGATGAATATGAAAGAAGCCTAATCTTCTAAACTAATGTTTACTAGCGCTATCCAAGTGATATATCTTTCAAGAATAAAATGTTGAGCACGAACTGTAGTACAGGTACCTTCTGCAATAAAGGCCCACCCGCTTCCCTAAAAAAGCAACCCTTAATTCTCATCTTACGATATATGGCACTTTCAGGTGTTAGCATCAAAGTTATGTGATCAATAAAAGGCGGCAGTGTGCAGGAAAGAAATCTGCGTTTCTTAATAACACCATGGTGTCCGGAATAGATCAGTTATGAAGAAACAATAAGGCGTCAGAGTGCAGGAAAGAACTCCGCGTTTTTATTAATACCATGGCGTCCGGACTAGATCAGATAAGAAATCAGATTACTGTAGTGGTCGCTTTGAACTGCTTCCTTTACTAGTTGGGGGGCGTGGCAGATCATATCGATGTGATTGGTCGCGTTGAATAGAGTGACCGCATCGCTTCCCAAGAGGTAGCCATTCACTCTGGGACTCGTCTTACAGCCTAGTTTGCCTCCAGAGTCTGACCAAAGAAGGTCACACTTGGTCCCCCTACATGGGCACCTCCTGCTTGCGGTCCATGGCTCAGAAGTCCAGAGTTTGGATAGATGGTGACAGACCTCCATGAACGCAGAAAATCTTGCCATCGATGACAGCACACAAAGGCAGGTAGTCCAAGGACTCTGCAGCAACGCCACACAACAAGGCTATTGTAATTTCGCAACTACTCATCACAAAAGCCGCACCGCATCGAAACATGTCGGCTCTCGTGGTTTCCCCTGATCAGTGTGATGCGTTCTGTGTAGCGTAAATTGATGGCTAGCAGCAAACGAAATGTCTCTACACTGTGAAAGCTCTGGTCGACAAAGTCTCCCATGAAGATGTAGTTGCTACTGGGGACCTCTCCACCAACTTCGAACAGTTCTTGCAGGTCATAAAACTGGCCGTGGATATCACCACATACGTTGACTGGTGAGTCCACCATCTGCAAGTTAGTCAATTTGATAAGAGTTTCCCGGGCTTTGCGCACACTAACTTCTACCCGGACTCAATAAGGAATTCGCACCTTCGCTGTTGCTCGATCTGGCTGGGCAGATTAGTGCTGTCACCCATGCCTCCACACATTTTCTTTGCGGTGTGATTGAAATCTGCTTACCGGTCTAAATACGAGGCTGGAAGCAGCCGAAGCACGTTGCCGAGTAAATCACGGGGGGGGGACAGATTTCTGGAAGAACGAAAACTTTGTAATGGTAAACCGCCATTCTTGTTGTTGTTCTTCTTCTTTTTCTACTACCTTGATATATGGCATACACCCACGACGGGGGTTTGGTCATCGTTCAGTTGGACTGCCAATTGTCCTACACATACTGAATTAGTGCATAAAGTAATTGTCAACAAAACAAAAACATAAGATTTAAGATCAAAAAAGTTATTGAAACGAAAAAACATACGAAGCGAAAATTTGGATGTTTGTAAATTTGGATGAGGGTGGAATTGAATTCTCGAACCTCTTTGTCTTCTGCCCCATGCAGATTGTTGGCTGTGAGAGAAAACCAATATTAACAATCTCGGCCATGCATTTTTATTTTCAACTTAGATTTTTACAATGGTGCTATCATTATGAAATGCTCCCACAATAACGCCATAGAAATTGATTGCACTCAGGGCTAGTATTTATGGCTTTAGTGTCATGAAGACAAAATCGGACCATCATCGTCCACTGGCGTTTTGAAGATCACGCGGAATTTCCAGCTACGGCCTGAAGTATAGACGTTTGTTTGAGCAGTGACTCAAAATATGTTTACTTTTGAAGTGTGGGAGATTTATAAAGCAATTTATTTTTGCTTTCGCATTGAGAAGTGCGATATTTTAAATACTTTTGCAACTCTGCACAGGTGAGAAAGAATTCCATTTCAAGCTCAATACAGCGTCACATCCTTCATCTTAAATGGCTAAACAACGCATTTACGAGCAGTTTGGTTTTGTATGTTTTTTAAAAAGAATAGAAACATTATCTATTGTTGCCAGCATCGAGGGCACGTACACATGCTTCACTTGGGATGGTGGTGTCAACGTGCCACACCGGCTTTCCAACACCCCTTAGGGGTGCCCACAGCAAGGACAGTGCGAAAAAGATGATAAATAAAAGTGTACGTTCATGATTGAATTTATTCCGACTCATTTTCTGCTGTTGCGGTTCCCCAATATTACCATAGTCAGTACTTGGGTTGATTTCAATATTCGCCCTAATTGGCAGAGAAATTATCAATTTTTCTTTTTTAGGAGCAGTTGTATACTTTTGATCTGAATGCTGCAAGTAATGATAAATATCAGCCGTCCAGCAGTTTGAATAATATAGGTATGTCTGCAAAAAAGCACGAGAAAGCCTCTATGCAGGCAGGCAGGCAGGCGTGCAGGCGAGCAGTAGCAGCAAGCAGCAGCAGCTGAAAAAAATAATACTACGAGAACACATTCAGTAATTGAGGACGGGGAAGATGAACATGAAAGAAGCCAAATCTGAACTAATGGTTACTAGCGCTATCCAAGTGATATAGCTTTCAAGAAAAATATGTTGAGCACAAACTGTAGTACTGGTAATTTCTGCAATAAAGGCCCACCCGCTTCCCCTAAAAAAGCAACCCTTAATTCTCATCTTACGCTATATGGCACTTTCAGGTGTTAGCATCAAAATTATGTGATCAAGAAAAGGCGGCAGTGTGCAGGAAAGAAATCTGCGTGTCTTAATAACACCATGGTGTCCGGAATAGATCAATTATGAAGAAACAATAAGGCGTCAGAGTGCAGGAAAGAACCCCGCGTTTTTATTAACACCATGGCGTCCGGACTAGATCAGATAAGAAATCAGATTACTGTAGTGGTCGCTTTGAACTGCTTCCTTTACTAGTTGGGGGGCGTGGCAGATCATATCGATGTGATTGGTCGCGTTGAATAGAGTAACCGCATCGCTTCCCAAGAAGTAGCCAGTCACTCTGGGACTCGCCTTCCAGCCTAGTTTGCCTCCAGAGTCTGACCAAAGAAGGTCACACTTGGTCCCCCTACAGGGGCACCTCCTGCTTGCGGTCCATGGCTCAGAAGTCCAGAGTTTGGATAGATGGTGACAGACCTCCATGAACGCAGAAAATTTTGCCATCGATGACAGCACACAAAGGCAGGTAGTCCAAGGACCCTGCAGCAACGCCACACAACGAGGCAATTATAATTTCGCAACCACTCATCACAAAAGCCGCATAGCATCGAAACATGTCGGCTGTCGTGGTTTCCCCTGATCAGTGTGATGCGTTCTGGGTAGCGTAAATTGATGGCTAGCAGCAAACGAAATATCTCTACACTGTGAAAGCTCTGGTCGACAAAGTCTCCCATGAAGATGTAGTTGCTACTGGGGACCTCTCCACCAACTTCGAACAGTTCTTGTAGGTCATAAAACTGGCCGTGGATATCACCACATACGTTGACTGGTGAGTCCACCATCTGCAAGTTAGTCAATTTGATAAGAGTTTCCCGGGCTTTGCGCACACTAACTTGTCCTCGAACTCAATAAGGAATTCGCACCTTCGCTGTTGCTCGATCTGGCTGTACAGATTAGTGCTGTCACCCATGCCTCCGCACATTTTCTTTGCTGTGTGATTGAAATCTGCTTACCGGTCTAAATATGAGGCAGGAAGCAGATGAAGCACGTTGCCGAGTAGATCACGGCTGGACAGATTTCTGGAAGACCGAAAACCTCGTAATGGTAGGTCAGCCGTTCTTGTTGTTCTTCTTCTTCTACTGCCTTGATATATGGCACATACCCACGACGGGGTTTTGGTCATTGTTCTGGTGGACGGCCAATTGTCCTACACATACTGAATTAGTGCATAAAGTAATTGTCAACAAAACAAAAACATAAGATTTAAGATCACAAAAGTTATTGAAACGAAAAAACATACGAAGCGAAAATTTGGATGTTTGTAAATTTGGATTAGGGTGGAATTGAATTCTTGAACCTCTTTGTCTTCTGCGTCATGCAGATTGTTGGCCGTGCAAGAAAACCAATATTAACAATCTCGGCCATGCATTTTTATTTTCAACTTAGATTTTTACAATGGTGCTATCATTATGAAATGCTCCCACAATAACGCCATAGAAATTGATTGGACTCAGGGCTAGTATTTATGGCTTTAGTGTCATGAAGACAAAATCGGACCATCATCGTCCACTGGCGTTTTGAAGATCACGCGGAATTTCCAGCTACGGCCTGAAGTATAGACGTTTGTTTGAGCAGTGACTCAAAATATGTTTACTTTTGAAGTGTGGGAGATTTATAAAGCAATTTATTTTTGCTTTCGCAATGAGAAGTGCGATATTTTAAATACTTTTGCAACTCTGCACAGGTGAGAAAGAATTCCATTTCAAGCTCAATACAGCGTCATATCCTTCATCTTAAATGGCTAAACAACGCATTTACGAGCAGTTTGGTTTTGTATGTTTTTTAAAAAGAATCGAAACATTATCTATTGTTGCCAGCATCGAGGGCACGTACACATGCTTCACTTGGGATGGTGGTGTCAACGTGCCACACCGGCTTTCCAACACCCCTTAGGGGTGCCCACAGCAAGGACAGTGCGAAAAAGATGATAAATAAAAGTGTACGTTCATGATTGAATTTATTCCGACTCATTTTCTGCTGTCGCGGTTCCCCAATATTACCATAGTCAGTACTTGGCTTGATATCAATATTCGCCCTAATTGGCAGAGAAAATATCAATTTTTCTTTTTTAGGAGCAGTTGTATACTTTTGATCTGAATGCTGCAAGTAATGATAAATATCAGCCGTCCAGCAGTTTGAATAATATAAGTATGTCTGCAAAAAAGCACGAGAAAGCCTCTATGCAGGCAGGCAGGCAGGCTTGCAGGCGAGCAGTAGCAGCAAGCAGCAGCAGCTGAAAAAAATAATACTACGAGAACACATTCAGTAATTGAGGACGGGGAAGATGAACATGAGTGAAGCCAAATCTGAACTAATGGTTACTAGCGCTATCCAAGTGATATAGCTTTCAAGAAAAATATGTTGAGCGCAAACTGTAGTATTGGTACCTTCTGCAATAAAGGCCCACCCGCTTCCCCTAAAAAAGCAACCCTTAATTCTCATCTTACGCTATATGGCACTTTCAGGTGTTAGCATCAAAATTATGTGATCAAGAAAAGGCGGCAGTGTGCTGGAAAGAAATCTGCGTGTCTTAATAACACCATGGTGTCCGGAATAGATCAATTATGAAGAAACAATAAGGCGTCAGAGTGCAGGAAAGAACTCCGCGTTTTTATTAACACCATGGCGTCCGGACTAGATCAGATAAGAAATCAGATTACTGTAGTGGTCGCTTTGAACTGCTTCCTTTACTAGTTGGGGGGCGTGGCAGATCATATCGATGTGTTTGGTCGCGTTGAATAGAGTGGCCGCATCGCTTCCCAAGAGGTAGCCAGTCACTCTGGGACTCGTCTTCCAGCCTAGTTTGCCTCCAGAGTCTGACCAAAGAAGGTCACACTTGGTCCCCCTACAGGGGCACCTCCTGCTTGCGCTCCATGGCTCAGAAGTCCAGAGTTTGGATAGATGGTGACAGACCTCCATGAACGCAGAAAATTTTGCCATCGATGACAGCACACAAAGGCAGGTAGTCCAAGGACCCTGCAGCAACGCCACACAACAAGGCAATTGTAATTTCGGAACCACTCATCACAAAAGCCGCATAGCATCGAAACATGTCGGCTGTCGTGGTTTCCCCTGATCAGTGTGATGCGTTCTGGGTAGCGTAAATTGATGGCGAGCAGCAAACGAAATGTCTCTACACTGTGAAAGTTCTGGTCGACAAAGCCTCCCAGGAAGATGTAGTTGCTACTGGGGACCTCTCCACCAACTTTGAACAGTTCTTGCAGGTCATAAAACTGGCCGTGGATATCACCACATACGTTGACTGGTGAGTCCACCATCTGCAAGTTAGTCAATTTGATAAGAGTTTCCCGGGCTTTGCGCACACTAACTTGTCCTCGGACTCAATAAGGAATTCGCACCTTCGCTGTTGCTCGATCTGGCTGTACAGATTAGTGCTGTCACCCATGCCTCCGCACATTTTCTTTGCGGTCTGATTGAAATCTACTTACCGGTCTAAATATGAGACTGGAAGCAGCCGGAGCACGTTGCCGAGTAGATCACGGCTGGACAGATTTCTAGAAGAACGAAAGCGTCGTAATGGTAGGTCAGCCGTTCTTGTTGTTCTTCTTCTTCTACTGCCTTGATATATGGCACATACCCACGACGGGGTTTGGTCATTGTTCTGGTGGACGGCCAATTGTCCTACACATACTGAATTAGTGCATAAAGTAATTGTCAACAAAACAAAAACATAAGATTTAAGATCACAAAAGTTATTGAACCAAAAAAAATACTAAGCGAAAATTTGGATGTTTGTAAATTTGGATGAGGGTGGAATTGAATTCTCGAACCTCTTTGTCTTCTGCCTCATGCAGATTGTTGGCCGTGCGGGAAAACCAATATTAACAATCTCGGCCATGCATTTTTATTTTCAACTTAGATTTTTACATTGGTGCTATCTTTATGAAATGCTCCCACAATAACGCCATAGAAATTGATTGCATTCAGGGCTACTATTTATTTCTTTAGTGTCATGAAGTCCAGATCGGACCATCATCGTCCACTGGTGTTTTGAAGATCACGCGGAATTTCCAGCTACGGCCTGAAGTACAGACGTTTGTTTGAGCGGTGACTCAAAATATGTTTACTTTTGAAGAGTGGGAGATTTATAAAGCAATTTATTTTTACTTTCGCACTGAGAAGTGCGATATTTTGAATACTTTTGCAACTCTGCACAGGTGAGAAAGAATTCCATTTCAAGCTCAATGCAGCGTCACATCCATCGTCTTAAAAGGCTAAACAACGCATTTACGAGCAGTTTGGTTTCGTATGTTTTTTAAAAAGAATCGAAACTTTATCTATTTTTGCCAGCATCGAGGGTACGTACACATGCTTCACTTGGGGTGGTGGTGTCAACGTGCCACACCAGCCTTCAACACCCCTTAGGGGTGCGCACAGCAAGGACAGTGTCAAAAAGATGATAAATAAAAGTGTACGTTCATGATTGAATTTATTCCAACTCTTATTTTCTGCTGTTGCGGTTCCCCAATAGTACCATAGTCAGTACTTGGCTTGATTTCAATAGTCGCCCTAATTGGCAGAGAAAATATCAATTTTTCTTTTTTTAGGAGCAGTTGTATACTTTTGATCTGAATGCTGCAAGTAATGATAAATGTCAGCCGTCCAGCAGTTTGAATAATATAAGTATGTCTGCAAAAAAGCACGAGAAAGCCTCTATGCGGGCAGGCAGGCAGGCTTGCAGGCTTCCAGGCGAGCAGTAGCAGCAAGCAGCAGCAGCTGAAAAAAATAATACTACGAGAACACATTCAGTAATTGAGGACAGGGAAGATGAATATGAAAGAAGCCTAATCTTCTAAACTAATAGTTACTAGCGCTATCCAAGTGATATATCTTTCAACAAAAATATGTTGAGCACAAACTGTAGTGCAGGTGCCTTCTGCAATAAAGGCCCACCCGCTTCCCCTAAAAAAGCAACCCCTAATTCTCATCTTACGCTATATGGCACTTTCAGGTGTTAGCATCAAAATTATGTGATCAAGAAAAGGCGGCAGTCTGCAGGAAAGAAATCTGCGTGTCTTAATAACACCATGGTGTCCGGAATAGATCAATTATGAAGAAACAATAAGGCGTCAGAGTGCAGGAAAGAACTCCGCGTTTTTATTAGCACCATGGCGTCCGGACTAGATCAGATAAGAAATCAGATTACTGTAGTGGTCGCTTTGAACTGCTTCCTTTACTAGTTGGGGGGCGTGGCAGATCATATCGATGTGATTGGTCGCGTTGAATAGAGTAACCGCATCGCTTCGCAAGAGGTAGCCAGTCACTCTGGGACTCGCCTTCCAGCCTAGTTTGCCTTCAGAGTCTGACCAAAGAAGGTCACACTTGGTCCCCCTACAGGGGCACCTCCTGCTTGCGGTCCATGGCTCAGAAGTCCAGAGTTTGGATAGATGGTGACAGACCTCCATGAACGCAGAAAATTTTGCCATCGATGACAGCACACAAAGGCAGGTAGTCCAAGACCCTGCAGCAACGCCACACAACAAGGCAATTGTAATTTCGCAACCACTCATCACAAAAGCCGCATAGCATCGAAACATGTCGGCTGTCGTGGTTTCCCCTGATCAGTGTGATGCGTTCTGGGTAGCGTAAATTGATGGCTAGCAGCAAACGAAATATCTCTACACTGTGAAAGCTCTGGTCGACAAAGTCTCCCATGAAGATGTAGTTGCTACTGGGGACCTCTCCACCAACTTCGAACAGTTCTTGTAGGTCATAAAACTGGCCGTGGATATCACCACATACGTTGACTGGTGAGTCCACCATCTGCAAGTTAGTCAATTTGATAAGAGTTTCCCGGGCTTTGCGCACACTAACTTGTCCTCGAACTCAATAAGGAATTCGCACCTTCGCTGTTGCTCGATCTGGCTGTACAGATTAGTGCTGTCACCCATGCCTCCGCACATTTTCTTTGCTGTGTGATTGAAATCTGCTTACCGGTCTAAATATGAGGCAGGAAGCAGCCGAAGCACGTTGCCGAGTAGATCACGGCTGGACAGATTTCTGGAAGACCGAAAACCTCGTAATGGTAGGTCAGCCGTTCTTGTTGTTCTTCTTCTTCTACTGCCTTGATATATGGCACATACCCACGACGGGGTTTTGGTCATTGTTCTGGTGGACGGCCAATTGTCCTACACATACTGAATTAGTGCATAAAGTAATTGTCAACAAAACAAAAACATAAGATTTAAGATCACAAAAGTTATTGAAACGAAAAAACATACGAAGCGAAAATTTGGATGTTTGTAAATTTGGATTAGGGTGGAATTGAATTCTAGAACCTCTTTGTCTTCTGCGTCATGCAGATTGTTGGCCGTGCAAGAAAACCAATATTAACAATCTCGGCCATGCATTTTTATTTTCAACTTTGATTTTTACATTGGTGCTATCTTTATGAAATGCTCCCACAATAACGCCATAGAAATTGATTTCACTCAGGGCTAGTATTTATGGCTTTAGTGTCATGAAGTCAAAATCGGACCATCATCGTCCACTGGCATTTTGAAGATCACGCGGAATTTCCAGCTACGGCCTGAAGTATAGACGTTTGTTTGAGCGGTGACTCAAAATAGGTTTACTTTTGAAGTGTGGGAGATTTATAAAGCAATTTATTTTTACTTTCGCACTGAGAAGTGCGATATTTTGAATACTTTTGCAACTCTGCACAGGTGAGAAAGAATTCCATTTCAAGCTCAATACAGCGTCACATCCTTCGTCTTAAATGGCTAAACAACGCATTTACGAGCAGTCTGGTTTCGTATGTTTTTTAAAAAGAATCGAATCATTATCTATTGTTGCCAGCATCGAGGGCACGTACACATGCTTCACTTTGGGTGGTGGAGTCAACGTGCCACACCGGCTTTTCAACACCCCTTAGGGGTGCCCACAGCAAGGACAGTGTGAAAAAGATGATAAATAAAAGTGTACGTTCATGATTGAATTTATTCCAACTCTTATTTTCTGCTGTTGCGGTTCCCCAATATTACCATAGTCAATACTTGGCTTGATTTCAATATTCACCCTAATTGGCAGAGAAAATATCAATTTTTCTTTTTTTAAGAGCAGTTGTATACTTTTGATCTGAATGCTGCAAGTAATGATAGATGTCAGCCGTCCAGCAGTTTGAATAATATATTTATGACTGCAAAAATGCACGAGAAAGCCTCTATGAAGGCAGGCAGGCAGGCTTGTAGGCTTGCAGGCGAGCAGTAGCAGCAAGCAGCAGCAGCTGAAAAAAAAATAATACTACGAGAACACATTCAGTTACTGAGGACGGGGAAGATGAATATGAAAGAAGCCTAATCTTCTAAACTAATGTTTACTAGCGCTATCCAAGTGATATATCTTTCAAGAATAAAATGTTGAGCACGAACTGTAGTACAGGTACCTTCTGCAATAAAGGCCCACCCGCTTCCCTAAAAAAGCAACCCTTAATTCTCATCTTACGATATATGGCACTTTCAGGTGTTAGCATCAAAGTTATGTGATCAAAAAAAGGCGGCAGTGTGCAGGAAAGAAATCTGCGTTTCTTAATAACACCATGGTGTCCGGAATAGATCAGTTATGAAGAAACAATAAGGCGTCAGAGTGCAGGAAAGAACTCCGCGTTTTTATTAATACCATGGCGTCCGGACTAGATCAGATAAGAAATCAGATTACTGTAGTGGTCGCTTTGAACTGCTTCCTTTACTAGTTGGGGGGCGTGGCAGATCATATCGATGTGATTGGTCGCGTTGAATAGAGTGACCGCATCGCTTCCCAAGAGGTAGCCAGTCACTCTGGGACTCGTCTTACAGCCTAGTTTGCCTCCAGAGTCTGATCAAAGAAGGTCACACTTGGTCCCCCTACAGGGGCACCTCCTGCTTGCGGTCCATGGCTCAGAAGTCCAGAGTTTGGATAGATGGTGACAGACCTCCATGAACGCAGAAAATCTTGCCATCGATGACAGCACACAAAGGCAGGTAGTCCAAGGACTCTGCAGCAACGCCACACAACAAGGCTATTGTAATTTCGCAACTACTCATCACAAAAGCCGCACCGCATCGAAACATGTCGGCTCTCGTGGTTTCCCCTGATCAGTGTGATGCGTTCTGGGTAGCGTAAATTGATGGCTAGCAGCAAACGAAATGTCTCTACACTGTGAAAGCTCTGGTCGACAAAGTCTCCCATGAAGATGTAGTTGCTACTGGGGACCTCTCCACCAACTTCGAACAGTTCTTGCAGGTCATAAAACTGGCCGTGGATATCACCACATACGTTGACTGGTGAGTCCACCATCTGCAAGTTAGTCAATTTGATAAGAGTTTCCAGGGCTTTGCGCACACTAACTTCTACCCGGACTCAATAAGGAATTCGCACCTTCGCTGTTGCTCGATCTGGCTGGGCAGATTAGTGCTGTCACCCATGCCTCCACACATTTTCTTTGCTGTGTGATTGAAATCTGCTTACTGGTCTAAATATGAGGCAGGAAGCAGCCGAAGCACGTTGGAGAGTAGATCACGGCTGGACAGATTTCTGGAAGACCGAAAACCTCGTAATGGTAGGTCAGCCGTTCTTGTTGTTCTTCTTCTTCTACTGCCTTGATATATGGCACATACCCACGTCGGGGTTTTGGTCATTGTTCTGGTGGACGGCCAATTGTCCTACACATACTGAATTAGTGCATAAAGTAATTGTCAACAAAACAAAAACATAAGATTTAAGATCACAAAAGTTATTGAAACGAAAAAACATACGAAGCGAAAATTTGGATGTTTGTAAATTTGGATGAGGGTGGAATTGAATTCTCGAACCTCTTTGTCTTCTGCGTCATGCAGATTGTTGGCCGTGCAAGAAAACCAATATTAACAATCTCGGCCATGCATTTTTATTTTCAACTTAGATTTTTACAATGGTGCTATCATTATGAAATGCTCCCACAATAACGCCATAGAAATTGATTGCACTCAGGGCTAGTATTTATGGCTTTAGTGTCATGAAGACAAAATCGGACCATCATCGTCCACTGGCGTTTTGAAGATCACGCGGAATTTCCAGCTACGGCCTGAAGTATAGACGTTTGTTTGAGCAGTGACTCAAAATATGTTTACTTTTGAAGTGTGGGAGATTTATAAAGCAATTTATTTTTGCTTTCGCATTGAGAAGTGCGATATTTTAAATACTTTTGCAACTCTGCACAGGTGAGAAAGAATTCCATTTCAAGCTCAATACAGCGTCACATCCTTCATCTTAAATGGCTAAACAACGCATTTACGAGCAGTTTGGTTTTGTATGTTTTTTAAAAAGAATAGAAACATTATCTATTGTTGCCAGCATCGAGGGCACGTACACATGCTTCACTTGGGATGGTGGTGTCAACGTGCCACACCGGCTTTCCAACACCCCTTAGGGGTGCCCACAGCAAGGACAGTGCGAAAAAGATGATAAATAAAAGTGTACGTTCATGATTGAATTTATTCCGACTCATTTTCTGCTGTTGCGGTTCCCCAATATTACCATAGTCAGTACTTGGCTTGATATCAATATTCGCCCTAATTGGCAGAGAAAATATCAATTTTTCTTTTTTAGGAGCAGTTGTATACTTTTGATCTGAATGCTGCAAGTAATGATAAAAATCAGCCGTCCAGCAGTTTGAATAATATAGGTATGTCTGCAAAAAAGCACGAGAAAGCCTCTATGCAGGCAGACAGGCAGGCTTGCAGGCGAGCAGTAGCAGCAAGCAGCAGCAGCTGAAAAAAATAATACTACGAGAACACATTCAGTAATTGAGGACGGGGAAGATGAACATGAAAGAAGCCAAATCTGAACTAATGGTTACTAGCGCTATCCAAGTGATATAGCTTTCAAGAAAAATATGTTGAGCACAAACTGTAGTACTGGTACCTTCTGCAATAAAGGCCCACCCGCTTCCCCTAAAAAAGCAACCCTTAATTCTCATCTTACGCTATATGGCACTTTCAGGTGCTAGCGTCAAAATTATGTGATCAAGAAAAGGCGGCAGTGTGCTGGAAAGAAATCTGCGTGTCTTAATAACACCATGGTGTCCGGAATAGATCAATTATGAAGAAACAATAAGGCGTCAGAGTGCTGGAAAGAACTCCGCGTTTTTATTAACACCATGGCGTCCGGACTAGATCAGAGAAGAAATCAGATTACTGTAGTGGTCGCTTTGAACTGCTTCCTTTACTAGTTGGGGGGCGTGGCAGATCATATCGATGTGATTGGTCGCGTTGAATAGAGTAACCGCATCGCTTCCCAAGAAGTAGCCAGTCACTCTGGGACTCGCCTTCCAGCCTAGTTTGCCTCCAGAGGCTGACCAAAGAAGGTCACACTTGGTCCCGCTACAGGGGCACCTCCTGCTTGCGGTCCATGGCTCAGAAGTCCAGAGTTTGTATAGATGGTGACAGACCTCCATAAACGCAGAAAATTTTGCCATCGATGACAGCACACAAAGGCAGGTAGTCCAAGGACCCTGCAGCAATGCCACACAACAAGGCAATTGTAATTTCGCAACCACTCATCACAAAAGCCGCACCGCATCGAAACATGTCGGCTGTCGTGGTTTCCCCTGATCAGTGTGATGCGTTCTGGGTAGCGTAAATTGATGGCTAGCCGCAAACGAAATGTCTCTACACTGTGAAAGCTCTGGTCGACAAAGTCTCCCATGAAGATGTAGTTGCTACTGGGGACCTCTCCACCAACTTCGAACAGATCTTGTAGGTCATAAAACTGGCCGTGGATATCACCACATACGTTGACTGGTGAGTCCACCATCTGCAAGTTAGTCAATTTGATAAGAGTTTCCAGGGCTTTGCGCACACTAACTTCTACCCGGACTCAATAAGGAATTCGCACCTTCGCTGTTGCTCGATCTGGCTGGGCAGATTAGTGCTGTCACCCATGCCTCCACACATTTTCTTTGCTGTGTGATTGAAATCTGCTTACTGGTCTAAATATGAGGCAGGAAGCAGCCGAAGCACGTTGGAGAGTAGATCACGGCTGGACAGATTTCTGGAAGACCGAAAACCTCGTAATGGTAGGTCAGCCGTTCTTGTTGTTCTTCTTCTTCTACTGCCTTGATATATGGCACATACCCACGTCGGGGTTTTGGTCATTGTTCTGGTGGACGGCCAATTGTCCTACACATACTGAATTAGTGCATAAAGTAATTGTCAACAAAACAAAAACATAAGATTTAAGATCACAAAAGTTATTGAAACGAGAAAACATACGAAGCGAAAATTTGGATGTTTGTAAATTTGGATTAGGGTGGAATTGAATTCTAGAACCTCTTTGTCTTCTGCGTCATGCAGATTGTTGGCCGTGCAAGAAAACCAATATTAACAATCTCGGCCATGCATTTTTATTTTCAACTTTGATTTTTACATTGGTGCTATCTTTATGAAATGCTCCCACAATAACGCCATAGAAATTGATTTCACTCAGGGCTAGTATTTATGGCTTTAGTGTCATGAAGTCAAAATCGGACCATCATCGTCCACTGGCGTTTTGAAGATCACGCGGAATTTCCAGCTACGGCCTGAAGTATAGACGTTTGTTTGAGCGGTGACTCAAAATATGTTTACTTTTGAAGTGTGGGAGATTTATAAAGCAATTTATTTTTACTTTCGCACTGAGAAGTGCGATATTTTGAATACTTTTGCAACTCTGCACAGGTGAGAAAGAATTCCATTTCAAGCTCAATACAGCGTCACATCCTTCGTCTTAAATGGCTAAACAACGCATTTACGAGCAGTCTGGTTTCGTATGTTTTTTAAAAAGAATCGAATCATTATCTATTGTTGCCAGCATCGAGGGCACGTACACATGCTTCACTTTGGGTGGTGGAGTCAACGTGCCACACCGGCTTTTCAACACCCCTTAGGGGTGCCCACAGCAAGGACAGTGTGAAAAAGATGATAAATAAAAGTGTACGTTCATGATTGAATTTATTCCGACTCATTTTCTGCTGTTGCGGTTCCCCAATATTACCATAGTCAATACTTGGCTTGATTTCAATATTCACCCTAATTGGCAGAGAAAATATCAATTTTTCTTTTTTTAAGAGCAGTTGTATACTTTTGATCTGATTGCTGCAAGTAATGATAGATGTCAGCCGTCCAGCAGTTTGAATAATATATTTATGACTGCAAAAATGCACGAGAAAGCCTCTATGAAGGCAGGCAGGCAGGCTTGTAGGCTTGCAGGCGAGCAGTAGCAGCAAGCAGCAGCAGCTGAAAAAAAAAATAATACTACGAGAACACATTCAGTTACTGAGGACGGGGAAGATGAATATGAAAGAAGCCTAATCTTCTAAACTAATGTTTACTAGCGCTATCCAAGTGATATATCTTTCAAGAATAAAATGTTGAGCACGAACTGTAGTACAGGTACCTTCTGCAATAAAGGCCCACCCGCTTCCCTAAAAAAGCAACCCTTAATTCTCATCTTACGATATATGGCACTTTCAGGTGTTAGCATCAAAGTTATGTGATCAAAAAAAGGCGGCAGTGTGCAGGAAAGAAATCTGCGTTTCTTAATAACACCATGGTGTCCGGAATAGATCAGTTATGAAGAAACAATAAGGCGTCAGAGTGCAGGAAAGAACTCCGCGTTTTTATTAATACCATGGCGTCCGGACTAGATCAGATAAGAAATCAGATTACTGTAGTGGTCGCTTTGAACTGCTTCCTTTACTAGTTGGGGGGCGTGGCAGATCATATCGATGTGATTGGTCGCGTTGTATAGAGTGACCGCATCGCTTCCCAAGAGGTAGCCAGTGACTCTGGGACTCGTCTTACAGCCTAGTTTGCCTCCAGAGTCTGACCAAAGAAGGTCACACTTGGTCCCCCTACAGGGGCACCTCCTGCTTGCGGTCCATGGCTCAGAAGTCCAGAGTTTGGATAGATGGTGACAGACCTCTATGAACGCAGAAAATCTTGCCATCGATGACAGCACACAAAGGCAGGTAGTCCAAGGACTCTGCAGCAACGCCACACAACAAGGCTATTGTAATTTCGCAACTACTCATCACAAAAGCCGCACCGCATCGAAACATGTCGGCTCTCGTGGTTTCCCCTGATCAGTGTGATGCGTTCTGGGTAGCGTAAATTGATGGCTAGCAGCAAACGAAATGTCTCTACACTGTGAAAGCTCTGGTCGACAAAGTCTCCCATGAAGATGTAGTTGCTACTGGGGACCACTCCACCAACTTCGAACAGTTCTTGCAGGTCATAAAACTGGCCGTGGATATCACCACATACGTTGACTGGTGAGTCCACCATCTGCAAGTTAGTCAATTTGATAAGAGTTTCCAGGGCTTTGCGCACACTAACTTCTACCCGGACTCAATAAGGAATTCGCACCTTCGCTGTTGCTCGATCTGGCTGGGCAGATTAGTGCTGTCACCCATGCCTCCACACATTTTCTTTGCTGTGTGATTGAAATCTGCTTACTGGTCTAAATATGAGGCAGGAAGCAGCCGAAGCACGTTGGAGAGTAGATCACGGCTGGACAGATTTCTGGAAGACCGAAAACCTCGTAATGGTAGGTCAGCCGTTCTTGTTGTTCTTCTTCTTCTACTGCCTTGATATATGGCACATACCCACGTCGGGGTTTTGGTCATTGTTCTGGTGGACGGCCAATTGTCCTACACATACTGAATTAGTGCATAAAGTAATTGTCAACAAAACAAAAACATAAGATTTAAGATCACAAAAGTTATTGACACGAAAAAACATACGAAGCGAAAATTTGGATGTTTGTAAATTTGGATGAGGGTGGAATTGAATTCTCGAACCTCTTTGTCTTCTGCGTCATGCAGATTGTTGGCCGTGCAAGAAAACCAATATTAACAATCTCGGCCATGCATTTTTATTTTCAACTTAGATTTTTACAATGGTGCTATCATTATGAAATGCTCCCACAATAACGCCATAGAAATTGATTTCACTCAGGGCTAGTATTTATGGCTTTAGTGTCATGAAGACAAAATCGGACCATCATCGTCCACTGGCGTTTTGAAGATCACGCGGAATTTCCAGCTACGGCCTGAAGTATAGACGTTTGTTTGAGCAGTGACTCAAAATATGTTTACTTTTGAAGTGTGGGAGATTTATAAAGCAATTTATTTTTGCTTTCGCATTGAGAAGTGCGATATTTTAAATACTTTTGCAACTCTGCACAGGTGAGAAAGAATTCCATTTCAAGCTCAATACAGCGTCACATCCTTCATCTTAAATGGCTAAACAACGCATTTACGAGCAGTTTGGTTTTGTATGTTTTTTAAAAAGAATAGAAACATTATCTATTGTTGCCAGCATCGAGGGCACGTACACATGCTTCACTTGGGATGGTGGTGTCAACGTGCCACACCGGCTTTCCAACACCCCTTAGGGGTGCCCACAGCAAGGACAGTGCGAAAAAGATGATAAATAAAAGTGTACGTTCATGATTGAATTTATTCCGACTCATTTTCTGCTGTTGCGGTTCCCCAATATTACCATAGTCAGTACTTGGCTTGATATCAATATTCGCCCTAATTGGCAGAGGAAATATCAATTTTTCTTTTTTAGGAGCAGTTGTATACTTTTGATCTGAATGCTGCAAGTAATGATAAAAATCAGCCGTCCAGCAGTTTGAATAATATAGGTATGTCTGCAAAAAAGCACGAGAAAGCCTCTATGCAGGCAGACAGGCAGGCTTGCAGGCGAGCAGTAGCAGCAAGCAGCAGCAGCTGAAAAAAATAATACTACGAGAACACATTCAGTAATTGAGGACGGGGAAGATGAACATGAAAGAAGCCAAATCTGAACTAATGGTTACTAGCGCTATCCAAGTGATATAGCTTTCAAGAAAAATATGTTGAGCACAAACTGTAGTACTGGTACCTTCTGCAATAAAGGCCCACCCGCTTCCCCTAAAAAAGCAACCCTAAATTCTCATCTTACGCTATATGGCACTTTCAGGTGTTAGCGTCAAAATTATGTGATCAAGAAAAGGCGGCAGTGTGCTGGAAAGAAATCTGCGTGTCTTAATAACACCATGGTGTCCGGAATAGATCAATTATGAAGAAACAATAAGGCGTCAGAGTGCTGGAAAGAACTCCGCGTTTTTATTAACACCATGGGGTCCGGACTAGATCAGAGAAGAAATCAGATTACTGTAGTGGTCGCTTTGAACTGCTTCCTTTACTAGTTGGGGGGCGTGGCAGATCATATCGATGTGATTGGTCGCGTTGAATAGAGTAACCGCATCGCTTCCCAAGAAGTAGCCAGTCACTCTGGGACTCGCCTTCCAGCCTAGTTTGCCTCCAGAGTCTGACCAAAGAAGGTCACACTTGGTCCCGCTACAGGGGCACCTCCTGCTTGCGGTCCATGGCTCAGAAGCCCAGAGTTTGTATAGATGGTGACAGACCTCCGTAAAACGCATAAAATTTTGCCATCGATGACAGCACACAAAGGCAGGTAGTCCAAGGACCCTGCAGCAATGCCACACAACAAGGCAATTGTAATTTCGCAACCACTCATCACAAAAGCCGCACCGCATCGAAACATGTCGGCTGTCGTGGTTTCCCCTGATCAGTGTGATGCGTTCTGGGTAGCGTAAATTGATGGCTAGCCGCAAACGAAATGTCTCTACACTGTGAAAGCTCTGGTCGACAAAGTCTCCCATGAAGATGTAGTTGCTACTGGGGACCTCTCCACCAACTTCGAACAGATCTTGTAGGTCATAAAACTGGCCGTGGATATCACCACATACGTTGACTGGTGAGTCCACCATCTGCAAGTTAGTCAATTTGATAAGAGTTTCCAGGGCTTTGCGCACACTAACTTCTACCCGGACTCAATAAGGAATTCGCACCTTCGCTGTTGCTCGATCTGGCTGGGCAGATTAGTGCTGTCACCCATGCCTCCACACATTTTCTTTGCTGTGTGATTGAAATCTGCTTACTGGTCTAAATATGAGGCAGGAAGCAGCCGAAGCACGTTGGAGAGTAGATCACGGCTGGACAGATTTCTGGAAGACCGAAAACCTCGTAATGGTAGGTCAGCCGTTCTTGTTGTTCTTCTTCTTCTACTGCCTTGATATATGGCACATACCCACGTCGGGGTTTTGGTCATTGTTCTGGTGGACGGCCAATTGTCTTACACATACTGAATTAGTGCATAAAGTAATTGTCAACAAAACAAAAACATAAGATTTAAGATCACAAAAGTTATTGAAACGAAAAAACATACGAAGCGAAAATTTGGATGTTTTAAATTTGGATGAGGGTGGAATTGAATTCTCGAACCTCTTTGTCTTCTGCGTCATGCAGATTGTTGGCCGTGCAAGAAAACCAATATTAACAATCTCGGCCATGCATTTTTATTTTCAACTTAGATTTTTACAATGGTGCTATCATTATGAAATGCTCCCACAATAACGCCATAGAAATTGATTGCACTCAGGGCTAGTATTTATGGCTTTAGTGTCATGAAGACAAAATCGGACCATCATCGTCCACTGGCGTTTTGAAGATCACGCGGAATTTCCAGCTACGGCCTGAAGTATAGACGTTTGTTTGAGCAGTGACTCAAAATATGTTTACTTTTGAAGTGTGGGAGATTTATAAAGCAATTTATTTTTGCTTTCGCATTGAGAAGTGCGATATTTTAAATACTTTTGCAACTCTGCACAGGTGAGAAAGAATTCCATTTCAAGCTCAATACAGCGTCACATCCTTCATCTTAAATGGCTAAACAACGCATTTACGAGCAGTTTGGTTTTGTATGTTTTTTAAAAAGAATAGAAACATTATCTATTGTTGCCAGCATCGAGGGCACGTACACATGCTTCACTTGGGATGGTGGTGTCAACGTGCCACACCGGCTTTCCAACACCCCTTAGGGGTGCCCACAGCAAGGACAGTGCGAACAAGATGATAAATAAAAGTGTACGTTCATGATTGAATTTATTCCGACTCATTTTCTGCTGTTGCGGTTCCTCAATATTACCATAGTCAGTACTTGGCTTGATATCAATATTCGCCCTAATTGGCAGAGAAAATATCAATTTTTCTTTTTTAGGAGCAGTTGTATACTTTTGATCTGAATGCTGCAAGTAATGATAAAAATCAGCCGTCCAGCAGTTTGAATAATATAGGTATGTCTGCAAAAAAGCACGAGAAAGCCTCTATGCAGGCAGACAGGCAGGCTTGCAGGCGAGCAGTAGCAGCAAGCAGCAGCAGCTGAAAAAAATAATACTACGAGAACACATTCAGTAATTGAGGACGGGGAAGATGAACATGAAAGAAGCCAAATCTGAACTAATGGTTACTAGCGCTATCCAAGTGATATAGCTTTCAAGAAAAATATGTTGAGCACAAACTGTAGTACTGGTACCTTCTGCAATAAAGGCCCACCCGCTTCCCCTAAAAAAGCAACCCTTAATTCTCATCTTACGCTATATGGCACTTTCAGGTGTTAGCGTCAAAATTATGTGATCAAGAAAAGGCGGCAGTGTGCTGGAAAGAAATCTGCGTGTCTTAATAACACCATGGTGTCCGGAATAGATCAATTATGAAGAAACAATAAGGCGTCAGAGTGCTGGAAAGAACTCCGCGTTTTTATTAACACCATGGCGTCCGGACTAGATCAGAGAAGAAATCAGATTACTGTAGTGGTCGCTTTGAACTGCTTCCTTTACTAGTTGGGGGGCGTGGCAGATCATATCGATGTGATTGGTCGCGTTGAGTAGAGTAACCGCATCGCTTCCCAAGAAGTAGCCAGTCACTCTGGGACTCGCCTTCCAGCCTAGTTTGCCTCCAGAGTCTGACCAAAGAAGGTCACACTTGGTCCCGCTACAGGGGCACCTCCTGCTTGCGGTCCATGGCTCAGAAGTCCAGAGTTTGTATAGATGGTGACAGACCTCCATAAACGCAGAAAATTTTGCCATCGATGACAGCACACAAAGGCAGGTAGTCCAAGGACCCTGCAGCAATGCCACACAACAAGGCAATTGTAATTTCGCAACCACTCATCACAAAAGCCGCACCGCATCGAAACATGTCGGCTGTCGTGGTTTCCCCTGATCAGTGTGATGCGTTCTGGGTAGCGTAAATTGATGGCTAGCCGCAAACGAAATGTCTCTACACTGTGAAAGCTCTGGTCGACAAAGTCTCCCATGAAGATGTAGTTGCTACTGGGGACCTCTTCACCAACTTCGAACAGATCTTGTAGGTCATAAAACTGGCCGTGGATATCACCACATACGTTGACTGGTGAGTCCACCATCTGCAAGTTAGTCAATTTGATAAGAGTTTCCCGGGCTTTGCGCACACTAACTTGTCCTCGAACTCAATAAGGAATTCGCACCTTCGCTGTTGCTCGATCTGGCTGTACAGATTAGTGCTGTCACCCATGCCTCCGCACATTTTCTTTGCTGTGTGATTGAAATCTGCTTACCGGTCTAAATATGAGGCAGGAAGCAGCCGAAGCACGTTGCCGAGTAGATCACGGCTGGACAGATTTCTGGAAGACCGAAAACCTCGTAATGGTAGGTCAGCCGTTCTTGTTGTTCTTCTTCTTCTACTGCCTTGATATATGGCACATACCCACGATGGGGTTTTGGTCATTGTTCTGGTGGACGGCCAATTGTCCTACACATACTGAATTAGTGCGTAAAGTAATTGTCAACAAAACAAAAACATAAGATTTAAGATCACAAAAGTTATTGAAACGAAAAAACATACGAAGCGAAAATTTGGATGTTTGTAAATTTGGATGAGGGTGGAATTGAATTCTCGAACCTCTTTGTCTTCTGCGTCATGCAGATTGTTGGCCGTCCAAGAAAACCAATATTAACAATCTCGGCCATGCATTTTTATTTTCAACTTTGATTTTTACATTCGTGCTATCTTTATGAAATGCTCCCACAATAACGCCATAGAAATTGATTTCACTCAGGGCTAGTATTTATGGCTTTAGTGTCATGAAGTCAAAATCGGACCATCATCGTCCACTGGCATTTTGAACATTACGCGGAATTTCCAGCTACGGCCTGAAGTATAGACGTTTGTTTGAGCGGTGACTCAAAATATGTTTACTTTTGAAGTGTGGGAGATTTATAAAGCAATTTATTTTTCCTTTCGCACTGAGAAGTGCGATATTTTGAATACTTTTGCAACTCTGCACAGGTGAGAAAGAATTCCATTTCAAGCTCAATACAGCGTCACATCATTCGTCTTAAATGGCTAAACAACGCATTTACGAGCAGTCTGGTTTCGTATGTTTTTTAAAAAGAATCGAATCATTATCTATTGTTGCCAGCATCGAGGGCACGTACACATGCTTCACTTTGGGTGGTGGAGTCAACGTGCCACACCGGCTTTTCAACACCCCTTAGGGGTGCCCACAGCAAGGACAGTGTGAAAAAGATGATAAATAAAAGTGTACGTTCATGATTGAATTTATTCCAACTCTTATTTTCTGCTGTTGCGGTTCCCCAATATTACCATAGTCAATACTTGGCTTGATTTCAATATTCACCCTAATTGACAGAGAAAATATCAATTTTTCTTTTTTTAAGAGCAGTTGTATACCTTTGATCTGAATGCTGCAAGTAATGATAGATGTCAGCCGTCCAGCAGTTTGAATAATATAATTATGACTGCAAAAATGCACGAGAAAGCCTCTATGCAGGCAGGCAGGCAGGCTTGTAGGCTTGCAGGCCAGCAGTAGCAGCAAGCAGCAGCAGCTGAAAAAAAACAATACTACGAGAACACATTCAGTAATTAAGGACGGGGAAGATGAATATGAAAGAAACCTAATCTTCTAAACTAATGGTTACTAGCGCCATCCAAGTGATATATCTTTCAAGAATAATATGTTGAGCACCAACTGTAGTACAGGTACCTTCTGCAATTAAGGCCCACCCGCTTCCCTAAAAAAGCAACCCTTAATTCTCATCTTACGATATATGGCACTTTCAGGTGTTAGCATCAAAGTTATGTGATCAAAAAAAGGCGGCAGTGTGCAGGGAAGAAATCTGCGTTTCTTAATAACACCATGGTGTCCGGAATAGATCAGTTATGAAGAAACAATAAGGCGTCAGAGTGCAGGAAAGAACTCCGCGTTTTTATTAACACCATGGCGTCCGGACTAGATCAGATAAGAAATCAGATTACTGTAGTGGTCGCTTTGAACTGCTTCCTTTACTAGTTGGGGGGCGTGGCAGATCATATCGATGTGATTGGTCGCGTTGAATAGAGTGACCGCATCGCTTCCCAAGAGGTAGCCAGTCACTCTTGGACTCGTCTTACAGCCTAGTTTGCCTCCAGAGTCTGACCAAAGAAGGTCACACTTGGTCCCCCTACAGGGGCACCTCCTGCTTGCGGTCCATGGCTCAGAAGACCAGAGTTTGGATAGATGGTGACAGACCTCCATGAACGCAGAAAATCTTGCCATCGATGACAGCACACAAAGGCAGGTAGTCCAAGGACCCTGCAGCAACGCCACACAACAAGGCAATTATAATTTCGCAACCACTCATCACAAAAGCCGCACCGCATCGAAACATGTCGGCTCTCGTGGTTTCCCCTGATCAGTGTGATGCGTTCTGGGTAGCGTAAATTGATGGCGAGCAGCAAACGAAATGTCTCTACACTATGAAAGTTCTGGTCGACAAAGTCTCCCAGGAAGATGTAGTTGCTAGTGGGGACCTCTCCACCAACTTCGAACAGTTCTTGCAGGTCATAAAACTGGCCGTGGATATCACCACATACGTTGACTGGTGAGTCCACCATCTGCAAGTTAGTCAATTTGATAAGAGTTTCCCGGGCTTTGCGCACACTAACTTGTCCTCGGACTCAATAAGGAATTCGCACCTTCGCTGTTGCTCGATCTGGCTGTACAGATTAGTGCTGTCATCCATGCCTCCGCACATTTTCTTTGCGGTCTGATTGAAATCTACTTACCGGTCTAAATATGAGACTGGAAGCAGCCGGAGCACGTTGCCCAGTAGATCACGGCTGGACAGATTTCTGGAAGAACGAAAACCTCGTAATGGTAGGTCAGCCGTTCTTGTTGTTCTTCTTCTTCTACTGCCTTGATATATGGCACATACCCACGATGGGGTTTTGGTCATTGTTCTGGTGGAGGGCCAATTGTCCTACACATACTGAATTAGTGCATAAAGTAATTGTCAACAAAACAAAAACATAAGATTTAAGATCACAAAAGTTATTAAAACGAAAAAACATACGAAGCGAAAATTTGGATGTTTGTAAATTTGGATGAGGGTGGAATTGAATTCTCGAACCTCTTTGTCTTCTGCGTCATGCAGATTGTTGGCCGTGCAAGAAAACCAATATTAACAATCTCGGCCATGCATTTTTATTTTCAACTTTGATTTTTACATTCGTGCTATCTTTATGAAATGCTCCCACAATAACGCCATAGAAATTGATTTCACTCAGGGCTAGTATTTATGGCTTTAGTGTCATGAAGTCAAAATCGGACCATCATCGTCCACTGGCATTTTGAACATTACGCGGAATTTCCAGCTACGGCCTGAAGTATAGACGTTTGTTTGAGCGGTGACTCAAAATATGTTTACTTTTGAAGTGTGGGAGATTTATAAAGCAATTTATTTTTACTTTCGCACTGAGAAGTGCGATATTTTGAATACTTTTGCAACTCTGCACAGGTGAGAAAGAATTCCATTTCAAGCTCAATACAGCGTCACATCCTTCGTCTTAAATGGCTAAACAACGCATTTACGAGCAGTCTGGTTTCGTATGTTTTTTAAAAAGAATCGAATCATTATCTATTGTTGCCAGCATCGAGGGCACGTACACATGCTTCACTTTGGATGGTGGAGTCAACGTGCCACACCGGCTTTTCAACACCCCTTAGGGGGGCCCAGAGCAAGGACAGTGTGAAAAAGATGATAAATAAAAGTGTACGTTCATGATTGAATTTATTCCAAGTCTTATTTTCTGCTGTTGCGGTTCCCCAATATTACCATAGTCAATACTTGGCTTGATTTCAATAGTCGCCCTAATTGGCAGAGAAAATATCAATTTTTCTTTTTTTAGGAGCAGTTGTATACTTTTGATCTGAATGCTGCAAGTAATGATAAATGTCAGCCGTCCAGCAGTTTGAATAATATAAGTATGTCTGCAAAAAAGCACGAGAAAACCTCTATGCGGGCAGGCAGGCAGGCTTGCAGGATTCCAGGCGAGCAGTAGCAGCAAGCAGCAGCAGCTGAAAAAAATAATACTACGAGAACACATTCAGTAATTGAGGACAGGGAAGATGAATATGAAAGAAGCTTATTCTTCTAAACTAATAGTTACTAGTGCTATCCAAGTGATATATCTTTCAACAAAAATATGTTGAGCACAAACTGTAGTGCAGGTGCCTTCTGCAATAAAGGCCCACCCGCTTCCCCTAAAAAAGCAACCCCTAATTCTCATCTTACGCTATATGGCACTTTCAGGTGTTAGCATCAAAATTATGTGATCAAGAAAAGGCGGCAGTGTGCAGGAAAGAAATCTGCGTGTCTTAATAACACCATGGTGTCCGGAATAGATCAATTATGAAGAAACAATAAGGCGTCAGAGTGCAGGAAAGAACTCCGCGTTTTTATTAACACCATGGCGTCCGGACTAGATCAGATAAGAAATCAGATTACTGTAGTGGTCGCTTTGAACTGCTTCCTTTACTAGTTGGGGGGCGTGGCAGATCATATCGATGTGATTGGTCGCGTTGAATAGAGTGACCGCATCGCTTCCCAAGAGGTAGCCAGTCACTCTTGGACTCGTCTTACAGCCTAGTTTGCCTCCAGAGTCTGACCAAAGAAGGTCACACTTGGTCCCCCTACAGGGGCACCTCCTGCTTGCGGTCCATGGCACAGAAGTCCAGAGTTTGGATAGATGGTGACAGACCTCCATGAACGCAGAAAATTTTGCCATCGATGACAGCACACAAAGGCAGGTAGTCCAAGGACCCTGCAGCAACGCCACACAACAAGGCAATTGTAATTTCGCAACAACTCATCACAAAAGCCGCATAGCATCGAAACATGTCGGCTGTCGTGGTTTCCCCTGATCAGTGTGATGCGTTCTGGGTAGCGTAAATTGATGGCTAGCAGCAAACGAAATATCTCTACACTGTGAAAGCTCTGGTCGACAAAGTCTCCCATGAAGATGTAGTTGCTACTGGGGACCTCTCCACCAACTTCGAACAGTTCTTGTAGGTCATAAAACTGGCCGTGGATATCACCACATACGTTGACTGGTGAGTCCACCATCTGCAAGTTAGTCAATTTGATAAGAGTTTCCCGGGCTTTGCGCACACTAACTTGTCCTCGAACTCAATAAGGAATTCGCACCTTCGCTGTTGCTCGATCTGGCTGTACAGATTAGTGCTGTCACCCATGCCTCCGCACATTTTCTTTGCTGTGTGATTGAAATCTGCTTACCGGTCTAAATATGAGGCAGGAAGCAGCCGAAGCACGTTGCCGAGTAGATCACGGCTGGACAGATTTCTGGAAGACCGAAAACCTCGTAATGGTAGGTCAGCCGTTCTTGTTGTTCTTCTTCCTCTACTGCCTTGATATATGGCACATACCCACGACGGGGTTTTGGTCATTGTTCTGGTGGACGGCCAATTGTCCTACACCTACTGAATTAGTGCATAAAGTAATTGTCAACAAAACAAAAACATAAGATTTAAGATCACAAAAGTTATTGAAACGAAAAAACATACGAAGCGAAAATTTGGATGTTTGTAAATTTGGATTAGGGTGGAATTGAATTCTCGAACCTCTTTGTCTTCTGCGTCATGCAGATTGTTGGCCGTGCAAGAAAACCAATATTAACAATCTCGGCCATGCATTTTTATTTTCAACTTTGATTTTTACATTGGTGCTATCTTTATGAAATGCTCCCACAATAACGCCATAGAAATTGATTTCACTCAGGGCTAGTATTTATGGCTTTAGTGTCATGAGTCAAAATCGGACCATCATCGTCCACTGGCATTTTGAAGATCACGCGGAATTTCCAGCTACGGCCTGAAGTATAGACGTTTGTTTGAGCGGTGACTCAAAATATGTTTACTTTTGAAGTGTGGGAGATATATAAAGCAATCTATTTTTACTTTCGCACTGAGAAGTGCGATATTTTGAATACTTTTGCAACTCTGCACAGGTGAGAAAGAATTCCATTTCAAGCTCAATACAGCGTCACATCCTTCGTCTTAAATGGCTAAACAACGCATTTACGAGCAGTCTGGTTTCGTATGTTTTTTAAAAAGAATCGAATCATTATCTATTGTTGCCAGCATCGAGGGCACGTACACATGCTTCACTTTGGGTGGTGGAGTCAACGTGCCACACCGGCTTTTCAACACCCCTTAGGGGTGCCCACAGCAAGGACAGTGTGAAAAAGATGATAAATAAAAGTGTACGTTCATGATTGAATTTATTCCAACTCTTATTTTCTGCTGTTGCGGTTCCCCAATATTACCATAGTCAATACTTGGCTTGATTTCAATATTCACCCTAATTGGCAGAGAAAATATCAATTTTTCTTTTTTTAAGAGCAGTTGTATACTTTTGATCTGAATGCTGCAAGTAATGATAGATGTCAGCCGTCCAGCAGTTTGAATAATATAATTATGACTGCAAAAATGCACGAGAAAGCCTCTATGAAGGCAGGCAGGCAGGCTTGTAGGCTTGCAGGCGAGCAGTAGCAGCAAGCAGCAGCAGCTGAAAAAAAAAATAATACTACGAGAACACATTCAGTTACTGAGGACGGGGAAGATGAATATGAAAGAAGCCTAATCTTCTAAACTAATGTTTACTAGCGCAATCCAAGTGATATATCTTTCAAGAATAAAATGTTGAGCACGAACTGTAGTACAGGTACCTTCTGCAATAAAGGCCCACCCGCTTCCCTAAAAAAGCAACCCTTAATTCTCATCTTACGATATATGGCACTTTCAGGTGTTAGCATCAAAGTTATGTGATCAAAAAAAGGCGGCAGTGTGCAGGAAAGAAATCTGCGTTTCTTAATAACACCATGGTGTCCGGAATAGATCAGTTATGAAGAAACTATAAGGCGTCAGAGTGCAGGAAAGAACTCCGCGTTTTTATTAATACCATGGCGTCCGGACTAGATCAGATAAGAAATCAGATTACTGTAGTGGTCGCTTTGAACTGCTTCCTTTACTAGTTGGGGGGCGTGGCAGATCATATCGATGTGATTGGTCGCGTTGAATAGAGTGACCGCATCGCTTCCCAAGAGGTAGCCAGTCACTCTGGGACTCGTCTTACAGCCTAGTTTGCCTCCAGAGTCTGACCAAAGAAGGTCACACTTGGTCCCCCTACAGGGGCACCTCCTGCTTGCGGTCCATGGCTCAGAAGTCCAGAGTTTGGATAGATGGTGACAGACCTCCATGAACGCAGAAAATTTTGCCATCGATGACAGCACACAAAGGCAGGTAGTCCAAGGACCCTGCAGCAACGCCACACAACAAGGCAATTGTAATTTCGCAACCACTCATCACAAAAGCCGCATAGCATCTAAACATGTCGGCTGTCGTGGTTTCCCCTGATCAGTGTGATGCGTTCTGGGTAGCGTAAATTGATGGCGAGCAGCAAACGAAATGTCTCTACACTGTGAAAGTTCTGGTCGACAAAGCCTCCCAGGAAGATGTAGTTGCTACTGGGGACCTCTCCACCAACTTTGAACAGTTCTTGCAGGTCATAAAACTGGCCGTGGATATCACCACATACGTTGACTGGTGAGTCCACCATCTGCAAGTTAGTCAATTTGATAAGAGTTTCCCGGGCTTTGCGCACACTAACTTGTCCTCGGACTCAATAAGGAATTCGCACCTTCGCTGTTGCTCGATCTGGCTGTACAGATTAGTGCTGTCACCCATGCCTCCGCACATTTTCTTTGCGGTCTGATTGAAATCTACTTACCGGTTTAAATATGAGACTGGAAGCAGCCGGAGCACGTTGCCGAGTAGATCACGGCTGGACAGATTTCTAGAAGAACGAAAGCGTCGTAATGGTAGGTCAGCCGTTCTTGTAGTTCTTCTTCTTCTACTGCCTTGATATATGGCACATACCCACGACGGGGTTTGGTCATTGTTCTGGTGGACGGCCAATTGTCCTACACATACTGAATTAGTGCATAAAGTAATTGTCAACAAAACAAAAACATAAGATTTAAGATCACAAAAGTTATTCAACCAAAAAAAATACTAAGCGAAAATTTGGATGTTTGTAAATTTGGATGAGGGTGGAATTGAATTCTCGAACCTCTTTGTCTTCTGCCTCATGCAGATTGTTGGCCGTGCGAGAAAACCAATATTAACAATCTTGGCCATGCATTTTTATTTTCAACTTAGATTTTTACATTGGTGCTATATTTATGAAATTCTCCCACAATAACGCCATAGAAATTGATTGCATTCAGGGCTACTATTTATGTCTTTAGTGTCATGAAGTCCAGATCGGACCATCATCGTCCACTGGTGTTTTGAAGATCACGCGGAATTTCCAGCTACGGCCTGAAGTACAGACGTTTGTTTGAGCGGTGACTCAAAATATGTTTACTTTTGAAGAGTGGGAGATTTATAAAGCAATTTATTTTTACTTTCACACTGAGAAGTGCGATATTTTGAATACTTTTGCAACTCTGCACAGGTGAGAAAGAATTCCATTTCAAGCTCAATGCAGCGTCACATCCTTCGTCTTAAAAGGCTAAACAACGCATTTACGAGCAGTTTGGTTTCGTATGTTTTTTAAAAAGAATCGAAACTTTATCTATTGTTGCCAGCATCGAGGGTACGTACACATGCTTCAGTTGGGGTGGTGGTGTCAACGTGCCACACCAGCCTTCAACACCCCTTAGGGGTGCGCACAGCAAGGACAGTGTGAAAAAGATGATAAATAAAAGTGTACGTTCATGATTGAATTTATTCCAACTCTTATTTTCTGCTGTTGCGGTTCCCCAATATTACCATAGTCAGTACTTGGCTTGATTTCAATAGTCGCCCTAATTGGCAGAGAAAATATCAATTTTTCTTTTTTTAGAAGCAGTTGTCTACTTTTGATCTGAATGCTGCAAGTAATGATAAATGTCAGCCGTCCAGCAGTTTGAATAATATAAGTATGTCTGCAAAAAGCACGAGAAAGCCTCTATGCGGGCAGGCAGGCAGGCTTGCAGGCTTCCAGGCGAGCAGTAGCAGCAAGCAGCAGCAGCTGAAAAAAATAATACTACGAGAACACATTCAGTAATTGAGGACAGGGAAGATGAATATGAAAGAAGCCTAATCTTCTAAACTAATAGTTACTAGCGATATCCAAGTGATATATCTTTCAACAAAAATATGTTGAGCACAAACTGTAGTGCAGGTGCCTTCTGCAATAAAGGCCCACCCGCTTCCCCTAAAAAAGCAACCCCTAATTCTCATCTTACGCTATATGGCACTTTCAGGTGTTAGCATCAACATTATGTGATCAAGAAAAGGCGGCAGTGTGCAGGAAAGAAATCTGCGTGTCTTAATAACACCATGGTGTCCGGAATAGATCAATTATGAAGAAACAATAAGGCGTCAGAGTGCAGGAAAGAACTCCGCGTTTTTATTAGCACCATGGCGTCCGGACTAGATCAGATAAGAAATCAGATTACTGTAGTGGTCGCTTTGAACTGCTTCCTTTACTAGTTGGGGGGCGTGGCAGATCATATCGATGTGATTGGTCGCGTTGAATAGAGTAACCGCATCGCTTCCCAAGAGGTAGCCAGTCACTCTGGGACTCGTCTTACAGCCTAGTTTGCCTCCAGAGTCTGACCAAAGAAGGTCACACTTGGTCCCCCTACAGGGGCACCTCCTGCTTGCGGTCCATGGCACAGAAGTCCAGAGTTTGGATAGATGGTGACAGACCTCCATGAACGCAGAAAATTTTGCCATCGATGACAGCACACAAAGGCAGGTAGTCCAAGGACCCTGCAGCAACGCCACACAACAAGGCAATTGTAATTTCGCAACCACTCATCACAAAAGCCGCATAGCATCGAAACATGTCGGCTGTCGTGGTTTCCCCTGATCAGTGTGATGCGTTCTGGGTAGCGTAAATTGATGGCTAGCAGCAAACGAAATATCTCTACACTGTGAAAGCTCTGGTCGACAAAGTCTCCCATGAAGATGTAGTTGCTACTGGGGACCTCTCCACCAACTTCGAACAGTTCTTGTAGGTCATAAAACTGGCCGTGGATATCACCACATACGTTGACTGGTGAGTCCACCATCTGCAAGTTAGTCAATTTGATAAGAGTTTCCCGGGCTTTGCGCACACTAACTTGTCCTCGAACTCAATAAGGAATTCGCACCTTCGCTGTTGCTCGATCTGGCTGTACAGATTAATGCTGTCACCCATGCCTCCGCACATTTTCTTTGCTGTGTGATTGAAATCTGCTTACCGGTATAAATATGAGGCAGGAAGCAGCCGAAGCACGTTGCCGAGTATATCACGGCTGGACAGATTTCTGGAAGACCGAAAACCTCGTAATGGTAGGTCAGCCGTTCTTGTTGTTCTTCTTCTTCTACTGCCTTGATATATGGCACATACCCACGACGGGGTTTTGGTCATTGTTCTGGTGGACGGCCAATTGTCCTACACATACTGAATTAGTGCATAAAGTAATTGTCAACAAAACAAAAACATAAGATTTAAGATCACAAAAGTTATTGAAACGAAAAAACATACGAAGCGAAAATTTGGATGTTTGTAAATTTGGATTAGGGTGGAATTGAATTCTCGAACCTCTTTGTCTTCTGCGTCATGCAGATTGTTGGCCGTGCAAGAAAACCAATATTAACAATCTCGGCCATGCATTTTTATTTTCAACTTTGATTTTTACATTGGTGCTATCTTTATGAAATGCTCCCACAATAACGCCATAGAAATTGATTTCACTCAGGGCTAGTATTTATGGCTTTAGTGTCATAAAGTCAAAATCGGACCATCATCGTCCACTGGCATTTTGAAGATCACGCGGAATTTCCAGCTACGGCCTGAAGTATAGACGTTTGTTTGAGCGGTGACTCAAAATATGTTTACTTTTGAAGTGTGGGAGATTTATAAAGCAATTTATTTTTACTTTCGCACTGAGAAGTGCGATATTTTGAATACTTTTGCAACTCTGCACAGGTGAGAAAGAATTCCATTTCAAGCTCAATACAGCGTCACATCCTTCGTCTTAAATGGCTAAACAACGCATTTACGAGCAGTCTGGTTTCGTATGTTTTTTAAAAAGAATCGAATCATTATCTATTGTTGCCAGCATCGAGGGCACGTACACATGCTTCACTTTGGGTGGTGGAGTCAACGTGCCACACCGGCTTTTCAACACCCCTTAGGGGTGCCCACAGCAAGGACAGTGTGAAAAAGACGATAAATAAAAGTGTACGTTCATGATTGAATTTATTCCAACTCTTATTTTCTGCTGTTGCGGTTCCCCAATATTACCATAGTCAATACTTGGCTTGATTTCAATATTCACCCTAATTGGCAGAGAAAATATCAATTTTTCTTTTTTTAAGAGCAGTTGTATACTTTTGATCTGAATGCTGCAAGTAATGATAGATGTCAGCCGTCCAGCAGTTTGAATAATATAATTACGACTGCAAAAATGCACGAGAAAGCCTCTATGAAGGCAGGCAGGCAGTCTTGTAGGCTTGCAGGCGAGCAGTAGCAGCAAGCAGCAGCAGCTGAAAAAAAAAATAATACTACGAGAACACATTCAGTTACTGAGGACGGGGAAGATGAATATGAAAGAAGCCTAATCTTCTAAACTAATGTTTACTAGCGCTATCCAAGTGATATATCTTTCAAGAATAAAATGTTGAGCACGAACTGTAGTACAGGTACCTTCTGCAATAAAGGCCCACCCGCTTCCCTAAAAAAGCAACCCTTAATTCTCATCTTACGATATATGGCACTTTCACGTGTTAGCATCAAAGTTATGTGATCAAAAAAAGGCGGCAGTGTGCAGGAAAGAAATCTGCGTTTCTTAATAACACCATGGTGTCCGGAATAGATCAGTTATGAAGAAACAATAAGGCGTCAGAGTGCAGGAAAGAACTCCGCGTTTTTATTAATACCATGGCGTCCGGACTAGATCAGATAAGAAATCAGATTACTGTAGTGGTCGCTTTGAACTGCTTCCTTTACTAGTTGGGGGGCGTGGCAGATCATATCGATGTGATTGGTCGCGTTGAATAGAGTGACCGCATCGCTTCCCAAGAGGTAGCCAGTCACTCTGGGACTCGTCTTACAGCCTAGTTTGCCTCCAGAGTCTGACCAAAGAAGGTCACACTTGGTCCCCCTACAGGGGCACCTCCTGCTTGCGGTCCATGGCTCAGAAGTCCAGAGTTTGGATAGATGGTGACAGACCTCCATGAACGCAGAAAATCTTGCCATCGATGACAGCACACAAAGGCAGGTAGTCCAAGGACTCTGCAGCAAAGCCACACAACAAGGCTATTGTAATTTCGCAACTACTCATCACAAAAGCCGCACCGCATCGAAACATGTCGGCTCTCGTGGTTTCCCCTGATCAGTGTGATGCGTTCTGGGTAGCGTAAATTGATGGCTAGCAGCAAACGAAATGTCTCTACACTGTGAAAGCTCTGGTCGACAAAGTCTCCCATGAAGATGTAGTTGCTACTGGGGACCTCTCCACCAACTTCGAACAGTTCTTGCAGGTCATAAAACTGGCCGTGGATATCACCACATACGTTGACTGGTGAGTCCACCATCTGCAAGTTAGTCAATTTGATAAGAGTTTCCCGGGCTTTGCGCACACTAACTTGTCCTCGAACTCAATAAGGAATTCGCACCTTCGCTGTTGCTCGATCTGGCTGTACAGATTAGTGCTGTCACCCATGCCTCCGCACATTTTCTTTGCTGTGTGATTGAAATCTGCTTACCGGTCTAAATATGAGGCAGGAAGCAGCCGAAGCACGTTGCCGAGTAGATCACGGCTGGACAGATTTCTGGAAGACCGAAAACCTCGTAATGGTAGGTCAGCCGTTCTTGTTGTTCTTCTTCTTCTACTGCCTTGATATATGGCACATACCCACGATGGGGTTTTGGTCATTGTTCTGGTGGACGGCCAATTGTCCTACACATACTGAATTAGTGCATAAAGTAATTGTCAACAAAACAAAAACATAAGATTTAAGATCACAAAAGTTATTGAAACGAAAAAACATACGAAGCGAAAATTTGGATGTTTGTAAATTTGGATTAGGGTGGAATTGAATTCTCGAACCTCTTTGTCTTCTGCGTCATGCAGATTGTTGGCCGTGCAAGAAAACCAATATTAACAATCTCGGCCATGCATTTTTATTTTCAACTTAGATTTTTACAATGGTGCTATCATTATGAAATGCTCCCACAATAACGCCATAGAAATTGATTGCACTCAGGGCTAGTATTTATGGCTTTAGTGTCATGAAGACAAAATCGGACCATCATCGTCCACTGGCGTTTTGAAGATCACGCGGAATTTCCAGCTACGGCCTGAAGTATAGACGTTTGTTTGAGCAGTGACTCAAAATATGTTTACTTTTGAAGTGTGGGAGATTTATAAAGCAATTTATTTTTGCTTTCGTAATGAGAAGTGCGATATTTTAAATACTTTTGCAACACTGCACAGGTGAGAAAGAATTCCATTTCAAGCTCAATACAGCGTCATATCCTTCATCTTAAATGGCTAAACAACGCATTTACGAGCAGTTTGGTTTTGTATGTTTTTTAAAAAGAATCGAAACATTATCTATTGTTGCCAGCATCGAGGGCACGTACACATGCTTCACTTGGGATGCTGGTGTCAACGTGCCACACCGGCTTTCCAACACCCCTTAGGGGTGCCCACAGCAAGGACAGTGCGAAAAAGATGATAAATAAAAGTGTACGTTCATGATTGAATTTATTCCGACTCATTTTCTGCTGTTGCGGTTCCCCAATATTACCATAGTCAGTACTTGGCTTGATATCAATATTCGCCCTAATTGGCAGAGAAAATATAAATTTTTCTTTTTTAGGAGCAGTTGTATACTTTTGATCTGAATGCTGCAAGTAATGATAAATATCAGCCGTCCAGCAGTTTGAATAATATAAGTATGTCTGCAAAAAAGCACGAGAAAGCCTCTATGCAGGCAGGCAGGCAGGCTTGCAGGCGAGCAGTAGCAGCAAGCAGCAGCAGCTGAAAAAAATAATACTACCAGAACACATTCAGTAATTGAGGACGGGGAAGATGAACATGAGTGAAGCCAAATCTGAACTAATGGTTACTAGCGCTATCCAAGTGATATAGCTTTCAAGAAAAATATGTTGAGCACAAACTGTAGTACTGGTACCTTCTGCAATAAAGACCCACCCGCTTCCCCTAAAAAAGCAACCCTTAATTCTCATCTTACGCTATATGGCACTTTAAGGTGTTAGCATCAAAATTATGTGATCAAGAAAAGGCGGCAGTGTGCTGGAAAGAAATCTGCGTGTCTTAATAACACCATGGTGTCCGGAATAGATCAATTATGAAGAAACAATAAGGCGTCAGAGTGCAGGAAAGAACTCCGCGTTTTTATTAGCACCATGGCGTCCGGACTAGATCAGATAAGAAATCAGATTACTGTAGTGGTCGCTTTGAACTGCTTCCTTTACTAGTTGGGGGGCGTGGCAGATCATATCGATGTGATTGGTCGCGTTGAATAGAGTAACCGCATCGCTTCCCAAGAGGTAGCCAGTCACTCTGGGACTCGCCTTCCAGCCTAGTTTGCCTCCAGAGTCTCACCAACGAAGGTCACACTTGGTCCCCCTACAGGGGCACCTCCTGCTTGCGGTCCATGGCTCAGAAGTCCAGAGTTTGGATAGATGGTGACAGACCTCCATGAACGCAGAAAATCTTGCCATCGATGAGAGCACACAAAGGCAGGTAGTCCAAGGACCCTGCAGCAACGCCACACAACAAGGCAATTATAATTTCGCAACCACTCATCACAAAAGCCGCACCGCATCGAAACATGTCGGCTCTCGTGGTTTCCCCTGATCAGTGTGATGCGTTCTGGGTAGCGTAAATTGATGGCGAGCAGCAAACGAAATGTCTCTACACTGTGAAAGTTCTGGTCGACAAAGCCTCCCAGGAAGATGTAGTTGCTACTGGGGACCTCTCCACCAACTTTGAACAGTTCTTGCAGGTCATAAAACTGGCCGTGGATATCACCACATACGTTGACTGGTGAGTCCACCATCTGCAAGTTAGTCAATTTGATAAGAGTTTCCCGGGCTTTGCGCACACTAACTTGTCCTCGGACTCAATAAGGAATTCGCACCTTCGCTGTTGCTCGATCTGGCTGTACAGATTAGTGCTGTCACCCATGCCTCCGCACATTTTCTTTGCGGTCTGATTGAAATCTACTTACCGGTCTAAATATGAGACTGGAAGCAGCCGGAGCACGTTGCCGAGTAGATCACGGCTGGACAGATTTCTAGAAGAACGAAAGCGTCGTAATGGTAGGTCAGCCGTTCTTGTTGTTCTTCTTCTTCTACTGCCTTGATATATGGCACATACCCACGACGGGGTTTGGTCATTGTTCTGGTGGACGGCCAATTGTCCTACACATACTGAATTAGTGCATAAAGTAATTGTCAACAAAACAAAAACATAAGATTTAAGATCACAAAAGTTATTGAACCAAAAAAAATACTAAGCGAAAATTTGGATGTTTGTAAATTTGGATGAGGGTGGAATTGAATTCTCGAACCTCTTTGTCTTCTGCCTCATGCAGATTGTTGGCCGTGCGGGAAAACCAATATTAACAATCTCGGCCATGCATTTTTATTTTCAACTTAGATTTTTACATTGGTGCTATCTTTATGAAATGCTCCCACAATAACGCCATAGAAATTGATTGCATTCAGGGCTACTGTTTATGTCTTTAGTGTCATGAAGTCCAGATCGGACCATCATCGTCCACTGGTGTTTTGAAGATAACGCGGAATTTCCAGCTACGGCCTGAAGTACAGACGTTTGTTTGAGCGGTGACTCAAAATATGTTTACTTTTGAAGAGTGGGAGATTTATAAAGCAATTTATTTTTACTTTCGCACTGAGAAGTGCGATATTTTGAATACTTTTGCAACTCTGCACAGGTGAGAAAGAATTCCATTTCAAGCTCAATGCAGCGTCACATCCTTCGTCTTAAGAGGCTAAACAACGCATTTACGAGCAGTTTGGTTTCGTATGTTTTTTAAAAAGAATCGAAACTTTATCTATTGTTGCCAGCATCGAGGGTACGTACACATGCTTCACTTGGGGTGGTGGTGTCAACGTGCCACACCAGCCTTCAACACCCCTTAGGGGTGCGCACAGCAAGGACAGTGTGAAAAAGATGATAAATAAAAGTGTACGTTCATGATTGAATTTATTCCAACTCTTATTTTCTGCTGTTGCGGTTCCCCAATATTACCATAGTCAGTACTTGGCTTGATTTCAATAGTCGCCCTAATTGGCAGAGAAAATATCAATTTTTCTTTTTTTTAGGAGCAGTTGTATACTTTTGATCTGAATGCTGCAAGTAACGATAAATGTCAGCCGTCCAGCAGTTTGAATAATATAAGTATGTCTGCAAAAAAGCACGAGAAAGCCTCTATGCGGGCAGGCAGGCAGGCTTGCAGGCTTCCAGGCGAGCAGTAGCAGCAAGCAGCAGCAGCTGAAAAAAATAATTCTACGAGAACACATTCAGTAATTGAGGACAGGGAAGATGAATATGAAAGAAGTCTAATCTTCTAAACTAATAGTTACTAGCGCTATCCAAGTGATATATCTTTCAACAAAAATATGTTGAGCACAAACTGTAGTGCAGGTGCCTTCTGCAATAAAGGCCCACCCGCTTCCCCTAAAAAAGCAACCCCTAATTCTCATCTTACGCTATATGGCACTTTCAGGTGTTAGCATCAAAATTATGTGATCAAGAAAAGGCGGCAGTGTGCAGGAAAGAAATCTGCGTGTCTTAATAACACCATGGTGTCCGGAATAGATCAATTATGAAGAAACAATAAGGCGTCAGAGTGCAGGAAAGAACTCCGCGTTTTTATTAGCACCATGGCGTCCGGACTAGATCAGATAAGAAATCAGATTACTGTAGTGGTCGCTTTGAACTGCTTCCTTTACTAGTTGGGGGGCGTGGCAGATCATATCGATGTGATTGGTCGCGTTGAATAGAGTAACCGCATCGCTTCCCAAGAGGTAGCCAGTCACTCTGGGACTCGCCTTCCAGCCTAGTTTGCCTTCAGAGTCTGACCAAAGAAGGTCACACTTGGTCCCCCTACAGGGGCACCTCCTGCTTGCGGTCCATGGCTCAGAAGTCCAGAGTTTGGATAGATGGTGACAGACCTCCATGAACGCAGAAAATTTTGCCATCGATGACAGCACACAAAGGCAGGTAGTCCAAGACCCTGCAGCAACGCCACACAACAAGGCAATTGTAATTTCGCAACCACTCATCACAAAAGCCGCATAGCATCGAAACATGTCGGCTGTCGTGGTTTCCCCTGATCAGTGTGATGCGTTCTGGGTAGCGTAAATTGATGGCTAGCAGCAAACGAAATATCTCTACACTGTGAAAGCTCTGGTCGACAAAGTCTCCCATGAAGATGTAGTTGCTACTGGGGACCTCTCCACCAACTTCGAACAGTTCTTGCAGGTCATAAAACTGGCCGTGGATATCACCACATACGTTGACTGGTGAGTCCACCATCTGCAAGTTAGTCAATTTGATAAGAGTTTCCCGGGCTTTGCGCACACTAACTTGTCCTCGAACTCAATAAGGAATTCGCACCTTCGCTGTTGCTCGATCTGGCTGTACAGATTAGTGCTGTCACCCATGCCTCCGCACATTTTCTTTGCTGTGTGATTGAAATCTGCTTACCGGTCTAAATATGAGGCAGGAAGCAGCCGAAGCACGTTGCCGAGTAGATCACGGCTGGACAGATTTCTGGAAGACCGAAAACCTCGTAATGGTAGGTCAGCCGTTCTTGTTGTTCTTCTTCTTCTACTGCCTTGATATATGGCACATACCCACGACGGGGTTTTGGTCATTGTTCTGGTGGACGGCCAATTGTCCTACACATACTGAATTAGTGCATAAAGTAATTGTCAACAAAACAAAAACATAACATTTAAGATCACAAAAGTTATTGAAACGAAAAAACATACGAAGCGAAAATTTGGATGTTTGTAAATTGGGATTAGGGTGGAATTGAATTCTAGAACCTCTTTGTCTTCTGCGTCATGCAGATTGTTGGCCGTGCAAGAAAACCAATATTAACAATCTCGGCCATGCATTTTTATTTTCAACTTTGATTTTTACATTGTTGCTATCTTTATGAAATGCTCCCACAATAACGCCATAGAAATTGATTTCACTCAGGGCTAGTATTTATGGCTTTAGTGTCATGAAGTCAAAATCGGACCATCATCGTCCACTGGCATTTTGAAGATCACGCGGAATTTCCAGCTACGGCCTGAAGTATAGACGTTTGTTTGAGCGGTGACTCAAAATATGTTTACTTTTGAAGTGTGGGAGATTTATAAAGCAATTTATTTTTACTTTCGCACTGAGAAGTGCGATATTTTGAATACTTTTGCAACTCTGCACAGGTGAGAAAGAATTCCATTTCAAGCTCAATACAGCGTCACATCCTTCGTCTTAAATGGCTAAACAACGCATTTACGAGCAGTCTGGTTTCGTATGTTTTTTAAAAAGAATCGAATCATTATCTATTGTTGCCAGCATCGAGGGCACGTACACATGCTTCACTTTGGGTGGTGGAGTCAACGTGCCACACCGGCTTTTCAACACCCCTTAGGGGGGCCCACAGCAAGGACAGTGTGAAAAAGATGATAAATAAAAGTGTACGTTCATGATTGAATTTATTCCAACTCTTATTTTCTGCTGTTGCGGTTCCCCAATATTACCATAGTCAATACTTGGCTTGATTTCAATATTCACCCTAATTGACAGAGAAAATATCAATTTTTCTTTTTTAGGAGCAGTTTTATACTTTTGATCTGAATGCTGCAAGTAATGATAAATGTCAGCCGTCCAGCAGTTTGAATAATATAAGTATGTCTGCAAAAAAGCACGAGAAAGCCTCTATGCAGGCAGGCACGCAGGCTTGCAGGCTTCCAGGCGAGCAGCAGCAGCAAGCAGCAGCAGCTGAAAAAAATAATACTACGAGAACACATTCAGTAATTGAGGACAGGGAAGATGAATATGAAAGAAGCCTAATCTTCTAAACTAATGGTTACTAGCGCTATCCAAGTGATATATCTTTCAAGAAAAATATGTTGAGCACAATCTGTAGTGCAGGTGCCTTCTGCAATAAAGGCCCACCCGCTTCCCCTAAAAAAGCAACCCCTAATTCTCATCTTACGCTATATGGCACTTTCAGCTATTAGCATCAAAATTATGTGATCAAGAAAAGGCGGCAGTGTGCAGGAAAGAAATCTGCGTTTCTTAATAACACCATGGTGTCCGGAATAGATCAGTTATGAAGAAACAATAAGGCGTCAGAGTGCAGGAAAGAACTCCGCGTTTTTATTAACACCATGGCGTCCGGACTAGATCAGATAAGAAATCAGATTACTGTAGTGGTCGCTTTGAACTGCTTCCTTTACTAGTTGGGGGGCGTGGCAGATCATATCGATGTGATTGGTCGCGTTGAATAGAGTGACTGCAACGCTTCCCAAGAGGTAGCCAGTCACTCTTGGACTCGTCTTACAGCCTAGTTTGCCTCCAGAGTCTGACCAAAGAAGGTCACACTTGGTCCCCCTACAGGAGCACCTCCTGCTTGCGGTCCATGGCACAGAAGTCCAGAGTTTGGATAGATGGTGACAGACCTCCATGAACGCAGAAAATTTTGCCATCGATGACAGCACACAAAGGCAGGTAGTCCAAGGACCCTGCAGCAACGCCACACAACAAGGCAATTGTAATTTCGCAACCACTCATCACAAAAGCCGCACCGCATCGAAACATGTCGGCTGTCGTGGTTTCCCCTGATCAGTGTGATGCGTTCTGGGTAGCGTAAATTGATGGCTAGCAGCAAACGAAATGTCTCTACACTGTGAAAGCTCTGCTCGACAAAGTCTCCCATGAAGATGTAGTTGCTACTGGGGACCTCTCCACCAACTTCGAACAGTTCTTGTAGGTCATAAAACTGGCCGTGGATATCACCACATACGTTGACTGGTGAGTCCACCATCTGCAAGTTAGTCAATTTGATAAGAGTTTCCCGGGCTTTGCGCACACTAACTTGTCCTCGAACTCAATAAGGAATTCGCACCTTCGCTGTTGCTCGATCTGGCTGTACAAATTAGTGCTGTCACCCATGCCTCCGCACATTTTCCTTGCTGTGTGATTGAAATCTGCTTACCGGTTTAAATATGAGGCAGGAAGCAGCCGAAGCACGTTGCCGAGTAGATCACGGCTGGACAGATTTCTGGAAGACCGAAAACCTCGTAATGGTAGGTCAGCCGTTCTTGTTGTTCTTCTTCTTCTACTGCCTTGATATATGGCACATACCCACGATGGGGTTTTGGTCATTGTTCTGGTGGACGGCCAATTGTCCTACACATACTGAATTAGTGCATAAAGTAATTGTCAACAAAACAAAAACATAAGATTTAAGATCACAAAAGTTATTGAAACGAAAAAACATACGAAGCGAAAATTTGGATGTTTGTAAATTTGGATGAGGGTGGAATTGAATTCTCGAACCTCTTTGTCTTCTGCGTCATGCAGATTGTTGGCCGTGCAAGAAAACCAATATTAACAATCTCGGCCATGCATTTTTATTTTCAACTTTGATTTTTACATTCGTGCTATCTTTATGAAATGCTCCCACAATAACGCCATAGAAATTGATTTCACTCAGGGCTAGTATTTATGGCTTTAGTGTCATGAAGTCAAAATCGGACCATCATCGTCCACTGGCATTTTGAAGATCCCGCGGAATTTCCAGCTACGGCCTGAAGTATAGACGTTTGTTTGAGCGGTGACTCAAAATATGTTTACTTTTGAAGTGTGGGAGATTTATAAAGCAATTTATTTTTACTTTCGCACTGAGAAGTGCGATATTTTGAATACTTTTGCAACTCTGCACAGGTGAGAAAGAATTCCATTTCAAGCTCAATACAGCGTCACATCCTTCGTCTTAAATGGCTAAACAACGCATTTACGAGCAGTCTGGTTTCGTATGTTTTTTAAAAAGAATCGAATCATTATCTATTGTTGCCAGCATCGAGGGCACGTACACATGCTTCACTTTGGGTGGTGGAGTCAACGTGCCACACCGGCTTTTCAACACCCCTTAGGGGTGCCCACAGCAAGGACAGTGTGAAAAAGATGATAAATAAAAGTGTACGTTCATGATTGAATTTATTCCAACTCTTATTTTCTGCTGTTGCGGTTCCCCAATATTACCATAGTCAATACTTGGCTTGATTTCAATATTCACCCTAATTGGCAGAGAAAATATCAATTTTTCTTTTTTTAAGAGCAGTTGTATGCTGCAAGTAATGATAGATGTCAGCCGTCCAGCAGTTTGAATAATATAATTATGACTGCAAAAATGCACGAGAAAGCCTCTATGAAGGCAGGCAGGCAGGCTTGTAGGCTTGCAGGCGAGCAGTAGCAGCAAGCAGCAGCAGCTGAAAAAAAAATAATACTACGAGAACACATTCAGTTACTGAGGACGGGGAAGAAGAATATGAAAGAAGCCTAATCTTCTAAACTAATGTTTACTAGCGCTATCCAAGTGATATATCTTTCAAGAATAAAATGTTGAGCACGAACTGTAGTACAGGTACCTTCTGCAATAAAGGCCCACCCGCTTCCCTAAAAAAGCAACCCTTAATTCTCATCTTACGATATATGGCACTTTCAGGTGTTAGCATCAAAATTATGTGATCAAGAAAAGGCGGGAGTGTGCAGGAAAGAAATCTGCGTTTCTTAATAACACCATGGTGTCCGGAATAGATCAGTTATGAAGAAACAATAAGGCGTCAGAGTGCAGGAAAGAACTCCGCGTTTTTATTAACACCATTTCGTCCGGACTAGATCAGATAAGAAATCAGATTACTGTAGTAGTCGCTTTGAACTGCTTCCTTTACTAGTTGGGGGGCGTGGCAGATCATATCGATGTGATTGGTCGCGTTGAATAGAGTGACCGCATCGCTTCCCAAGAGGTAGCCAGTCACTCTTGGACTCGTCTTACAGCCTAGTTTGCCTCCAGAGTCTGACCAAAGAAGGTCACACTTGGTCCCCCTACATGGGCACCTCCTGCTTTCGGTCCATGGCACAGAAGTCCAGAGTTTGGATAGATGGTGACAGACCTCCATGAACGTAGAAAATCTTGCCATCGATGACAGCACACAAAGGCAGGTAGTCCAAGGACCCTGCAGCAACGCCACACAACAAGGCAATTATAATTTCGCAACCACTCATCACAAAAGCCGCACCGCATCGAAACATGTCGGCTCTCGTGGTTTCCCCTGATCAGTGTGATGCGTTCTGGGTAGCGTAAATTGATGGCGAGCAGCAAACGAAATGTCTCTACACTATGAAAGTTCTGGTCGACAAAGTCTCCCAGGAAGATGTAGTTGCTACTGGGGACCTCTCCACCAACTTTGAACAGTTCTTGCAGGTCATAAAACTGGCCGTGGATATCACCACATACGTTGACTGGTGAGTCCACCATCTGCAAGTTAGTCAATTTGACAAGAGTTTCCCGGGCTTTGCGCACACTAACTTGTCCTCGGACTCAATAAGGAATTCGCACCTTCGCTGTTGCTCGATCTGGCTGTACAGATTAGTGCTGTCATCCATGCCTCCGCACATTTTCTTTGCGGTCTGATTGAAATCTACTTACCGGTCTAAATATGAGACTGGAAGCAGCCGGAGCACGTTGCCCAGTAGATCATGGCTGGACAGATTTCTGGAAGAACGAAAACGTCGTAATGGTAGGTCAGCCGTTCTTGTTGTTCTTCTTCTTCTACTGCCTTGATATATGGCATATACCCACGACGGGGTTTTGGTCATTGTTCTGGTGGACGGCCAATTGTCCTACACATACTGAATTAGTGCATAAAGTAATTGTCAACAAAACAAAAACATAAGATTTAAGATCACAAAAGTTATTGAAATGAAAAAACATACGAAGCGAAAATTTGGATGTTTGTAAATTTGGATTAGGGTGGAATTGAATTCTAGAACCTCTTTGTCTTCTGCGTCATGCAGATTGTTGGCCGTGCAAGAAAACCAATATTAACAATCTCGGCCATGCATTTTTATTTTCAACTTTGATTTTTACATTGGTGCTATCTTTATGAAATGCTCCCACAATAACGCCATAGAAATTGATTTCACTCAGGGCTAGTATTTATGGCTTTAGTGTGATGAAGTCAAAATCGGACCATCATCGTCCACTGGCATTTTGAAGATCACGCGGAATTTCCAGCTACGGCCTGAAGTATAGACGTTTGTTTGAGCGGTGACTCAAAATATGTTTACTTTTGAAGTGTGGGAGATTTATAAAGCAATTTATTTTTACTTTCGCACTGAGAAGTGCGATATTTTGAATACTTTTGCAACTCTGCACAGGTGAGAAAGAATTCCATTTCAAGCTCAATACAGCGTCACATCCTTCGTCTTAAATGGCTAAACAACGCATTTACGAGCAGTCTGGTTTCGTATGTTTTTTAAAAAGAATCGAATCATTATCTATTGTTGCCAGCATCGAGGGCACGTACACATGCTTCACTTTGGGTGGTGGAGTCAACGTGCCACACCGGCTTTTCAACACCCCTTAGGGGTGCCCACAGCAAGGACAGTGTGAAAAAGATGATAAATAAAAGTGTACGTTCATGATTGAATTTATTCCAACTCTTATTTTCTGCTGTTGCGGTTCCCCAATATTACCATAGTCAATACTTGGCTTGATTTCAATATTCACCCTAATTGGCAGAGAAAATATCAATTTTTCTTTTTTTAAGAGCAGTTGTATACTTTTGATCTGAATGCTGCAAGTAATGATAGATGTCAGCCGTCCAGCAGTTTGAATAATATAATTATGACTGCAAAAATGCACGAGAAAGCCTCTATGAAGGCAGGCAGGCAGGCTTGTAGGCTTGCAGGCGAGCAGTAGCAGCAAGCAGCAGCAGCTGAAAAAAAAATAATACTACGAGAACACATTCAGTTACTGAGGACGGGGAAGATGAATATGAAAGAAGCCTAATCTTCTAAACTAATGTTTACTAGCGCTATCCAAGTGATATATCTTTCAAGAATAAAATGTTGAGCACAATCTGTAGTGCAGGTGCCTTCTGCAATAAAGGCCCACCCGCTTCCCCTAAAAAAGCAACCCCTAATTCTCATCTTACGCTATATGGCACTTTCAGGTATTAGCATCAAAATTATGTGATCAAGAAAAGGCGGCAGTGTGCAGGAAAGAAATCTGCGTTTCTTAATAACACCATGGTGTCCGGAATAGATCAGTTATGAAGAAACAATAAGGCGTCAGAGTGCAGGAAAGAACTCCGCGTTTTTATTAACACCATGGCGTCCGGACTAGATCAGATAAGAAATCAGATTACTGTAGTGGTCGCTTTGAACTGCTTCCTTTACTAGTTGGGGGGCGTGGCAGATCATATCGATGTGATTGGTCGCGTTGAATAGAGTGACCGCAACGCTTCCCAAGAGGTAGCCAGTCACTCTTGGACTCGTCTTACAGCCTAGTTTGCCTCCAGAGTCTGACCAAAGAAGGTCACACTTGGTCCCCCTACAGGGGCACCTCCTGCTTGCGGTCCATGGCACAGAAGTCCAGAGTTTGGATAGATGGTGACAGACCTCCATGAACGCAGAAAATTTTGCCATCGATGACAGCACACAAAGGCAGGTAGTCCAAGGACCCTGCAGCAACGCCACACAACAAGGCAATTGTAATTTCGCAACCACTCATCACAAAAGCCGCACCGCATCGAAACATGTCGGCTGTCGTGGTTTCCCCTGATCAGTGTGATGCGTTCTGGGTAGCGTAAATTGATGGCTAGCAGCAAACGAAATGTCTCTACACTGTGAAAGCTCTGCTCGACAAAGTCTCCCATGAAGATGTAGTTGCTACTGGGGACCTCTCCACCAACTTCGAACAGTTCTTGTAGGTCATAAAACTGGCCGTGAATATCACCACATACGTTGACTGGTGAGTCCACCATCTGCAAGTTAGTCAATTTGATAAGAGTTTCCCGGGCTTTGCGCACACTAACTTGTCCTCGAACTCAATAAGGAATTCGCACCTTCGCTGTTGCTCGATCTGGCTGTACAGATTAGTGCTGTCACCCATGCCTCCGCACATTTTCCTTGCTGTGTGATTGAAATCTGCTTACCGGTTTAAATATGAGGCAGGAAGCAGCCGAAGCACGTTGCCGAGTAGATCACGGCTGGACAGATTTCTGGAAGACCGAAAACCTCGTAATGGTAGGTCAGCCGTTCTTGTTGTTCTTCTTCTTCTACTGCCTTGATATATGGCACATACCCACGATGGGGTTTTAGTCATTGTTCTGGTGGACGGTCAATTGTCCTACACATACTGAATTAGTGCATAAAGTAATTGTCAACAAAACAAAAACATAAGATTTAAGATCACAAAAGTTATTGAAACGAAAAAACATACGAAGCGAAAATTTGGATGTTTGTAAATTTGGATGAGGGTGGAAATGAATTCTCGAACCTCTTTGTCTTCTGCGTCATGCAGATTGTTGGCCGTGCAAGAAAACCAATATTAACAATCTCGGCCATGCATTTTTATTTTCAACTTTGATTTTTACATTCGTGCTATCTTTATGAAATGCTCCCACAATAACGCCATAGAAATTGATTTCACTCAGGGCTAGTATTTATGGCTTTAGTGTCATGAAGTCAAAATCGGACCATCATCGTCCACTGGCATTTTGAACATTACGCGGAATTTCCAGCTACGGCCTGAAGTATAGACATTTGTTTGAGCGGTGACTCAAAATATGTTTACTTTTGAAGTGTGGGAGATTTATAAAGCAATTTATTTTTACTTTCGCACTGAGAAGTGCGATATTTTGAATACTTTTGCAACTCTGCACAGGTGAGAAAGAATTCCATTTCAAGCTCAATACAGCGTCACATCCTTCGTCTTAAATGGCTAAACAACGCATTTACGAGCAGTCTGGTTTCGTATGTTTTTTAAAAAGAATCGAATCATTATCTATTGTTGCCAGCATCGAGGGCACGTACACATGCTTCACTTTGGGTGGTGGAGTCAACGTGCCACACCGGCTTTTCAACACCCCTTAGGGGGGCCCACAGCAAGGACAGTGTGAAAAAGATGATAAATAAAAGTGTACGTTCATGATTGAATTTATTCCAACTCTTATTTTCTGCTGTTGCGGTTCCCCAATATTACCATAGTCAATACTTGGCTTGATTTCAATATTCACCCTAATTGACAGAGAAAATATCAATTTTTCTTTTTTTAAGAGCAGTTGTATACTTTTGATCTGAATGCTGCAAGTAATGATAGATGTCAGCCGTCCAGCAGTTTGAATAATATAATTATGACTGCAAAAATGCACGAGAAAGCCTCTATGCAGGCAGGCAGGCAGGCTTGTAGGCTTGCAGGCGAGCAGTAGCAGCAAGCAGCAGCAGCTGAAAAAAAAATAATACTACGAGAACACATTCAGTAATTGAGGACGGGGAAGATGAATATGAAAGAAACCTAATCTTCTAAACTAATGGTTACTAGCGCCATCCAAGTGATATATCTTTCAAGAATAATATGTTGAATACGAACTGTAGTACAGGTACCTTCTGCAATTAAGGCCCACCCGCTTCCCTAAAAAAGCAACCCTTAATTCTCATCTTACGATATATGGCACTTTCAGGTGTTAGCATCAAAGTTATGTGATCAAAAAAAGGCGGCAGTGTGCAGGGAAGAAATCTGCGTTTCTTAATAACACCATGGTGTCCGGAATAGATCAGTTATGAAGAAATAATAAGGCGTCAGAGTGCAGGAAAGAACTCCGCGTTTTTATTAACACCATGGCGTCCGGACTAGATCAGATAAGAAATCAGATTACTGTAGTGGTCGCTTTGAACTGCTTCCTTTACTAGTTGGGGGGCGTGGCAGATCATATCGATGTGATTGGTCGCGTTGAATAGAGTGACCGCATCGCTTCCCAAGAGGTAGCCAGTCACTCTTGGACTCGTCTTACAGCCTAGTTTGCCTCCAGAGTCTGACCAAAGAAGGTCACACTTGGTCCCCCTACAGGGGCACCTCCTGCTTGCGGTCCATGGCTCAGAAGACCAGAGTTTGGATAGATGGTGACAGACCTCCATGAACGCAGAAAATTTTGCCATCGATGACAGCACACAAAGGCAGGTAGTCCAAGGACCCTGCAGCAACGCCACACAACAAGGCAATTATAATTTCGCAACCACTCATCACAAAAGCCGCACCGCATCGAAACATGTCGGCTCTCGTGGTTTCCCCTGATCAGTGTGATGCGTTCTGGGTAGCGTAAATTGATGGCGAGCAGCAAACGAAATGTCTCTACACTATGAGAGTTCTGGTCGACAAAGTCTCCCAGGAAGATGTAGTTGCTACTGGGGACCTCTCCACCAACTTTGAACAGTTCTTGCAGGTCATAAAACTGGCCGTGGATATCACCACATACGTTGACTGGTGAGTCCACCATCTGCAAGTTAGTCAATTTGATAAGAGTTTCCCGGGCTTTGCGCACACTAACTTGTCCTCGGACTCAATAAGGAATTCGCACCTTCGCTGTTGCTCGATCTGGCTGTACAGATTAGTGCTGTCATCCATGCCTCCGCACATTTTCTTTGCGGTCTGATTGAAATCTACTTACCGGTCTAAATATGAGACTGGAAGCAGCCGGAGCACGTTGCCCAGTAGATCACGGCTGGACAGATTTCTGGAAGAACGAAAACGTCGTAATGGTAGGTCAGCCGTTCTTGTTGTTCTTCTTCTACTGCCTTGATATATGGCATATACCCACGACGGGGTTTTGGTCTTGTTCTGGTGGACGGCCAATTGTCCTACACATACTGAATTAGTGCATAAAGTAATTGTCAACAAAACAAAAACATAAGATTTAAGATCACAAAAGTTATTGAACCAAAAAAAATACTAAGCGAAAATTTGGATGTTTGTAAATTTGGATGAGGGTGGAATTGAATTCTCGAACCTCTTTGTCTTCTGCCTCATGCAGATTGTTGGCCGTGCGAGAAAACCAATATTAACAATCTCGGCCATGCATTTTTATTTTCAACTTAGATTTTTACATTGGTGCTATTGTTATGAAATGCTCCCACAATAACGCCATAGAAATTGATTGCATTCAGGGCTAGTATTTATGTCTTTAGTTTCATGAAGTCCAGATCGGACCATCATCGTCCACTAGTGTTTTGAAGATCACGCGGAATTTCCAGCTACGGCCTGAAGTACAGACGTTTGTTTGAGCGGTGACTCAAAATATGTTTACTTTTGAAGAGTGGGAGATTTATGAAGCAATTTATTTTTACTTTCGCACTGAGAAGTGCGATATTTTGAATATTTTGCAACTCTGCACAGGTGAGAAAGAATTCCATTTCAAGCTCAATGCAGCGTCACATCCTTCGTCTTAAAAGGCTAAACAACGCATTTACGAGCAGTTTGGTTTAGTATGTTTTTTAAAAAGAATCGAAACTTTATCTATTGTTGCCAGCATCGAGGGTACGTACACATGCTTCACTTGGGGTGGTGATGTCAACGTGCCACACCAGCCTTCAACACCCCTTAGGGGTGCGCACAGCAAGGACAGTGTGAAAAAGATGATAAATTAAAGTGTACGTTCATGATTGAATTTATTCCAACTCTTATTTTCTGCTGTTGCGGTTCCCCAATATTACCATAGTCAGTACTTGGCTTGATTTCAATAGTCGCCCTAATTGGCAGAGAAAATATCAATTTTTCTTTTTTAGGAGCAGTTGTATACTTTTGATCTGAATGCTGCAAGTAATGATAAATGTCAGCCGTCCAGCAGTTTGAATAATATAAGTATGTCTGCAAAAAAGCACGAGAAAGCCTCTATGCAGGCAGGCACGCAGGCTTGCAGGCGAGCAGTAGCAGCAAGCAGCAGCAGCTGAAAAAAATAATACTACGAGAACACATTCAGTAATTGAGGACAGGGAAGATGAATATGAAAGAAGCCTAATCTTCTAAACTAATGGTTACTAGCGCTATCCAAGTGATATATCTTTCAAGAAAAATATGTTGAGCACAATCTGTAGTGCAGGTGCCTTCTGCAATAAAGGCCCACCCGCTTCCCCTAAAAAAGCAACCCCTAATTCTCATCTTACGCTATATGGCACTTTCAGGTATTAGCATCAAAATTATGTGATCAAGAAAAGGCGGCAGTGTGCAGGAAAGAAATCTGCGTTTCTTAATAACACCATGGTGTCCGGAATAGATCAGTTATGAAGAAACAATAAGGCGTCAGAGTGCAGGAAAGAACTCCGCGTTTTTATTAACACCATGGCGTCCGGACTAGATCAGATAAGAAATCAGATTACTGTAGTGGTCGCTTTGAACTGCTTCCTTTACTAGTTGGGGGGCGTGGCAGATCATATCGATGTGATTGGTCGCGTTGAATAGAGTGACCGTAACGCTTCCCAAGAGGTAGCCAGTCACTCTTGGACTCGTCTTACAGCCTAGTTTGCCTCCAGAGTCTGACCAAAGAAGGTCACACTTGGTCCCCCTACAGGGGCACCTCCTGCTTGCGGTCCATGGCACAGAAGTCCAGAGTTTGGATAGATGGTGACAGACCTCCATGAACGCAGAAAATTTTGCCATCGATGACAGCACACAAAGGCAGGTAGTCCAAGGACCCTGCAGCAACGCCACACAACAAGGCAATTGTAATTTCGCAACCACTCATCACAAAAGCCGCACCGCATCGAAACATGTCGGCTGTCGTGGTTTCCCCTGATCAGTGTGATGCGTTCTGGGTAGCGTAAATTGATGGCTAGCAGCAAACGAAATGTCTCTACACTGTGAAAGCTCTGCTCGACAAAGTCTCCCATGAAGATGTAGTTGCTACTGGGGACCTCTCCACCAACTTCGAACAGTTCTTGTAGGTCATAAAACTGGCCGTGGATATCACCACATACGTTGACTGGTGAGTCCACCATCTGCAAGTTAGTCAATTTGATAAGAGTTTCCCGGGCTTTGCGCACACTAACTTGTCCTCGAACTCAATAAGGAACTCGCACCTTCGCTGTTGCTCGATCTGGCTGTACAGATTAGTGCTGTCACCCATGCCTCCGCACATTTTCCTTGCTGTGTGATTGAAATCTGCTTACCGGTTTAAATATGAGGCAGGAAGCAGCCGAAGCACGTTGCCGAGTAGATCACGGCTGGACAGATTTCTGGAAGACCGAAAACCTCGTAATGGTAGGTCAGCCGTTCTTGTTGTTCTTCTTCTTCTACTGCCTTGATATATGGCACATACCCACGATGGGGTTTTGGTCATTGTTCTGGTGGACGGCCAATTGTCCTACACATACTGAATTAGTGCATAAAGTAATTGTCAACAAAACAAAAACATAAGATTTAAGATCACAAAAGTTATTGAAACGAAAAAACATACGAAGCGAAAATTTGGATGTTTGTAAATTTGGATGAGGGTGGAATTGAATTCTCGAACCTCTTTGTCTTCTGCGTCATGCAGATTGTTGGCCGTGCAAGAAAACCAATATTAACAATCTCGGCCATGCATTTTTATTTTCAACTTTGATTTTTACATTCGTGCTATCTTTATGAAATGCTCCCACAATAACGCCATAGAAATTGATTTCACTCAGTGCTAGTATTTATGGCTTTAGTGTCATGAAGTCAAAATCGGACCATCATCGTCCACTGGCATTTTGAACATTACGCGGAATTTCCAGCTACGGCCTGAAGTATAGACATTTGTTTGAGCGGTGACTCAAAATATGTTTACTTTTGAAGTGTGGGAGATTTATAAAGCAATTTATTTTTACTTTCGCACTGAGAAGTGCGATATTTTGAATACTTTTGCAACTCTGCACAGGTGAGAAAGAATTCCATTTCAAGCTCAATACAGCGTCACATCCTTCGTCTTAAATGGCTAAACAACGCATTTACGAGCAGTCTGGTTTCGTATGTTTTTTAAAAAGAATCGAATCATTATCTATTGTTGCCAGCATCGAGGGCACGTACACATGCTTCACTTTGGGTGGTGGAGTCAACGTGCCACACCGGCTTTTCAACACCCCTTAGGGGGGCCCACAGCAAGGACAGTGTGAAAAAGATGATAAATAAAAGTGTACGTTCATGATTGAATTTATTCCAACTCTTATTTTCTGCTGTTGCGGTTCCCCAATATTACCATAGTCAATACTTGGCTTGATTTCAATATTCACCCTAATTGACAGAGAAAATATCAATTTTTCTTTTTTAGGAGCAGTTTTATACTTTTGATCTGAATGCTGCAAGTAATGATAAATGTCAGCCGTCCAGCAGTTTGAATAATATAAGTATGTCTGCAAAAAAGCACGAGAAAGCCTCTATGCAGGCAGGCACGCAGGCTTGCAGGCTTCCAGGCGAGCAGCAGCAGCAAGCAGCAGCAGCTGAAAAAAATAATACTACGAGAACACATTCAGTAATTGAGGACAGGGAAGATGAATATGAAAGAAGCCTAATCTTCTAAACTAATGGTTACTAGCGCTATCCAAGTGATATATCTTTCAAGAAAAATATGTTGAGCACAATCTGTAGTGCAGGTGCCTTCTGCAATAAAGGCCCACCCGCTTCCCCTAAAAAAGCAACCCCTAATTCTCATCTTACGCTATATGGCACTTTCAGCTATTAGCATCAAAATTATGTGATCAAGAAAAGGCGGCAGTGTGCAGGAAAGAAATCTGCGTTTCTTAATAACACCATGGTGTCCGGAATAGATCAGTTATGAAGAAACAATAAGGCGTCAGAGTGCAGGAAAGAACTCCGCGTTTTTATTAACACCATGGCGTCCGGACTAGATCAGATAAGAAATCAGATTACTGTAGTGGTCGCTTTGAACTGCTTCCTTTACTAGTTGGGGGGCGTGGCAGATCATATCGATGTGATTGGTCGCGTTGAATAGAGTGACTGCAACGCTTCCCAAGAGGTAGCCAGTCACTCTTGGACTCGTCTTACAGCCTAGTTTGCCTCCAGAGTCTGACCAAAGAAGGTCACACTTGGTCCCCCTACAGGAGCACCTCCTGCTTGCGGTCCATGGCACAGAAGTCCAGAGTTTGGATAGATGGTGACAGACCTCCATGAACGCAGAAAATTTTGCCATCGATGACAGCACACAAAGGCAGGTAGTCCAAGGACCCTGCAGCAACGCCACACAACAAGGCAATTGTAATTTCGCAACCACTCATCACAAAAGCCGCACCGCATCGAAACATGTCGGCTGTCGTGGTTTCCCCTGATCAGTGTGATGCGTTCTGGGTAGCGTAAATTGATGGCTAGCAGCAAACGAAATGTCTCTACACTGTGAAAGCTCTGCTCGACAAAGTCTCCCATGAAGATGTAGTTGCTACTGGGGACCTCTCCACCAACTTCGAACAGTTCTTGTAGGTCATAAAACTGGCCGTGGATATCACCACATACGTTGACTGGTGAGTCCACCATCTGCAAGTTAGTCAATTTGATAAGAGTTTCCCGGGCTTTGCGCACACTAACTTGTCCTCGAACTCAATAAGGAATTCGCACCTTCGCTGTTGCTCGATCTGGCTGTACAAATTAGTGCTGTCACCCATGCCTCCGCACATTTTCCTTGCTGTGTGATTGAAATCTGCTTACCGGTTTAAATATGAGGCAGGAAGCAGCCGAAGCACGTTGCCGAGTAGATCACGGCTGGACAGATTTCTGGAAGACCGAAAACCTCGTAATGGTAGGTCAGCCGTTCTTGTTGTTCTTCTTCTTCTACTGCCTTGATATATGGCACATACCCACGATGGGGTTTTGGTCATTGTTCTGGTGGACGGCCAATTGTCCTACACATACTGAATTAGTGCATAAAGTAATTGTCAACAAAACAAAAACATAAGATTTAAGATCACAAAAGTTATTGAAACGAAAAAACATACGAAGCGAAAATTTGGATGTTTGTAAATTTGGATGAGGGTGGAATTGAATTCTCGAACCTCTTTGTCTTCTGCGTCATGCAGATTGTTGGCCGTGCAAGAAAACCAATATTAACAATCTCGGCCATGCATTTTTATTTTCAACTTTGATTTTTACATTCGTGCTATCTTTATGAAATGCTCCCACAATAACGCCATAGAAATTGATTTCACTCAGGGCTAGTATTTATGGCTTTAGTGTCATGAAGTCAAAATCGGACCATCATCGTCCACTGGCATTTTGAACATTACGCGGAATTTCCAGCTACGGCCTGAAGTATAGACATTTGTTTGAGCGGTGACTCAAAATATGTTTACTTTTGAAGTGTGGGAGATTTATAAAGCAATTTATTTTTGCTTTCGCACTGAGAAGTGCGATATTTTGAATACTTTTGCAACTCTGCACAGGTGAGAAAGAATTCCATTTCAAGCTCAATACAGCGTCACATCTTTCGTCTTAAATGGCTAAACAACGCATTTACGAGCAGTCTGGTTTCGTATGTTTTTTAAAAAGAATCGAATCATTATCTATTGTTGCCAGCATCGAGGGCACGTACACATGCTTCACTTTGGGTGGTGGAGTCAACGTGCCACACCGGCTTTTCAACACCCCTTAGGGGGGCCCACAGCAAGGACAGTGTGAAAAAGATGATAAATAAAAGTGTACGTTCATGATTGAATTTATTCCAACTCTTATTTTCTGCTGTTGCGGTTCCCCAATATTACCATAGTCAATACTTGGCTTGATTTCAATATTCACCCTAATTGACAGAGAAAATATCAATTTTTCTATTTTTAAGAGCAGTTGTATACTTTTGATCTGAATGCTGCAAGTAATGATAGATGTCAGCCGTCCAGCAGTTTGAATAATATAATTATGACTGCAAAAATGCACGAGAAAGCCTCTATGCAGGCAGGCAGGCAGGCTTGTAGGCTTGCAGGCGAGCAGTAGCAGCAAGCAGCAGCAGCTGAAAAAAAAAATAATACTACGAGAACACATTCAGTAATTGAGGACGGGGAAGATGAATATGAAAGAAACCTAATCTTCTAAACTAATGGTTACTAGCGCCATCCAAGTGATATATCTTTCAAGAATAATATGTTGAATACGAACTGTAGTACAGGTACCTTCTGCAATTAAGGCCCACCCGCTTCCCTAAAAAAGCAACCCTTAATTCTCATCTTACGATATATGGCACTTTCAGGTGTTAGCATCAAAGTTATGTGATCAAAAAAAGGCGGCAGTGTGCAGGGAAGAAATCTGCGTTTCTTAATAACACCATGGTGTCCGGAATAGATCAGTTATGAAGAAACAATAAGGCGTCAGAGTGCAGGAAAGAACTCCGCGTTTTTATTAACACCATGGCTTCCGGACTAGATCAGATAAGAAATCAGATTACTGTAGTGGTCGCTTTGAACTGCTTCCTTTACTAGTTGGGGGGCGTGGCAGATCATATCGATGTGATTGGTCGCGTTGAATAGAGTGACCGCATCGCTTCCCAAGAGGTAGCCAGTCACTCTTGGACTCGTCTTACAGCCTAGTTTGCCTCCAGAGTCTGACCAAAGAAGGTCACACTTGGTCCCCCTACTGGGGCACCTCCTGCTTGCGGTCCATTGCACAGAAGTCCAGAGTTTGGATAGATGGTGACAGACCTCCATGAACGCAGAAAATCTAGCCATCAATGGCAGCACACAAAGGCAGGTAGTCCAAGGACTCTGCAAGGACTCTCTCCTTGTCTTCTGCCTCATGCAGATTGTTTGCTGTGCGAGAAAACGAATATTAACAATCTCGGCCATGCATTTTTATTTTCAACTTAGATTTTTACATTGGTGCTATCTTTATCAAATGCTCCCACAATAATGCCATAGAAATTGATTTCACTCAGGGCTAGTATTTATGGCTTTAGTGTCATGAAGTCAAAATCGGACCATCATCTTCCACTGGCATTTTGAAGATCACGCGGAATTTCCAGCTACGGCCTTAATAATAGACGTTTGTTTGAGCGGTGACTCAAAATATGTTTACTTTTGAAGTGTGGGAGATTTATAAAGCAATTTATTTTTACTTTCGCACTGAGAAGTGCGATATTTTGAATACTTTTGCAACTCTGCACAGGTGAGAAAGAATTCCATTTCAAGCTCAATACAGCGTCACATCCTTCGTCTTAAATGGCTAAACAACGCATTTACGAGCAGTCTGGTTTCGTATGTTTTTTAAAAAGAATCGAATCATTATCTATTGTTGCCAGCATCGAGGGCACGTACACATGCTTCACTTTGGGTGGTGGAGTCAACGTGCCACACCGGCTTTTCAACACCCTTTAGGGGGGCCCACAGCAAGGACAGTGTGAAAAAGATGATAAATAAAAGTGTACGTTCATGATTGAATTTATTCCAACTCTTATTTTCTGCTGTTGCGGTTCCCCAATATTACCATAGTCAATACTTGGCTTGATTTCAATATTCACCCTAATTGACAGAGAAAATATCAATTTTTCTTTTTTTAAGAGCAGTTGTATACTTTTGATCTGAATGCTGCAAGTAATGATAGATGTCAGCCGTCCAGCAGTTTGAATAATATAATTATGACTGCAAAAATGCACGAGAAAGCCTCTATGCAGGCAGGCAGGCAGGCTTGTAGGCTTGCAGGCGAGCAGTAGCAGCAAGCAGCAGCAGCTGAAAAAAAAAATAATACTACGAGAACACATTCAGTAATTGAGGACGGGGAAGATGAATATGAAAGAAACGTAATCTTCTAAACTAATGGTTACTAGCGCCATCCAAGTGATATATCTTTCAAGAATAATATGTTGAACACGAACTGTAGTACAGGTACCTTCTGCAATTAAGGCCCACCCGCTTCCCTAAAAAAGCAACCCTTAATTCTCATCTTACGATATATGGCACTTTCAGGTGTTAGCATCAAAGTTATGTGATCAAAAAAAAGGCGGCAGTGTGCAGGGAAGAAATCTGCGTTTCTTAATAACACCATGGTGTCCGGAATAGATCAGTTATGAAGAAACAATAAGGCGTCAGAGTGCAGGAAAGAACTCCGCGTTTTTATTAACACCATGGCTTCCGGACTAGATCAGATAAGAAATCAGATTACTGTAGTGGTCGCTTTGAACTGCTTCCTTTACTAGTTGGGGGGCGTGGCAGATCATATCGATGTGATTGGTCGCGTTGAATAGAGTGACCGCATCGCTTCCCAAGAGGTAGCCAGTCACTCTTGGACTCGTCTTACAGCCTAGTTTGCCTCCAGAGTCTGACCAAAGAAGGTCACACTTGGTCCCCCTACTGGGGCACCTCCTGCTTGCGGTCCATTGCACAGAAGTCCAGAGTTTGGATAGATGGTGACAGACCTCCATGAACGCAGAAAATCTAGCCATCAATGGCAGCACACAAAGGCAGGTAGTCCAAGGACTCTGCAAGGACTCTCTCCTTGTCTTCTGCCTCATGCAGATTGTTTGCCGTGCGAGAAAACGAATATTAACAATCTCGGCCATGCATTTTTATTTTCAACTTAGATTTTTACATTGGTGCTATCTTTATCAAATGCTCCCACAATAACGCCATAGAAATTGATTTCACTCAGGGCTAGTATTTATGGCTTTAGTGTCATGAAGTCAAAATCGGACCATCATCTTCCACTGGCATTTTGAAGATCACGCGGAATTTCCAGCTACGGCCTTAATAATAGACGTTTGTTTGAGCGGTGACTCAAAATATGTTTACTTTTGAAGAGTGGCAGATTTATGAAGCAATTTATTTTTACTTTCGCACTGAGAAGTGCGATATTTTGAATATTTTGCAACTCTGCACAGGTGAGAAAGAATTCCATTTCAAGCTCAATGCAGCGTCACATCCTTCGTCTTAAAAGGCTAAACAACGCATTTACGAGCAGTTTGGTTTCGTATGTTTTTTAAAAAGAATCGAAACTTTATCTATTGTTGCCAGCATCGAGGGTACGTACACATGCTTCACTTGGGGTGGTGGTGTCAACGTGCCACACCAGCCTTCAACACCCCTTAGGGGTGCGCACAGCAAGGACAGTGTGAAAAAGATGATAAATTAAAGTGTACGTTCATGATTGAATTTATTCCAACTCTTATTTTCTGCTGTTGCGGTTCCCCAATATTACCATAGTCAGTACTTGGCTTGATTTCAATAGTCGCCCTAATTGGCAGAGAAAATATCAATTTTTCTTTTTTAGGAGCAGTTGTATACTTTTGATCTGAATGCTGCAAGTAATGATAAATGTCAGCCGTCCAGCAGTTTGAATAATATAAGTATGTCTGCAAAAAAGCACGAGAAAGCCTCTATGCAGGCAGGCACGCAGGCTTGCAGGCTTCCAGGCGAGCAGTAGCAGCAAGCAGCAGCAGCTGAAAAAAATAATACTACGAGAACACATTCAGTAATTGAGGACAGGGAAGATGAATATGAAAGAAGCCTAATCTTCTAAACTAATGGTTACTAGCGCTATCCAAGTGATATATCTTTCAAGAAAAATATGTTGAGCACAATCTGTAGTGCAGGTGCCTTCTGCAGTAAAGGCCCACCCGCTTCCCCTAAAAAAGCAACCCCTAATTCTCATCGTACGCTATATGGCACTTTCAGGTATTAGCATCAAAATTATGTGATCAAGAAAAGGCGGCAGTGTGCAGGAAAGAAATCTGCGTTTCTTAATAACACCATGGTGTCCGGAATAGATCAGTTATGAAGAAACAATAAGGCGTCAGAGTGCAGGAAAGAACTCCACGTTTTTATTAACACCATGGCGTCCGGACTAGATCAGATAAGAAATCAGATTACTGTAGTGGTCGCTTTGAACTGCTTCCTTTACTAGTTGGGGGGCGTGGCAGATCATATCGATGTGATTGGTCGCGTTGAATAGAGTGACCGCATCGCTTCCCAAGAGGTAGCCAGTCACTCTTGGACTCGTCTTACAGCCTAGTTTGCCTCCAGAGTCTGACCAAAGAAGGTCACACTTGGTCCCCCTACAGGGGCACCTCCTGCTTGCGGTCCATGGCACAGAAGTCCAGAGTTTGGATAGATGGTGACAGACCTCCATGAACGTAGAAAATCTTGCCATCGATGACAGCACACAAAGGCAGGTAGTCCAAGGACCCTGCAGCAACGCCACACAACAAGGCAATTATAATTTCGCAACCACTCATCACAAAAGCCGCACCGCATCGAAACATGTCGGCTCTCGTGGTTTCCCCTGATCAGTGTGATGCGTTCTGGGTAGCGTAAATTGATGGCGAGCAGCAAACGAAATGTCACTACACTATGAAAGTTCTGGTCGACAAAGTCTCCCAGGAAGATGTAGTTGCTACTGGGGACCTCTCCACCAACTTTGAACAGTTCTTGCAGGTCATAAAACTGGCCGTGGATATCACCACATACGTTGACTGGTGAGTCCACCATCTGCAAGTTAGTCAATTTGACAAGAGTTTCCCGGGCTTTGCGCACACTAACTTGTCCTCGGACTCAATAAGGAATTCGCACCTTCGCTGTTGCTCGATCTGGCTGTACAGATTAGTGCTGTCATCCATGCCTCCGCACATTTTCTTTGCGGTCTGATTGAAATCTACTTACCGGTCTAAATATGAGACTGGAAGCAGCCGGAGCACGTTGCCCAGTAGATCACGGCTGGACAGATTTCTGGAAGAACGAAAACGTCGTAATGGTAGGTCAGCCGTTCTTGTTGTTCTTCTTCTTCTACTGCCTTGATATATGGCATATACCCACGACGGGGTTTTGGTCATTGTTCTGGTGGACGGCCAATTGTCCTACACATACTGAATTAGTGCATAAAGTAATTGTCAACAAAACAAAAACATAAGATTTAAGATCACAAAAGTTATTGAACCAAAAAAAATACTAAGCGAAAATTTGGATGTTTGTAAATTTGGATGAGGGTGGAATTGAATTCTCGAACCTCTTTGTCTTCTGGCTCATGCAGATTGTTGGCCGTGCGAGAAAACCAATATTAACAATCTCGGCCATGCATTTTTATTTTCAACTTAGATTTTTACATTGGTGCTATCTTTATGAAATGCTCCCACAATAATGCCATAGAAATTGATTGCATTCAGGGCTAGTATTTATGTCTTCAGTTTCATGAAGTCCAGATCGGACCATCATCGTCCACTGGTGTTTTGAAGATCACGCGGAATTTCCAGCTACGGCCTGAAGTACAGACGTTTGTTTGAGCGGTGACTCAAAATATGTTTACTTTTGAAGAGTGGGAGATTTATGAAGCAATTTATTTTTACTTTCGCACTGAGAAGTGCGATATTTTGAATATTTTGCAACTCTGCACAGGTGAGAAAGAATTCCATTTCAAGCTCAATGCAGCGTCACATCCTTCGTCTTAAAAGGCTAAACAACGCATTTACGAGCAGTTTGGTTTCGTATGTTTTTTAAAAAGAATCGAAACTTTATCCATTGTTGCCAGCATCGAGGGTACGTACACATGCTTCACTTGGGGTGGTGGTGTCAACGTCCCACACCAGCCTTCAACACCCCTTAGGGGTGCGCACAGCAAGGACAGTGTGAAAAAGATGATAAATAAAAGTGTACGTTCATGATTGAATTTATTCCCACTCTTATTTTCTGCTGTTGCGGTTCCCCAATATTACCATAGTCAGCACTTGGCTTGATTTCAATAGTCGCCCTAATTGGCAGAGAAAATATCAATTTTTCTTTTTTAGGAGCAGTTGTATACTTTTGATCTGAATGCTGCATGTAATGATAAATGTCAGCCGTCCAGCAGTTTGAATAATATAAGTATGTCTCCAAAAAAGCACGAGAAAGCCTCTATGCAGGCAGGCACGCAGGCTTGCAGGCTTCCAGGCGAGCAGTAGCAGCAAGCAGCAGCAGCTGAAAAAAATAATACTACGAGAACACATTCAGTAATTGAGGACAGGGAAGATGAATATGAAAGAAGCCTAATCTTCTAAACTAATGGTTACTAGCGCTATCCAAGTGATATATCTTTCAAGAAAAATATGTTGAGCACAAACTGTAGTGCAGGTGCCTTCTGCAATAAAGGCCCACCCGCTTCCCCTAAAAAAGGAACCCCTAATTCTCATCTTACGCTATATGGCACTTTCAGGTATTAGCATCAAAATTATGTGATTAAGAAAAGGCGGCAGTGTGCAGGAAAGAAATCTGCGTTTCTTAATAACACCATGGCGTCCGGAATAGATCAGTTATGAAGAAACAATAAGGCGTCAGAGTGCAGGAAAGAACTCCGCGTTTTTATTAACACCATGGCGTCCGGACTAGATCAGATAAGAAATCAGATTACTGTAGTGGTCGCTTTGAACTGCTTCCTTTACTAGTTGGGGGGCGTGGCAGATCATATCGATGTGATTGGTCGCGTTGAATAGAGTGACCGCATCGCTTCCCAAGAGGTAGCCAGTCACTCTTGGACTCGTCTTACAGCCTAGTTTTCCTCCAGAGTCTGACCAAAGAAGGTCACACTTGGTCCCCCTACAGGGGCACCTCCTGCTTGCGGTCCATGGCACAGAAGTCCAGAGTTTGGATAGATGGTGACAGACCTCCATGAACGCAGAAAATCTAGCCATCAATGGCAGCACACAAAGGCAGGTGGTCCAAGGACTCTGCAAGGACTCTCTCCTTGTCTTCTGCCTCATGCAGATTGTTTGCCGTGCGAGAAAACCAATATTAACAATCTCGGCCATGCATTTTTATTTTCAACTTAGATTTTTACATTGGTGCTATCTTTATCAAATGCTCCCACAATAACGCCATAGAAATTGATTTCACTCAGGGCTAGTATTTATGGCTTTAGTGTCATGAAGTCAAAATCGGACCATCATCTTCCACTGGCATTTTGAAGATCACGTGGAATTTCCAGCTACGGCCTTAATAATAGACGTTTGTTTGAGCGGTGACTCAAAATATGTTTACTTTTGAAGTGTGGGAGATTTATAAAGCAATTTATTTTTACTTTCGCACTGAGAAGTGCGATATTTTGAATACTTTCGCAACTCTGCACAGGTGAGAAAGAATTCCATTTCAAGCTCAATACAGCGTCACATCCTTCGTCTTAAATGGCTAAACAACGCATTTACGAGCAGACTGGTTTCGTATGTTTTTTAAAAAGAATCGAATCATTATCTATTGTTGCCAGCATCGAGGGCACGTACACATGCTTCACTTGGGGTGGTGGTGTCAACGTGCCACACCGGCTTTTCAACACCCCTTAGGGGTGCCCACAGCAAGGACAGTGTGAAAAAGATGATAAATAAAAGTGTACGTTCATGATTGAATTTATTCCAACTCTTATTTTCTGCTGTTGCGGTTCCCCAATATTACCATACTCAGTACTTGGCTTGATTTCAATATTCGCCTTAATTGGCAGAGAAAATATCAATTTTTCTTTTTTTAGGAGCAGTTGTATACTTTTGATCTGAATGCTGCAAGTAATGATAAATGTCAGCCGTCCAGCAGTTTGAATAATATAAGTATGTCTGCAAAAAAGCACGAGAAAGCCTCTATGCAGGCAGGCACGCAGGCTTGCAGGCTTCCAGGCGAGCAGTAGCAGCAAGCAGCAGCAGCTGAAAAAAATAATACTACGAGAACATATTCAGTAATTGAGGACAGGGAAGATGAATATGAAAGAAGCCTAATCTTCTAAACTAATGGTTACTAGCGCTATCCAAGTGATATATCTTTCAAGAAAAATATGTTGAGCACAAACTGTAGTGCAGGTGCCTTCTGCAATAAGAGCCCACCCGCTTCCCCTAAAAAAGCAACCCCTAATTCTCATCTTACGCTATATGGCACTTTCAGGTGTTAGCATCAAAATTATGTGACCAAGAAAAGGCGGCAGTGTGCAGGAAAGAAATCTGCGTGTCTTAATAACACCATGGTGTCCGGAATAGATCAGTTATCAAGGAACGATAAGGCATGAGAGTGCAGGAAAGAACTCTACGTTTTTATTATCACCATGACGTCCGGACTAGATCAGATAAGAAATGAGATTACTGTAGCGGTCGCTTTGAACTGCTTCCTTTACTAGTTGGGGGGCGTGGCAGATCATATCGATGTGTTTGGTCGCGTTGAATAGAGTGACCGCATCGCTTCCCAAGAGGTAGCCAGTCACTCTGGGACTCGTCTTCCAGCCTAGTTTGCCTCCAGAGTCTCACCAACGAAGGTCACACTTGGTCCCCCTACAGGGGCACCTCCTGCTTGCGGTCCATGGCTCAGAAGTCCAGAGTTTGGATAGATGGTGACAGACCTCCATGAACGCAGAAAATCTTGCCATCGATGACAGCACACAAAGGCAGGTAGTCCAAGGACCCTGCAGCAACGCCACACAACAAGGCAATTATAATTTCGCAACCACTCATCACAAAAGCCGCACCGCATCGAAACATGTCGGCTCTCGTGGTTTCCCCTGATCAGTGTGGTGCGTTCTGGGTAGCGTAAATTGATGGCTAGCAGCAATCGAAATGTCTCTACACTGTGAAAGCTCTGGTCGACAAAGTCTCCCATGAAGATGTAGTTGCTACTGGGGACCTCTCCACCAACTTTGAACAGTTCTTGCAGGTCATAAAACTGGCCGTGGATATCACCACATACGTTGACTGGTGAGTCCACCATCTGCAAGTTAGTCAATTTTATAAGAGTTTCCCGGGCTTTGCGCACACTAACTTGTCCTCGGACTCAATAAGGAATTCGCACCTTCGCTGTTGCTCGATCTGGCTGTACAGATTAGTGCTGTCATCCATGCCTCCGCACATTTTCTTTGCGGTCTGATTGAAATCTACTTACCGGTCTAAATATGAGACTGGAAGCAGCCGGAGCACGTTGCCGAGTAGATCACGGCTGGACAGATTTCTGGAATAACGAAAACGTCGTAATGGTAGGTCAGCCGTTCTTGTTGTTCTTCTTCTTCTACTGCCTTGATATATGGCACATACCCACGACGGGGGTTTGGTCATTGTTCTGGTGGACGGCCAATTGTCCTACACATACTGAATTAGTGCATAAAGTAATTGTCAACAAAACAAAAACATAAGATTTAAGATCACAAAAGTTATTGAAACGAAAAAACATACGAAGCGAAAATTTGGATGTTTGTAAATTTGGATGAGGGTGGAATTGAATTCTCGAACCTCTTTGTCTTCTGCGTCATGCAGATTGTTGGCCGTGCAAGAAACCAATATTAACAATCTCGGCCATGCATTTTTATTTTCAACTTAGATTTTTACAATGGTGCTATCATTATGAAATGCTCCCACAATAACGCCATAGAAATTGATTGCACTCAGGGCTAGTATTTATGGCTTTAGTGTCATGAAGACAAAATCGGACCATCATCGTCCACTGGCGTTTTGAAGATCGCGCGGAATTTCCAGCTACGGCCTGAAGTACAGACGTTTGTTTGAGCAGTGACTCAAAATATGTTTACTTTTGAAGTGTGGGAGATTTATAAAGCAATTTATTTTTGCTTTCGCAATGAGAAGTGCGATATTTTAAATACTTTTGCAACTCTGCACCGGTGAGAAAGAATTCCATTTCAAGCTGAATACAGCGTCACATCCTTCATCTTAAATGGCTAAACAACGCATTTACGAGCAGTTTGGTTTCGTATGTTTATTAAAAAGAATCGAAACTTTATCTATTGTTGCCAGCATCGAGGGTACGTACACATGCTTCACTTGGGGTGGTGGTGTCAACGTGCCACACCAGCCTTCAACACCCCTTAGGGGTGCGCACAGCAAGGACAGTGTGAAAAAGCTGATAAATAAAAGTGTACGTTCATGATTGAATTTATTCCAACTCTTATTTTCTGCTGTGGCGGTTCCCCAATATTACCATAGTCAGTACTTGGCTTGATTTCAATAGTCGCCTTAATTGGCAGAGAAAATATCAATTTTTCTTTTTTAGGAGCAGTTGTATACTTTTGATCTGAATGCTGCAAGTAATGATAAATATCAGCCGTCCAGCAGTTTGAATAATATAAGTATGTCTGCAAAAAAGCACGAGAAAGCCTCTATGCAGGCAGGCAGGCAGGCTTGCAGGCTTCCAGGCGAGCAGTAGCAGCAAGCAGCAGCAGCTGAAAAAAATAATACTACGAGAACACATTCAGTAATTGAGTACAGGGAAGATGAATATGAAAGAAGCCTAATCTTCTAAACTAATGGTTACTAGCGCTATCCAAGTGATATATCTTTCAAGAAAAATATGTTGAGCACAAACTGTAGTGCAGGTGCTTTCTGCAATAAAGGCCCACCCGCTTCCCCTAAAAAAGCAACCCCTAATTCTCATCTTACGCTATATGGCACTTTCAGGTATTAGCATCAAAATTATGTGATCAAGAAAAGGCGGCAGTGTGCAGGAAAGAAATCTGCGTTTCTTAATAACACCATGGTGTCCGGAATAGATCAATTATGAAGAAACAATAAGGCGTCAGAGTGCAGGAAAGAACTCCGCGTTTTTATTAACACCATGGCGTCCGGACTAGATCAGAGAAGAAATCAGATTACTGTAGTGGTCGCTTTGAACTGCTTCCTTTACTAGTTGGGGGGCGTGGCAGATCATATCGATGTGATTGGTCGCGTTGAATAGAGTAACCGCATCGCTTCCCAAGAGGTAGCCAGTCACTCTGGGACTCGCCTTCCAGCCTAGTTTGCCTCCAGAGTCTGACCAAAGAAGGTCACACTTGGTCCCCCTACAGGGGCACCTCCTGCTTGCGGTCCATGGCTCAGAAGTCCAGAGTTTGGATAGATGGTGACAGACCTCCATGAACGCAGAAAATTTTGCCATCGATGACAGCACACAAAGGCAGGTAGTCCAAGGACCCTGCAAGGGCTCTCTCCTTGTCTTCTGCCTCATGCAGATTGTTTGCCGTGCGAGAAAACCAATATTAACAATCTCGGCCATGCATTTTTATTTTCAACTTAGATTTTTACATTGGTGCTATCTTTATCAAATGCTCCCACAATAACGCCATAGAAATTGATTTCACTCAGGGCTAGTATTTATGGCTTTAGTGTCATGAAGTCAAAATCGGACCATCATCTTCCACTGGCATTTTGAAGATCACGCGGAATTTCCAGCTACGGCCTTAATAATAGACGTTTGTTTGAGCGGTGACTCAAAATATGTTTACTTTTGAAGTGTGGGAGATTTATGAAGCAATTTATTTTTACTTTCGCACTGAGAAGTGCGATATTTTGAATATTTTGCAACTCTGCACAGGTGAGAAAGAATTCCATTTCAAGCTCAATGCAGCGTCACATCCTTCGTCTTAAATGGCTAAACAACGCATTTACGAGCAGACTGGTTTCGTATGTTTTTTAAAAAGAATCGAATCATTATCTATTGTTGCCAGCATCGAGGGCACGTACACATCCTTTACTTGGGGTGGTGGTGTCAACGTGCCACACCGGCTTTTCAACACCCCTTAGGGGTGCCCACAGCAAGGACAGTGTGAAAAAGATGATAAATAAAAGTGTACGTTCATGATTGAATTTATTCCAACTCTTATTTTCTGCTGTTGCGGTTCCCCAATATTACAATACTCAGTACTTGGCTTGATTTCAATATTCGCCCTAATTGGCAGAGAAAATATCAATTTTTCTTTTTTTAGGAGCAGTTGTATACTTTTGATCTGAATGCTGCAAGTAATGATAAATGTCAGCCGTCCAGCAGTTTGAATAATATAAGTATGTCTGCAAAAAAGCACGAGAAAGCCTCTATGCAGGCAGGCACGCAGGCTTGCAGGCTTCCAGGCGAGCAGTAGCAGCAAGCAGCAGCAGCTGAAAAAAATAATACTACGAGAACATATTCAGTAATTGAGGACAGGGAAGATGAATATGAAAGAAGCCTAATCTTCTAAACTAATGGTTACTAGCGCTATCCAAGTGATATATCTTTCAAGAAAAATATGTTGAGCACAAACTGTAGTGCAGGTGCCTTCTGCAATAAAAGCCCACCCGCTTCCCCTAAAAAAGCAACCCCTAATTCTCATCTTACGCTATATGGCACTTTCAGGTGTTAGCATCAAAATTATGTGACCAAGAAAAGGCGGCAGTGTGCAGGAAAGAAATCTGCGTGTCTTAATAACACCATGGTGTCCGGAATAGATCAGTTATCAAGGAACGATAAGGCATGAGAGTGCAGGAAAGAACTCTGCGTTTTTATTATCACCATGACGTCCGTACTAGATCAGATAAGAAATGAGATTACTGTAGTGGTCGCTTTGAACTGCTTCCTTTACTAGTTGGGGGGCGTGGCAGATCATATCGATGTGTTTGGTCGCGTTGAATAGAGTGACCGCATCGCTTCCCAAGAGGTAGCCAGTCACTCTGGGACTCGTCTTCCAGCCTAGTTTGCCTCCAGAGTCTCACCAACGAAGGTCACACTTGGTCCCCCTACAGGGGCACCTCCTGCTTGCGGTCCATGGCTCAGAAGTCCAGAGTTTGGATAGATGGTGACAGACCTCCATGAACGCAGAAAATCTTGCCATCGATGACAGCACACAAAGGCAGGTAGTCCAAAGGGCCTGCAGCAACGCCACACAACAAGGCAATTGTAATTTCGCAACCACTCATCACAAAAGCCGCATCGCATCGAAACATGTCGGCTCTCGTGGTTTCCCCTGATCAGTGTGATGCGTTCTGGGTAGCGTAAATTGATGGCGAGCAGCAAACGAAATGTCTCTACACTGTGAAAGTTCTGGTCGACAAAGTCTCCCATGAAGATGTAGTTGCTACTGGGGACCTCTCCACCAACTTTGAACAGATCTTGCAGGTCATAAAACTGGCCGTGCATATCACCACATACGTTGACTGGTGAGTCCACCATCTGCAAGTTAGTCAATTTGATAAGAGTTTCCCGGGCTTTGCGCCCACTAACTTCTCCTCGGACTCAATAAGGAATTCGCACCTTCTCTATTGCTCGATCTGGCTGTACAGATTAGTGCTGTCACCCATGCCTCCGCACATTTTCTTTGCGGTCTGATTGAAATCTACTTACCGGTCTAAATATGAGGCTGGAAGCAGCCGGAGCACGTTGCCGAGTAGATCATGGCTGGACAGATTTCTGGAAGAACGAAAACGTCGTAATGGTAGGTCAGCCGTTCTTGTTGTTCTTCTTCTTCTACTGCCTTGATATATGGCACATACCCACGACGGGGTTTTGGTCATTGTTCTGGTGGACGGCCAATTGTTCTACACATACTGAATTAGTGCATAAAGTAATTGTCAACAATAGAAAAACATAAGATTTAAGATCACAAAAGTTATTGATCCAAAAAAAAATACTAAGCGAAAATTTGGATGTTTGTAAATTTGGATGAGGGTGGAATTGAATTCTCGAACCTCTTTGTCTTTTGCCTCTTGCAGATTGTTGGCCGTGCGAGAAAACCAATATTAACAATTTCGGCCATGCATTTTTATTTTCAACTTAGATTTTTACATTGGTGCTATCTTTATGAAATGCTCCCGCAATAACGCTATAGAAATTGATTGCACTCAGGGCTAGTATTTATGTCCTTAGTGTCATGAAGTCCAAATCGGACGATCATTGTCCACTGGTGTTTTGAAGATCACGCGGAATTTCCAGCTACGGCCTGAAGTACAGACGTTTGTTTGAGCGGTGACTCAAAATATGTTTACTTTTGAAGAGTGGGAGATTTATAAAGCAATTTATTTTTGCTTTCGCACTGAGAGGTGCGATATTTTGAATACTTTAGCAACTCTGCACAGGTGAGAAAGAATTCCATTTCAAGCTCAATACAGCGTCACATCCTTCGTCTTAAAAGGCTAAACAACGCATTTACGAGCAGTTTGGTTTCGTATGTTTTTTAAAAAGAATCGAAACATTATCTATTGTTGCCAGCATCGAGGGTACGTACACATGCTTCACTTGGGGTGGTGGCGTCAACGTGCCACACCAGCCTTCAACACCCCTTAGGGGTGCGCACAGCAAGGACAGTGTGAAAAAGATGATAAATAAAAGTGTACGTTCATGATTGAATTTATTCCAACTCTTATTTTCTGCTGTTGCGGTTCCCCAATATTACCATAGTCAGTACTTGGCTTGATTTCAATATTCGCCCTAAATTGGCAGAGAAAATATCAATTTTTCTTTTTTTAGGTGCAGTTGTATACTTTTGATCTGAATGCTGCAAGTAATGATAAATGTCAGCCGTCCAGCTGTTTGAATAATATAAGTATGACTGCAAAAATGCACGAGAAAGCCTCTATGCAGGCAGGCAGGCAGGCTTGTAGGCTTGCAGGCGAGCAGTAGCAGCAAGCAGCAGCAGCTGAACAAAAAAAAACTGCGAGAAAACTTTCAGTTATTGAGGACGGGGAAGATGAATATGAAAGAAGCCAAATCTTCTAAGCTAATGATTACTAGCGCTATTCAAGTGATATAGCTTTCAAGAAAAATATCTTGAGCCCAAACTGTCCCAATAAAAACGTACTACAGAAATACTACAGAAAAAATACCTGTAGTTTGTCGCATTTTCGGCATGTCGTAATTGTGTTTTTTGTCTTGTGTAGTATTTCTGTAGTCTGTTTTGTGTAGTTTGTCGCATGTCAGTACTCCGTCTTTTGTAGTGTTGTCCGTCTGTAGTCTGTCTCCTGGTGTGTAGTATTTGTGTATCGAGGTTCATTTCTGTAGTCTGTCTCGTCAAGAAGTTGCTATTGATAAATTAACTATCCGCTTTGGAGCACCACTCTAGCTCGGCATTCCATGCATTCTTAAGTATGGCCATGCACACCAAAAACACCTTACTTGGGGCAAAACAATTTATTACCACAATACTCCCGGCTGATGACGTTCCTTTTTCTGCTTGTGCGAGTTCAGCATGCCCTAGCTGAAGAAGAGAAAGACTGTGAGACTGCATGCCCATAAGAAATATACGTAAGCATTGCAGAGCTCATATGTGTGCAACGTGTCAACAAAATGTCACCTAGCTGTGCAGACCGCTGCTGAATTTAGGAGACATCTGTTGACTGCGACAACACATTTCGCATGCACTGCATAGTTCGAACGACCAATTATGAAGAAAACTATATCATTTTTATAAGCACAATATGCTTCCTTGATAACAGATAGTGAACTCTCACCTATCCTGATCTTGTCAACTTAGTGCTAGCAAAAGTGCATAGCTCCAATGATGTCCAATGCTTGTTATTGGAGGCACTTATTTGGGCACCAATTAATACAGACCTCAGGCATTCGCAACTCCTTAGATTTAAGCTATGCAGTGCTCGGCAGATCAGTGGTGCACGAGATGGATGAGAGGCATTAGGAGTTTTTTCCTGCCTGCTGGCTTGAGTTTGCTGACTGCATTGCAACAGGCGATGTTCCTTTTGCTCTCGTCTCACTGGCAACATATCAGAAGAACTCGATGAGGAAGACAATCACCACAGCCATGATGACAATCATTACCTGCTACTGTGATGCTGAACAAATTATAACAGCCATCCACCTAATACTGCCTAAACTGGACAGAAGAATCAAACGTGACCATGAGAAGATATTTACCGCCGCAGGTCATAGCACTTCTCGCCAGGTACCTTGCTACCTTTTTGTGGCGCTTCTGCAGCTCATCGGCAGGGCAGGCCTTCACCTTGAGGTAGTGCCACAAGGAATCTGCAAAATTAGGTAATAGGCAATATCAGTGTGGTTAAATATCAATATTACAATCTGACTTGGTACAAAGCTACAAACGCTCATACATAATACTACAGTGCAGATACAACCTGCAAAGTAATATAGGAACGAAGTGAAAGCAAGAACAATGCATGCAGCATCAATGACTGACCGATACAACTTGACTATTTGCACAATTACTGTAAGCGGATGGGGAATAACCATTTGGACAACAAATAATTTAATGTAATTAGAAATTGTGACACAGTTTGCACTGTATACTACAGAACTTAGTGCAATATGGATTGCAAGGTAAGTCTACATCAATTATCGACATCATTAGGCTGGTTACTTCCACTGTAGGACAAAGTACTGCCCCACTGATTTTCAATTATCACTGTTTTGCATTACCTGCAGCCATCTGCCCTGCTTCAAGCATACTAACCATATCTGCCATCCAAATTCTTTTCTATTCACAGCTTACAATTTCCTCCTCTCTGAAACTGCTCCCCTACTCAAACTGACCATAAGTTTCTCTTATACCCTAGTTACTCGGCTGGCTTAATCACGGTTACCGAACTTAACCATGGTTACCCGCCAATCGCGGTTCGCTGCTGTTACACAGCTCACTGCCGTTCTCGGTTACAGCAGCTATTGCCCATTAAGTACAACAGCAGAACGGACGCAGTGATTGGCGGAATGAAGCTGCATTTACAAATATCCTATTTATAAATGGTTCCCGGAGTGTCGTCCGACGAGGCGTCAACAGCGTAGTCAAGCATCACACAAAGGCAGCACCTCCTCGACCGCCGTAAACATCACCGCGATGGCCCCTCCTCCCGCAAACCGTACGCGAACAAAACAGCGCATCGCTAGTGCCAATGTCAGAAATGAAGCGAGCGAAATTTGTTGCTGTCTGGAATACTGAGTAGATTACAAAATTTGAATCACTCTTGAGAATCGCTGACCAGTGGCAAATTGCTGCTAAGAGCGATAACCGCGACAAGCAAGTTTCTACTCAAGCCAAGCCAGCTGCCGCCGGTGCAAATTGGGCTCAACCACCCTGCTTGTACTAGCTCTGCGATAAATGCTTTGCAAAAGTTAACCATATCATTTTTTTACTATGGCAGATTAGGAATCACAAAGGTAGTTTCATGAGTAGACCAATTACGAAAGAGTCGCTCAGTTCCAAAGCGCCGACCGCCGCTTGTGCTTAGAAATGGTTTGGTTTATGCCTGGAGAGTAGTTCAGCACTTCTGGAGCTGATTACTGCTGGAATTACCCGGCAAAGAGCTGCATTGACATCCTTCGCCATGACTTCAGCAGTGCGTGGCTACAGTACATAGGTCGCTGTAGTAACTGATTAAGTAAAAATGTATAAGAAAAAGGTCAACACTGTTAAACTTCTGGGTCTATTGCTAGCGCATGAAAGGAGGACAGTGGTATGAATGACTGGAAGTGTGCTTTTCATATGACGACTCTTTTTGATATACTTTCTGCTGCTCCAAGCACCAATTCACTCTATAGAACAATTATTACCGGCAACTAATAGGGAACTACGAATCATATTTCTAGCCCTATGTACCTGAAACTTAAGAGACAGAAATTCATTCTATAGTTCTTTGTAACATTCTTTTATAGTGCGCTGTCAAGCTTTCATCCTGGTCGACAAAGAAAGTGTCACGCCTGTTTCCTCGTATAGATGCATCAATGTCATTCACAGGTTAATTTACACATGAAGGCTTTAGGAGTGCTCTTATTTTGTTCTTTTCGCTTTATAGGAGAGGTGCATGAGCAGAACTGCAATGTTCTCCATGAGTGCGTGCAGCAAAATTTGAGCGATCAGCTATTCTTTTAATCATACTTGAAACATTTTTAATCAAATTCAAGTCATCTTATACTGCTTATTTTGCAACCCTATAGCCGAATCCACTTTGGGGCATTAAACTCCATATACCATATGTACCATTTTTAAATATACTGCTCAATCAGAGCTAGGTTTTACGTGAATATTTAATTCGTTCTGCAGGTTCCTGATGACCTTCAAAAGAAAATTTATCGATCTGAGAAATAACACTGCATAACTTTGCCGGGATACTAATGATGTTCACTCGCTTTATAAAACTGGTTATGAAGTCACTCATTGAAACTCTTGAAGGTGAAAACAGAAAAGCTAATCCAGAAGACCGCACCTGTTTCGGCAATATCGGGCTGGAGTGACCGCTTGAGATAACTACTGTTACCTTCACAGCAGCTTTTGTGACCTTTTCTGTACGAAAACGTGGGCACTGCAGGTGACTGGGTTGTCAAGGAGATTTGATTAAACTTCTTATGAATGGACAGCATATAAAACAAAACGTCCACAAACTGCAGGTGTTTGCTATTGCGCTCTTCGTGGTGCGGCCAAAAATTTGGTCCGACAATTAAGAGTTGTGAACTACCTGATCAAGTTGTAGTGCAGATGTGCAACGCACGTTAACTGCAAAGGCAATTCGTCGCTGAAGGGCCTACTTGTAGTGCTCACGTTGCCCTTTGCACTCAGTCATCTTTATCAGACACTAACAAACATGAAAACAGGTGCCATTTTCTTTCTTGTGCCTCGTGGTGTAACTGACAGCACCACAGCTTGCAGGAATATTCAGAACTATGCTTGAAAACGAAACAGACGGCTCGGGTTTTTTCCTACACCCCGAAAGTCACTGCTGTCACCAGTGCCACCGCATCTCCACTGACGTCACTGGCTGACGCTTGTCTATATAGTACCAAAAGTGTGAGCAAAATGGCATCTAGCTCTGCAGACCCCTGTAGAATTAGGAGCCATCTCTTTACTCTAAGATAGAACACATTTCGCATGCACTGTACTGCTGTAATGTTCAGTTATGAAGAAAACTGCACCATTTGTTATAAGCAAAATGCACTTCCTTCAACAGCTTGTGGAAAGAAATGGCGCATGATACCCAGAACAGCAGTGCAATGATGACAAACACAAAAAGCGAAACGCTACACAAGCACACACTACCAATTATAACACAAAACGGAACCCCAGCTTTCACTTTCACATGCAAGTACATCACACTAAAACAACTCTTCTTTCCCAATTACGCAGATATACCTGGGCAACAATAGATGTTAGTAATCCTCCCATCCAAGGTGAGGGGTGGACTTTTTTTATTTCCCAAACCTGCCATAAGACATACTATAGAAAATGCTTTACATAATTTTTGAAATAAAGTTTGCGAAATAAAAAAGTTCACCCCTCACATTGTCCAAGCAAGACAGTTACAACTTCTGCCACTTAGACGCAAACTAAAAGATCACCACAGATCTGCAGCTGCCATGAATCACGTTCACTTACAATACATCTAAAAGGAGAGTTCAGTTCATGAGTCTTAAAAGGAAAAAACACATCAAGGCAACCTTTCTTGCAGTCGCTGATCACTTTGGCCAATCTGCTCAGCTGCAGTTCTTTACATAACATGATGACATTTGCTCTACTAGCTTTCTTTTGCTTTCTTCTGTACAAGCAGAAAATTCTTAGTTCTTCCTAAAATTCTTCGGGGTCGCCTTCTCTTCATATATTCCAGCCAGAACCACTTTGAAGCCCCCTTTTTCCGTTTGAAGAAGACGAAGGTTATCATCTAAAACATTATTTAGACTGCAGTACTAGATCCATCTTCCGAGAAGTCCTTGGGGTACCATCCAGCCCATCCAATATTCCCCTCATGCACCACACAACCCTTGGGGCTTTGCAGTGATTTCGGCTCGCCAATACTAACAGAAAGTGACCCAGGCAAATAACAATTGTGTGCTTGTATAGAACAAAGCTAGTACATCAAAAGCCATCGCAGTATGTAATGAACTGCAGCTGACCAGATCGGCCAAGGTGATCAGTGATTGCAAAGGTTGCCTTCATGCATTTTTCCCTGTTAAGACTCACAAACTGGATTTGCCTTTTAGATGTGTTGTGAGTGAACACAATTTTTGGCAGCTCCAGATGAGTGGTGTTTTTTTTAATTTGTGTCTCAGTGGCGGAAGTTATGACAGTTTTGTTTGGATGATGTGAGTGATGGACTTGGTCTTGTATTCGCTGCTTGAACAATATCTGGGATGTGAGGGTTGCGAACATTTACTGTTGGCCAGACATATCTGCTTAGGAACGAAGAGGTGTGCGAATGTGAAGTACTTGTGTGTAGATAAGGAAGCTGTGCTTGGGCGTTAAAGAAGAAGTTTGCATTCTGTTTTGTATTACAGTTGGTAGTGTACGCCTGTGTTGTGTTTCATTCATAGTGTTTCTCTTTGTTGCACCACACTTCCTTGACGTCAGGTAGTGAGCTCTCATTTATACTGCTACAGCTTCGTCTTCCTTCTGTCTCACTGTTGTTGATCATCGTCTTCTTCAACGTTCGGCGGCGCAGGGAATATTATGCAACAACATTTCAAGTCAATTGCGTGCATGTAAAAAAACAGCATAAATGTTCTTTCGTTTGCGTTTTTTCTCGCTTTTTTCAAGTATGTGAACCAATCTCAATCTTGAACGATGCAAGTTATTTTGTTTCTCCTGCATAGAATATTCATAGAAAATGAAATATGACGATTCTCATAAAGACAATTTAAAGAAAATAACATGCTGACTGTTGAAGCCTTAAGCACCTGCAATAACATGTCTCCCTTGATAAAACTGCTCGCTTAATTGGTATAAAACGGGACTGAAATATGGCATACAGCAGTACATCTTTTTAGTACCACGTTTAATTGATGTATCAGCTTCCGCAGATGTGATACTGGAGGGGTTAGTTGACGCCTATGCGCGAAGCGATTGTTTTACCTTTGAAGATGCTATAATTGTGCGTGTGCGAGAGAGGGGGGGGGGGACGGAAAAGGTGAGCGGTTCATTTGCAGATGCTCTTTGAACTGCTTTATTGAGCACGTAATGGTTCAACAAAACTTGAAATTGAGTAAGATGGTGCATTGCAACTTGACTAAAAATAAGAGAAGCAGACACAGGACACGCGCTAATGGTTCATTTACGCATAACCAAAGTTGAATGAATTTCGTTTTCCTACCGAAATCAAATTATTTTTTCGTTCTGTGGATTGCAGCCTAATACGGTATAGCCTCCAACGTGCCTAAAAGGGGGTAAAACTTGATAGCTTGTACTGTAGGTTATTTTTTTGTAGGCCACGGCAGTTTCGCAAAGCAGAGAGGTATATTCTCATTGCTAGGAATAGAATATACATATGGTCAGCAACGGAAGCTTCATTTTGACTTCAAAACATGCAAAGATATTAGTTTCCAATATTTTACCTGAGGTTTCATCTATTCTTAGTGCTAACCTAAAGCGCTTTTCAGCTTTTAGAAGTCTCCTGCTATTGCTAATTGCATAAAATAAATATGGTTTGAAAAGGATTATGCCTCTGTAGCTTTTATTATAGCATTCCGTACGTACAGCGGTGAAAATCTAACCCAGGGCTTGCGAAGAATATTGTGCCCCTTACAATGAGTTCCGCAGCTTTATCTGAACCGTTCTTAAAAATTATCTCTCCTGAACTCGGGGCTCATTGGCACTAAAGTGCACGCAAAGCTTTCGCGTTACTGGCGCTTTTGTTGTGTAATATACTGACCATGGTTCTTGCCTTGTTTGACCGCGCATAATCGAAAACCAAGAACATCTGCGACAACACTGAAGAGCAAAATATGCCAACGCCGAGTTTCCGGGAAGAGGAAGCTGTAGCGCCATCTGGCGTCGCTGGAGAAAAGCGCCGATGTTCTAAATCTCCCAAGTAAGTGTGGCGCGCTTTTGTAGTAATGCTACATGGCGCCATCACAGCTTTTTTTTTTCGAAAATTGGCATCCTATTCTTCCACTCCTTCAATCTCGTGGTAGAGTCTTCTGGTTCCTCATCACGCACGGCCAAACTAGGTAACAACTGTGCAAAGGAAGATCAATACCGTGCAAGCTTTCTTGAGGGTCTCACCGCAAACATGCGTGCGGTTGAGGTGGTACAATTTTTCAAAGCGGTTCTGGTAAATTTGTACAACACATACACGGGAGTGTGACATAGGAAATGCAACTCTTTTTTCCTACCTTATTCGGTAAGTCTGTCCTTTGAGTGCAGCATTACGGCCGAGTATAAACTGCCTTTTCGTGTTGCTGATGCTACACATGAAGCGGATTTCATGCTTTTACCAAATTAGGCACGTACGTCATCGAAACGTGGTATTGAGAAACAACGGTCGTATGCCGTTTCTGTGTAATTTTTTACAACCCAAATAAATGAGTGTTTTAAGCGAGGGAAGCGTTTTACAGTCTTGCCTTTGCTTTGCAACCGACATGACATTATTTTGCTTTTTATGGTTAAACACATTAATGGCTCATATTGTCGGCGATCGTTCGTTCGGTCACACTATAGCAGTCAATGAAATTGCGACATCTCCCGAGAGTGAAACTAATATCATCAGAAAAACGAATAAATCGCCGGGAATCGAACCTCCATTCCTTGGATTCCGTACCGAACGCTTTAACCAACTGCGCCACGTTAGGGATCGTCAAACACACATAATAATTCTCCTTGTCTACAGTGAGGATGATAGTAGCGATGACAGTGACGCTGCAACAAGTGATAAAGACCATGATTGCATTAGCAACGATAGTAAGGGTGCATTGAGTCGATAATGATGAGAGCAAACGTGATGCACCGTGCGAACGAGCAGAGTTCAGGCGTTCGCATTTCTGCAGTGTAGATTGCATGGTGCTCTCGGTATTTTTTGTTGCCTATTGCTGCTGCTGCTGTCATATTCATGTGCGGCAACAAGCGTCTTTCCTAATGCTGCATCAACGGAGGCCTTCCCATCGGTTATCCTATAGTCATCAGCGCGATCCTGACTGTTTTACTGGTATGAACACAGCGGACGACCAAGAATGGACACGTAAGTACGAACGTGTGGGCACATATATTTTCTGGGACCCCACACTTAAGTTAGGCATGGTTATCTTTCACTTCGAGGGCACGGCGCTATAGCCTTGTACGAGACTCATGAAAACCAGCTGACAAGTTGGAATTCTTGGAAAGAGAAACTCCGCGAACCATTTGGGAAACATTTGGTCGAGAGCTTACCGCAAAGAGAACGCTCGAGACCCATGGCCAGACATCTACCGAATCATACGTGACTTACATTCCCGATGTGTTCGCCTTTTGTCCAAAGTGGATCGCAAAATGACGGAGTCCCAAAATGTTGGGGACGTCTTGAAGGACATCGCAGATGGTGCATTCAATCTCCTTGTGTACAAAGACTTACGCAAAGTTGATACCATCATAAAAGAATGCTGTCGTTTTGAGGATGCCAAAAGCCGTAACATTGCATCGTCATTTCTCCGCCTCCATAATATTGCTCTGACATCTTCGTGTCGAGGTTTGCTGCCCCAACACCAGCCCGCATCAACCTAAAATGCAATAGAAGAGACATCTGGGCGAGTTGGTACGGTGACATAATGAGTAAACAGCGCTACAGACTAGGACATAGATCAAGAAGCAAAGAGGACGGGCGCTGACTCAGAACGGCATTTTATTGAAAAAAAGGGACAGTATAAATATCGAAGCCAAGCCGCACTAAACCACACATTAAACAAAAAACAAAGTTTATGACTCAGCACAGATACCACGTTTGTATATTGTATTCAGTATCTTGTAAACATCCGTGTCTTGTAAAAAACTCTGAGGTGGTGGTAGAGCACTTGAAAACGGACAACCCAGGAGATTGCTTGGCAGTTAGCATTGATGTCGAGAATCTATTTTATATGATCCCTCATGAAGCTCCCATGACCAGCCTTCGAATGTGCATTTCGGAACAGAATGATGAAATAGCTTCTGGTAACAACTGCGGTATAATTACAGGGTCGTTTTTGGAATTTACATCTTTTTATTTGAAAAGTATGCTTGTTGAATTTGACAGTGCCGCGTATGCCCAGAAATCAGGTATCTGTATTGGTTCAAATGTCGCACCTGTTCTAAGTGATATTTTCTTAAGCAGAGTAGATGAATTAATTGCCAAAAACTTCCAAGGGCTGGGGATAAGAATCTTTCGGCATGTTGATGATTTCTTGGTCTTTTACAAAGGTTGGAATAGTAGCTGAACACATATGAATATTCTTAAAGTTTTTCAAGTGCAAGGACTGGGTCTGAGATTTACATTTCAGCGGATGTCACAAGAGAATGAACTGCGTCTTCTAGACCTCACTTTGAAGTTTGCCCGTCTAGTTTGTTGGTGGTATTCATCTAGGAGGGCAAAGCAGCTACTATATTATGGGTCGCAATATTCTAAGCTCGTAAAAGATGGCATCGCTCTGTCCGGCCTCAGGGCAGTCCTGTCAAAATCATGCGTTAATAATATGCGAATCAGCTTTACTGAACAACTATTTAGGCTAGCGAACGCAGGAGTTTCTGGTCCCATCATATTAAGAACATGTGATAAATCGATCAAAAAAGTAAAACAGTCGTGGGCAGGCTCACGGGAGCAGGAGAGGGATCATATTAAGAACATGTGATAAATCGATCAAAAAAGTACAACAGTCGTGGGCAGGCTCACGGGAGCAGGAGAGGGATGATTAGAAAGATACAAAACGATATGAGGCTCTGCCATATGTACATAGTTTATCACACAATTTGAACAATGTAGACAGAAGGTTTGACGTTAATGTGGTTTTCTCAGCACCAAATAAACTGTCAAAAATGTGTAGCGCCGTTAAGAACAAAGGAGCGAAAAAAGTCCGGGAAAGAAACACGTGTCGGGTGAAGAATAAGTTTTCCTATGTTCCATGTAAAGTAGGAGTGATTAACAGGATTCCGTTATCTTGAGATAAGGTGTTTGTGGGTCAAACGGGCAGGTGTATAAATGATCGTTTACAAGAGCTCGAGAGATCATTAGAGATTGGTAGAGGCTCTAATCTGGTGGCGCATTGTAAGGGGTGTGATGGCTGCCAGCCTTTTCTAAAACAGACAGGTATTTTGGATGCCCATACGGCACAGATTAACCGGGTAATCGTTGAGGACAGGCATATCACGCGATTAGGTGAAGAAATGTGTCAGTGAACCATCAATCGCTTTAACAGATAATGATGTTGGGTTTCTTAAACGTAGTATGTGTGCTGTGTGATCATGACTTTGCTTTTTGTTTAATGTGTGGTTTAGTGCGGCTTGGCTTGGATATTTATGCTGTGTTTTTTTTTTCAAAAAACTTCAGTTGCCAGTCAGCACCCGTCCTGTTTGCTTCTTGATCTTCGTCCTAGTCTGTAGCGCTGTTTATTCATTATAGTACAAAAATGGAAACCGTATCGTCCGCCGCGAACTCGAGGTCACCTCTCCCACTATCTTGCCGCAACGTTTTGCCGACGGCCGCCACACGGACGTTACCCTAATTAAGACCGTTGTCCGCCATGAGGTTGCCACCTTGGGCCTCAACTCTGTTGCTGCCACCAGCCAGCTCACTGCAGCCGATATTCACGCAGCTTATCCTGGCCGACCAGTTTTTCACACCGACGTTCGCACAGTTTATCCTGGCCTACTTATATGTCGCCCCACGTCGACGTAATCCAGATGACTGGCGCACATCCGATAACCAGCTATGTGCTTTGCTTGCACGTGCGTCGGCCACATCGTCTATTATTGCTGAAATCAATGGATTCAGCCACAAACGTCTCACCATCCACTCTCTTCTATTTACGATGACCCCTTTCCTCTCCTCTCGCCGAATCATGACCCTTCAAACCTGTCGTTGATATCTAGCGCACGTCCATGCTATCTACGCATGTGTTCTGTAGGTATGTAGATTTGGACGTCGCGGTGCCATATATAAAATTCACATCCAATTCTTTGAAGCACGACACGACGGACTATTCACCATTCTTCCTGCTTTTGGCAGGAACCCCACCATACCTTTGCACACGCTGGTCCCGCCTGCTGGCCGCCCCATAACCACCTACGCACGTGATGTCATTGCTCAAGCTAGTGAAGCGTGCCAATTAGCCCGTAAACGGCTCCTCGCTTCTCAGACTTCCCAGAAGTCTGAATACTATAGGCCCAGCTCGCTACTATGCTAGTTGTGGCTTTGTTGTAATTCATCCTAATATTTTAGGTCTTCACATAGAAATCTTTAAGACAACTGCCTCAATGTTGCTTACGCATCGCCTCTGGGCTGCGTCCGCGTTGAGCGGCACGGGCTTGAAGAAAGTACCGGACGTCCGAAACAGCCAGGTTGTGAACTCCCGATAGATGCAGCTGCCATCCTCGTTACCGGTTTTCCGTTGTATGAGCTGCCAGACGTGAAGACGGGATGACTGAGGCCGAACCTCAGCGACGCCTAGACCCCTGGCTTCCAATTTTGTGGCAGAGCACCAGGCGGAGCCCTGCTCTTTTTCGGCAGTCTCATTCGCTACCTCCAATTACTCTAACCATTTATCCCGTTCGTCTCCTGTTTTAAGATCTCCGCTCTTTTGTCCTGCCATTCCTAACTCACCGTAAAGGCTGACCGCCACTTTTGTCTCAGCCGCCGCATGTCCCTGCCTTTACTCGCTCGCGCCGATCCAGGCGGGCTTAAAGACCGGGTCACTCATGCCCCGTCCAAAGGGAGTCGTCACTGGCTTTCCATAATAGACAGATTTCCACAACGCGTTAATGCGGCATGCAAATATTGGCATGTGTGCACGACGCCGGCATGACGCTGTCAGCTGTGTACAAGAGAAGTTACTGACCGCACACCCGTTCTCGCCCATGAGCCCTCACATCCGCTCCTTCAAAATTAAGAGTTAGGAAACTTTCAAACTCAATATTGAGTGCAATTACCCCTCCAGTAAAAGGTTATAATGAGTACTGTGTAGAAAATGTCAAAAACGAATAAGCAAAATGAAACCAAAACCAGCGCAAGTGCACCGTAGCTAAAACGAAATTATTCTTTGACATTATAACTGAGCCCAGCACTTCGAACCATTCTCTTAATTATAGCCTTTCGCGCCTACAACTCGTTTGCGGAGGTCTTACCTAGCAGCTGAAATCAGACTGGGAGCGGGAACAGCTGACGTTTCTTGTCTCAATATTATCTGGGTGATGCATTCGACCGACTGAAATGCCATGCACACTCAGACCGAGTCCTTACAGTTCGCCTTGCTTGCGCACGCTTGCGCTCGGCGCCGCCGATCTATCCCCAGATCTCTCAGTCGTGACGTAGTACTGTAGAGAGGGGGCCTTGCGCAGGCCTTCTCTAAGTCTAGGGGGCGTTGGTTCAGCTCTACTTGAACCTATACGTTTTGGTCGTGTGCGCTCCTAGAAGGATCCGTACTCCAGTGGCAGCTAAAAGAGACGCAAGGCTCGACTGACTGAGGAAGGTCCTCCCGTTTGCGCAAGTAGGACCGTTGTTACGGCCTTTAGCGTATTCCACGAACGAGCACAGATGCGTCTTTATCAGATATGTCGTTTTGGTGATAGTACCATCCGCAACAGAACAGACTGGACTAAATTATAAGGATATATTAACGTAACTTTAAATTCCTTTTTTTTTCATCCGGTGGAGAATTGCGCGGCACCGGGATTTGAACCCCGGTCCTCTTGCATGCGAGGCGGATGTTCTATCGCTACGCCACCGCTGCACTTTGCTGCATTTGGCAAGCACTCGCAGATTATGACTAGCAGCTTACCGGTATCGCTCAAGAGGAAAGTATACAATAGTTGCATCTTGCCTGTACTCACCTATGGGGCTGAAACGTGGAGGCTAACCAAGAGAGTTCTACTTAGGTTGAGGACAACCCAGAGGGCTATGGAACGAAAAATGGTAGGGGTAACATTAAGAGATAGAAAGCATGCAGAGTGGGTCTGAGAAATAACTCAAGTTACCGACATTCTAGTAGAAATTAATAAGAAGAAATGGACATGGGCAGGACATGTAGTGAGAAGACAGGATAACCGATGGTCGCTGAAGGTAACAAACTGGATTCCAAGGGAAGGAAAGCGTAGCAGGGGGCGGCAGAAAGTTAGGTGGGCGGATGAGATCAAGAAGTTCGCAGGGGTCAAGTGGATGCAGCTAGCACAGAACCGGGTTAAGTGGAGAAATATGGGAGAGGCCTTCACCCTGCAGTGGGTATAAACAGGCTGATGATGATGATGATGATGAAATTCCTTCTTTAACTTTTTTGTTTTGAAAACGAAGAGGCGCGACGGTGGTAAAAGCAGAAAATGTGCATGTTGGACATCGAAGAACAAAATGCTGGTTCTTGTCTGATACGCTCAATACAAAGCTGGCAACTTAAAAAAAAAAAGTACCGAGAGCATCCGCAATAACACTAATCGTTGCACAAGAAGTTTCTCGCGTCTGCTATTTAAAGAGCTCTATCCTGCCGCATAGCACGTCCGGAACAAAAGAATAAATTCGCGTGAGGGTGACTTTGGACATGACGAAAGCGACAATTCAAAACTTTACAGCATTGCAAAACCATTTACCATTTATTTACTCAGATGTCTATAACAAACCTTATTGGATTTCAGTGGCAACAGAACGAAGTTGATAGAATAAATCTTATCCGCTTGAGTATTGCATCGATGCTTGTTGTAAATGAAGATGCGCTTTTTGCATGAATTCACATAGAGTTGCTCGTCATGGAATGTAATAAGTACAGGAGAAACGATCCCAGAAAAACCGCCTGCAGATAATTGCCTTTTGAGTAAAATCGAGTAGCGACAAGGAACGTTGCTGGTTTGCAGAAACTGAGAAAGAGAAGCGGGAATATTTTCTGATCAAGTGTTTTAGTGGTGCGGAGGATTTTTACAGTAAATTAGAGATTTGTTTTTTTTTTCTTGAAGCTGTCCGAATTGTAAATGCGGCGATTTCTATTTCACGGTAAATAAAGTCGACTTACGAAATTTTGTAGTCGGGAATGTGGCAATTTAGTGTGTTATTGGTCTGTGAGTAAATTTGTCAGAAATTTCAATCGCGCTCAGAAATTGCTCATTCAGATCTTTCGCATACTGACTTTTCTGAGGAAATTTACATTATTTGATCGATTTGCTCCGGGCAGATTTTGGTTTATATACCATAGTGAAGAGGTTTGAAAAAATCGCTCAAGGGGAATTTACAATATCGAATTATAGACTGCATCAAAACAGGGAATCGCAAGAAGCATACAGCATCTTTCATTTTTCCTTGGATCATCAAGCAGATAAAGAGGGAAATAAATTGCAGGTCTCAATGCATCAGGCATCAGAAACTGCGGTTGGAACTTCCACATTGCAGGCTTTTAGACGTTTTGTAGTGATACCAAGGCTCACTTGTGGGTTCACCTGACGAACAACAGGTGTAAAATTTTAGTGACGTTGCAGTACATGGCACAGGGCTTTTATCGGTTATAGTATATGCGTCACTTTACCTAGGTTAATTTATCTCTCTTCAGAGCAATCAGCTTCTGATTAAACTGCTCTGATGAGCTTTTTCTTTCAACCTTCTGTCATTACTGCATCGATAAAAACACACCGTAGCCTTACCTATTAAAATTCTTGTTGTCAAATCTTCAAGATTACTTTTTTGAATAGAGATAAACAGCTCGATTATACCCACGCAGACATTAGTGTATGATATTTCTATTACAACTATCTCTGTGTGTAGAACGTTTTCAGAGTGTTTGCGGAAATTTGCTGTGAGTTTTCGTTGGACAGGAGTTGTCGTCTTCGGGAGCCAAGTTTTTCTTTTCTGTCATTCTACGCACGGGGCAAGTATTTCAATATTTTGTTTTGTCAGCACTGACTAGAAACCATATATCTGCTCGGCAGTATTTATTCACGCAAAAACATAAGATCCCGAATATGTTAAATTTTAAGCCATGCAGTGAAATGCAATGCCTCAATGTGTGTAGAAAATTACAAGGGTTCAACGCTGTTGAACCAAATATTGAGCGAAAGCATTAGCTGCGGGTGACGGAGCGTTCTTCTCTTTTTCTTCTTTGTCAGCCCGCATATCAAGCCCTGCTTACCCGGCCGTAGGAAGGTGCCTTAGTGGCCTATAGGGGTAACGTGAGTGCCAGGGTCCTATCAGGCTGATGCTGACACAACCGTCGCATGTGAAATGAGTGACCCAACTTGGCAGCTTCTGCGAGCCTACACCCTAGTGTCAGGTGGGGTGTGACGTCACAGCTTCACGTGGTTAAGACGGGGCTACCGGCTGCGCTACGCCGAAGGCTCGAAACCTAGAGTAGTATTGTTTTCGCAATAAAAGTCTTTACGTAGGGAAACTAATTTAAATTTCTCTTTGTTCGGTATTAGCCAAGGGCGTGTAAGCGCAGGGGTTAGATTTTGGAAAAGAACAACCCTTCATTAGTTCTGCACACTCTGGTATGGTTTGCGCGAGCAATGCAATCAGCAAAATTATTCATTTTATTCTGGTATTTTTTTATTTTAAATCTAAGATTGATTTGGTTTACAGCACTTAACTTACCAATGCGACCAAGGCTATGAGAGACGCCGTAGTAGTCATCTCAGGAAATGTCGGCCACCTGAGATTCTTTAACGTGTACTGCCATTGCGCAGCATAGGAGTGTCTGGCTGTTTGCCTACATCGAAAAGGGACATCCGATGGGGCCTGTAAACCAAGAATGGAATTTTAACAGGATGGAAGTGTGCGCCAGTTGGTGTATGATCTGTGGCTAATAACAGCGCTAACACGGGACGAAGCAGAAAGAGGGATCCCCAGGTGGTAGAAATTTCCGGAGTCCTCCATTACGGCGTCTCACATAGCCTGAGGCGCTTTGGGATGTTAAACCCTGCAAACCAAACCAAACCAGAGAGAGGGGACATAGCGTCGTGTCTCGTCTCTCTGCTTCGTCTCGAGTTAACGCTGTTTTTCGGCACAGATCAGGGACGGAATGTTGGCAGCAACAGTGTGTATGCCACTACAGGAAACGGGTCATAAATGTACCCTCAAAATAAGGCAGGTAGAAAAGAAAAGCTATACCTGGAACGAAAGAGAATGAAACCACGGGACAAAAATGGGAGAGCAAAAAAATGTAAATCAGCTCTAAATTATTGCCTAAATTTTTGCACCGCATATTTCAAATAAAATATTATACGAAATAGAGTAGCAAATTAAAACATGATATTTTCAGAGGGGACAGGTAGAGAAATAAAACTGGCAGCATGATAATTTAAATGGCTGTACACAAACGACAGAACTTTTACGAAGAGTCGGGTAATGAGACGTGGTAAGGTCTGTTGAGCAAGATGACTTTAGACGAGAATGTAGCAGAGCAATTCTGGAAGTAGTGACCAACGTCTCCACACAGGTTTTCTACAGGAGCCATGTACAAAGAGGAGGAAAGACGTACTTTTAGAAGTTAAAAGAAAATATGTTATGCCCAATCAATAAAGTTGTAAGTGAATTATGAGGCGGACATAGTTTTGGAATATCGAGAGTGGCAGGTATCCAATGAAATAATTCTCTGTCGCCATTATTTCCACGACAAAAGGTGCTCCATAAAACAACGGAAGAAGGATGTGTGCAGAACACAAGTAACGTCGTGAAAGGTTGAAATGTGTGCTCGGCCGTTTGCATGCACTACCAGCTGCATGCTCCAGTAGCCCGGATATAGGATGCCATGAATGTAGCGAGAGACAAAGAAAGCGACAGGTTCATTTTAATGAGAATAAGAAATAGTAGAAAGCAGGGACAAATGATTAGTACAGAAATGAGTAGGCGTAGTAGTAGGATTATTAAGTCCAAAGCCTTTAATGCCTCATCGTTGTCGACAGAAGGTTGTATGCAGAGGTGTCACGCTTTCTTTCTTTCTTTCTTTCTTTCTTTCTTTCTTTCTTTCTTTCTTTCTTTCTTTCTTTCTTTCTTTCTTTCTTTCTTTCTTTCTTTCTTTCTTTCTTTCTTTCTTTCTTTCTTTCTTTCTTTGTTCCTTTCTATTACAGAAAGCCGTGGAGTCGAGAGCTATAGTGTTAAAAATAAATGAATAAACTTTGTCTCCACCAGGAATCAAGCTCTATTCCTTGGATCCCCAGTCCAGCTCTTTACCAACTGCGCTACGCCATGAGTCATGAAAAGCTCTTCCTAATTCTCCTTTTTTACCTTGAGGATGATAGCGGGATTCCGCGACTGGTAGCGCGCCTTTCCTTTCCTGTAAAAGAATTATAGAACGCCGGTGAACGTTTGATGCGTACAATGAAGTGCTGCTTGTGTTCGGCAAGGGGCCGTCGTTGTACCGTCCCGACAGGTGATGACGTCATCCGCCGGGCATCCGATCCAGGCGTCCGTGCGGAGCCTTTCATTTGCCACTTCCTCGAACACCGCACCACACAGCAAACAGAAGCAGACCTTGATGTCTAGGAGGTGTTAGTACAGCAGGAATCAGCGGCGTTTGAAATTGAATTACAGGACAGAAAAGGCGCGGTATCTGTCACAATTCTTCGCGGAAACGTATCACGCCGTAAAGGGAGAGAGGAAGGCGGGAGTGAAAGATGAGATTAAGGTGGAGGTACCGTAGTGAAGGGCTATTATCCACCGCGCTATATTGGATTTCACCTCATCGCACTTTAGTGATCCAAAGTGATCTCTAGAGTTTTTTAAGAACATAATCAGCAGCAGAATGAAAGGCTACAAGCTCCGCTTCATACGCACTGGAGGGCGGCTGCAGAAGAAAGCGATTTAAAATTAACATATGTTGGGTTGAGTTAAGCAAAACAAACAGCGGCGCCCACGGAGTGATGTGGGAATGACTCATCTTTAAATAGATATGCAGTGCGCGTTGAGAAGAAAAAAAACATGGCTTCCCGATAGGTGTCTTTAATAAAATGAAACTTAAACTTTCTTGAGGAATGATCGGTCAAGGGAATGAACAAAATCTGTGCTTCACAATGATTATATTTATAGTTACTATATAGTATAGGTTGCTAGCTCTTTTTTAGAAACTTGAATTCAGTAGATAAGCGGCCTAAAAGAACATTTGCAAGAACGTGAAGAGCCGCTGTACACGTGGTTGCGTAGGCGCTGTAATGTAGAAAGTGGTTTTATTAGAGAATAAAATAAAATAGCGAGAATTGGTATTCGTTGCAAGTGACAGGACACAATCTCTTAATCGAGAAAGCGGTCTTAGTCGTAGGTTGGCCCCGCTAGGGCCAACCTTCGAGATCACTTCCTCTGTTTGCAAACTCCAGCACCACGGGTGTCAACCTTCCATGTTCCACATCACGGGAAGCGATTCTGCTTCGGCATCCTACCAATGATGCCCCCACCGCAGTAAACGTAAGCGCGATCTTGCGCCCGACAGTTCTTTGTTGCCTTCGACCTTTTTTCATGTTGATCGCTGCCCCTGTTTGTTCTCAGAAGATTTATCTGAACAGGTAGAACGACACAGCTCGTGCCGATCGTGCACCGTATTCTTCTTCCGCAAGACAACAGAGTGGCGTCTGCGCACCCAACCAGCGCATCTTTGTGTAACGCTGCCCACGTGAGACCAAACTGTCCAGTTTGAGTTACCCACCCGATTATAAAGGCACAGTGCTTACGCGATGTCATCAGCTCTTCAGAGCCCGCTGTTGGCTCTACTAATTGGAACCTCAAGAAAGTAGATAACCACCCATGCAAGAGATATCTTGAGTGTATGAGGGTTGATAACGATTGCTTGCCGCATTAACCGAAGATGGTGCAAGCACTACAATTTTCTCATGGTAAGGAATAAAATTAGGCTAATCCATTCGTAGCTCAGAAAGTTCCAAACCGAGCAAGAGGACGGGAGAAAAAAAAGATACACGAACTAGCACACAGAGATCGCATACCTCCAACTGAATTATTTCATGAAAGCAAGGACATATAATGATCATGTAAGTACCAAAATAAAAAAGGAACGCGAAGTAATTCTGCCCGAAGCAGATTGATTGAAACCACGTTTACTACAATATTTTTTAATGCTCCCAGGGCGCTACGGTAGAAGGGCACGAAGCATAAATAGCAACCCGAGGCGCGCGGATTATGAGGCCTAAAGTGTCCTGACCTTCTTATGTAAGAATTCAACCACGTTTATTGATAATGAACATGGAGACCTAACGCAGTTCCACCCGTTTGTGGATATAAAATGCCTCTTTATTTCCGTTTTCGTTTTTCCCTTCGATAGAATATTTTTTAGATAAGATAAACAGGCTTTGATGTTCCAGTTCTTGCAATGCAGGCTGCGATGCCTGTGACGGCGCTCATGGATCACTTTTGCGCCAGAACTGCTCAGTGAAGCAGGGCCCATGTTATTTGCATGATGACCTTGTTCTGATGATTCTTCCGCAATGAAACGCAATCTTGTTTGCATTAGCTAGAAGGGGACAAAGCTTAGTTTGCAAGGCGTTTAAAGGTAGAAAGGTGTGTCCCCTCCTAGCCAATATAAAAACGGATTCCAGTTCCAAAATGTTTCGATTCGGCTGTACTGAGCATATGTAGATATTCATCTGCCAGATACTGCACACTGTTGAATAGGAAGTAAATGAAAGGTGGCCATAACAAACAAAAAAGCGTCTCTGTAGTGATTATAGTTCTTTAAGATGTGCACTCATCATAAAATGTTTTTTTTTTTTTTACTGTGTGTTCAGGAAAATATTTTACTACGACGTACGTTTGCTATTCTCATTACTCGTCGAGTTTTATAACATCATAAACGGCGTGCTTCACACAAGTAAATCTGCATCTTGCTTTCAAAAACAGTTAACCTAGCCAGTGGGTCTTGGCATTTGGTTTTGGCTAGTATCTTCCGCACATTCGAATACTCTTGTTGCATGGCTCGTCGCTGACAGTAGGTATGCCCGATACCCTCCCAAAGAGCACGGAGCCGCTTCATCTTCAAAGCTGCGTGCATAAGGATTCTGTGTATGAATTGCGGAATCCTAACCACTTCTCGGTTCCATGCGATTGTTCTCTCTTCTGCAATGCCACCTTGTTTGCACACTTCAGTCTACACTTTTTGCACTGAACTGTTTTAATAATTTGACTAAAAAGTAATGCTTAAGTAATATCTGAAAAATATTTTCCCCGAAGCGCAATTATCTGCGTAAATTCCCGTTTACTTCCACGCGTACTGGGCGAACAACTTTTTTATTTGCAATTTCAAGCGACTACGGTGGCGACCTCTGACCCGCTCGTAAGGAACTAACGCCCCTTTTAAATCAGTTGCTCGGGGTTCTGGTGCTTGCCGAGTTCTTCTCGATGTCTGAACATTAATCGCACGTCCCGCCTGATAAATACATCGGTGCTTTGGGAGAAACATTCACTGAATCGTCTAAAGGCAGAAACGAGCACGCATAGATGCATTATTTTGACCCAGCCTCCCGCGCAACGTGACCGGTTGCGCCATGCTTTCTGCGGCGTGCCAAGTTTCGTATTGTAAGACTGGGACGAGCATTGAACGTGACTTTTATTCACGAGGCAGTAGAATGAAATTGCTGTGATCTGTTTTGGTGAATGTGAGCATGGAAATAGAGCTACTGTCTACATCGGAACTCTGGACGTGCTACAACGGATGCCTGGTTTGACATGCGAAAAGGCGCGTCCAATGAAGGCATTCTAAATGCCCCTAGTCAAACCGCTTGCTCTCCCACTCTTTCAATGGCTTTGTTTTTGGTATTCTACAGCGTATCGCGGACCAGGTAAGAAGCTTGAAGCAGTGCTCTAAATGCGATGTGAAGGCCATGCTACGTGTGTACTTATCTACGCCTTCCATAATGTTCTCTCGCATGCATAAAATGTCACGATAGAGTCCCACATTAAAATTTCCGTTGAAATAGTTACTTAGTATGGTGGGAATTCTCCCTCGAAAATAATTTCTAAGTAAATATTTCAACTGCATAAGTTTTTAATAATAATAATAATAATTTTTATTCAGTAGATTGAGAACAGCATGCACAAACGGAAGCGCCGAAGCCACAAGTGGGCTTGTGCGAAGAGGAAAACCTACATCGCTTTAACATGTCTGTCCAAGTAATCTTCCGTACTCGTATAATTTCTATTAAAACACTCCCCTGCACGGACCTTAATTATTCAACCGGGCCCGTACCGAGCTCATTAACGTTTTTCGTTACCCGCCCCAGCCTGGCCTGATATTTTAAATATAGGCATGGACCAGACCCGAGTCCGACGAAACTCATACCTACCCGGCCCGCTAGGTACACAGTATAAATTGTAGTGCCGAAATGAGGTTAATGTGAGCTTCTCCATCGATAATTCCTGGACATTGCAAAAAGAACGACAACGACCCGGCGAGAAGATACCAGGAGCTCCGCCATCGAACCCTACCGGACAGAGAGAAGAGAGCTTCAGCGATACGCCGTGTACCGCATAATGAAGAAGCGCGTAATTGAACGAGAGTTTCAGCACTGGCTCTACCATAAGGCAAGTAATCTAGTAAAATCGACCGAAGGGACTATTCTTGTCCTAAAGCTCATTCACGCAAGTTTAAAAATTTACAACGATGGTCTGCGTGTTCTGAATGATAAAATGCAGGATTTGAAAGTCAGCGTTTGTGCAGAACAGGTCACAACTGTAAAGGTGTACGAGGAGACTGCGACATGGAGAATGAGGCTCCTCAGCCGCCACATCGAGGACCTTCTTCAGGCGCATACTCCCACTGCCTATAGCCTTGATTTTACGAAGGCAACAGGTGAGCTCCTTGCAGAAGCTGCATCGTCTACGAATGCAGCTTTACCTCAATCTTTCGCCGAATCAGTGTTATTGCACACACGAAAGAACGAAGTCTGACAATGCCGCAAGCACTTATGCATTGCGAAAGGGAATAGAAGAAAGACCACGAACGCCGAGCAGCAGCTGTGTATTTCCAGTCCTGCGCAAATGGTGCTGATGCGCCAGCGTTTTCATCTTGAAACAGAGAGTTCTACACGGGGAGTCACCAAGGAAAAGACAGAGCACGCGTGAACCAGTCAAAGTGAGCCTCGAGTCAAAGGTCCAGCTTAACAATAAGCAGCTGTTAGTCCTTTGGGCATCGAGAATTTCGCTCGTGCAGAAAATGCGGAGCAGCTGAGCGAACGTTTTTTGCATAGTAGCATTTGACCTGGAGGTAGTGCAAGTGGTGTCAAAGCCGGTACCTGGAGAGGTGTTGGTCTGGCCGTCGCCCAACAGAACCGGAACCTCTGGACATCACGCAGCATTGATGAGAGCCCATGGCTACGACGACGCTCAAGCAGATCTGTGATGATACCGATGATACCGCAAACAGTCACAACCGACAAGGGGACCACGACGCGAAACTGAAGCCGATGCTTGAAGAACATTATGAACTTCCGGTCTACAGCTCTTGCGACAACATCGTGGACGCCACCAACCAGCCTAAGATAGTCATTATAAGGGGTGCCACAGGTTGCCAGAAGACTACCCAGGTGCCGCAGTACATAATGGGCTCTTACATGAACCAAGGAATTGACGTATCGTGGCCACAAAGCCCGGCGGATCAGCGCAGTCTGTTACGGCGCGTGTAGCAGGAGGTGCGGAAGAACTTGGACTCGAGTGTATGCCACAGTAGACAATTTTATTATGTGCTTGAATGCCCCTCCTTTTTCTGCACAGATGGTGCTCCTGTTGCGGAAGTTGGAAACCAGATTTTGTAGATTATTCAAGTCATCAGTGACGTCCGAGATGCTAGTACCAACTTCACCATGATGCTCATCAGAGGCCATTGAAGTGTGACACTCTTTTAGCTTCTAGCTATTGCTAACCTTGGGGCACGGAGCGTGTTACAGATTCGCATCTGAATATACAATAAGAACGAAAGAAGGAAGACAAGGTTTAGGAGGGGAGCGGACGTGAGAGGGACTGAGCGCCATGTTGGTAAATCAATAGCAGGGGACAGTCCGGTAATAAATGCAGTGAAATGCGGCCTGGTGTTAGCCCTGCTTCTTCTATAGACAGTCCTGTCACAAGATCAGAGACAGTCAGAGTAGTAGTAAATGCAGTTCTGTAAAGCCAATGTTTTTTTATACTACGTAGCTCATTATAAAAACGTTAACACAGTTTACAATGGACACTTCCCTATGGGAAACATTAGGTTGAAAAAAAGATTAGGAATTATAAAAGAGGTTATCAGAGATTTGCTGGCATTTGAGACCTCCTCCTAAATAAATAAGGTAGCACCATACTATCTTTGTAAAAATATTCTTACTGGAAAATGTGAGCTTTTCTATAGCGCGTCGTTACACTTCGCTCTTACGTTTAGCTGGTGGCTTCCTAGGCACAGGCTGCTTGGTCGCTAGTGAAGTGATCCTAAAGAAAATGAAAACAAACACGCGACCAGTGCCCGCATTGCGGTGCTTCACCGAAACTGTGCGACATGAAACACCTGCTCTAGACCTTCCCAGCTACGGCATCCGTGATATAGTGCCACCTAAGTAGAGCAGGCTTGTGGGGGACCATGAACCTGACTGCCGCAAGTGGACACCAGCTAATTAGTTTATCTGGAACTTGTGATAATTTTTAATTGGTACCAATTTTTGCTCCTTCTAAATTTCTCCTACTTCCCCTTCCCTTGTCATTATGCCTAGCTGCAAACATTTGGAACAATAAAAGATATATCCGCTATATGCTGTGAACAATCTACAGCTACCCTGATGCGATGATAGCAAGAAATTGTTTTCTGCATTTGTGCAATTATTCCCTCAGCTCACTTTTATCATTTTCCAACAGTGCCGGAGCGGAACGTTGGAACACCTTTCCATATATATAGGCTCTCTTTTTTTATTTCATATCGAAGGACGTTCTTCAGTTTGCCGCAACTCTGCCAAGCGCTACTTTTTGCTGAATTTTTTTGTTCTGTGCGTGTTTTGCATGCTTTGCTCCTAGTGAGATATTCGATAATAACACTCTCACTGTGGATGATTGGCGATTAAATGCTCTCAAAATGAGTCGTTCAATTTCACGTTATCAAGAACCAAACAGTAACAGATTTGTGATAAAGCGAACACGGGTAACAACGAGGATACTTCGTGCCTGTGAAATTGGATCAGCAAAGCCTCTAAATAAGCTAAAACGAACCTCTTCAATGCTTCCCAAAACCGGTACGCTTACATGAAAATAGACGCGAACAAAGTTCTGTGCAAGATATGTGTTTCTTTCTTCTCTTCCAGCTCTTGTGTTCTTTTTTGTGGTGTCTTTGTTGAACATTGACGTCTAGTTACGTCTCCGCGTGTTTTTACAGTTTTACTGAAATAAGAAGTTTGGAAATGCCTCCCCATTACGCGAATGCATTCTCCCTTTGTCTCATTTTTTCTCTGTTTTATATACAAAGCACCAGAATAATCTTAACAGTGCGTCTTATATGCTACCACTAACTGCATTTTTCTTTTGCTCTAATGGCCAGATGTGGTAGAACTTCAAACTTCCGTATTTTAATTCACTGTGTTTTTCTTTTCCAGCCTGGTATTCTGAATCTGAACAAAAAAAGCACAACAATATGAAAATGGAGCAAGAATATCCGACTTTTTAAAAGAAATATTTTCTTTCGTGCATACCTGTAAAAACGAGATTGATTTGAAGCTTGTAATTAATAAAATAATTGTATTTTCCTGCACTTTCTGTTATTTCCTTCAGGAACATGTGGATTGCGAGAAATAACACTTGCTAGAAAGATACAAAAGCATAGACAAGTTTTAAGTGATCGCTTTAAATTTTTTATTTTTGTCCTCTACTCCCAGACGTGCAGGATTTTTGCAACAACCAGAAGTGGAGAAATTGCATGAACGGATGAAAGTTGCAGCACAAAGCAGCGGGCTCAATTTAATATGCGTGCTTGGGTTTTTGCGACTTAGAAAAGGCAAGCTAACTGCGATTCCTTAGCTTCATCCAGTTTAATGTCCTAAGGTTAGTAGGAAATGCATGACAAGCACCGGCCATGTTTAGAGCCTTCTTTGTAGGGGGGAATTCAACAAAATATTCGGACACGTAAGGGGAAGTCGAACACCAGGTGCGCAATTTGAGGCTTGTTTCGTGAAGCGTATTCCCATCCTTCCATGGCGGCTTTGAATGGGAGTATTTCTTTAGGGCGAAAGCCTTTCTAGGTTGGTTGGTTGGTTTGTGGGGTTTAACGTCCCAAAGCCACTCAGGCTATGAGAGACGCCGTAGTGGAGAAGGACTCCGGAAATTTCGACCACCTGGGGTTCTTTAACGTGCACTGACATCGGACAGCACACGGGCGCCTTGCTTTTCGCCTCCATCGAAAAGCGGTTGCCGAGGCCGGGATTCGATCCCGCGCCCTTGGGAACAGTAGTCGAGCGCCGTAACCACTGCGCCATCCCGGCGGGGTGAAAGCCTTTCTAGGCTCATAGAACGAAATCCCATGAGCGACAGATGTGATCGAGGTCTTGTGCGCGAGATCTATCATATTCTGCGGTATTTCGCGAGATGTGTTCTTGTCTAGCGTTCCTACCATCTGCAATCCCGCACTTGAACGCGCTCCAAGAAACACCACGAGACAGGAGAGAAGGTGCACCGTCCAAGCTCACACATGTCGGAGAAAGTGTGGCAGATACTGCGCTTTCCCTTTCTTGTACACCAATTATAATGTAATGTAGCACTGCAACGAACGCCAATAAGAGGCAAACGATGACAGGCATGACAAGAAAGGAAGGGTAGGCTTTCTCCATTCTCTTCTTCTGAGACATCCAAGTGACCCTATAATTTCATTTTGTTTTGTTCTCGTTCAGAAACTGATAAAGATAGATTTGTATTCTCCACTACATCGAAGGCCGTCGTGACAAGCAGGAAATATATGGTAGCCGAGCGGTATTCTGATAAAAAATGTAGCGCAGATTCGTTGTATTTTTTGGTTAGTTGACCGCACTGCTAGGCTGGCGGGGTGTGAAATTATACGTAGATAAAAGCTAAAACCATCCCAATGCCTTTTCTTGTTAAGAGCATGTGATGGATAATGAACCAGAACAGCTTATTGTGGTTTACGTCGCCAGGCCGCAACTATTATGAGAGTGTGCTAGGAAGATCCCTTAGCCCCTGTAGGGGGAAACTAAAGAGAGCAACGTTGGGAGATGAGGTTACTTCACGGCGAAAACACGAAGATCCTCCGCCGACAATGACGACTGACGACGACGCAGCCGTTAAAACGCAGCTCCACACGACGACAATGTCGAAGAGAACACGACCATACTCTCCAAGTTGAGGCCGCCGTCCAGTAAAGTGACAACGGTGTGCCAAGGCCACCACCTCAGCTAACGACGAAGCCGAAATCGAACACCGAAGCCAACATGCAATACGAGGACACGAACAAGACATCTCGAAATTGCTGTCCATGGTCGCACGGTCACCCCCTTAATGGACACCGGATCCGACTATTATGTCATCGATGGAGTATTCATCGCCAAGCTCAGGAAGCGACGACAACTTGGGATGGCCCGGTAATCCGTACCGCTGATGGTAAACTTTATTAAGCCATCGGGGTGATTCACCGCAAGGTTTAGAGTAAATGGACGTACTTACCCTACCAGCTTAATTGTCCTACAGCAATGCTCGTGCGACGTGATTTTCGGTATAGACTTTCTGAATAAACATCAGGCGATCATCGACTTTTGCTCCAAACTCATGAAACTCTCGACGGACAGAGCCATACCTGCTGCGAACACTACGAAGCATCACGTCGCTCTCAACGTTCTCGACGGAGAATTGACTGTACCACTGCGATCACGTCATCGTCTCTGTGTACAAAAGAAATTGACATCCTGAAAGGGGATTGTCGAAGGAAACACTCATTTGTTGCTGGGTAGAGGACTTGGCATCGCAAAAGGCGTCACCCATTTCCGGATTAGAAAAGTTCAGTTGCTGGCAAACACTTCACCGAAGAATACCGGCGTCTCAACTAGGGAACGACGGTCGAAAAAAATTAGCAGACATCAGCGATGTCTTTGCCCTCCCCGACGAGCCCGCGAATAAACAATCTAACCAAGGCCGCATCCCAGGTTCGATAATAATTCAGCACCACCCTGAAGCAGGCAAGACCCGATGCGAGCCATTCTTCAAAATTACAGTGAATGCTTTTCGTCAGTTTCGAAAGTACGACCAACTCCTTAAAGCACCGCACCGTCACGAATGAACACACCAGACCTGTACGCCAAAGCCCCTACCGCGCATCTCCATAAGAAAGCCAAGTCATCCGTGAGCAAGCCGATGAAATGCTTCTGATGGCGTCATTCAGCTGTCAGAGAGCCTCTGGGCAGCACAAGTCGTTCTGGTTTAGAAGACGGGGCACTTCGTTTCTACGTCGATTGTCGCTGCTTGAATAGCATGACGAAATAAGACGTCTGCCCTCTCCCCCGCATCGACGATACAATGGATCGGTTATGCAACGATAATTACTTCACATCGATGGACCTACAGAGCGGCAAATGCAAATTGGTTGGTTGGGTTGTGGGGTTCAACGCCCTAAAATGATTGAGGCTATGAGAGACGCTAATGCAAATTGGGGTCGACGAAAGAGATTACGAGAAGACCGCATTCATCACACCGGACGGCCTATTTTAGTTCAAGGTGATGCCATTCGGCCTCTGCTCCTCACCAGCGACATTTCAGTAGGTAATGGACACTGGGCTGGCGGGCTTCAAATGGCAGATTTGTCTGGTATACTTGGGTGATCTCGTTGTCTTCTTCGCAAGCTTGGAAGACCAGCTGAAAAGGGACAGTGCTCGAGGCAATCAAGACATCACGTCTAACGTTGAAACCAGAGAAATGCCATTTCGCCAACGAGGAACTACGGTTCCTAGTTCACATCGTTAGCAAGGATGTTTTTCTCTATGACCCGGAGAAAACAGCTCTGACCGCACAGTTTCCACAGCTAGCTGACAATAACGCCGTACGCAGGTTCCTTGGGCTGTGTGCTTGCTATCGGCTATTTGTCGGGAATTTTCCGCGCATCGCCGAACCGTTGACGCAAGTTACAAAGGCTGACGTAACTTTTAAATGGGAAGCGCCGCAACATGACGCAGGTTCCTTGGGCTGTGTGCTTGCTATCGGCGATTTATCACGAATTTTTCGCGTATCGCCGAATCGTTGACGTAAGTTACAGAGGCTGACGTACCTTTTAAATGGGAAGCGCCGCAATATGACGCAGGTTCCTTGGGCTATGTGCTTGCTATCGGCGATTTGTCAGGAATGTTTCGCGCATCGCCGAATCGTTGACGCAAGTTACAGAGGCTGACGTACCTTTTAAATGGGCAGCGCCGCAAAATGACGCTTTCAAGAAATTTAAGCGCCGCTTACAGTCCCCAATTGTACTCACGCGCTTCGACGAAAATGCGGAGACAGAAATTGACACCGGCGCAAGCAGCGTTGGCCTAGACGCAGTTCTTGCTCAGAAAATTGATGGACAGGAAAATGTTATCGGGTACGTAGCCGTTCCCTGTCGAAAGCTGACGCCAACTACTCGAGGACGGAGAAAGAATACCTTGCCATCACTTGGGCCACATCAAAATGTTAAGGGTGAAGTCTTTATTGCCTTATAGTTGTAAGCAGCTGTCGACAGAAATATCAAGCTTTTCACTTGGTCGAAATGGTCGTTATGTAAGAGAGCGCGAAATTTAAACGGGACCAATTGTGCTGTAGCTAGTAACCATGCAGCCAATTAAATGGTTGGTATAGTGATGCTCTAAGTGGGACTGAGTTTATTTATTTAGTTAATTATGCAATTAGGCTAATTAGCCTAATTTGTTTATTAAGCAATAATTATTTCCCTAAATGTGGACGTGGTCAAGAGCGGGTGTAATTACAATTGAGCCAAGTGATAGCCGCATACGCTAATTAGCTAATTGGTATAGTAGTGGTAATTAGGCAATTAGCGCAAGTGTGTGCGTGCTGAACAGGAACTAAGGTTTACTGATAAGCATGCCTTGTACTGGTAATTGAATGAAGTAAAATACACTAATTAGCATGCTTGTTCTAACTAGGCAATTGGTTACAGGCAATTAGTGAAAGTTTACGCCTACAGAATTGAGACTTTGGGTTACCTGTAATTACGTCTTACTGTCGAACGGCACCCGTCTCCAATTACGCTTTAGCGGACCGGAACGCGTTCTGAAGGGGTACAGTGGTGATCTCATCGGTTGGGAACATGCCGCGCCGAACGCTTGGCTGCGCCTTGCAATAGGAAAATGGGAGTGGTACAATGGACGAACATTAAGCCGTCGCCGTCCCTGACGTCCTCAGTTCACATTGCAGCGGCCACCTATGAGGATGACTGAAGTTGCGCTGTCACCCAACATGAAGCGCGCTAAAGCCGCGGAGCGCAAGCTCAGTGACCTCAAGGCGGTATTAGTAGATGTAGACTCGATCAAGCATGAAGAATTCACCGGGCATAAGGCATCTGCGAACATCTTTCTCGACCTATACTTAGAGAAAGACATGGATACATCCGCAGTTGAAGAAGCAGAAAAAAGACACACTAGAGAAGAAGTCAAATGTGCAAGTCAAAGTGTGTAATATGCCCAGTCAAAGTATACAGCCAAATAAATTATTAGTCAATCACAAACAGTCTAGCAGTCAATGCAGTATGCTAGAAAATGCTTCCGCCTTGAAGCACTTTAGTGAGCCAAAGTGCCCCCTGAATTTGTTTTCACCCCTATTTGTGCGGATGACCATTCAGGGTTGTGAGCGACCATCATGCTCTGTGCTGGCTAGCCAACTTAAAATATCCGACCCGCCGCCTTGAACGATGCAGCCTGCGTCTACAAGAATTTGACATCACAGCCGTCTACAAGTGTGGCAGCAAGCATTACGAAGCAGACTGCTTGTCACGAACCCCCGTTGACACGCCTCCAAAAGACAACGCCGAAAACGCCTGCTTGGAACCGGTAAGCGCCAGAACTTTTGCACAGCAGCAGCGCTCGGACCCTTACTTGAGAGCCCTAGTTTACTACCTCGGAGGAAAGGTCGCTTCTCCTTCAGCTGTGTTCAGGCCTCAGTTATCTTCAAATCGTCCTAAACAATGACGTCTTCGTGGAGAAGAACTTCTCAGTCAGCAGAACCGCGCAGCTACTTGTGCTCAAAACTCTAAACAGTAGATTCTGCAGGCGCTGCACGACAAGCCGACACCGGGGTATCTCGGCTTTGCACGCATGTTGCAGAGGATACGAGAGCAATATTACTGGCCACAGTCACCTGCCGACGTTGTTCATTATGTGAAAATAGGCCGTGAGTGCCAGCGGCTCAAGACTCTCTCAGCCAGACCAGCTGGTCTACTGAACCCAATACCGTCCCTGAATAAGCCCTTTCAACAAATTGGGATTGACATATTTATGCCCCTTCCCAACTTCATCAGCGGGAAACAAATTGATCATCGTGGCAATCAATTACATGACCCGCTGAGCGGAAGCGAAAGTCCTGCCCAACGTGTACTGCAGTAGAAGCTGCTAAGATTTTCGTCGAGAAAATCCTCCTGCTACACGGCGCTCCTGAATTGCTTATCACGGACAGAGGTACTGCATTTACGGAGGTGCTGACGAGGTTATCTTGCACTACAGCCAAACGACCACCGGAGCACAACTGCCTGCCGTTCCCAGACCAATGTACTCACTGAGCGCCTCACTAAAACGATCGCAGAGATGATTGCTACGTACGCCGACGCCAAACACAAGACCTGGGACGCAATCCTTCCGTACGTGATCTTCGCGTATAACACGGCCATCCAGGAGACAACCAGAGCGACCCGTTCAAACTTGTGTACGGCAGGGAGCCCACGATGAGGCTCCATACAATGCTGCTGCACTTAACCGACGAGGAGAACCTGGACATCGCCGCCTACCTTAGCCGTGCAGAAGAAGCGCGACAGCTTCCGCGGCTGCGCATAAAAGGCCAGCAACACACTGACGTCCGACGACACAACTTGCGGGTACGCAACGCAGAGAACAGGCCGGGAGACAGTGTGGGATTGGACGCCGATATGCCGCCGCGGACTGAGTGAAAGGCTTTTGCGGCAGTACTTCGGACCATACAGAAACCCTTGAGCCAATCGGACAGCTCGACTGTGAGGTCATCCCCGACGCCCCGACCACATCCGAAAGGCGCCGGGCAGGCCCTGAAGTCGTCCATGTTGTGCACCCAAAACCCTATTATGATCGCTAAAGTTATTGTAATATCTACTGTTTTATTTTATTTACTGCTTTATTTTTTGTAAGAATCGGGTCGAGGCCTTTTTAAGAGGGGAGTAATGCCACAAACCATTCAAATGTGCATTTGTTCTTTTTTCGACAGCCGCCAGCATGCGGCTTTACCACTCTGATTCTGGCACGCGAATCATTTCTGTATTCTTTGTTTGATCATGCTCGTTGTCGCAAGATACAGCTTTATCAGTTTCTTTGTAGCGAGAGATGCTCTGAGATGTTTCTGGAAGTTTCCGACCACTCGAGTATATTTTTGAAATGTTCTAGGTAACGCTAGACACAGTTTTCTGTTCTATCTCCATTTTTCTTTGCAGCCTTTATATCGAGCGCCGACGCGTGAAACCGGCATTCTTTGTTCGAAGACCGCCGAGCATGACTGTTGCTATCGCCGCCGGCTACTGCTTAGTTCTTTTGCTGGCTCGGAAGCCCAATAAAGGCTTTGTTCAAGTGAAGTTCAAGCCTTCTCATTTGTTGCCAACGGCAGTATCGCCACTAAGGGACAGTAACGCCGTTTAACAGCTATCGAGCCGTCCTCTGCATTCATGCCAGGCGCTGTGATACCGTCGCCTATTTCATCTCCGCCTTTTATTCGCCGCGAGATCGACCTTGAGGTGGCACCACCGTTGCTCCGATATTGCGGATCGGCTTGAGGCGGCGCTCGCGCAAACGCACGCAGCCTGGGTTTGCTTTCACGTTTACGGTGGGTTTGTTGAGGAATAAAACGTGCCTTCTGCAATGCATTAGCGATTTACTGTTTAGAGTGTTCCAATATTGGAGAAAAAAAATCCGTAGATTTCGCATATGCAGGAAAAAAAGAAAGAAGCGGAGAAGCGCTTTGCACGCTTTTGTGTTGTATCGCGGTCACAGGCCTGATACTTGCCATGAAGTATTCCACTTACCTAATGACAACATTGTTTTTCATATCGCCTTTTCAACAGCATCCGCGTGTCTTTTAGAAATGAGAAAGGCAAATTTAGTCCCAAGCCCTCTCAGATGCAAGATTCTTGCTGTTACATGCAGTGCATGAATCTAGGCAGCCTGATTCATTATATCTCACTTGGCTCGAGGAATAAGTAGGTTAAAGGTAGCACTGACAGGGTACTGCCCGGCAGTTTGCCGTAGATCGAGTCCACGTCAGGTCTGGCTAGACAGCCAGGCACAAATATTCCTCAAAAATGAGATTACGCTGACACTGTAAAGCAAACCTATCCGCACAGTAAAGCTTACTGCTCCCGTGTAGAGCGCTGAGTGGATTAAGTTTGCCGCGCTCACAACAAGGCGGATGCTCCTAGTGGCTGAGAATCGGATAGTGTTGCACTGCGAAATGACTAAGTGATTTTCTGAAACCTAAGAAAGTATAAAGAATTTGTGATGTGCGTGATGTTGATAAATGGTAAATTAGTACTAAAATTATGTTTTACAATCACAGTACATTTACACATGTGAAAGAACATTTACAGACTTGACAAAATTTAGCACTATCAGCAATTATTTTTTGATAACCTTAAAGGGCAAGCTACGAATCAGTACCTGCGAAAACATCGTAAAAACTGTGTTTGGTCGCTTCATGTTCTGGCAAGAAATTTTGAAGGCTGAAGAATTCTTTATCATTGTAATTATTGTTGAGCAGTGACAAAACCTGAAGCGAAGCATAATATCAGTGCTACTTCCAAATCGAGCGCCGGATATGAAACTGTCCCGAATGAAATGCATTTAATCCTATCATGCGACTATAGATATGGATCTATTCCCCAACCAAACGCCGATACTTAATTCCTTATGAAGCTATTTTACTCCCCCTGTCATAAGCAACGAATTTGAAGACAGTAATGCCAAAGAGGAATTATAATGTCCCTAAAGGGCTACCAGTGTAGTTGTATTATGCAATATTTAGTGAAAAAGGTGCTGGAAAGACTTGTTTCTCAAACGTTTGAGCATTTCTCTAAAGTGAAATGTGCTCCCTTCCACTGTTACCGTTGCACAGAAGCTTTCAACCGCATGAAAAAGAATAGCATTGGATATATGACGGATGCAGTGGCAGCCTTCGGTGTTGTTGCACACGTGGGATTGTTTAACGTGCAGTAAAATCTCACAGCCAAGGAGCGCCTTTCGAAACAGCCGGAATCAAACCCCCGTTCTTGAAATGAGCAGTCGAGCGCTCTACCAGTGAGATACCGCGATCGACGTTTAACAGCAAAAATAAAAAGGAGGTACTCAGACAACATTTCGTGCATACAGAAGGCAAACAGTGGCCTGTTCAAACTGTATTCTGCTATGCAGCAGTTTGCGGTCGCATGTTCCAGTAGCTGCGGTATTCCAAACAGACACGGGAATATACAATTCCTGAGCATTTGCATTAAGTTTTATTGACGGCATCAAAATGCTTTGATTTGACACGGCGCGTAACGACAGCACCACTTCGTTTGAGACACCGCATGTGAAAAGAAAAAAGACCGCTACTGATGACGTCCTGTCGAAGCACGACATACTATGGACAAGTATTTTTCTTTCATCGAGCATGGGGTGATAGCGTGTTCACATTTCCATTGCGAGAGGCAGATAGGGAATCAAAAGCGCACAGGAGCCGCGAAACAAACACCTGTACCCGCCGCTGGCACGCACGTCACTCAATGCACTCAAAATGCCGCAGAAACATACTTTAAATCATTTAAGGAAACAAATATACGCCAAGCATTTTCAGTGCTTGATAACAAGAAACAAACATGATGTTATTCACCAATATACACTAAGTGACTTTTGTCTCAGTTTTCATGCCCCTTGCTATCGAGCGTTGAAATTACGAGTTAACATTACCTGCATTTCCAGACGAAACCCAATCTTCATCCTTAATAGTCCCGCGCTATTCTACGTGAAGAATTATCTATCTGCATTCGTGCGTGTTGAAACATAATGACACATAACGGGAACAATAGGCATCGGGTAGCATAGACGTCATCACCAATTTGGCGCCAGTTATGAGAATTACGTATCAGATACTCGTTCCTTAAAGATTCTTAGCGCAGCGTTCCGAGTGTTGCCACAGAATTGCTCGTTTAAAGTAGCATACAGATGCTAGTCAAGATGAACGCTACTTGCGACAGAGATTAGAGCTGAAGGAAAAAGTGTACGTATTAAAAATTAATTTCAGTGATGAGAAACACATAAAGTGTGCTTCACACGAATTTCATATTCAGAATAGTACATTTTGAATACGGTGTTAAGAATGTATTGTATTTTCACGTATCCGATATATGCTCGAAGCATACATTTTGGTCTAGAATGTTCGACTAATTTTAAGAACTCATTTTGAATATCGAACAATCTTTGAATTGTACTTCAGGCCAATAATTTTATATTTGCAAATGTACAATTTCTGTACATTCCCGATATGCTAAAAACACACATAAATATATATATTTTTTCACGTAATCAAAATGTGGTCGAAGCGTCCTTTCAGGTCTAACATTTTCAACAGGTTAAACATACATTTTTAGTATCGAGCAAGAGTTGAAGTGTACTTCACATGAATCAGTTTTACTCGTATTTAGAAAAGCACAATTTTAATGAATTGCCAATATGCTAAAACAGATATGTACTTTCCACCTATCCGCAATATGCTCAAAATGTAATTTCACTTATGGTATTTGTGACCTACTTTAAAGATATTGTCACGCCAATTTCGCAACCCCGCACCTACCATCGTAACAATATATATCGAATAATACGTAGGAAAATTTACTTTTTATAATCTATTTCGACAGCATTCATGAATACGTCTAATATATTTTATTAATTTTTATTACTAACATTATTTTATTAAAGATACATAGCGAATATATCGCTGCCTAATCCAAACATATTGCTTTTTGCTAAGATCGGTCGCGGCTGTTTCGCCTTTTTGAGCATTGCTAATGTATATATCACTGCTTCTCTCAAACTCGTTGAAGATTACTTACAACGACAACAAGGACTAACTTTCAATGGTTTTCGATGAAAGTGTGTTGCTATTTTCTACCTAAATGTACAGGTACCTAAAGGTACCTGTGCGAGGTACCTAAATGTATCCTCACACAGTAACGGCGCTAATATTCTAACGCAATCAATTAATAGACATGATCTTTCTGAGAATTTGGGTCAACTATAAAAAAAGCCCTGCAGGGAAGCTCTTTTTAAATACAGTTTTGAAAGTACTCTTGGTGACCGCTAGCAACCGACTATGGTGAAACCTCCCCACGCGCCCTATTCCCGTTGATGTCAACTGACGTTCTGGTTGCAGCCTCTCACCGGATGCTCCAGAGAGAAGCGGAAGTGCATGCACTACGATAACGGAACCAGGTTACAGCACGTCTGTCCAACAGTACATGTCATGTTGAGCAGCAATGTTTACGATGCTTTTCAAACTCTCTGGGAAAATCAGCCCGATGGTCGCTTGCGGCTGCTAAGCATTGCACGTGCAGTTCTCGGCTATCCCATTGGACGCTGCGCCTATGCACTGAAAGCACTGGTGTCGAAGCCACAGCGCAATTCACACGGTACCTGAAAGGCAGTTAAGCCGCGCATTCTGAAATTTTACTTGTTTTTCATGCAGCATGAGAAAAACATCAACATATTATTCACGCAACACTTTTTATGAGCTTTACAGAGTCGCACATTGAGTCGATGACGGTCAATGCTGACGCACCCACGTTAAAAAAATTGCATGTGGGTACTCATGCAAGATACTGTGAATGTGATTATTCTTAAATGCGACACCTTAGGCACGGAAATATTAGCTGTAAATACGACACTCCCGTCCAGCAGCAAGTACGAAGGGCGTGGCAGGTTCTTTATACCAGACTGACGTGATGCAGCATCTTGGTATATCTCAGTGAGAATCACACATGCAAAACCGCGCTGAGCGGTTACCAAGAGTGACGGTAGCGACCCAAACAATTTGTTGGGCCCCTGAAAAATGCGCAGAGCGCATAGTTAGGTCCCTGATGAGGAAGAAGTATAGTATAAAGGTGTATCCTGCATTTGCTCCAAAGGGGGGGGGGGGGTAGAGCTTTCCCCAGCGCCCCTTGTTCATTTATGATTACGAAGAGATATCTAAGGGAACCTGACCGCTGAACAGAAGTCCAGCGTACCGGACATCCTTTATAAACAATTGTTTGGGGCGCATGGCCACGCCATGTTAGGACGCAGTTAGGTGGAATATATTCTTTCAGCTTGCCCAAAGCGCACTGAAATTTTCTCAATGGCAGTTATTTTCAACTTATTCCCTGAGCGCATCTGCCTCTTGCGTAAACTAGATGAACAACAAGGTGCACACTGAGAATCAACCTAGTCTGTGGATTTAATATGACCAATTCGTCCAAGAATACACCGATTTAATGTTTAACGTGCAAGCTGCGTTAGCTGAATTCATTCTAGCAAGAGCACTATTTATACCGCATACCCTATGTGCATGCACATTAAATGCACTGAAAGCATTATTGTTTGGCTACAAATTTTTCTCAAACATCCAATAACGGGTTTAAAATGCTTTTTTTTACTGCTTTTTTACTTTTAATGTTTTGACTTTTGCAACCTTTTAGTATCTTCCCAACGGCAACCCAGAAGCAAAACACGGAAACACGCAGTCGCCTTGGGGGGAGGATTTCATCACGCACCTTTTCCTTCCTCGCCTCACTCGACCAGCGCCAGGCTTAGCAAGAAGGAATCACGGATGCGGGGTGTCTTCTGGCGTTCCGCTGACCGCCCTGCACATTATGCCAACGATTGGAATCCAGTTTGCTGTGATGCCATTGCATGTATAAGGTTCGCTCAACAGTCCGAATCATGGCTGCACAAACAATACGGTTCTTTCTCGCTTTCATCTTTCATCAGCTTCAATAGCTGTTTCTCTGCCACAGACAACCACAAAACAGTTATCACTGTACTACGCAAGATTCAGGGACAGGCGTGGAAGTAATTTCGTTGCACAATATATTGAGGTGAATTTTAGGTTCGAGAGCAACGTTCATATATGTATAGTTATGGAGAAAGCTTTGCTTTTGCCCACTACTATTACTATAAGTTCTAAGACATCATACCCACGGACGCACGCTGGACAGCTCTAGCTGTAAAATAAAACCTACTTCTAGCCGTTCCTATAGAATAGAACAAACTTCACCTACTGCACTCCAAACGTGTATTGTTCACTTCTGCCGCATTTTCCAAAATGTCAGTTAACCCTCCTCCGCTTTCCACAGAGAAAAGTCCTCCGGATTCTTCCCGTGGTAGGACACTCTATATGGTAACCGAGATTCTGTGCATCGGAAACTGTTAAAAGCGCGATCATGACAGAGTCACAATCCACTTTTAAACACTCAACAGTGTTAACTCCCCATAATCTCATGAACCGCACTCTGCTGCTTGCATTTTCACCGCATTCTGCTACGTGGGAGAACGGCTTACGCTGCCCGAACGAGGTCGACACCCAAGGGTGCCGCTGTCGCCCCAGAGTGCACCACGCTTTCACAACAACTGCACTGCAGCCTGAAGTCGCAAAGAATTGCACCTTGAAGGAGAACACGCCGGAGGTGTCATTAGAATTTCTGGTGAACGAATGTGTTCGCTGCGATCAAGTAGTATTTGACGCAGCACCCTCGACTGTCGCTCTTCTCTTGCTGTTCTACCATACGATGGAAGGCGTACGCAGAGTGTTACCTTAGCTTTGCAGGATAAGGTTATAACAGAATGGTTACAGTCTATGCAGGCAGCTAAATTCATTTTGTGAAATGACTAGCAAATGGGCTGCCAAGCCTTGCAGTGGTGACATACTGCTAACTATTTTAACATCATAGAAAGTGATTTAGGACGCAGAGTGTGTGAGTTGAAGGTCTCAGTGCGCTTCAGAGTTCATGAATTCACAAAAATATTGTACACAGTGCAATGAACGGTATGATGCAGTTTCGCAGAATAACAGCCATGTAATTCAGTCTGTTTTACTTTCCTACACAAATATAAAGTCCCTTAAATGCCCTCACACGCTATAATATAAACTTCGGTCAGTGGCAGTTTTGTTTGCAAGCATTGCTGTGCGAAGAGAGGATAACCGATGGTCGCTTAGGGTAACAGACTGGATTCCAAGGAAAGCGTAGTAGGGGGTGGCAGAAAGTTAGGTGGGCGGATGAGGTTAAGAAGTTCGCGGGGGTCAAGTGGATGCAGCTAACACAGAACCGGGTTAAGTGGAGAAATATGGGAGAGTCCTTCGCCCTGCTGTGGGTATATACAGGCTGATGATGATGATTTCTGTGCCTATTAATGAAAAATACATTTGTCACAAATATACATTTTAACGAGGTGTAGCGGTATATGTAAACGTATTCCTTTTTTAGTTGCGGTAATGACAACAAAATACCAAGCTGTGTGTTTTTAAACTGTGGGACTCTAGAAGGACATTTCTGTTTGGAAGGTGTGCTTCTAGTAAGCGGGGTCTTGAAACGCCACTCAAAATTTCAACAAATCGTTTTCTGGCATTGTCAACTGGCCACTATCCCTTGCAAGAGGTATGCCGCCATCTTTCGCTGACAAGGTCAACGACGATGCCGAAGATACCAACCCACACGCTGGATTCTCTTGAAGACAGTATGATTAACGGAATCCTGTTTAAACGCTTCACTGTGTGAGCGGGTACCGTCGCGTCCCCCGATGGCGTAGACGCGGTTGTCCAGGGCAGCGACGGGGACGTAGCCGCGGGCCATGTGCATAGGCGAGCAGGGCTCCTAGACGCAGCGCTCGGTGTCGAAGCGTTCACAGGAACGCAGAAACGTGTTTTTTTGCTCGCCACCCACCGCGAAGATATGCTTGCCCACCACCACCATGCCGCGGTGTACCCTCAAAAGGATTCGCACCCATTTTCTGAATGCCATGGCTTATAAAATTCCTCCAATCACAAATGCCACTCCTCATTCGTTGAGGTTAGTATTACCCTCTGTGAGAATCACGCCGGAGCACCAGAATATTCTTTGTACGGCGGCAACCCACTCACTATTTGCTAACAGTGGACCAGATAAACTGGGATAGAGAAGCGCTTGTTTGCAGAGGTCTAGTTTTTCTCTCAAGTGACGTAGAGTAAATGGAAAGGGTGACAGTCACTAAGGATTGCTATTTTATTATTCAACATCTCGTGTTTACATTATGTTTAACGTTTTTCGTAAAATATATTTAGCAGGTAAATTGTTGGGCATTTGCTCATCGTAGACAAGTCGTCTTGCCTTGGTGTCGGGTTATATTTTGAGTGCATCAGCCATCAGCAGGCGCGTGGGTGATAAGCCTCGACTACGTCCCGGTACGCTCTAGTACGGTACGAACAGCATCTCGTGCGGCACGCGAGGAACCCAGCGCTCAGGGTCCGAGCCGCCACAGGTCATGCAGGGAAACTGACCTGGATCTGCTGCGGAGGCTGCCAGACAGTTGTGGCAAGGTGCACTGTTAACGTGCTCACAATAATTCAACAGCCTAAAGTACAGGAGTGAACCAATGGTGCATAAAAATTCATGATAGACAAACAATATCGTCCCTCACATCACTACAGCCGCTGCAAACGGAAGCTATTAGCTCATGGCATCTAGGGGAGTCTAAAGTTCCTAAAAGCTTCAATTAGGGACTGAGTAGTCACCACTGTTCACTTAGGCAAAATATTTTACACAATAAAGAGAGAAGCTTTCTAATGAGGCTGTAGGCCTGTGTCAATCAAGCACTCATGGACAGTCACAGGACTATTAAAAAGAAGCAATGCACATCTTTGTTATTTTTCGCATGTCAGGAAGATAATGGACCAATGTTTTCATAATATTTGATACAAAGCAAATAATGAAATCAGACTGTGACCATCATAAAGCACAGATATATCTTTAAAAGCCCGTGGGCTACATGCATGGCTGGGCTAGTTCTTGGATCATATTCTTGGTAATAAAGCGAATGCACTTAGCTGAAAGGCAGCAAGAGCGAATAAATGACTAGCATAGGGCGTGCGACTGTCACGTTGAAATTCTGTCGTTTACGTAGGTCAGGTGGCTAAAGAGTGTGCGCGGAAAGACGTACGTAACTGATTCCTTTCCTGAAGCGAGAAAAATATTATTTACGACACGTGCAGTAAAAATAAATTGCCGAAGAATAATACATACTGTATTGCGAAATTTGAGTGCAACCCTGGTCATTTCAGTTTTTCCATATGTCAAAGTAAAGTATTGGGAAAGACATGTCTATACATCTGCAGTTAGAACCTGTTCTATTTCCTCGCAAATGACCCACCTTACGTCCGCGTCGACCACGCTTCGAGCAGTACATGAGGGACGTGGTCATGTTACTCTCCTGCTTAGATATACTTCAGCACGAACAAATATGGCCGACAGCTAATCTCTTCGTTCAAGGTCATTATGCGCCTGCGTTGATAGCTGCGGTATGTACGTCCAGCATTCGGATCTACATGGAATCTATGCACTTTACTCTCACTCAGTCCTTACACCCGCAACTTGTGTCTCTGTTATTAATCTCGCACATGCCTATCATACAGTCATCAGGTGGTAAACTGTGGGAAATGTCACTTCATATTTACATAAACCCTCGTTCTAACCGAGCATTGCGAACGTACCGCAAGGGCTTATTTTCGGGATACTAAGGTTCCGAGCTCGATTCCTATTTCAGCTTCTCATTTGGCATGTGCGAGATTTCGCTGCTACGAACTTGTGAAGCAGTGTACTATCTCTATGCCTGCAATCCATGTGACCTGTGAACCCCTGCATATGCCGGAGCCATGCTAAAAACTTTAGCTCCCTATGTCGAATACAGCACCGGCGCCAAATTCTCGGCTGTACGGAGGCCTTTGCTCCGATTCAGTCAGCGAGAACTGTTTGCGATTCTTTGCAACCACAGCTCATTCAACTGTCCAGCCATACTGCCTACCCCAATCCCTCCTTTCATTCTCGCCGCCATTTGATAAGCACTCCAGCAGTTTCGCCGTGCCTTTCAGCTTTCATGGTAGGTACTCATGCGCTTTTTTCTTTCTACACTGCCAGATCACGCATTCTTGAGCCTCATTCATAACTTCTTCCCCTGTAGCCACCTTTTTCGTGACAGCTACGTTCCGGTTGCGCGACATTTTGCTTTCACCACACAGCTCGGCTACTAAACCACCCGCTAACTATAACACTCATTCCTGAATGAGGTATTCGCATCTCGTTATTCCGAAACCAGTTATTGGTAACAGGAGCCGTTTCGCTATGCTAGAACCTGCAACAGCTAGCAGGTTTTTGGCTGCGTTGACTATGCAAAAGAGTACGCCGCCGCCGCCAATGCACAATCCAGGATAGGGCACTTAAATGACAGCTGCGGAAGTTTCAGAAATTGAAAAAGTTTAGAGATGATAGAAATATAAAACATGGCGGCCGGATATGAGCAGTCGTTTCGTCATATTGAACCCGGTGATGTGATCACCGAATGAAATGGCGGAGGCGCTCAGAAATTTCTGTAGAGCACAGGATTGGGCCGCACTGATAACGTCGTGTATAGCGGTCCGACGTTTCCAGGGAAGAAGCTGTTACTTAAGGCAAGAAAACTAACGCCACCAAAGGAATGGCTCTCGAAGCGTTCTCTCGACATAGAGCGACGCATGGCAACATGTAGGCGAAAATTCTAAATATTCAGCATCAATGATACCTGCACGTGTTTCTTCGCACAATTGTGATGCGTTAACGAGAGGCACGACCTTCATTACGGTTTAAGCCTTTGATGACGCAGCCCTTTTAACTGCAAGCGTAAGATTTTTTCGCATGCTTTACACACACTCTTTATACATTCGAGTCCTTCCGCGGTTCAGGTGTAATTGTTAAAAAAATTTTCAGCTTCCCTGTAACAGCTGCGCTGATAACAATCAACGTAAATAGAAGTTCACTGCTAATAGACACTTGTTGCGTCCCATCGCATGTCCGCCTGTGTAATATAGAGTGATTTTTCCTGCTCCTTCCTAAGTTCCACTCAATCGTCGGAATCAGCAGCTCCGCACATAAATGCCGGCAGGGCGTGTGCTTAGAACAAATAACTCAGACTGTCGGAATCAGCCAATAGAGAGCGTTCTTAAAAATTATTAGAAACGAATGAACTCTGAGCCTGCAATTGGACGATCGGCCGATATATTCTTTGATATCGTGCTTTAAGACACAATATGACGGTAACGAAACCTTAAACCGAAAACGCCCAAATTTTCTAAGTGTTGGTGTATATTTTTCGGTAAAACTGATCTTGGGAACTAATTCGACAGCGTTAAATGCCCTTTCCAAGGCACGGTTGGAGTCGGCTTTGTGAGCGAGAAAGCTCGGGCCTGCCTCTGAGAGGTTGAATTTGGAAGGTGTCATGTCCGTGCACTGATTGTTTCTAGGATTGAGCGAGGTCACGAGACCACGTGACATAGCTGAGTTGGCTTCCAAATCGGTCAGCTTCATTGCTATTAAAAGGTGACGTAGGAATAAACGAGCCGATACCATTGAACCTTGATTCAGACACGCTACTCCTAGGCTACGCAGGAACATGTTTATCCATTGGCGAGAAATAAAGCAATATGAAAGCACACAAAACATTCATTTTATCTTCACCTCACCTATCTGTCTCACTTGCAGATTCATCATGACAGCATTGCAACCGTTCTAAATGTCTGCCTTCCTTAATGCAGGAAAGTTCGAACGCCTTTGCTATAGGGGTGAATTCATGTATATATATATATATATATATATATATATATATATATATATATATGTGCATAGTGGCTTCTCATTAAACACGGTACCTTAGGATTGCTTCTTCATGAATATATGCGAGTTAATTGAGGCATTATTTAAAAAGTCATGTGTTAAGAGAATACCGCAGCTTGGCCACGCACGAAGAGAACAGGGAAGTCGCAGATGGAAGCCACCGCTTTTGCGTCTATACTGTTGTGCCTGGCCAAAGCCGCCTAGAAATTCAGCCGGACGCCAAACTTCTTCGGCGAACGCCTCCTTCACAAACTCTGGATACTTCTCTGCAAGGCACCAGTGCACTGGAGGCGAGCCGTACCAAAGGGACAGAAGCGACGTGTTTCAACATGCGCTGAATGTCCAGACAGCACGGCGCCGCGCGCCGTGGCCCTGACGGTGAACCCCTTCTCGCCCCGCGGCATATTTGAAGCGAGAGCGCAGCAAGCTCTCCCATTGGCCCTGCGAAAGTGCTGCCGTCGGATTGGACCATTTTGAGCGTCAACGGTTCTCGGAAACGGAGTCTCAAGTGCTTCCGTTCGAGACTCCGAGGACCGAGTGTGAGTTCGTCACTAGCGTCCATCGGGAGCAGTTCGCCCCCTGACAGTGCGGACGCGGCGGAATCTCCCCGGCCGTCGCTGCGCGAGAACAGTCGCGTATGGCTATGTTAGCTTTCGGCCCCAGAGCCGATCTTGTTGTGTAAATACATGTAAATAGTGTATAAAGCCTTTTCTTCATCTCACCAACGCCGACTCGGATTCATCGCTACCGCCCAGGAAGCTGACAGCCCTCGTTCACGAAACGGGTGACGAGCGCTGCGTTACCAGCTCCTTGGCACAACCCTGTTGACGGTGGGCTACTGTGTGATAACCCCACCGGCACAACGTTGGTGGCAGCGGTGGGATCCACTGTCACAACATTGGATGGCAGCTGCGGGATCGACCGGCGTCAGGCACCTCGGCGCGGTGAGTACCTGAAGTTTCCCTCAAACGCCAGACTTCTCTAACACACAGGGTAGCTTAGAGAAAGGCTGAGCGTAGCATTGTGTTAACCTTGCGTGTTTCAAGCCTACAGGAAGTGTTTTGAAAACCAGGGGATGCTGAGAAGGGAATCAGTGTGAGAAAGGCTTGCGCATCTCTTGCTAGGAGCGAGATAGCGAACGTATAGTACACTATTCTAAAAAGGCAATCAACAAGAGGCCGGTGTAAAGATGGAGAGTTACAAGGTCAGAGAACTTCTCCAAATTTGTGATGAGTTGGGCATCGATTTGGGCTCAGCGAAAAGAAAAAAGGATATTCTTGAGATCATGCAGGCAGAAGAAGTCACGGTTGAGGAAGCCGCAGAGGCCTGGGATGATATTCAAGAGAGAAAAGAGAAGGAACGTCGCGAGAAAGAGGATAGCGAACGTAGGGAACGTCACGAGAAAGAGGACGCCCGCGTAAGGCAATTGATGCAGCTGGAGATTTCAGCGCATAGAATGAGCGTAGAAAAGATTAAAGCTTTTAATGCCATTCATTGTAACGGCTCAATACCGCGAAACTGTCCACCACCGTTCCTCATCGCCGAGGATATGGCAGTGTATTTGGTAGACTTCGAGAATGTCTGCAGAAGTAAACGTTTCGAGCGAGATAGTTGGGCGTAGAAGTTGGTGGCTGTTCTCTCCGCTGAAGCGTCGGAAGAAATCAAGCGATTGGTTGGCGACCGCTTGAAAAATTACGATGAACTAAAAGAGTCATTGCTGATACGATATCAGATAACGCCTCAGGATCTTCGGAAGAGATATGAGAGCGAGAAACATTGTAACAAGGCATACTTTGATTTGGCCTATCAGTTGAAAGCCGCTGTAAGCGAATGGCTAGAAAGTCAGGAAGTCTCGGAGCAAATTGTGCTTGCACCTGAGAATGAGACAAAGCTTGGGGAGGCGGCCGAGCAACGCGATAGCAGCAGCGAACTGATCGAGTCTCGAACAGAAGTGTCTAGGGTTACCTTGGTCGAGCCACTGGCAGCTGAGACGGTTGGAGCCGACTCCATCGGCGAGAAATCCGCAGTGACACCGTCCGGCACGCCGCCTCACGTAGGTGTAAGCAATCCGATTCCACCAATCGAGAGTGGTGAATTGGCAGTAAATCAACCGCCTGACAACTCAGAAGCAGCAGTTGTACAGCGTGGCGGAGATGTAGTCAAGCTAGGAGACGACAAATTGGTGATTTCCGAAATCAGCGTTGTCGTAGATCATGACACACAGAAAGACGAAGTGCCGTTCATGGAAACTGCGCAGCCCACGAGTGGTGAACAGCGAAGGCAGGCCCATGACGCGGACGCTGTCGAGAACCACACCTGTGAAGTCGACAGCGAGCGACTAGACTGGAGCCATGCATCTTCCTGTCCTGACGCGCTCAATTGTATTGGCGAAAACAATAACCGTAGTGCGAACATGGACCTCACGCGATCCGAAACGCCCCAGCTGTCGGACGAACGTGATCGTGCGCCGGTTAGCGCTGACCGATGCGGCACACCGGCGGATCAGTGTAACTTGAGTGGCGAGCCTGCAGAGGATATGCCTAGCTCGGGGGCTGGCGTGAGCGATCCTTGTCCTTGTTCGGACGCGACTGGCAGTGAGTCATGCGCTGCTGGCCGCGATGTAGGCGCGGCACCGCACTTCGACGATGTCGGCGCCATAATATCTCCGGTTACCGGCAGCTTGAAAGAGCTGGCACAAAAAGAAAGAAAGCAAAAACTCAAGTGCCGCCGCCGAAAAGAGCGGAAAGGCAGGTGCATGAAAGAATGCTGTCACCGAAAGGTGAGAAAACGCAAACGATCGCGAAAGGAAAAGAAGCGGCGATCTCAGCGGCACAAATGCACCCGTGCTGAGAAAATGTACGATTGGTGCGGCAAGCGTAAGGAACGAGACAGATCGTTCCCCAAAGCGAGCAACTTGGGCTCGTCTGTTCTTTCACGCACAAAGTGGAAAGAAAGGTCTCGTAGAGAAATGGACAGCCGAGGCTGTAGCGGAGGGGGGAGAGTCAAACCGCCCGAATACTGCTACGCGTTCTGCCGCTTGCGAAAGAGAGCAGCACAATGCGAACTCGAATGCTTTGAGTCATGCATTCAAAACATAGCTACCTTCGACGAGCGTTTCGTCGCTAACGGTAACTTTGTAGGCAGATCGGGGCAAAATTGAATGACCTCCTTGCTTCCTCAGTTGTGGTTTACGGTCTAAGTGATTTCAAGGAGACTTTTTTCCATTACTGAATATTAATCTTCTTTGCTGTTTAATGTATCCATAATGTGCAAAATTGTTGTTTGAACCTTGTGCACTGCATCCTATACACTTGTCTCTTGTTGTAGTGGGAACAAAAAGGGGACAACAATTTTGCTAATTGAATTTGAAATTTTGACTCTGTCTGGTGTTTGACGGGTGACCGAGGGTACTTGATTGTGTTGGGTGTTGCCTGTTGTCGGTCGGTTTCGCAAGCCGCAGAAAAGTCTACCGTTACCAGTGGCGAGTGGCAAGGGCATCGGAGCGACCCGAGCGAAGTTGATCGGCGTGCCCCGGCAACAAGGCTGTCGTTAGAGATCCTGACCTGGCGAGTGGAACCCGAGGAACGTGAGGCTACCTGGCGCCCGGACACTGGACGTGAGCTTGGAGGAGCCTGGCGAACGAGCGCGCCCGGCATCCGAGCCACATGCGAGCAGCTCGTCTTCCCGGCGCATTGTCTGATGGCGGGGGTGCTGTTGTGCCTGGCCAAAGCCGCCTAGAAATTCAGCCGGACGCCAAACTTCTTCGGCGAACGCCTCCTTCACAAACTCTGGATACTTCTCTGCAAGGCACCAGTGCACTGGAGGCGAGCCGTACCAAAGGGACAGAAGCGACGTGTTTCAACATGCGCTGAATGTCCAGACAGCACGGCGCCGCGCGCCGTGGCCCTGACGGTGAACCCCTTCTCGCCCCGCGGCATATTTGAAGCGAGAGCGCAGCAAGCTCTCCCATTGGCCCTGCGAAAGTGCTGCCGTCGGATTGGACCATTTTGAGCGTCAACGGTTCTCGGAAACGGAGTCTCAAGTGCTTCCGTTCGAGACTCCGAGGACCGAGTGTGAGTTCGTCACTAGCGTCCATCGGGAGCAGTTCGCCCCCTGACAGTGCGGACGCGGCGGAATCTCCCCGGCCGTCGCTGCGCGAGAACAGTCGCGTATGGCTATGTTAGCTTTCGGCCCCAGAGCCGATCTTGTTGTGTAAATACATGTAAATAGTGTATAAAGCCTTTTCTTCATCTCACCAACGCCGACTCGGATTCATCGCTACCGCCCAGGAAGCTGACAGCCCTCGTTCACGAAACGGGTGACGAGCGCTGCGTTACCAGCTCCTTGGCACAACCCTGTTGACGGTGGGCTACTGTGTGATAACCCCACCGGCACAACAATACCCAAAAGGCGGAGCTTGATTTTCTTTGAAGTAAGCATTCTACAAGATCTCCTGAGCTGCTTTTGCAATTTATGTTATGGCTTATTAAACATGTCTTATAATTTAGGCCTCAGCTCAGTCAACTTTCTATCCAGCCTCTTCTGGTCGAAATAATTTTTTTTCTTTGGAACTTTTCGTGTCACTCTCTGCGAACACCTATGGCAACAACACAAAGCGCATTGTACAATGGAGGTTACTTCAACTTCTACAAGCCTATTTCTCCTAACGGTGATTGGATCTAATTTTGCTAAGTAAAGTAGGAAAAGTACATTGGGTTTCAGCCAACAAATGGTCATGTGGTCACTAGATCACTCACAAGCAGATAAACACGTGATATGGTGGCAGCACTGTATTTTGTGGTTTGTACCAAACTGAGAGAAACATCGATGTTGCGTAAACTGCTTGTTCAGAGGTAGCAGTTTCTACAGAAAATTTATTTTGCAATTAAGCTACTAGCAAGGAGAAACTGGTAAGATAACTCACAGCTCTTGAAAGACGTTGATGGAGCGCTTTCACTCGATTCCGCGCCGCCCTCCCGTAGAGGTTCGGAGGCTAGCTCATTGCACCTATCCAGATTTACGCCTCCCTGATGCAGCATCATTAAAGCATTAGATTCACAAACGCATGGCCCTCTCCTGAAGGCGGCGTACACTGCTGCTTGGTAAGCGCTGCTCTTTCCCAAGTTTGGGATTCGCTGCAGGAACTCGTTGAGTGCCTTGCGATACAAAAGGTTGCGGTAAAGCCAGATTTCACGGATTGGATAGGATTTGCGAGTTTCACATAGAGAATCTGGGAAGCCTAAAATCCTATTTGAGTTACGGGGTATTTGCTATGGTGACTGACAAACGCTTTACGGGGACAAAGGCCTACGAACTGTGAAAGGTGGTGCAATCGTTCGAGCCTTGCCAAAAGATTTAGTGTATATCGCATTTTCTAGAGCGCCTACTTGATCTAGCCAGCAACTGGGTTTGCAAATAAGAATCTTTCTAATGAGTAAAGCGATAGGTTTTAGAGCGCGAAGCTTATGTTTGGAAAAGCGTTTGTCAGACTCGCAGGAAGCACTTAAACAGAGGAGTGCTTAAAAAATGAACAGAGAAATATTATGTACTGTTATTGCTTCCAGAGCGGGCTTTGGGAAAATTTATTATGATATGGGGTTTAAAGGAAGAACTTGAAAGTTGAGGAAGTCTTGTTTTATCTAATGTACAGTCGGTGCCACCCTTGTGAAGAGCGCTCCAGCAAACACATATCGGGCTACAAAAGCCAAAACTAGACTCCAGCACCAGACTTCTGGGCTGAGTGCTAGTGTCTACCTTGGTTGCGGCTATCTGTGGCACCAATTTCACTCAAGGTGTTGCGGCACGAACCTACCAGCTGCGGCGATATCCGGCCTTATTTGAACGGATGTCTATCTCCCGCGCACTTTACAGAAGGGCGACGTCGACTGTACACCAGCAAAAAAAAGAATCATGAGATTTCAGTGCCTGTATTGTCACCTTCCGGTTCTGTGCTAGGTGCATCCACTTGACCCCTGCGAACGTCTTAACTTCATCCACCCACCCAACTATCTGCCGCCCCCTGCTAAACTTTCCTTCCCCTGGAATCCAGTTTGTTGCCCTAAGCGACCATCGGTTACCCTCTCTTCGCACTACATGTCCCGCCCATGCCCATGTCTTCTTAAGTTCCACTAAAATGTCGGTAACTTGAGTTATTTCTCTAACCCACTCTGCACGCTTCCTATCTCCTAATGTTACCCATACCATTTTTCTTTCCATAGCCCTCTGGGTTGTCCTCAACTTAAGCAGAACTCTTTTGGTTAGCCTCCATGTTTCAGCCTCATAGGTGAGTACAGGTAAGATGCAACTGTTGTATACTTTCCTCTTGAGCGATACCGGTAAGCTGGTAGTCATAATCTGCGAGTGCTTGCCAAATGTGCTCTATCCCAATTTTTATTCTTCTTCTTACTTCCTTTTCATGGTCCGGATCTGCTGTTACTACCTGTCCTAAGTAGACATATTGGCCTACTACTTCCGGTACTTCGCTACCTAATGTAAACTGCTGTTCCTTCCCAAGGCTGTAGAACATTACCTTAGTCATCTGGATATTGATTTTCAAGCCTGTACCTTTTTAGTTAACTGTCCAGGTCATCAATCATTATTTGCAGTTCATCCTCCGAGTTGTTTAGTAAGGCAATGTCATCAGCAAATCGCAGATTACTGAGGCATTCTTCATCTACCCCTTTCCCTAACTGCTCATATTCCAAGTATCTGAATACTTCCTATAAGCAAGCTGTGAATAGTACAGGGGAAATCATGTCTCCTTGCCTAACACCTTTCTTTATAGGAATTTTGTTGCTTTCTTTATGCAGAATATGGTTGCTGTGCAGCCACTATATATATCTTCCAGCACTTTCACGTACGGCTCGTCCACCTCCTGATTTCGTAATGCCTGCATCACCGCCGAAGTTTCAAATGAGTCAAATGCTTTTTCGTAATCAATGAATGCTATGTATACGAGCTGGTTATATTCCGAGCATTTTTCTATCACCTGATTGATGGTATGGAATGATCGATTGTAGAGTACCGTTTCCGAAAACCTGCTTAATTCTTTCCCAGGTAGCACACAGTGTGGGGCCCCAGAAGGTCCGATGTAGGCAAGTGGGGCTGGGGCAACCATCATAAAAGCTGCATTGGTCCTCGATGGGGCAAATGTGGGCAAGCCCCATTTGGGCTTGCCCCTGTTCCTTCTGCATGTATACCATAACGGCGTTGCTCGGGCTAATGCAGAGCAAATTCCTGCGCCCAGACCACAAGGGTCCCTTGTCGGACTTTTAAGGGCAATCCAACCTAAAGGTGGGCTCTTTATGGGAAAGCCCTCATAGATCCGAAATGAGGCCGCCCCCATGAAATCTTTGTGGGACCTACATCGGCCATAGTGGGGCAAAAAAATGGATAGCCCACATGTTGCCCCGATCAGCCCCTTGTAGGTTACTTGAGGGCAGGTGAAATATCAATAACAGCTCAATTTGGGCAAGCCCTCGTGAAGCCCAAATGAGGCAGCCTTAGCTAAACCGCTTTAGGTCCCACATAGGCTGTAATGGGGCTGGAAGGCGGGCGTGCCCGCATGGTACCAAAATTGGTCCCTTGTGAGAAATTTGAAAGCACGTGCAACCGCAGCTGGGCTCTAGGTTCAAAAACAACACCCAGCCCAATTGGGGCTGCCCGCACAAAACTGCTTTATATTCCACATGGGCCGTAATGGGGCTAGAAGGCGTGCGTGCAATTGTGTAAAGATTCTTTCCAACCATTATTTGCATTAGATGCTGCCCTATATTACTATTATAGATGATTTGTATAAGAGTTGTTGCCATGTTTAGTCCGTTAGAAATATTACGTGGTTTTAGTTCTCGTGCTCATACAAACTGTGCTAAAAATACTAAAACGTACTTATTACTAACTGTAGCTCCTAATGTGAATGCTGTGGATAGCTTGCAAAACTCAGCACGAAATCACCGTTTAGGACACACATCTCCATAGCCTAAATAAGGCGTACACGAAGTTATTTAGGCTACATTAATGTTAAGAATTATTGCAAAATTTATTATTGTGGCTGTTTAGAAAGGGCAGACATGCATAAAATATTTACTTAATTATGTGCATAAATAATGATTGGGAAAACTTGAACAAGGGCTTCCCATCAATTTCCTGCATCGGACCCCTATGAGAATAATGTGGGCAAGCCCAAGTTCGGCTTGCGCTATAGAGCCAGCATCGGTCCTATGCCATTATCTGAGGGGCTAACCGAAATAAAAAAATAAATGTTTATCCAGAGCGGCTGCCCGAATCTGTCGAAAGTAGGACCACCGTGAGGAGTTGGTGGGATGTGCCCTTTTGGCAATGCGGGAAATATGTGGGCAGCCCCGCAAGGGCGGCCTGCATAGGTCTCTACTGGGGCTCATCGGGGCTTTGTCGACAGCTCCCTTCATGCCTACGTCGGCCCCTCTTGCAGCACCCACATTGAGCCCACCGGGGCTGTCCTGCATTGCCTACATCGAACCCACCAGGGGCCCCCCTTCATAGCCCACTTTGTGCTACCTGGGTTGCTTGATCGCAGTCTAAGGTTGTCCTGATTCTATTAGCGATTACCCTAGTAAATACTTTATACGTAACAGACAATAAGCTGGTTCGTCTGTAATATTTACGGTACTTAGAGTCCTCTTTCTTATGAATGAGTATATTGTTTGCTGTAAGGCCCGTGCTCTGTTCGGCCTCAGTGGTTGTTGGGTTGTCTGTGTAAGTTTCTATGCCAGACCCTCGTGTATGTGTTGATGTATATCTGTACTTGTGTTTTGGGAGAATTTCTCAGCTGGGTGGCCTAGTGTTGAACTGCGTGTCGCGTTCTAGTTCCTAGAAGGAGAGCATTAGCTCTAAAATGCGAGCGCTTCCTTCGGACCCCCCTCTGAGTGTATTTTCACTTTGCTATTGGAGATGGGAGAAGCGTCCCTTTTGCCTCTCCTCGGACCTCATTAGCGCGGTCTCCCGCTGTGCCGTCGCGCGAGTGGGAGCGACCGGAGGCCATAAAACCCGTGAAGGGGGGTCAGGCTTTTGTCGCGCTGCACTGCGATGTGTAGCGTGCATCTGGTGCGCTTTGCGAAGGTTGCCGAGGAGTCAGTTTTTAGTAAATGTGTTTTTACTTTTTTTACTTGTGGAAAGGGGCATGCTCCCGGCTCATCTCAGGAGCGAAGGACCGCGCCCGTGTGTCTTTTGCTGGAGAGACTCCTTCGGAGAGGATGCTCGCGCTGGCGAGCGCTGGGAGTAGTGGTTGCCTCGGAGCTGGGGCAAGAGGCGCCAGTTCAGCTGCGGGGACGGGGAGTCCCTTGTTACTCTGCTTTAGCGGTCGGCGCGGCCGGCGCGGCCAGTTGCCGTTCGTCTCTGATTGTTGCTCCCTTGGGGAAGCAAATCCGGCTTCACTCTTGTATCATCTCTTGTATATAGTCTGCATAAAGTTGTCCGGTTCATTAAGAAGTTGCTCCACCAAGTGTCATTTATCTCGGACGGATCCACTGCTGGGAAGCCCGTCGTATCTTTACTGGCGCAGTCGCTACAGGATTGGTGCGCTGCAGCGGAACCGAGAGAACGGAGGTGTGTGAAGCATCGGGCGCCGAGACGCCGAAGACTCGAGTACAAGAGGGTGCGTGCTGCATCGGGCACGGTGACGCCGAAGACGCAAATACAAAAAGGTGTGTGAGCACCGGCGCGAGATGCCGAAGACCCGACTACAAGAGGGTGCGTGCTGCATCGGGCGCGGAGACGCCGAAGACGCAACTGCAATAAGGTGCGTGAGCATCGGGCGCCGAGACGCCGAAGGGCAGGAGGGTGCGTGAAGCATCGGGCGGCCGGGCGCCGAAGACGCTAGAGCAAAGAGGTGCACGCATTGGTCGCTGAGACGCAGAAGACTATCAGCAGGACCAACGTAGCCAGGGCGAGGTCAGCTATCGACGACTCCTGAAGACCGGGGAAACGCCAACTGCAGACTGCTTGTGTGTGTGCACTGACGATGCGGAGCATCACAACGATGGCGCAACGGACGCTCCATCATTGCAACCAGTACTGCAGCGTCACCTGTGAGTTATTTTCCCCATTCTCGCTTGCTTGTCTCTGCCGTGCTCGAGCCAAAAGCCAAGGCGAATAGCTATAGAGTTCGACATGTGGCTGTGGGAGATCGGGGCGGTTTGCGGTCCTGAAATTCGAGCAATGAGACTAAAGGAGATGCAGAAGGATCTTGACGAGCTACGACAGATGCGGCAGGAGCTTTTATTAGAAAGAGAGCGGAGCAAACGTAGCCAGCTCAGAGTAAGCTACGAAGGAGAGAACGGCGCAGTTAAGACGGCTGTTGTGCCTCTGCTGACAGAAAGCGACGAGTGCCCTTCGGGAATCGTAGAGGCAAAGGCACCTCTAGAGGAGTTCGCACTGAAGTCCGAGGAAACTGTCCCAGTGGCTTGCGACGCTGACGTTTTGCATGTAGCATCGCAGATCGTTGCAGTATCAGTTATGAAAGCGGATGTCGCTGCCGTATCCCTAGAAGGTTTAGCGGATGCAGAGAAGCCAGTCTCAGACGAGAAATCCGAGTATGCGAGCCCACAAGATGGCTCAGAAAATGACGAGGCCGGTAGCGACGAGATGACCAACGCCAAGACTCACAGTCTAAGCTTAGCGGAAGCGGCTGCGAATGCGGTGCCCGCGGTTCCGTCAGCTAGCACCGCAAAGTTGGATGTAGCTTTCGCGGAAGCAGATACTGCCGATGTCAGAAACACACAGGTCTCGTTGCCACCCCTCGCAGGGGATCTGAAGGATGAGAGTAATGTGCCCGATGATGACCAGGCAGGGCTAGCGGACACAGAGAAAGTCTGCCTGCCGATTGTAGTGGTATCAGAGCAGGTGAGCTCTGAACAAGGCCCCGACCTCCTTCGGGAGGAGAACATCCGCGGCGAAAGCGATGGAGACGAAATCTGCATTTTGACCGTAGCAGACGCGATGCTTGACAAAGAAGTTGAGCAGCTACTGCGAGCGCCGGGGAAGGCAGACAGTTTGCACAAATCTTACGGAAACGCGAGCAGGGCGTCGTCTATTTCTTTGCTGCATGAGTTGCCGCCGATATATGGCGACAAAGTCTCCTTTCCGTGTACAATGAGCGGCGCAGACCTACTACCGCAGAAGGTAGAAAACCTAGAGCGCCAGGATAGGGCCGCGCGAAGGAGTAATGAGCGGCCAGGAATGCCAACGGTTGATCCGAATCCGAACAAAGGGCTGCCGACGCCGGGTTCGGAAACGCACCCTGACGGTAATATTCGTGAGCGCGCGAGGCTAAGGGTAGGCATTGCGTTTGACCGGGGTTGGAGCCGGCGTTGCATTGGAGAGATCTGAGCCCAATCGTACAATGTGGTCAACGTGGGGCCGTCTGGAAAAGGTAGCGCAGGTGTTCGATCCGGGAGGCTAATGATTGACTAACTGGTCGCACTCTGTGCACACTTCGACATTGTCTTGTTGCAGAAGTGTATCCCGTGCTCTGGCTCGAGCATGTGTGCAGGCAGTGTGCGACAGTGGGGGAAGGGCACGTCGAAGCTGTCTGTGAGCTCTTAACATGCAGAGAACTGACGATCAAGATGAACTGCTTTCTGTTGGCAGATTTCATCTTTTACAGTGTGTGTGACTTAGTCGCATGTCTGAGAACTGTTTGGTTATGCAAGCGCCTGTGACTGTGTACGCGCTAAGCAGATATGTTTTCGCATCCTATTGGTACTTTTCCATGCTTTTGTTTTGTGTACTGGGTCCTATTTAGGCAGAAGAGTACTTTTGTGTCACCGCGGGCAGAGGCGGCTGCTGTCGTTTAAAAGCGAGCCTCACAGAGCAAGTCGATTGCGGCCTTTTTTTAGTCTAATTGAGCGCATTGGAAGCTCAATTATCCTCTTAGGGAGGACGTGTAAGGCCTGTGCTCTGTTCGGCCTCAGTGGTTGTTGGGTTGTCTGTGTAAGGTTCTATGCCAGACTCTCGTGTATGTGTTGATGTATATCTGTACTTGTGTTTTGGGAGAATTTCTCAGCTGGGTGGCCTAGTGTTGAACTGCGTGTCGCGTTCTAGTTCCTAGAAGGAGAGCATTAGCTCTAAAATGCGAGCGCTTCCTTCGGACCCCCCTCTGAGTGTATTTTCACTTTGCTATTGGAGATGGGAGAAGCGTCCCTTTTGCATCTCCTCGGACCTCATTAGCGCGGTCTCCCGCTGTGCCGTCGCGCGAGTGGGAGCGACCGGAGGCCATAAAACCCGCGAAGGGGGGTCAGGCTTTTGTCGCGCTGCACTGCGATGTGTAGCGTGCATCTGGTGCGCTTTGCGAAGGTTGCCGAGGAGTCAATTTGTAGTAAATGTGTTTTTATTTTTTTTACTTGTGGAAAGGGGCATGCTTCCGGCTCATCTCAGGAGCGCGGGACTGCGCCCGGGTGTCTTTTGCTGGACAGACTCCTTCGGATAGGACGCTCGCGCTGGCGAGCGCTGGGAGTAGTGGTTGCCTCGGAGCCGGGGCAAGAGGCGCCAGTTCAACTGCGGGGACGGGGAGTCCCTTGTTGCTCTGCTTTAGCGGTCGGCGCGGCCGGCGCGGCCAGTTTCCGTTCGTCTCTGATTGTTGCTCCCTTGGGGAAGCAAATCCGGCTTGACTCTTGTATCATCTCCTGTATATAGTCTGTTTAAATTTCTCCGGTTCATTAAGAAGCTGCTCCACCAAGTGTCATTTATCTCGGACGGATACACTGCTGGGAAGCCCGTCGTATCTTTACGTTTGCATTCTTCCATGGTTCCGGTACTGTCGATGACACCAGGCACTGCGTATACAGGGTGGCCAGTTTTTCTAGCACGATATCTGCCCCGTCCTTCAGCAAATCTGTAGTTATCTGAGCCTCTCAAGCTTATTTCCCCCTTCTCATAGTTTCTAATGCTTTCTTGACCTCGTCCTTCGTCACTGGTGGAACGTCTGACTGTTTTTCTCTACTGCCAATCTCGTTACGATCCTGACTAGTTTGGCTACTGTAGAGATCTCCATAGAACTGCTCGGCTACTTTGACTATCTTGTCCATATTCGTGATGACGTTGCCCGCCTTGTCCGTTATCGCACACATCAGGTTTTTGCCTATGCCCAATTCTTTTTTGCCGCTTTAAGGCTTCCCCCGCTCTTTGCAGCATGCTCAATTCTCTCCAAGATATACTTCCTTATATCGGCCACCTTGCACTTATTGATTAGCTTTGATATCTCGGCCAATTTTTTCTGGTCTATTGGATTGGAAGCTTTCATAGTCTGGCGTGTCTTAATCAAATCTTTCGTCTCCTTAGACAGCTTATCGATATCCACTCTAACTATCCTGCCACCTACTTCTACAGCGCACTCAGTAATGATATCTCTGAAATTGCTTCTAGAGTAATGTCGCCATCCTCAGTTAAAGCTGAATATCTATTCTGTAGCGAGATTCTGAATTCTTCTGCCCCCCCCCTCACCGCTAATTCGTTGATGGGTTTCTTTCTTAATAATCTGTTGCATTCCTTCTTCAGATTTAGGCTAATTCGGGACCTCACCATCCTGTGGTCACTGCATCGTACATTCCCGATTACCTCTAAATCTTCTATAATGGTGGGGGTTGAACACAGTATGAAGTCAATTTCAATTTTAGTCTCCCCGTTAGGACTTTTCCATGTCCATTTCCGGTTCTTCCGTTTGCTGAAGAAGGTATTCATGATTCCTAACTTATTACGCCCTGCAAGCTCATCTAGTAACTCCCCCTGCTATTCCTAGAACCAATGCCATAGTCACCTACTGCCTAGACTCCTGCTTGCTTTTTCCCTACCTTGGCACTGAAGTCGCCCATTAGTACAGTATACTGCGTTTTTACTTTTCGAATTGCCGATTCTACATCTTCGTAGAAGCTTTCAACTGCCTTGTAATCATAACTACATGTAGGTGCATAGGCCTGTAAAACCTTCAGTTTATACCGCTTATTAAGGCCTAATTATGATGCTTGCCACCGTCTCTTTAATACTGTAGAATTCACGTATATTAACTTACTGACAAAGAAACCTAGTCGTGGTTTTCGACTCTCCGGTAAACCTCGATAACATAGTACATGCCCACCCTTCAGTACAGTATATGCACCATTCGGGCTCCTAACCTCACTAAGCCCTATGACATCCCATTTAACACCCTGTAGTTTCTCTAACAGCACTGCTAAACTACCTTCACTAGCTAGGGCTCTAGCGTTAAACGTTGCCAGGGTCAGTTTCCAATGGCGGCCTGTCCAGCGGAGCCAGGAATTCATAGCACCCCCTGCTGTGTCACAGGTCTGACCGCCGCCGTGGTCAGTTGTTCCGCCGCTGCTGCCTACCAATGAAATCATAGCTGTCACATAATAGGTCAAGTTTGACAGAAAATGCTACTGTATGGAAGGCGCGCACAGCATGGTGCACCTATCACGGAGGGCTGCAAGAATTCCAAAATAATGTTTCTGCTACCCCCCCTACGACGGCAAGCGCGGTACGTAAAACATGTGGCGTTGACACACACTTAGTAAGAGTGTTAGAGCGTCAGTGTTTGTCAGCTCACGCGCTGATATATTTTTGTTTTCCGCTTCTTCCGGACATGTTTCGCCAGGTGCCCGACTTGAGTAAACTAGAGGCTGAGCGTCTAGTGAACCGTAACACGAACTCTTGAATAGCGACGCTGACATGGGCCAGCGTATAGTTGAAAAAGAGGGCGCAGCGAAAACACGCTGCAAAGTGCAGGAAGAAGTACGGAGGAATGAAACAAGCAAGCGCACCGCTTTTCGCTCAAGCTGGACGGCGCGTGCCTTAATTGCAGTTACTGATTTTGTGTCCATCTCAATCATCATTGTACGCCGGCATGCGGTAGGTGAAGTCCCGCCTTTTCGCGACGTGCCCCAGCCGGCACGGAAAGCAGTGAACACTTCTAATACGGCACTCTGTTCAATGTTTAACAAGTGTTCTTATATTTTTTTACACAATATGTCTTATGGGGTGGCAAACTTTGGAAAGCCACCAGAACTGATAATTTCAAATCTATAAGCCAATAAATGTGGGATTTGATAGCATTAATAAAGTGGCGAATAAAGCAATGGTCGGGTCATTCCCTCAGCCTGCAAAAGGAGTCTTCCGTTACTAGCACAACAACCTTCTCTTTTACCGTTTTCTTGGGCGCAGAGGCTGAGTAACGCGACAGCAGCTTCAGCCTTTTCAAGTTGGGAAATGGCTAGCCCCTTTCTTCTGCACTAATTATGTTGTTGCAGGTAGAAAACGTTAAAGCTCCTTCATACCACCATCGTCGTTATGCACGGAAAAGGAAAGCGCCTTTCCTTCCATCTTGCCTACTTCCCAACGGAATTACGACTGCAATAATCAGATTAGAATTATGTAGGGGCAGACAGAGAATACGCACGAGGAGGAGGAGGAATCAACATTTATTAAGCCCGAAATAATTCGGTGGTGCATGCTTGCACCAGACGGGGTGGTTCCCTAGTTGCGGGACCCATATGTTTCCAGCAGCTCCTGGCCCCTGTCTGTCAGTGCGAGCTGGATAGATAGGGCGGGGCTGGACAACAAGGTCTCCCATCGCTCAAGGGGTTGGGGATTGGGGGTGTTGGCGGGAAGGGGAGGAGGGGGGGTTTTGAGTTGTTTGCATTCTGCCAAAACGTGCGGCAGGGTGCCCTTTTCTTTTTTACAAAAAGGACAGAGCATGTCGTGTTCCGCAGGGTACATGCGGCTCATCAATACGGGATGCGCAAGCGATCCCGCCTGCGCTCGGCGCAGGATCGTCTGTTGTTGCCTGGTGAGCTTGGGGTGCGGTTCTGGCAGTCTGCACCTTTCCTCTCGGTACATACTTGTAATTTCCCGAAAGCTGGTAACCGGATGCGGTAGCTCTTCCGGCTCGTTCTCGCCCCGGATTGACATTTCTCGGGCATGGTAGTCTGCGATGATGTTGCCTGCTACCTGCGAGTGAGCCGGGACCCACACGAGCTCTATAGCTCTTCCCGGAGGCTTGCACTTGGATAGAATGGCTCGGGCCGCGGAAGATATTACCCCTCTGCGGAAGCTTCTGTAGGCTGTCTTTGAGTCAGTGACCACGGTGTCCACGCTCGGTTGTGCGAGTGCGAGGGCCATGGCCGCTTCTTCTGCAACTGCGGCGTCTGTTGTCTTTATGGACGCGCTGACGATCAGCCTGTCTTTTGACGTAACCACCACTGCTGCACGGTCAGTGTGTTTTCGGAGTGAGGCGTCCGCGTAGAGGACCCTGGGGTTCTCTTCCAGCTTCCGGGCTATGGCTTTGGCCCGCGCGGTGCGCCTCTCGTCGTCCTTGCCCGGCGTCATGTTCCGGGGAAGGGGTTTGGTCTGAATGGCCGTCTTCCAGTCTTCCGGAAGGGCTTCCTTGAGGGGTACTGGCTCAATCTGCCATCCTATCTTGCGTAAGACGGCTCGTCCGTGTTTCGTATGACTGAGCCGGATTCTCTGATTAGAGAGGTGGGCTTCAATGAGCTCCTCCACCGTGTTGTGGGCGCCCATGTCCAGCAGTCTTTGTGTGGACGAGTATATGGGAATGCCCAGTGCTTGCTTCGTTGCCTTACGAAGCATCGTGTTTAGGGTGTCCCTATTCGCCTTCGTCAGCTGGAGATAGGGGGCGGAGTAGGTAACCCGTGACACGACGAATGCGCGTATCAGGCGCATGACATCGTCCTCTTTGAGGCCTCGGTTTCTATTAGATATCCTTCTGATCATACTGAGTATCTGTTCGGCTGTAGTTTTGATCTTTGTGACGGCGGCGTGTGCCTTCCCGTCGGCCTGAAGTAGTAGGCCGAGGATCCTAATCTGCTGTGTTGGCTTGATAGCCGTTCCGTCGATGGTGACGATCACGTTCGGCGGCAGCTCTTTCTTGGATTTTCCCGGTTGGATAATAAGCAACTCTGATTTCTGGGGAGCGCAGCTCAGTCCGCATGACTTTGCGTACTCGTGCACGGTTGTTGCCGCCTTCTGCAAGGCTTCCTCCATCCAGGCATCAGAACCGGCTCGAGCTGTCCACACCGTAATATCGTCGGCGTAGAACGCATGGTCCACGCCTTCGATTTGCTTGAGTAGACCGGGCAGGGGCAGGAGGGCCAGATTGAAGAGCAGGGGCGACAAGACCGATCCCTGTGGGGTGCCCCTATCACCCAGCTCGACAGGGTCTGACTTCTCCTCCCCTATTCTGATGGTCGCTGTTCGGTTTGACAGAAATTCTTTGATGTAGTAGAATGTCTTTCGGCCACACCTGGTCATATTCAGATTCCGCAACACGCTCGCGTGGGACACGTTATCAAACGCTCCCTTCAGGTCGAGGGCGAGTATCCCGCGCGGCGTGTGCCTCGTTGCCGGCTTGACGACCAGTTCGTGAAGTTGGATCATCACGTCTTGGGTGCTGAGATGTTGCCTGAAGCCGTACATCGTCTCCGGCATCTGATCTGTTTCTTCGAGGTACTTCTGCAGCCGGCGAAGGACCATACGCTTCATCACCTTCCCCGCGCAGGACGTGAGGGAGATGGGCCGCATGTTGTCTATCGTGAGGGCCTTGCCGGGCTTTGGAATGAAGCAGACCTCGGCGTCCTTCCATTCCTTCGGCAACCGCGAGCTCTCCCAGGCTTCGTTGATGTGCCCTAGGAGGCCGCGGGCCGCTTTACTGCTCATGTTACTGAGTAGTTTGTATGTTATGGGATCCCTGCCGGGTGCACTTTTCTTGTTACTTTGATCTATCGCTGTCCACAATTCCGTCATGGAAAACGGCCGGTCCAAGTCTTCGTTGTCGGGTCCTTCGTACCTCTCTGGCTCCGGGTACTGTCCCTTCTCTGTCTTTAGGTACTTCGCCTTCAGGTCTTCCAGGAGCCTGCGGCCGTCTCCCTTGTACATGTTCAATACTTTGGTAAGGTTGCGATTGGTCGCAGTTTTGCTACTCAGCGGGTCGATCAGATGCCTCAAGAGGCACCACGTCTTCCACGTCGAGAGCTTGCCCTGCAGGCCGTCGCAGGTCTTCAGCCAATTCTCCCTGCATAGCTTGGCCGCGTGCTCGGCGATCTGCTTGTTCAAGGCTGCTATGCGCTTGGCCAGCTTTCTGTTGTGCCGCTGACGTTTCCATCGCCGTGTTAACGAGTGCCGGGCCGCCCACATGTGGGTCAGTCTGGCGTCCACGTACGGTGTCTGCGAAGTCGTTGCGATTTCTTGGGTAAATTTTTGGAGGGTCTTCTTCTGGTCCCTCGACCATTCGGTGTAGGTCTGTTGTGTTTCAGCTCGTCCGGATTCTTCCTCAGACGCCTCTTCTTGTTCCTGGGTGAACTTTCTCATCTTGTCCCAATCCGTGATCCGCGCTGTCCCCAACACAGCCCGATATCGGGAACCTCGGATCGTGATGCCGATCACGCTGTGGTCAGAACCCAGGTCCACTTCTTCGCTTCTCCAGGAGACGTCTAGCGTTCCCGATAACCACGAAAGGTCTGGCGTAGTGTCCCTCGCGGCACTGTTGCCTCTTCTGGTAGTTACGTCAGGCTCGTTCAGGAGGGCAATCTCGTGATCCTCCATTGCTTTGGCCAATGCTTTTCCTCTTTTTGACTGGAACTTATAGCCCCATGTTGTGTGAGGGGCGTTAAAGTCGCCGAGGATCAGGAGCGGCCTGGTCCCCGCCAACCCTTTCGCCTGACTCACGATGCGGTCAAATTCGTACTGCCGTTGTGACGGCCGACAGTACGCGCTCATTACAAATAAATTGCCCGCGCTGCCAATTTCTCTTGCATGAATTTCGACCAGCGTGTGCTCGCACCCGCCCTGCGCCGTAACATGTTGAGTTGCCGCCACGTTGCTGCGAACGAGCACCGCCGTTCCGTTCTCCGTGGGGTCCGTGTAAGTGACGTACCCCGGAAGTCTTGGTTTCCCGTTCGTCTCCTGTAGAGCAATTACATCAGGCTTGTTGTCTTGCCCGTCAATGTATAACATTAGTTCCGCTTCTTTGTTGCGAATCCCACGGCAGTTCCATTGGTAAATCACGGTGGTTTCCCCCCCGGTCTTCTTGTGCTTCTTACTTGGCTTCTGCATCATCCTTTCCGGCTGTCTCGAGTCGATTGCGCCTTTTCGCGATCGCGTTTTTTATTTTTTCGGCCCGCTCCTTTTTCAGGGACGCGAAGTGGTTCCTCACCGATGTTGAGGCTACTTTTAGCGCTTGACGTTTGTGCTTCGCCGATGGCGTCTGAGGCTGACTCTCGACAGCTTTAAGTCGGTCGTCTATTTTGCTGAGCCTTTCGTTAATTTGGGGGTTCTGTGCTATTGTTTAAGGATGTTAATGTTTCAAAGCGATTCGTGGTTCTGTGACACAAAGAGACTTTTCCATCGGTTGTGGCTTTGCGCGGTGCACAGTAAAAGCCACCTCACGATTACTACCTTGTTGCTTTACCCTCTTAAGGTTTGCTTAACCCTGTCCAAAGTTTCATTCATTCCCTGTTACTGTGATCACCTCCATCGTTTTATCTGCACTTCCATTCTTCTTCCTTTGTTTGGACAGCATTACTCTTTTTACTTTCACTAATCTAGGTGCATCAATGAATAATGTCCGCTGCTGTAAATGGGGAAATTAGTAATGAAGAATAATGCACCATGCCGTATCGTAGAGTACCTTATATTATGCCATACCGTACCAAAAGTGCAGAACATAAAGCTAAACATCGGTGCTGTCCATGAAAGCAGAAAGGTAGCTGTGTACCCTCTAGAATGTTCATCATTGATCAAGTGCGTTCGTTCCAATATCGTAATTTTATCTGCTAGAATTCCAGCTAAATGGTATTCTAACACTGAATACCATTTAGCCTTCCGAAAACCTTAGCCAGGAATTTCGGAAGTATCGAATCAGAGTAATTAAAACTCATCTATTCTCCTCTTACGACATCTTTACCAATCTGATAGCCCACTAAAGTAAATGCTGAAAAGCATTTTAGGGTTGGACATTACTAAAACTAGATTATTTACTTCTGTCGCCTTTTACTGAAAAAAAAAGCATCATTGTGCTGAATTCCAAGTACACCCTGCTATAGGGATAATCACTTCAAAAGGTCTTTTAGGCCTGCTGTAGTAATGTGCAGATTGATTAGAATGGGCAATCATTAAAGGACCCTGTAGCTTTTCTGTTGTTTTGTGGTATTTAGCTTTTCTACCAACGGAAACCTCTACGCCCGCTTTTACCGCTACCTTTATTGGAAATAGAGAACTGGGCTGGTTGTCCTGCTCCGTAATATGCGCTGATGTTTGTCCTTTCGATGCTTGTTTCCTATGCTTAGCCGTCTGACACTTAATTACAATTAGTTGCGACACGAACAGCCGGAGAACGAGTGTTGTGTTTCTCTCTACCAAAACATTAGTTAGCCTCATTAACGGGGGACGCCAAGTTTAAACTCTACGAGGTAAGCTGCGCTTTTGTATCCTTAGTTGTTTTTCTGCCAGTGCTTATTGTGTGGACTACTGGCACTTAACCATTCCTGAAACTTGTAAGTGCACCTTACGCGATACCATTTCTTTTGTTTTTTGAAGAACTTCGAAAAGAAACTGATCTTCAAATAATATCCCTCTTTATAAAGAGGGAGAGGGTTCAGCGCAGTGTTGAACTATATTGTACCACAACTGCTAAATTCGTCTAACCCTATTTCTTTGAGCTAAAAGCCAACCCACTCGACTCGACTGCGATTTCCTTGCACTTCATTTTGCTGCCTGCTAAGCGAGCTGCAAGGGCAGCTCGTGATGTTTTTTCTTGCTTTCTTGATACAAGGGCCACAGATATCGATCAATATATTAAACCCCGAAAGAAGTTCGGAAGCTTGCGAGAATAATAATGAAGTTCTTTAACGTGCATTTTTGTGGCACATCACATCGGCCTATCTTTCCTAGCAGCGTAGCAACACAGCTTTCCGCCATCATCGAAAAGCGGTCACCATGGACGGGATTCGAACCCGCATCCTTGGGCACAGAAATCGAGTGTACTAACCACTACGCCACCGTAGAAAATGCTTGACTGAGAAATGACGAACAGGATTTCTTGTAAAAATTGGGACGTCAGCATTCTTTAGAGTGTTTAAGCAGGGAGGTAGCAAGTTGCGAGTTCCGCGTTCGAGCTATAAAAACCGCCACCGTCGGAACGATACCAGAGCACCGGTGGCAGAGGCAAAGCGCAGGTTGCATTGGGCCTGATACAAATATAATTTCAACATTTACCGAAGCATGGGGTAGAATAGATTTGTGTTCGCAGGTTAATTTTGAAACGAGCCAAACGCAGTTGAAACCGTTTTGTTGCGAAAACATTATCTGCTGACATGACATGCACCCCCTATTCAATCGATTTGAATCAGCTGAGAGTGCGGCGGTAGGCGCGGGCGGCCACTTAAAGTACCGTGTATCGTTAGAAAGTGTTTTGAAAGTAGGAAGTGAAAATATGTAACTAGATGGGATATCGTGTAAAGAAGCTTTGCAACAGCACCGGCTACTAAGAATTGCGCCAGTTCTACAGTTCCTGTTTACCAGTGGTATTTTTCGCACTTCATCTAAAACGTTAGCTGCGTGAACGAAACCGTTGAAACCGATAGCGACACTGTTAGCTATCTTAGCCCGGTGACTGTTGCTACTTGAAGCCGCTGCGACGGGACATTCAGGAATGTTTTATTGTGCTGTCTTTATGTGTGTTTTTTTGTATGATTCTTTAATGAGTTGATTAACACAGTTACAGTAAAATTGCGGTCTTGCTGCAGTTTAGTCAGGTCAGGCCTCTTGTGAATGCGCATAAGTTTGGCCATTGCCGCCGTGATACTCATGTCCAAATGCGTAATTTTTGTATGTGTGTTGTCGGGAGTGATGGTTTACTTGAATAAAGTATGAAATGACATTGCTTTGCTAAGCAACTTGGGGGATGAACTGCAAATAATGATTGATGACCTAGACGGGAAAAGAAGAAAGGTAGGCTTGAAAATCAATATGCAGAAGACTAAGGTAATGTTCAACAGCCTCGCGAAGGAACAGCAGTTTACATTAGGTAGCGAAATACTGGAAGTAGTAGGCGAATATATCGACTTAGGAAGGGTAGTAACCGCAGATCCGGACCATGAAAAGGAAATAATAAGAAGAATAAGATTGGGATGGAGCGCATTTGGCAAGCACTCGCAGATTATGACTAGCAGCTTACCGGTATCGCTCAAGAGAAAAGTATACAACAGTTGCATCTTGCCTGTACTAACCTATGGGGCTGATACGTGGAGGCTAACCAAGAGAGTTCTACTTAAGTTGAGGACAACCCAGAGGGCTATGGAACGAAAAATGGTAGGGGTAACATTAAGAGATAGAAAGCGTGCAGAGTGGGTCAGAGAAATAACTCAAGTTATCGACATTCTAGTGGAAATTAAGAAAAAGAAATGGACATGGGCAGGACATGTAGTGCGAAGAGAGGATAACCGATGGTCGCTGAGGGTAACAAACTGGATTCCAAGGGAAGGAAAGCGTAGCAGGGGGCGGCAGAAAGTTAGGTGGGCGGATGAGATTAAGAAGTTCACAGGAGTCAAGTGGATGCAGCTAGCACAGAACCTGGTTAAGTGGAGAAATAGGGGAAGGGCCTTCGCCCTGCAGTGGGTATAATCAGGCTGATGATGATGATGATGATGAAAGTATGAAATTCAAGTCCACTATTTTCTGCTGCTGTCTGGCTAGCGCGCGACCGCTTTCGCGAGTGCGGCGTGGGCCTAGGCGCATTCTGCTACATTTCTTGTAACGCGCCGAAGAAGCTACAAGAAAAGAACCAATACACATGAGATGTAGGACTGTAGGGGCTCAACAAAATATGCGGAAGCGCCGGTGAGAGCAGCACTCGACAAAACGTATCAAAGAACAAGCAGCAGCGGTACAACTGCGGTAGGCGCTCCCAACGCGCCCGCTTCCATAACGGATCGGAGCGGCTTGGTGCGGCATGAGGGGCATGCGCAATTTTGAAGTGACCATCAAAGCATTCCAATTGCGAGCTTAAAATCTTAGGTTTTTACCGGTCGTACACATTGGTAATAAGTTTTTCAGTGCTATTAATGGCAAAATATAGCAATTTAACGCATTATATACCTTGTTCTACTCTCGGGTGGGTACGGATGCATTTTAGCGATCCGAGTGTTTACCGCCGAGAAAACAGGAGCCGCTAGTGTCGCCAGCAATTTTCCACCTATTGCTTCTATGGGAGTGTCACCCCACTAGCTCAAGTTCGTGTCGTGCTATTTCTCCTCCCATTTAGCATCCATCTGCATGTCTAGCCGAGGGCCAGTTTGCGATGGAATTTGAACCGTTGGTCTATCTACCGCTAATTACGTGACATTAATTTTCTGTGTAGGTGTTCACCGAAAAGTGAGACAGTACTTATCTTTCCCCAAAGCCGAATTAAATAAGGGTGTTTAACTAATTGCAAAACTCTGCGCCGCTCTATTAATGTCGGACATTCGCGGACTGAAAAGACAGAGCTCAGGCGATTCCTGATATTTTATCATAAATATACGCGCATCCTTTTCTAAATATCTTTATAATTATATATAAGGTCTATTCCAGTTCACAATGTTAACCTGTTAAATGTGCACAAGTGCCTATTTGTCACAAGCCCAGCCAACCCTTAAGGCATGTAATCGTCTGGCGACGTGATGAGATGTACTTACACTTTTAATACGGCACTGCTGGGGTACGTCAAACTATATGAGGAAGAGAGACACTTCCAAACGCAATATGGTACTAGAAATATTTGGAGAACAATAATAGACTCACGCATACCTAACCATCGGTGAGGTTTCCGACCTTATCCCGTGGTCTAGAACTGCCGCAAATAACTTAGGGAACAAGATATCAAGATAAGCAGTCGCGACTTTGAGAGACGAGGCTTGCTGACATCTAGGACTGTCCCTTGAGTGACAGCTGGGGCGCGGGGGTGAGGGGTAACTTAGAGGACCGTTTTACAAGTGCAGACTTTCATCATCATAGAGACTTTTTTTTTTTTTCTTTTCGCGCAGATACGAAGAAAACAAGTCAGAGGAACGAAGGACGTGAAGAGAGCAATGCACGCACATTTCTTTCTTCGCGCCTCTCGTTTCTTTGATTGGTTTTCCTCCTACAATGAACCAACTGGCCCAGATTTCCACTTTTTTCTCAGAGTCCGATGCCCAGAAAGTGAAGCCTTTAATAGGTGTTGAAGCTGTTCCACACGCCACCATATGACCACAAAACGCAGTACATTGCGCAATATAATACATCACCACTACACCACTAACTAAACCCTAAACATCTACACATCCTCTGTTCATACGAAAAAAAAAATTGTGAAACCAAGACCTTTACTGATACAGGCACAATGAATTACAGGGCAAAAATCCACGGATAACCTAGCGGCTTTCTTCCGGCGACTAGCTTGTATTTAGCAAGGCTTTTTCTCCTCATTCGTCATCATTAAATAAGAATTGTCCAGTGACCTAATCTCAAAAACAAATAACGGCGATATTTAACCCAATATATGTACTTTCTTCTGGATGAGATTAAAGATGAAAGAAATACCGGAAACTCTACGTTTCCTTCCTCTTTGTGAGGGAGTTGTTTTTACTCTGATATCGCCGCAGTTCAACATCGACAATGAAAACGTGGTCGATGTGGTGACAGCAGCCGACATGCTGCTGATGTATGAGGTGCGCGACTTCGGACTGGACTACATGGTAGAAAACGTAGACATTCACAACTGCCTCGACCTGGCCGCACTGACACAGTGGTACCACTGACCGGCGCTTCGAGAAACCGTGTTCTCCTATTTGCGCGAAACCTTTGACGCGGTGAGCATGTGCTTTTCGCCATTCCTCTTTAAAATGCATGACAGGTTGCATTGGTATCTGGACCTGCGCAGTCAAGGTCGCATCGCAAGCGACATCATAATGCTATATAGAGTTTGTTCGTATTGGCATTGAGTAAAGGAGAAAGCTATAACCGGCTCTAGTCTACCAACATACGATTGGATGGTGAGTGTGACTAGTCATCTGGCTATAGTTAAAATACGTGAGGAAGAAGATCGGCCTTTCAGAGTACATTTACGAACCTGCGGTTTCAGTGCTGCGAAGTTTACGTGAACTTGGCATAATGAGATATTCAATTCTCATGGTATATTTACATAAAGTCTCATGTTTAATAATTTGAATTTAAATTTCGCCTACTGTTTCTGTTGGGTCAAAACAAAAACAAGGCAAATTTCTGTCCGTCAAACACACGCATTCATCCTTCCAACTCTTCAATAAGTCTACAGGTACCCCTTCAACACTGGGAGATGCACATGAGTTTGATTCTAGATTTTGGTCCTGCTCTGCCACTCGATGATAGATATTGTGCGATTTTATAAGCCAACTATAAATCGATTGCACAGGAAGCTTTGTGAAGCATCAGAACGTTGTATTTTTAATTCGTTGTAAGTGCCAGCAGCTCAGGAAAGTGAGCACCAAAACGGAAACTGAAATAGCAGGATTTGTTTAAGTATTGGCCGGTTGTTTTCGCGTTCATCTCAAATAGGTTATTGCAGAAACTACGTCTTTGTATGTCACGTATCAACGCCTTAATTGTCTGAAAGCAGTATGAAATAGTTACCTACAAAAAAAGATGTGCAAAAGAGGTGAATTCAAATCACTCTGGACGCTGCAATAATGACTAACTAGACATTAGAGATATCTGTGTTAGCAATGATTAGGTGCGATGTTATATTACAGCTATTTTTTATATCCTGCTTACTGAACCCAAATAATAATGATGACTTAAAATACTCACAGGTATTTGGCCAATGTCGTCCGGCTTCCCTGATAGTGTGAGCCTTCCCTGTCCAATTAGCTTTGGTTTGAAGTTAAGTGTCTGGGCTCACCTTAGTGAACCGATCGCCCACTGGGTACAGTCCAGTTGTAATGCTGATATATTCCTTATAAATTCTGATGTCTGTCTTTGTTGTGTACAGGTGTGGCAGAACAGCAGCATGTTTCCAAAGGCATCAGCAGCGCTGCTCGCCGAAGTGTTTTCCTCGGATGAACTGAACGCGCGGGAGGAGTCGGACGTGCTGTACGTCGTCCGTCACTGGTATTCACAAGACCGTTCTCGCCAGAAGGAGCGGGTTGACGGCCTGTTCATCTTTCTAAAATGCGCACGTGTAGGTCTCTGCAAGGAATCGTGAGTAGTGCGCTCCGTATGCAAAGTGTACTAAAACGCACGCGACGCTTGTCTTGGAAAGTGTATACATGATACACAGTACAATATCTAGTACAGGCAGAGTTATTCATCTGCGCTGCCCTAAGTTCGTGTTCAGATAATGCATTCTATAGTGTCGTGTTCGTAAGGAAGTGTTGTCTTCCTCAAACTCTTGCTCCAATAACCTGCGAACGCAACCGCTCTCTACGGTCGCCTTAGTTTTGTCGAGGTTCTCACTATACTGATATAGACAATCTCCGGCCCCTTTCTTTCTATGGCTTTGTGAATTTTCTTATAATCATAAAATTACAGCGCAATTTATTTTTTTTTTGACAATTGCGTATGATATGGTTAAAGTACTACAAGCCGCAATTATTTAGCGAGAGATTTCGCTCAGATGTAGTTGCACAGCTGTCACCTTCGGTTTCTGTGCTCAAATAAGTTTGTTTACTCTGTTCAGAATATATATAATTATGGAGCTCAACTGTGAAGCAAGTCCATATATCAGAAAGGTCTTCACAAATACAAATTCAAGACTAACAGAATCGTGTTGTTGAAATATTACACGCATGATAAAAACACAAACCTGCGGGCCTCCAACTTCAATGCTGATACGCAAAACTTGGTAAAGCGCATGCAACGATGGTTCATATGTAGGACGGAAGTTTAAAACTTACATGCATCAAATGGGACAATCAAGCTCAAAACCCCGACAGCCAATGAGACAGACTACAGGTTTGGGATTGTTGATCTGGCCTCACAGCAAACTAAGCAGTGCGAACCGTTGAGTACCAGCGCAGAAGGTGACAATACAGGTGCTGAAATCTCAGCTTCTTTTTTGTGCCCTTGTGTAGATTGCGCGGGAGATAGACATCCGTTCAAATAAGGCCAGATATCGCCACAGCTGGTAGGTTCGTGCAGCAACACCTTGAGTGAAATTGGTGCCACAGATAGCCGCAACCAAGGTAGACAATAGCACTTAGCCCAGACGCCTGGTGCTGGAGTCTATTTTTGGCTTTTGTAGCCCGATATGTCTTGCTCGAGCGCTCTTCACAAGAGTGACACCGACTGTACATTAGATAAAACAAGACTTCAAAAAATTTGAAATTCTTCATCTTAAACCCCATTTCATACTGAATTTCCCAAAGCCCGCTCTGGAAGTAATAACAGTACATAATATTTCTCTGTTCATTTTGTATGCACTCCTCTGTTTAAGTGCTTCCTGCGAGTCTGACAAACGCTTTTCCAAACAAAAGCTTCACGCTCTAAAACCTATCGCTTTACTCACTAGAAAGATTCTTATTTGCAAACCCGGTTACCGGCTAGATCAAGTACACGGTCTAGAAAATGCGCTGTACACAGTCTTTTGCGAAGGCTCGACCGATTGCACCACCTTTCGCTGTTCGTAGGCCTTTGTCACCGTTAAGCGTTTGTCAGTCACCATAACAAATACCCCGTAACTCAAATAGGATTTTAGACTTCCGAGATTCTCTATGCGAAACCAGCAAATCCCATCCAATCGATGAAATCTGGCTTTGCCGCACCCTTTTGTATCGCAAGGCACCAACGAGTTCTTGCAGCGAATCCCAAACTTGGTAAAGAGCAGCGTTTACCAAGCAGCAGTGCACGACGCCTTCAGGAGAGGGCCATGCATTTGTGAAACGAATCCTTTATTTATGCGGCATCAGAGAAGCACAAAGCTAGAGAGGTGATTGAGCTTGCCTCCGAAACTTCTACGGCAGGCGGGGCGGAATCGAGTGAAAGCGCTCCATCCAGGTCTCCCAAGAGCTGTGAGTTCTGTTACCAGTTTCTACTTCCTAGTAGCTTAATTGAAAAATAAGCTTTCTCTATAAACTGCTACCGCTACCTCTGAACAAGTAGTTTGCGCAACATTGCTGTTTCTCTCAGTTCAGTACAAGCCACAAAATAGAGTGCTGTCACCGTATCACGTAATTATGTTCTTGTGAGTGATCTAGTGACCACGTGACCATCTATCGGCTCAATAATACACCGAGGGATAGAAATCTTGCCGCCACTGCGGTATGTACGTAATCTACTTTACTTACCAAAATGAGATACGATCACCGTTAGCAGAAATAGGCATGCTGAAGTTGAAGTAGACCTCCGTTGTACAATGCGCTTTGTGTTGTTGTCCTAGGTGTTCACAGACAGTGACACGGAAAGTTCCGAGGAAAAAATTCTTTCAACCAGAAGAGGCTGGATGGAAAGTTGACTCAGCCGAGGCCTAAATTATAAGACATGTTTAAGAAGCCATAATATAAATTGCAAAAGTAGCTCAGGAGATCTTGCAGAAGGCTTACTTCAAAGAAGATTAAGCTCCGCCTTTTGGGTATAGGCGCAACAGCGGTGGCTCCTATTTGTGCCTTCCCTCTCCTCTTCGTGCGTGGCCAAGCTAAGGTATTCTCTCAACAACTGATTTTTTAAATCATGCCTCAGTTACCTCACGTATATTCATGAGCAAGGAGTCGTAAGCTGCCGTGTTCAATGAAAGACCGCTACACGCACACACACATACACGCACACACACACACACACACATATATATAGGTCGGCACCATGAGGAGGGGCTCACTCACACTCACACTCACGACCAGTGACTCTCAACCCACTCACTCGCACTCACACTCATGCCCGCTGCCATTCACCGCCACTCACTCACACTCACACTCATGGCCACTCCTGTTCGCGGCCACTCACTCACACTCACACTCACGGTCACTCTGGTACCCATCCACTCACTCACGCTGACACTCATGCCATTTCTCATTCATGGCCACTCACTCACACTCGCACTCACGGCGACACTCATACACGTCCACTCACTCACACTCACACTCATGCCCGATCCCATTCACGACCACTCACTCACACTCACACTCATGGCTACTCCCATTCGCGGCCACTCACTCCCACTCACACTCATGCCCGGTCCTATTCACGGTCACTCACTCACACTCGCACTCATGCCCGGTCTTGTTCACGGCCACTCACTCACACTCACACTCATGGCCACTCCCATTCATGGCCACTCACACTCATGACCGCTCTCATTCCCGGCCACTCACTCACACTCATGACCGCTCCCATTCCCAGCCACGTGAGTCTGAGTGAGGCGATATGAGTGCACTCATGAGGGAGTGCGCCGACCGATGCAAGAAAGTATTAGAATAGAGCAGATAGGTTTACGCACGCTAAAAAAGCATTAAGCAGGACATTACGCAATTTGTTACTTCAGCTCTTTTGGCTCAGCCGTTAATTCAGTCTACTGGCGTCATCTTGTTGTTAGAACAGTAGTAGTTTTTGTTAAAAAAATAACACTTGTTAGATCCCATTTCTGCGGCAAAATCATCACTCCGTATAACAAATAAACTAAAATTAGAGCTACGAGATCTTTTCTAAGCGATGGGTCCGGCGTCAAAGTGAGCCGTGATTTTGAAAACGATAAACACGAACAAGAATCGCGCATGCTAACCGCCCGTTTTATGTAGAGCTGTTTCACCCGCTGACATTGCGATCATCATCAGCCTGCGACAGAACATAGTGTATGTCTAGCCTCAAACTGTTCAAGCAGCGTCACTGTGCTCGCTCTGCGTCCGAACACTGACGAACACCGGGACGTCCTCTGATGTGCGGTCACGTGAGAGGAGTTGCCGCGGCAGAGGTCAAACTATTTTCTTTTCTATTTGTTCTAGTTAAATTGAATCTTTCACTGAATCTGAAATTGTAATATCAACGCATTCCGTATTAACATTATCGCGAGAAATCCCGGATTCCCTATGCAAACATCAAGCATGCTGTCCTTGCGTGTCGGTCGAATCGTACTCACTTCATAAGCGTCACATCCGAAAGCACTGATCAAAAATCACACTGCAACATCAACATCAATATTTTCGTTTGGCGCAAGCGCACTAAATTTAAAGTACGGTATCTCAGTTTTCCGCATGGCGATTTTGTCCGGCAGCGTTTGAACATATTCATCGTAGCTTTGGTAGCGCTGCCAAGAAGTACAGAGGTCGAGTATAGCTCTGGTTCTCTAGAAGATTGGGTTCTAGAGCTCTGCATAGTATAGCCCTTTTTTTTTCAGTTAATGAACATTTGTTGACAATACCACACTCCTGGAGCGGATGAAAGGTGAAGATTGCCGGGTCGGGTCGACTCGTATATTTCACCTCGCTCAACTTTTCGGTTCCCCGACGCGCGCTCTCGTTGCTTCATGTACTTCCTTTTTTCCCTCCATATCTATACTTGTCGTCCTGGCTTCTTTCGTTCTTGCCCATTCCTCCATCAAACTTGCTCGTTTTTCGCCACAACACTTCTCATATGTATCGCATTAAAGTCCTATATCCGATAACTCGGCAACACATAAATAACGGTCAAATAACACCGAACGCGACCCGTCGCCGAGCACGGCGAGCGCCCTGGCCATAAGATCGCCTTCGAGGAAGTGAGCTGTGAAACATACAGCCCTCAAGTTGTATCACACCCAGCTCACAAAGGCGACTCAGGTTAGTGGGAACGCTACTCCCTTCCGCACGCCAGCTACCTAAACAGGAAAAGCGAAGGACGCGGCCCTACTGCTGCTCACTGATCATATTGTTAACATTAGCTTCGGGTTTATTCGTCCTTTTAGTGATTGTTTGTCCCCCCCCTCCACACACACACACACACTGCACGGGGACAAAAGCTAACTTTTTCACAATGGTGGGGTGGGCTTATTTTCCAAGCAGTAGTTGTGTGCAGGGCTCTTTCGCCTAACCTAGGCAGAGATGCGACTGCGAGGCATCTGTGGACCCACCGTGATTCACTCCCCCCTCCGATCCTTCTTCCGCTCTACACTTTTAACTCTTGACAACAGGACGGTGACGAACCTAGCCATGTCTCTTCGCTTGAGGCGAGCTAGGGGAGACGGGTACAATGCAATGCTTACATTCCGAAGGCCTGGAAGTTGCTAGCACTGTGCACAATTATTGTGCAACAGTTTGTTGCGTCGATGAAACGAGGGATGTCGTTTTCCGTGGCATGAAAGCAACCTCATCGCCGAGCACTGCGAACGCACCGACCACAAAATCGTCTTTGAGGAGGTGAGCGTCCTTGCCGTGCAAACCAATCTTTTCAAAAGACAACACGTCGAGTCTTGGTTCATCCGACTGACAGTAGCAGCGGTAAATAGGAATTCGGGGACGCTACCCTCCACGTACACAATTGGACTCCGCGAAGGGTTGGTAGAGGGAAAGCAAAGGCGCCTGCTTGCTACTACGGGCCTTGCATTTCAGTCGCCCCGGAGGAAGGGACCGAGTTGGTCCTGAAAAGTCGGGTTCTAATAAATATTTTTGGTTGGAGATTGTGTTCCCGAAACTTCTGTTTCAAGAACCCAACCAGGCGGATTTCCGTCGAAGATGTTCTCGTTCAAATCCAGGCGAAGTGGCGGCCGAGGAGGCGTCGCGCATGCGCAGTAGTGCTACTTGAAAAATGCCCATTGGTACATCTTAAGCACCCGAGCTGCACCCGGCGCAAAGAAAGAAATGCCGTTCAAAAAACTACTTCATATGCCTGACGCCTTCATTTAAGGCTTCGTAGATCGCTCGTGTTGCTGTGCATTCCTTTTGAACTGAGCATTCGCATGGCAAGGGCGTGAGGGCACTGCTAAGCGCCAATCAAAAAAGGTATGCGATATTCTAAACTGAAATAAAAAGAAAATTATGTACTGAAGATTGCCTTCTTTTTATACGAGCGAGAAGGAACACGTAAAACAATGCAGAAAAAAATTAAAAGGACATACAATAATCGTAATTATAAAACTGTTAGTGCTGAAAATTAGGGTTTCATTCGGATATTTTATTTGAGAAAGCCAGAGCTGGAATTCTCAGAGTTATGTCCCTCATATAAGGTTCTCTAATCTTTCAAAATTGGCCTTTCTTTGTATTATTATTTCCTTTGGGTGTATTATAAACGCGCCCCTAACAGCGGTTACTTTGAACGCGGCTTTCACTAACAGTCGCAAGTCTTTGGATTTGACGACTGTGGTTATTTATGGACTAATCAAACGAAAGGAAGGAAAAGAGTGCTGCTGGCCGCGGCAACTCCTGCCAAAAATCTGGAGCAAGCGAGCTGCGACCGGCGGGAAAGCAAAGGGTTAGGGAGAGGACAGCGAGTGGTTGTGCAGAGGGGAGCGACAGCAAGAAAGGACACGGGGAGCTTTGTACATTATTTCCAGTTCGCCTTTCAAGCACTGCAACATCGTAATAAATTCCCTGATATTTGGCCTGCAACTTTTTTACTTCTCGTAGAAGAGACCATTTATTTTGCCAGTTAAAGTAAACACTATAGATAGCAGTCTAGAGCAGCAATAAATCGAATTGTATAGCATGATAGGGACAAAGCATACAAGTAATGCACCATTCTTGCAACCAGTACAGCACAGACCACGGATTAACGTAGTACAACTGCTTGAAAGGTCCTATAAAAATGGATGTCGATCTCGGCTCACGCCCAATGTCCGATAGGTCTCAACAGATGTGAAACAGGTCGAGCTCAGGCTTTCCGATGTGCCCCGGTCGTTGCAGTGCATTAGTCGGATGTTGTCAGTTTTTTTTTTTAAATTCTCGCCATGCCTAATTGTTGTCTTCTGCGTTTATAACGCCCTGCTTTTAAGGGACATAGACTGACGTTGGCTTTTATTGATGTGTTAATTAACAAAGATAGAACTGTCGTTTGCCGGCATTTCATTAAAGTTATATATACCATGCCATAATCAGACCAAAATGGAGATTTTGTAAGGGAGGAATGGCAAAAGTCCTTGTCCTTTCTTCCTGTCACTCAACTCTTTTCTTATCCGTCTTTTTTACTGTCCCTTTATTTCCGCCGCTTCAGTACTGGTGCTTCTGGGGATTTGTTAGCAGATATCGTGCTGATGAACATCTTTTTGCTGCCCTTTTTGTTTATGTGAATAAAACCACTTACTACTACTATATTACTATTACAGGGAAGGCAAAATATTTACCAGATATATCGGTATACCATCGGCTGTATTCACAAGCAGAATGCGATCATATCAACCACGTGCTGCTGACTCGGCAGCCCTTTCCGAGAACTTTCAACCCGTGATCGCATATCGCTTATAAATGAAGTATGGTGGTAAAATGCGCGAATTCCTGTTTTGTTTCTGTTTTTCACAAAACGCAGAATAAATTTGGAAATTTCCCTAATTTCGCGGCTAGTTGGCGGCGTAGCTGGCTCTTTCCAGCCAAGGTTTCCTTTAATCATTGAAACATTGCTGCGGGAGTATAATGATCAGAAATAAACCTGGTAACACGAGTTTGGATGTGTGCAAGTTTTTCTCTGGCATACAAGCGAATAGCGCATGGCGTTCAGATTTGTAATGAAAAGCTGTTCTTTTTCTTCTTTTTTTTTTTGGGGGGGGGGGGGGTGACTTTATGCAACTGACGTCGAATGAGGCTAAGAATTTGAGGATACGCATAAGATGTTGAATATATCTACTCCTCGTCATGTTTACTGAAAACTCGACCCCAAGATATGTATGATGCTAAACCCTTCCAAGACGTCGGCAGACGTGCACGGGTGATTAGCACATGTTGACATTCACCATTCATCGGCATGCCCCACTTAACGAAACATAGGTTGCTGAGTACACTGCTAACATGTATAGTGATCATTTTGCACAGCATGATAAATGACAGAGTCCTGCAATATAACCTAAATTTGTACTCACGAGACGATACCACATCATTTATTATAGATTAAAAAAAAACAAATACCGAGGCCAAAACAGACCCCTAGGAAGTCTGGGCTCCTGAAAGAACATGAGTTGGTTTAACTCTTTTGAACAAAGCATGCTGCGCTCAGAGACGAATGATTTCTGAACTGAGCAAATCTATTTACTATGGTATCCGAACTATTAATTTTATTTCTGAAGCATTCAATGCATACTTTACATTGTTACAAAAGGAAGTGACGCGCTCACGCACATTTCTGTGACCTACGGTCAAAGGTACCAGTAGACAATTTCCATAACAGTCACTCATGAAATGGCTTGTCGCGAAGGCTAAATCCTCAAGAAAACAAACAAAAGAGGAAAAGACAACAACACACGAACTTAATCAGAAAACTCTGCCAACGCCGAGCAAACAAATGTCAGCAACCAAAGTGGCTATGATGATTGCATTGCAAAAGGGATGGTGCACTGGTAAAATTAAAAAGGAGTCATATATATCTGAGGCAATAATTGACAAGGCACAACGCTGATAGGATGAGGGAACAAATGAAATTGAAAATTTCAAAATTATCGTTGATGATGGCATGTACAGCATTGGGCTTAAGTCAGGTGGAATATATATTGATCCAGAGATTGACGAAATTTCTTCTTTCCAAAGGGATACGATCGCGTGCTACAATTCAGTTTGTTTATTGATTACAAGTTATGGCTGCATCAAGTATTTCGCGAATAAGCTGGTTTTCTATTTGCCGTTATGGTTGTGTTTATAAAGTTTGGAGGGCGGCAGCTGAAGTGTATACTTTCAGGACAGTGAATGGTCAAGTCACCTAATATTTTTTCTCTCGTTGTGAATATGCTTCTGCAGCCTTTTGCTGACACAAGTGGCCTGTCTCTCCGACGTATTCTTTGCGGCAAATAAAAAGATTTAAAACATAGGACTTCCAATGGCGCATATGAAACAACGGGTGATCGATATGCCTTACTGTACATTCATGCATTCGTTAGGCTGGTTTGTTCACGCGTCGATAAAATCTAAATAGACGGTGACGAGCACAAAATATTATAACTCTCGATCTCTGTGCAGTCCTTATCAGAATGTGGGACGTGATGAACGTCAGAACTAAAGGCTAGTTTTTTGCTTGACCTCTTGCATTCGGTGAAGTTCGATTTCATTTAACAATTTCTTGGCTTCTTAATGACTGGGAAATACAATCTGGTCCAGCAACATATGCACCAGACACATGGTAATTTCAATAATATCAAGGCGTGAGGAACTATAGCGAGGCAACCGGCAACGGGCTACCTTACAACCGGTGATCATAGAATTAGTTTTTCCGTCAGGTGTTATAATCTAATGTTGGGAAAAACAATGTTCTGTTTTTTGACATATTTTCACTCTGATAATTGCGTCTTTTTCGGTTGTGTGAATGTCAGTATAACCAAAAAATATATATTCTGTTCGACAAATTTAAGCGGCTGGAAACAGAAAACGGCAAGTTAACAGAGAGGCATTATGCCTTTCTGCCCACTAAGTTGGGTTCCCTCTTCCGCACGTAACTGCGCGGTGAATTTTTTTATTATAGCTGTAAAGTTCGCTGAACTTTCGGATGCGGTATTTGGTCTCCCGTGGTTGGCGCGAGGTAGCAATCAGGTGCACCTGTCACGGGGATTACCACGACGGAGGCTCGGTTGTGCTGCAGAGCGCTCGTTCCCCCCTCGTCTTGCATTCCTACCAGATATCTTTCCAGCGCCCAACTTCAGGCAGTGTTCACAGGGTTGAATGTCATTTGTGTGGCCAGCGCACTTTTTTTTTTTAGGGCTATTGTGCGCAAGCAGGTACCTGTACAGTGGCTGACCACTGTGCGATGAGGCGCCAATGGTCGTTTGGGGTGCAGGTGCGAGCACCCTCAGAGACAACTTTCTTCTTCTTTTTTTTTTTTTTTTTTTAACAAGAGCCTTCAGCGATTGCTCCTGCTGCATACGTTGGTCTATGCACGTGAGTGGAAAAGAAAACGTAGGGGAAAGCAGAGGTTCGGAATGCAGTGACGTCAATGCTGTTTGTAAGTTTGCTTGGGACATCCCCTTTCCCAAGTTTTTGATTAACATCCTTTCCCCAGTCTTTGATTAGCTGACGGAAACTTTATCTTCCTTTCCCTAATCGTCGATTGGTGAGAAGTGTTGCCTTTTTGAAGCCGTCCCCACCAAGGGCGGATACAGAGGGCTTAAAAGTAAGCGCTCTGGTTGAAACCAGGGCCGATTTTGTCTCATCAACCGGTCAGTCATGTAAATAGTTTTCTCCTTGCTTGTTTCTGCTTGTTTTATTTATGTGTGAATGAATAGTTAACCTTTTTTTTTCTGCCGCCGAGTGTTGCGAATGTTTGCGAGTCCGAACCACCAATCCATCAAGAAACCCCGATTTCATTATCAAGTGTTCCTCACATCGCCACGTGAAGGGGAAACTCAACTCGGCCATATTCACGGAAGATCCTGCTACAGGCGTACATAGTCTAGTTGGCAAGGCCATTTCAAGCCCGCGACATCGAAGTCCTGCTGACGGCTGACCTGAAAATTGATTACGACTTCGTCGGCAGTACGACACATCAGAAGCAAATTCTTCGGATGCCGGCATTGATGAGACAAGTGATATGCAAGAATTCAAGCGGACTTATTTGTTGCCACCTTTAGGTAAGCAGGTTCATCACATTTTGTTTGATTTTGTAGGTAAAAGTTACATATTTAATTTAGCCTGACCTCTATGGCTCTGTGATACATGGTTGACAATGCGTTAACAAGTGCAGGGTTGTAAGCAGTCGCCTTGACCAAGGCAGGAAGTCGGTTTTATTTTTGGGACCATTTCACTGTCTACTTAGCGATAATTATACTCTTTAGTAACATTCGCGTGTTCCCTCTTAACGATTAAGCCGGCCTGCAAAATTTAAAATTTGCAAGTGACTGAGCGCTCCTGAGTTGCAGCGTTAACTTAACCTAGAAAGCGTTCAGTGGCATAAAGTTGCACAGCGAATAAAGAGGTCACACTATTGGTTCGGATATCAGCGCAGGCATCTAATTTTGCTATAGAATCATGACTGTACAACATACGCGCAATTTGGACAGCAGTAATCTATTCTGTAGCGCGAAGGGGCGGTGGTGTGGTTGCAAGCTTTTGCCCTATTTTGATCCTAACAAAACGGTCAGGCCATCAATATGACCGGTGGCCTGCTTTCTTTGGTTTCGTTAACGACCTCCTTAAAGTTATGGGGAGTTCGAAGGTCAAAACATGGCACGAGAACATAGTCACATTTGCATTTTTTGTACATTGTGGTATTTATTTTACGCCCCAAAAGACGAAACTCATCCAGTTTGAAGAAAACAGCCGAAATGTGGATTTCTGAACATCCTCTTTTTTGATGAAAACTTTTGCAGTAAAAAGAATGCTAATTTGACTGCGCATTAGCTGGCTCTTCATAGCGCGCGCTGTAGCTGCACTTCAAAAATATCTAGCTTCTCTAAATGGCTACAATTCATCCTCAGCAGACGCATTCTTGAAACGCAGAGCACACTACCCATTAAAACTATTACGTATTCCCTGACCACGTCTGTAATGTCGGCAGTGCTAGCGCAAATGGATTTGTCTTACTTTTCATATTTTCTGTGCTTTTTTTTTTGCTTTTCTTGGTGCCATTTACTTTTCACCTTCGTGATTGCTTTGCTTGTATTGTTTCTAAAAGACTCTTTTCAGGTTATCACGGCCAGTAACCCTGCTTTCTGGATGAGCAGTCACAGCCTGTGCATTCGGATATTTCTTTCAAGTCTAAGTGTTCTCCATTTTAACGCTGGTCCCTGCTCCTGAAGTGAGGAGCGCACATAGCATCAGCTAATGATGGACGTACTTGGGTTGACAAAGACAAGTTTTCTCAATGAACTGTTGGTTAATGGGCTGAGGCTTTCCTTTCATCACGATCAGTTTGGCTGTTCAGTAATAAAAATTTGCTGATCCTTGTGGCTGTGCAGTGCTGAGAATTTACTATCCGCGTGGTAATTTGATAAAAATGCCTGAATGCCATAAAAATGCCTGAAAGGAAATAATTTCCTGCTGAGGAAAAATAAAGGAATCCGGGTTGATGATTTTCTGTACCTGGATGTCTGGGAAGAGAAGCATTCCGACCCGATCATATTGATATTGCATAACGTTTCTTGTGCTATTTCTATTCTGACACTTATCCAATGATGTCCACTCACACTCACATCTACTCTCGCTCACAACCACTCACTAGCACTCACGTCCACTCTCGCTCACAACCACTCACTCGCACTCACGTCCACTCAAACTCACGTCCACTCCCGTTTGCATCCACTCACACTCACTCGCACTCGCACTCACGTCCGCTACCGCCCACATCCACTCATTCCCATTCACACTCACCGCCGCTCCAATTTGTGGCCACTCACTCGCACTCACACTCACGTCCACTACCGCCCACATCCCCTCACTCCCACTCACACTCATCGCCGCTTCAATTTGTGGCCACTCACTCGCACTCACACTCATGGCCGCTCCCATTCGCGGCCACTCACTCGCACTCACACTCATGGCAGCTGCCATTCATGACCACTCACTCCCACTCAGACTCACGACCGCTCTCATACGTGTCCACTCACTCACACTCACGGCGTGAGTGTGAGTGTGAGTGAGGCGATATGAGTGCACTCATGAGTGAGTGCGCCGACCTATGTATATATATATATATTGTCAGGCTAATGATGACGATGAAGGATGGTGATGGTGGGATAGAAGAGGAAGACGAAGCGTTGGTGCCTGGGACTAGTAGGCTTCACCTTATCCCACTGCCATATCACTGTAAATAAACACCCCTTTGCTATTTCATCGTAACAACTTGATTGAAGGTGCTCCGTTCGATCCCCAAGTACGGCGCAGCAAGAACAACTGGAGTTTCGACGTAGTCGCCGCCTTGCTGGACTGCCACCGCTTCCAAACATCATGGACCACACCGATTCTAACCGTGCCGGCCGCTACGCTGCAAGCCAGGCTGGTGACAGGCCTGCCCCCTCCAGCTCTATTCCCTGCCAGCCTTACCGGGAACCACGACCGTTTGCAGGAGAGGAAGGTGAGGACGTTGAGAAATGGCTACTTCATTATGGACGAGTTAGTCGGTACAACCGGTGGGACCCTATCACCATGCTCACAAATGTCGTCTTCTTTCTAACTCACACGGCGAAGACATGGTTCGAGAATAACGAGGACAATTTGACAACTTGGGAACGGTTTGCCACCGAGATCAAACAGCGTTTTGGTGACTCTGTACCGAGCAAAAAGCCGGCTGAGCAGACCCTTGCCCAAAGAGCTCAATTGCCGGATGAAACTTGTACCACTTATACAGAAGAGATCCTCAGATTGTGCAGATGTGTCAATTCCAACATGCCCGAAGAAGACAGAGTCGGCCAAATTTTGAAGGGTATCGCGGCTGACGTGTACAACGTTTTAATCGCCAAAGACAGCCTTGAAACCGTCTCCAATGTCATTAAACACATCCGCGCTTTTCAAGCTCTGAAAGCGCGTCGTATTGTGCCAAAATTTGGACGGCTGGCCAACGTGCCTACCGTGGCCAGCCTTGATGACCACGCCCAACTAGATCTTCCGTCGACGATCCGGCAAATCGTGCGGGAAGAACTCCTGCGGCTCAACCCACTTCCCAAGACGTTGTGCACGGACGTATTGCGTGTTATGCATGATGATCCAACTTCTGGGCATTTGGGATCGGTTCGAACACTCCACCGTGCTCAAGAAAGATTTTACTGGCCCAGAATGCGCTCGACGGTTGAACAATACGTTGCCAGTTGCAAGCAATGCCAACGCCACAAACGTCCAACTGCAACTCCGTCTGGCTTGCTGCACCCTGTGAAGACCCCGACAGCACCGTTTGATCAAGCAGGCATTGACCTCGTAGGTCCGTTTCCGAAGTCCGTGGATGGAAATCGCTGGATTGTAATCTGCGTGGACTATCTCACACGTTACTGTGAAACCGCCGCTCTTCCATCTGCTACGGCGCATCAGGTGTCGCTTTTCTTGCTGCACTCAGTCATCTTACTACACGGGCCGCCACGAATTGTCATCACTGACCGGGGCCGACAATTCACTGCTGATGTTGTTGAAGAGCTCATGCGTTTATGCGCCGTAACTTTCCGACACTCGACGCCATACCATCCCCAGACAAATGGCTTGACTGAGCGCGTCAACAGAACGCTTATCAACATGCTAGCCATGTATGTGGACGCAGGGCATAAGAACTGGGACACCATACTGCCCTTCATCACGTATGCGTTTAATACCACCACGCATGAGACGACTGGATACAGTCCATTTTTTCTGCTTTATGCCAGACCGCCACGCTACTCTCTGGATACTATCCTGCCCTTCACAAGCCGTGAAGCCCCCTGCCTGGCTGAGACCCTCTGTCTCGCCGAAGAAGCTCGGAGAATCGCCCGATTACGGTCTGGTGCTTCACAAGAACGTTATAAAGTGCGATACGATGCCAGTCACCAGCGGGTCACGTACTCTGTAGGTGATTTAGTCTGGCTATGGCGTCCAATTCGGCGCCGTGGCCTACATCAAAAACTCTTGGCCCATTATGACGGCCCATATGTGGTTATCAAACGCCGTAGTGATTTAACTTATGGAATAGCCCGCCTGACAGCAACGGGTCGCCGGTCTGCCAAAACCGAACTGTGTCATGTTGCCCGCTTGAAGCCGTGTCCGCCTCGCACGACTCACGAACACGCCCAGAGGGCTTCGTCTGAGTAGGGGGGAAATGTCACGCTAATGACGACGATGAAGGATGGTGATGGTGGGACAGAAGAGGAAGACGAAGAGTTGGTGCCTGGGACTAGTAGGCTTCACCTTATCCCACTGCCATATCACTGTAAATAAACACCCCTTTGCTATTTCATCGTAACAATATATATATATATATATTGTTACGTGCTTTGTACGCACGGGGGGGTTATTTGCAGCGATCGGTCCAAACAGGACTGCAGCGAAGCGTACAAACGTTCCTCTGCCCTTGCTCTTCTTTTTTCTTCACCGATCTACCCGACCGTTCTTCTTCATCTTCCGTCGACGTTCTACGAAGGCGCGTGACATTTCCCTCCTCGCAGACGAAGCCCGTCGGGTGATTTAGAGAGATCCTCTGGAATGAAATCGCTTGAGGCGGGCTACATGCACCACCTGCGACTGCCGTGACCGTCAACCATTCGCCGTTATGCGTGCTATGACGTAATTCAGGTCATTGATGCGTTCTAACACAACAAACGGTCCGGTGTAGTGTGACAGCAGTTTTTGACAAAGACCACGCTTACGGAGAGGTGTCCACAACCACACATAGTGTAGGGCTCGTGGCGCGCCGCGCATTCGAAGGCCGCGCCACTTCCCAATGCTCCCTGCGCGGTGCCCGTTTCCCTCTCCCCGCTCTCTCGGGGATAACCGGTCCCGCGCGAGGGGGCTATAAAAGAAGGCACGCGCCGCCATCTCGCCCTCTCTTGGTCCCTGGCTCCTCGTTCCTGCTTCGCTCCTGGCGCTCTCCACGGAAACGACCCGCAGCCACCCGGACGACGACCTAGCACCGACTTCGACGATCCCTGTGAGATTAAAGATGTTTGTCATATGGCCCACTGTTTGTCGTGCGCATCCCTCGGGCAGAGGAATCGCCCACAACTGGCGCCCAACATGGGGCTGAATTAGCACCCATGTGGACGATTTCTCTGCCAACGTGGCAGCGCACGGCAACACGACGGGCCGGTCCTTTGTATGTTAGGCGCGACGCCTATTTGAGTTTAGGGCTATCGTGTGTGCAGATGACGCGGAGTGTAGTATAGTAGTGCTTGTACAGTGTTTTAATTTTGTTTTGGGTTATGTGTGTGTCAGTGTCGGGCGGTTTGTGTTTTAATTTTTTTGTGCATATGTTAGTTTTATGAAGTGTTTAGCCTTTGTGACTAGCCTCTTGATGCGGGCTAGGTGGTAGTCGTGCGCGTGTAGGCTCCCGGCCGGCCTTAGTTGTTGAGTGCAATGCCTCCGAGAAAAGACGTGCCAGATAGGGCCGCCGCTTTGGACGCCAGTGCATCCGGAAGTGAGGTGAAGGACGCGGTAGAGTCTGCGCAGGTTACCGATGCGGCCGCCCTGATGAGGCAGATAAACGAAGTGTTGTCGGTGTTCACCTGTCAGCTCGGTTCAGTGGCTAGCGCCAACCAAGCCACAGCTGCGGCGACAGTCTTGCGTGCGCGGATAAATGTAGAGGTTCCCTCCTTTTCCGGCTACACGGACGTGAAGTCAGTCCACGAGCTCTTGCAAGAACACGAGGATTATCAGACGGCACTGGGTTTCCCAGACGACGTGATGCTAGCGAAGGTAATCCCCGTGGCACTTGTTGAGAGCGCGGCGCGGTAGAGACGCAGCCAGCCGGCCTTCCAGTCGATGGCAGACTTCACAGATCGCTTCCGCGCCGAGTTCTTGCCGCCCGATTACGAACGCCGGATGCTTGAGGAGCTAGCGTTGCGCACACAGCACCCAGAGGAGAGCCTCCTCGAGTATGTACGCGCAATGCAGGAGCTCTACAAGAGGGCAGATCCCACGGCAACCGATCTAGAACAGGTCACGCGCGTGATGAGGCAATGCCATCCGCGCTTCAAGCCGTATTTGCGGGGACGTGGTTTTGCAAACCTCGAGGCCCTAGCACAGGAAGCGAAGGTAGTACAGGCGGATTTACTCACTGAATTGCGCTACCAGCCACCCCCCAGGCCAGCCGAATCGCTAGAGCCGCGATGCGCCTGGGCCGGAGGCCAAGACTCCGTGCCGCGCGCCAGAGGCGCAGACGTAATGACGGTAGGGCAGGAAAGGCCAGCGGAAGGCTCCGCGATTCCTCGCGCTCTTGACCCGTATGCGTTCGAGCAGCGGCGTCGAGCTGGGCTCGCCAGTGACGTCCGCACAGGTGCGGAGAGAGGAGAAAGACGTCCCCAGCCGCTTCGTGGAACGCGGCATCCCCCGACCGCGCGGCAGGTGAACGATCGGTTTGGCTGGAATTGCAACCAGCCGGGCCACGTGGCACGAGAGTGTCAAGCAAGGCGTATGCAGGTAAACGCGGACCGCCGGCGGCCATAATTGGTAACACCAGCCTGTCGCCGTCGGCGGGAGAATTTCATGGTAGCCACGGCGGAAAATGGGAAATGTACTCCCACGCCGCGTCACCGGGCGACCGCCCCGGGGGCGCAGAGGCTTTTGTCCCCCTGGCCTGTAGAGCGCAAGGAATGTTGTCGCGCTCGAGCCCTTTTATGCTAGTGCGGCTAGTTGGTCAAAGCTACTCGGCACTCGTTGACACGGGCTCAACTCTGTCATTGGTCGGTGATGATGTTTTCGAGACCTGCCGTAGATGTAACATCCGTGTCAGGCCAGCAGAAACCCCTTTGAGCTTAGCAGCAGGGACAACAAAAGCGGAAGGAGCGGTGCGTCTGGTCCTGCGTTTTGACGGCAGGAAGCGGAGGCATTGCTTCGTCTATCTGCCCGGCTTAGCCATACCAGTTATTCTGGGAAGAGATTTTCTTTCGAGCGAAGGCATTGTGCTCGACATGGGGGAGAACGGCTATCGCTACAGCCCCTTCACCCCCCTCATTCCCTTTGTTAGTGCACCCAAACAGGAATGCGTCGCTCAGCGGGCGAGCGTCCACGCTTGTGTGGCAGAGGGCTCCCCCGCGACACTGAATGGTAGCCCATTAGAAGCAATTATCGCGTCCTTCTCAGGAACCGGTAGTCAGCGCCGAAGGCTCGTGGAAACTTTACTCCCGTTTTCGGATTGCTTCACAGAGACACCAGGCAGAACCGACTTGCTTCAGCACGAGATCGAAACGGGTGATGCGCGTCCTTTCAGATGTAACCCGCGGCCGTTAAGCGCGCATAAGAGACAGCTTCTCGACAGTGCCCTTGACGAGACGATAGATACCGGCGCGGTGAGACCCTCACAAAGTCCCTGGGCGTCCCCAGTGGTTCTAGCGCCAAAGAAAGATGGTTCGGTCAGGTTGTGTGCTGATTATCGAAAGCTCAACTCACTGACGCCTACGGTTGCGTACCCTTTCCAGTCGATCGAGGCTGTCATGTACGCGTTAGGAAACGCAAGGTTCTTCAGAGTCCTGGATGCAAGCAGAAGGTACCTGCAGATTGAGGTGGCGGAAGGTGACATTCAGAAAACCGCATTCACCTGTCACCGCGGGCTCTTCGAATTTACTCGACTCCCGTTTGGTTTGTCTAATGCACCGAGCACGTTCATGCGATTGATGGACATCGTGCTGGGCGATGCAAGGTTCAACTACGCGATGGCGTACCTCGACGACGTCGTGATATTCTCACAGTCATTCGAAGAGCATCTCATTCACCTGAATTCCGTTCTTGAAAGAATGAGACGTGCGGGTAAACGATCAACCCAAAGAAAGTGCAGTTGGCATCAAAGAGAGTGAACCTCTTGGGATTTGTGGTTGATGATGGCACTTTGAGACCGAACGATGACAAACTGCAGGCAATTCTGAACTACCCCTGCCCGACGGACGTGAAAAGCTTGCAGAAGTTTTTGGGAATGGTTGCCTTTTACAGACAACTCATCCCTAGTTGTTCAGAGCTGGCTAGGCCATTGAACCAGCTGTTGCGGAAATGCTCGAAGTGGGTCTGGGGCAAGGAACAGAATGACGCTTTTGTTGCCTTGGCTCGCGCGATAGCGAACACCGCTAGTTTGCGCCTCCCCGACCTGAACAAGCCGTTTGTCTTGCAGACAGATGCTAGTGATGCCGGTGTAGGAGCTGTTTTGTTGCAGGAACACGAGGGCAAGCTGCGCCCTGTCGCGTTCGCTAGCCGCACGCTGAAATCGACGGAGCGGAATTACTCTGTGACCGAAAAGGAATGCCTGGCGATAATGTTCGCATTGTCAAAGTTCGACATGTACCTAGACGGAGCGGTTTTCACCGTGCAGACAGATCACCAGGCACTTTCGTGGTTAAAGAGGCTGAAAAACCCCGCAGGCAGACTCGCGAGATGGGCGCTGACGTTGCAACGTTACGCGTACGCCATTGAGTACCACCGGGGCAGCATGAATAAGGTGGCCGATGCTTTATCGCGCGCACCGTTGAAGGCTGGCAGAAGCGCAGAAGAGGCGCAGACCAGCTTTGCTGAAAGCGGCGTCGCCGCTAGTGGAGAGGAGGAGAGGGCGGACGCGAGTGTCGCGCCCTGCGTAGTTAAAGAGAGAAAGGAGGCGGACAGAGTTGCCGCGCGGTGCTGCGAGAGAGAGAAGGCGCAGCAGCTGGTGGCGGCGACTACTCGCCTGCCAAGAAGCGAGGCAGAGAGAAATCTGCCATGGGGAGTAGCGGTCAGTAGGGAAGAGCTAATTGAGGCCCAGAAAGCAGACGGTCTATGCCAGCGGGTGCTGACAGAGCTTGCGAGTAGTGCAGCTTGCACCGGGAACGCTGAGGGCAAGCACGATGCGTATCTGCTGGGCGATGACGGCTTACTGCTCCGCTACATCCCCCAACTTGATGAAGAAGAGGCGATTGCATCCCCCTTCCGAGTCGTGGTCCCAGGAAGTTGCGGAAACGATTCCTCCAGTACTTCCATGACTCAGCGCTGGCAGGCCATGGCAGCGGCAGTAAGACTTACGATAAGTTATGCCGTGTCGCGACCTGGCCAGGTATGAGAAAGGATGTGCTGGGTTACGCCCGTACATGTCCTGTTTGCCAGGAGCCAAGCCTCGGGCGGGGAAACCCGCTGGCATGATGAAGCCGGTAGTTAGCAACTATCCGTGGCAAGTGGTCGCGTGCGATAACATGGGACCCCTCCCTCGCACCGCGCGCGGACACCAATATATCCTGGTAATAACGGGCCACTATTCCAAGTGGTAGGAAGCTTGTGTTTGAACGGATTTGGGAGAAACTGTTGGAGACATTCACTCGTTTCGGTTTCCCTTCCGACCTGATTACAGACAATGCCTCGTATTTCACAAGCAAAGTCTTTGTTGATTCCTGTCGGGCGCTTCAAATCCGCCACAGGAACACGAGTCCCTACCATGCTCAGAGCAACATGACCGAGAGAGTGAATCGGAATGTTAAGAGTATGCTGGTCGCGACGACTGAGCAGCACAGAGATTGGGACGCACGGCTGTCCGAACTGGCTTTCGCCACTAGAACAACCGTGAACAGGTCGGTGGGTATGACACCTGCATACTTGAATTTTGGGAAAGAGATCGCTTTTCCGCTAGAGAACGCCCTACTTGACGCGGCGGGGCCCGCGCCCCCTCCGCCTGCGCAGTACGCGGCAAAGCTCCGCGAGCGCCTTGAGGCAGCGCAGCGCGCGGATCGTGAAAACCTCGATGTCGCGCGCATGAAGCAAGCGGATCAGTACAACAAAGGTCGTCGTCATGTCGTTTTCAACACGGGCGACTTGGTACTGAAAAGAACGCACCCGCTTAGTAACGCAGCGCGTGGTTTCGCCGCGTCGCTAGCGCACAAGTGGGTTGGACCGTTCGAAGTTACGGCACGAACTATGCCACTCACCTACCAGCTGCGGTTGTTGGCGAGCGGTGAAACCGCTGGTCCGGTGCACGTCGCAGACTTGAAAGCTTACCACCTTCGCAAGGACGATAACTACGAAGCGGGGGAAGCTGAAAGCGATGCAGCGATCTCCCCCAAAGTAAGGCGTACAGGTAGCAACCCGGTTCGCAACCGACGCTATAACCTAAGACCAAGGTAGTGCACTACTTTGTCTAACGTCTTTGCTTCTTTCAGAATGCATTCTGATAAGATTTTGCAGCAGCCAGATGAACACCGTCGCTGGGGCGGGAAACCGCACCCAGCGCATGGTTCAAGGAGAGGCCACTTAAACAGGGGGTACCCCCCTAGTTTGTAGTGATTTGTGGCCCATCATCGTGACCAGTGCGGCCATGCTGACCGTCTTCAAAGAGGCTGGCTTTGGAGCCCGCTGCCCAGGCCTGGAGTACGGGCCTCAGGAAGCCAGGTGTGCTCGGGGCGGAAACGCCTGCAGCAGAAGGGCCTCGCTGCATCCAGCAAGGCCCCACCACGTGGAGAGGGGTCAACGATGTAAAGCAGCAGCTCAGGGCCGGACAGTCGTATCCGTGGCCGAGCCCAGCTGCGCTGTGACCCCGTGGATGTGGCCGCTTCCGGAGAGGGACCAGCCGGAACAGTCCCGCCATGCCTGCTGCTTCTCCCGTCCCACGGACCAACTGAGATGGCATCCCGCCAGAGCCAGGCGACAAGCCTTCATATTTTACGCCGACCCGGGCTCGAACATGAACATGGACTGGCTGTTGGCGGAGCCCGCGTCGGACGCTGAGGGGAGGGAAGATGTAGGGCTCGTGGCGCGTTGGGAAGGCCGCGCCACTTCCCAATGCTCCCTGCGCGGTGCCCGTTTCCCTCTCCCCGCTCTCTCGGGGATAACCGGTCCCGCGCGAGGGGGCTATAAAAGAAGGCACGCGCCGCCGTCTCGCCCTCTCTTGGTCCCTGGCTCCTCGTTCCTGCTTCGCTCCTGGCGCTCTCCACGGAAACGACCCGCAGCCACCCGGACGACGACCTAGCACCGACTTCGATGATCCCTGTGAGATTAAAGATGTTTGTCATACGGCCCACTGTGTGTTTGTCGTGCGCATCCCTCGGGCAGAGGAATCGCCCACAATAGTCACCAGGAGCATAGGAAACTTGTCTGTGTCGGGCGTCGTAGCGGTTCTTAGAACGTTCTTGTGAAGATAAAATTCGAACTCTGGCCAGCTGGTGGGCTTCTTCAGCTCTGCAGAGTGTGGTAGTAAGAGAAGGTTCGTCACGAATGAAAAATGGCAATATAGTGTCGAAGGCACAGCGAGGCGTGCGAGCATAGAGAAGGTAGAAGGGACTGTAGCCTGTTGTCTCATGTTGCGCTCTGTTATATGCATGCGTAATGAATGGTAGAACGCCATCCCAGTCCCTGTGGTCTGCAGCGACGTACATAGTCAACATGGTGGTAAGCGTCCTATTAGTTCTTTCTACCATACCGTTCGTTTGGGGATGATATGGCGTGGAGTGGCGAAAACTGAGGCGAAGAAGTTCTTCGACAATGTCCGCTGTGAACTGGCGTCCACGGTCACTAATGATGACTGCAGGAGGGCTGTGCCGAAGAATGACGAGTCGAAGTAAGAAATTTGATACTTCAGACGCAGTAGCGGATGGTATCGCGGCTGTCTCACAGTAGCGGGTTAAATAATCAACGCACACAAGAATCCATCGGTTTCCTTTAGAGGATTGTGGAAAAGGTCCAAGAAGGTCAATGCCAACTTGCTCAAATGGGGCTGTTGGAGGTGTGACTGGCTGTAGTTTTCCATGTGGGCTTGAAGTCGACAGCTTAATGCGCTGGCATTGCACACAGCTGGCTACATATCGCTTGATTGTTGAACGCATCTTCGGCCAGTAAAATCGCTGTTGTGTGCGGTGGAGTGTTCGGGCCACTCCCAGGTGACCAGACGTGGCGTCATCATGCGTCATTTCTAGAACTGTGATACGTAGGCTTTCCGGAACGACAAGAAGCATACGTGCTCCTCCAGAGGCGAAATTTTTCTTTAAAGCACTCCTTCGCGAATGCTAAATGTGTTCTTCATAGGAACGTTGGCGGAATCAAACATTGATTTTGATGTATTGTCTTTGCGTTGCTCGGTTCGGAAAACTCGGAGATCGGGGAAGGTTTGTGAAATTGGAGCCAAATATTCATCGAAATTGTCTGAGTCATTATCAGTCGTTTGAAGCGGTAAACGCGAAAGACAGTCAGCATCTCAGTGTTTATGGCCGCTTTTATGCACCACAGTAAAATTAAACTCTTGTAGGCGTAAAGCCCATCAAGCGAGCCGCCCACAGGGGTCACGAAGACTCACAATTACAAGCCAGCAAAGGGAATGGTGGTCGGTCATAATCGTGAAAGCATTCCCGTACAGATAGGAATGAAAGCGCTGTACACCGAAAACAACGGCTAGACATTCTTGCTCCGTAACCGTGTAATTTCTTTCACATTTACTCAACGAGCGGCTGGCATACGCTATCACGTGCTGATCGCGTCCATGGCGTCCCAGGTAGCACAAAGTGGGCTATGAAGGGTGGGTCCCGGTGGGCCCGATGTAGGCAATGCAGGACAGCCCCGGTGGGCTCAATGTGGGTGCTGCAAGAGGGGCCGACGTAGGCCCGAAGGGGGCTGTCGACAAAGCCCCAATGGGCCCCACTAGGGATCGATGCAGGCAGCCCTTGCGGGGCTGCCCACACTTTTCCGGCATTGTTAAAAGGGCACATCCCGCCAACTCCCCGCGATGGTCCTACTTTGGACCGATTTGGGCAGCCACTTTGGAGGAACATTTTTTTTTATTTCAGTTAGCCCCTCGGATAATGACATAGGAACAATGCGGGTTCTATAGCGCTAGCCGCACTTCGGCTTGCCCACATTATTCTCATAGGGGTCCGACGCAGGAAATTGATGGAAAGCCCTAGTCCAAGTTTTTCCAATCAATATTTATGCACATAATTAAGTAATTATTTTATACATGTCTGCACTTTCTAAACAGCCACAATAATAAATTTTACAATAATTCATAACATTCATCTAGCCGAAATGACTTCATGTACATCTTGTTCAGGCTATGGAGATGTGTGCTGAGAGTTGCAGGCTGTCTAAAGCAACCACATAAGAGGTAACAATTAGCAATCAGCTTGTTTTGGTATTTGCAGGCAATTTGCATGAGCGCGAGATCTAAAGCCATGTAAATTTCTAATCGACTAAACATGGGAACAACTGTTATACAAACCATCTATAATAGTAATTTAGGGCAACATCTAATGCAAATAAAGGTTGGAAACAATGATTACGCAATTGCACGCATGCCTTCTTGCCCCATTACGGCCGATGTGGGACCTACAGCGGTTTTGTGTGGGCAGCCCCAATTGGGCTGGGTGTTGGTTTTGAACCTAAAGCCCACTTGCTGTTGCTCGTGCCTTCAAATGTCCCACAAGGGACCAATTTTGGTATCATGTGGACCCTCCCGCCTTCCAGCCCCATTACGGCCCATGTGGGATATAAAGCAGTTTTATGTGGGCAGCCCCAATTGGGCTGGATGTTGTTTTTGAACCTAGAGCCCACCTGCTGTTGCACGGGCCTTCAAAGTCCCCACAAAGGACCGATTTAGGTACCACGCGGGCACGCCCGCCTTCCAGGCCCATTACAGCCTATGTGGGATCTAAAGCGGTTCAGCTAAGGCTGCCTCATTTGGGCTTCACGAGGGCTTGCCCAAATTGAGCCCTTATTCATATTTCACCTGCCCTCAAGTAACCTATAAGGGGCCGATTGGGGCAGCATGTGGGTATGTCCATTCTCTTGCCCCACTACGGCCGATGTTGGCCCCACAAAGATTTAATGGGGGCGGCCTCATTTCGGCTCTATGAGGGCTTTCCCATAGAAAGCCCACATTTAGGTTGGATTGCCCTCAAATATCCGGCAAGTGACCCTTGTGGTCTAGATGCAGGAATGTGCTCTGCATTAGCCCAAGAAACGCCGCTATGGGGCCCATGCAGGAGGAGAAGGGGCAAGCCCAAATGGGGCTTGCCCACTTTTCCCTCATAGGGGACCGATGCAGGTTTTATGATGGTTGCCCCAGCCCCACTTGCCTACATCGGACCTACTGGGGCCCCACATTCTGTGCTACCTGGGGTTGTATAAGTACAGCGCCGGTACCGATACCACTTGCGTCAGTGTGTGCTTCAATTGGAGCTGATGGGCAGAAGTGGCGGAGGATTGGGCCCGAGGTCAAAAGAACCTTCAGATGACGGAAAGCTGAGTCACATTGGCTGGTCCAATTTATTTATTTATTTATTTATTTATTTATTTATTAGTGATACTATCAGTCCGGTCAGGACCAAGATAGGAGCGACACAGGGTACAGATTACAAAGGCGGAACACGACAAACAAAACACCAGCACCATCCAGTCGGTGCCAAGTTTTAACATATCAAAATTGGAACTGACCTCTAAGCAACAAATAAAAATGCGCAAAAATATCGCTGCAACGAAACAGAAAACAATGTGAAAACACCATGCCCAACACAAATCCAAGGCGCATTATATCAGGCACTATACCAACAATCACGAACTCCGGCAGAGAACACATCCACATCCGATGCGAGCACCACATTCTCTGGCAGTCTGTTCCATTCTCTCGCTGTGGACAGGAAGAAGGAATGCTTGTAGCAGTGCTTAGAAAACTTTTGTTCTTTTACGTGTCTGCAATGTTTACCCTGAGTGATACGTGAAGTAGTTTCGCTTATGTATTGCTGCTTATCGATATGTACCATGTTGTTCATAATCTTATAGAAAAGAATGAGTCTTTTTTGTTTCCGGCGACATTGAAGAGGGCGCAAGTTCGCTAAAGTGTAAAGTGGGGTTACCTGATCTTGTCTTCGGAAGCGAGAATAGATAAAGCGAAGTGCACGTCGCTCCACTCGCTCCAGTTCAGCTGCAAGTGTTTGAGTGTAGGGATCCCAAACCTCACACGCATATTCCATTATCGGGCGTACGAGCATCTTATATGCCGTAAGTTTAGTATCCTGTGTAGCATGCTTAAGTGACCGCCTAATGAATCCTAATCTTTTATTTGCTTTAGCAACAACGTTATGTACGTGAGTGTTCCAACGCAGGTCTGAAGTAATTGTCACTCCCAGGTATGTATATTCTGTTACTCGATTAAGTTTGTTTTCTTGTAATGAGTAGTCAAATTCGAGTGGCTGATGTTTGTGTGTGATTGTCATACATTCTGTTTTACTGGGGTTTAAAGACATTTGACACTTTCTACACCATTCGCTAATGTTGAGCAGGTAACCATTACGCTTAACTTGATCTTCAACTGAATTAACATTAGTATAAATAATGCAATCGTCTGCAAATAATCTGGCCTTGATTTCTGAATCTTCAGTGAGGTCGTTTATGTAAACAAGAAACAATAACGGTCCGAGTACCGAGCCCTGTGGCACTCCCGATGTCACGTCACACACTTGGGATGCGCTCCCGTCAATACTTACAAATTGCCTGCGGCCCACAAGAAAACTTTCCAGCCAACGAACTATATTTGAGTTTTTGAGTACTGATTGAAATTTGCTTAAAAGTTTTCTATGATTTACCTGATCGAAGGCTTTCCTAAAGTCTAGGAATATTATGTCAATTTGCCCTTTCTGGTCAATGATTTCGCTAAAATCATGCAAAGTTTCTATTAATTGTGTAACCGTTGACATGCCCTGTCGAAAACCATGCTGACACCTATTCAAGAATTCAATATCTGTTAAGTATTGTCGAATGTGCTTTGAGACAATGTGCTCTAGAAGCTTACAACAGGTTGACGTTAGTGCGATGGGACGATAATTACTGACCGTTTTTGAATCACCAGTCTTGAGAATAGGAACTATTTTGCTAGTTTTCCAATCATCGGGAACCGTGCTTGTTGATAGTGACTTCCTAAACACTAGTACGAGGTATCTAGCAGACCATTCTGCGTATCGCTTCAAAAACAGATTAGGAATATCATCAGGGCCCATTGATTTTGATGTTTTTAGGCTCAACAATGAATTCAGTACGCCTTCTGTCGATAAGCTTATGTCGTCAATTGCTCGTGTTTCAGCAGCGAACCTAGTATCCGCTGGCTTGTTATCGTCTTCACTGAAAACACTTGCGAAGTATCTATTGAAAAGATCGCACATTTCAGTCTTTTCACTTATAGGTCCGCTGTCTGAGCTTATCTCCTCGACTTTTTTCTTCGGTACTGCCAAGTGTCTCCAAAACTTTTGAGGTGATTCTCGTAGAAATTTTTCCAATGTAACGTTAAAAAAACTTAAATTTAGATTCCTTTATGTATGACCTCATATTACTACTTAGAGCTAGCATGTCACTCAACGCAGCCGGATCGAGTGTGCGTCGGTACTTTTTCCTACGCCTGCCGATTTTTCTTTTTAGTTGAATGATGTTCCTTGTTATCCACGGACTGCACGCACGTTTCTTTTTTGTGACCAGTGGCACATAACGAGTTATGCACCTATTGACTAAAGATTTGAATTCTAACCATAGTTCATTAACAGTCACTGATTCGTTACAGCTTAGTTCTTCAAACGGGCCAAAGCAGTAATCTAGCTCGTCAAGTACGGCGGTGTCGTCTGCCCTGTTAAAATCTCTGTAAGATGACACTTCAATCGTTTTCTTTCGAAAAGAGGCAAAGGACAATTTCATACTAACTAGACAATGATCGGAAAGACCAGGCAACACTTCTACCTCCACCGGCTGTGACAAAAGACCTTGAGTTAGAAAAAGAAGGTCTAAGACTGATTTGCTGTTACCCTGTACTCTTGTGTACTCTCGTACTACCTGCTGAAGCCAATGAGAAAAGCACAAATCTAGAAGACCGAGCGCTGCCTCTCGTTCACGTTGCCCCGGCATCATTTCATCCCATTTCACATCCGCAACGTTAAAATCCCCCGCGATTATCGCGTTTTTGTTTTGAATTCGCAAATGGTGTAGAAAGTCGTTCAATGCATCAATGACGTCTGAGGTTGCGTCCGGAGGACGATACACAGCGCCAATTAAAATTTCATGTGTTCCGTGATAGACTCGGCAAAAAGCGGATTCGATGTTATGAGGGCCTGAAATAACCGTGTGCTGTATCGTATTGTCAATGAAAATAGCTACGCCTCCCCCTCGGCTGCTGCGGTCAAATCTGATAACGCCATACCCAGGGGGGCATATCTCCGTATCCAAAATATCAGGGTGAAGCCAAGTTTCCGTGACAACTGCGACATCAGGTTGGTGTTCTAATAAAACGTGCTCTAGCTCCTCTACCTTATTAACAAGACTGCGTGCATTTATGTTTAGTATATGAAATTCATTTCCGCTTGTCTGTCAGTCTTGAACAGATGGAGAAGCACTCCCCCGGGTAGGCGTAGAAGCACTCTCTCGGGCAGACGTGGAAGCATTTGATAGCGGCTGATGAACCTGATAACGTTCGCTTGTAACGTCATTCCAAGCATACATGACACCATCTATTTTCAGCTTGTCAAAAATTAAAGCCACTTTTTGTCCGTTCTTTCGGTTATCTGCAGCACTCTTCCAAAGGTTTTGCCTTCTGTTCCTGACGATACTTGAGAAATCTTCGTGAACGGAAAAATTTGTATCCTTCAACTTCTTGGTATTTTTTAGTACTTCTACCTTTTCATTGTAGTTGCCAAAACGCACAATTACAGGCCTGGGACGCTCTGTGCTTGGTCGTCCAATCCTATGAATACGTTCGGTGCTCGCCACGGAAACGCCCAGTTTTTCACGAAAAACACCGCTTACTACACTGGTTTTTAGCTGTTCGTACGTTTCATCTGGAACCTCACGAATACCGTGAATGACAACATTGTTTCGACGAGAACGATTCTCGAGGTCGTCGATCTTTCTTAACATGTTATCCATGCTTGCACGCAAACTAGATAGTTCATTCTCAGACTCCTCAAGCCTTTTAGCCAATTCGGTCACATGAGATACCACCGTTTCCATGTTAGACAGCTTATGCTTCATTTCTGATATATCCGCCTTGATTTCGTTTTGACCATCAAGAATAGTTTGTAACAAAGCCGCCGTGTCGGGCCCCGGGTTCGTTTCAATATCGCCACAACACAGCAGAATGCCAGAAATGACATCGCAACACCCAACAGCAATAGACAAGAGGGCATGTGGGCTCGGCAGCACTAGCAAACCAGGACAGTCGTCCCTAATACTGCTGTAATAACGTTTTTCACTAACCTGGAGAAGGGTGAGAAGTGAATTGTTCATTCTGTTCGCGCCGGTGCCGCCAAGCCCACTGCCGAAATCAGGGACAGGCTGGTTCAAGGAAAACGCCTCCGCCGATAATGTCGATGCTCCTGGTCCTGTGCCGACGCAGCGGTTGCCGGTCAATTGCCATTCGACAAAGCTTGTTGCAGCCGCTCCTGTTTCTTGTGCGGCGCAAAGGAAAGCCGCGTTCCACGATACGTTGAGGAGGCCATGTTCCGGTAGAACTTGTGCAGAATAGGCCACCACCTGGAGAAGGGTGAGAAGTCAATTGTTCATTCTGTTCGCGCCGGTGCCGCCAAGCCCACTGCCGAAGTCAGGGACAGGCTGGTTCAAGGAAAACGCCTCCGCCGATAATGTCGATGCTCCTGGTGCTGTGCCGACGCAGCGGTTGCCGGTCAATTGCCATTCGTCAAAGCTTGTTGCAGCCGCTCCTGTTTCTTGTGCGGCGCAAAGGAAAGCCGTGTTCCACGATACGTTGAGGAGGCCATGTTCCGGTAGAATTTGTGCAGAATAGGCCACCATCTGGAGAAGGGTGAGAAGTGAATTGTTCATTCTGTTCGCGCCGGTGCCGCCAAGCCCAAGAATGGTGTATCTTTATGCAGTAGACTCGTAAGTGGGTAAGCCATGTCTGCAAACCTTGGTATAAAGCGTCGAAAGTACGAGCATAGCCCCAAAAAGCTCTGCAGCTCTTTTACCGATTTGGGCACGGTAAAACTTTTGGCGGCTTCAATTTTCTTGGGATCTGGTCGAACACCTTCTTTGTCAACTAAGTGACCGAGGACAATTGTTTTACGATCGCCAAAATGACATTTCTTTGCATTCAGTACAAGACCAGCTCGTTCCATGCAATTAAGTACGATATCCAGACGGCTGTTGTGCTCACTAAATGTTTTGCCAAAAATTACTACGTCGTCCAAATAACATAAACAAATTTGCCACTTTAGTCCACGTAGAATTGTATCCATGAACCGCTCGAATGTGGCAGGTGCATTACATAATCCAAAAGGCATAACGTTAAATTCGTAAAATCCGTCTGGTGTTACGAATGCCGTTTTTATGCGAAGCATATTAACGTAGGTTTCGGGCCTTCGCGCGACGCCCGGCGGTGGCCACCATTGACCCTGAAGTGGGGTCACGTGATATGACGTCACATGATGACGTCACACCGGCTGCAGATGGGGCCTCATATCGCGCCGTCGGTCGCCTCCCGGCGGTGGCCACCATTGACCTTGAAGTGAGATCACATGATGTGACGTCACGTGATGACGTTACACCGGCTGCAGATGGGGCCTCATATCGCGCCGTCGGACGTCGCCCGGCGGAGGCCTCCACGCTTCGGTTCGCGCCGTCGCGCGCGACGCGGCGGCGGCACCACCATCGCTGCATCACGTGATATGTGACGTCACGCCAGGGATGAAGCGGCGCGCGCCCGCCGTCGCGTCAGTCTCTGTGCCCGCAACCGCGCCAGCCTCTTTGCGCCGGGCGTGTATGCGTAAGTGACGTGCAAACCAAGAGTCATGCATTTACGGACCATAAGAGTGTGTTTGTCGGGCTGCAAAGAATAAAGTACGACGATTAACCTAAAACCACGTCTCCTTTACTTAGCCCAATCCACACTGAGGTAGCTGCTTAGCATACTTCGCATCCACTGGGCTTAACCTGGATAAGCCTCTAATTTTTTTCTTTATCTGCAATGTGCATAGGGATTTGCCAGTAACCGGATCTCAAGTCAATAGAAGAAAAGTATGAAGCTGAGTGCAGACAGTCAATTGCGTCATCTATACGTGGAAGCGGGTCGACATCTTTCTTCGTGACTGAATTTAAACGGCGGTAGTCAACACAAAACCTCCATGTGCCATCTTTCTTTTTAACAAGTATAACTGGAGCTGCTCAAGGACTACAGGACTAACGAATAATGCCGCGCTTTAGCATGTCTTGAACTTGCTCATCTATTACCTTACGTTCAGTTGCTGAGACTTGATAGGGCTTCTGACGTATTGGAGGGGCGGACCCAGTGTTGATCGTGTGATGAATACGACTGGTAGGCAGTGGCATTGAGTCATCCTTGGCAAAGTCGAACACTGTCAGGTGTTTCAGTAGTAGTTCCCCTAGAATACGACGCTCAGTTGTAGAAAGAGACTTACTAATCATAGCCGTAACTTGGGTCTCCATGCCTGGTCGCACCTGCTGCTCAGTGACAGAGCGGTTTAACGCCGCGACGGAACCGGATATGCCTTCCTTGAAACGGGCGAGTTTTAGGCCCCGAGGCAACACAGTTGGCTCTTCGGAGTGGTTCACTGTCCATAGCTCAGTGCGGCCTCTAGTCACGGGAATGACGCAACGAGGCACAAGGATACTCTTCTTAGAGCAGGTGAATCTCGTAGGTTCTACTATAGCCTCAAAAGATTCGCATTGGTTCCGAATAGAGAAAACCCGCACGAATGCTGCAGATAACGCTGGCACAATTGTGTCTTCTTCCACAGCAAATGCTCCAAATTCAGGTGTCGAGTCATCCACAAGAACCGAAAGTAGTGAAGGAATCAGAGCAATCTCTCCCGTACCACAGTCTAAAGTTGCACCACACTCTTGCAGAAAATCAATCCCAAGAATCGCATCATGCGTAGACCGAGGCAGTACTGCAACTTCTACTCTAAACTTGAGGCCGCCAATAACAACCTCCGAAGCACACACACCAAGAGGAACTAAAGGTTCACCACCGACACCACGGAATAGCACTGCACCGTCACCACTGAACATTACTTTTCTACCTAAACGGTTCTTAAAACTCACTCATAACAGATACCGTAGCACCAGTGTCCACAAGAGCATTTGTTTTCACATCATCAACAAACATTTCCAATTAGTTCTTTAACATAAACACGGGCAGAGGAATGGACGTCATCGACTCGCCGGCGGCCTCCCCGCCATCGGCCGCGCCCCCTAGTTTCCCTGAGGAGGAGGGGTAGAACGACGTCAAGGGGAAGGTGACCTGCGCGGGCGCTGGGGTGGCGGCGTCACACTACGATCAGATGCAGGAGATGAATTCCGCAAATATGTCGAATGGTGTGAGTCGCCAGTAGGCATAGTCGAGGATTGCTGTTGTTCGGTGTGCAGCCGTTCGTGAATGTTCGCGTGGGGTCGGTAATCTTGGACAGTTGTAAAATGACGGCGGCAGTATCTAGCGATATGCCCCGCAATGCCACACCTGTAGCACACAGGTTGAGGGCGCCAGCGATCAGCATAAGAGTCCTCACTAACAAAGTCGCGACGTTGGTTGTAGCGAGGCTCTCGCTGCTAACGAACCACATTTTCAGAGTAGGCGGGCCTCTTTTCCATCGGCTGGTGGTCATACCGTTGAGTACAGCTGCGCTGATCGTCTATATGCGAAGCGCCGCTAGGTTGAACCCACGGAGTGGACATGGCGGCAACATTTGCCTGCGGTGCACAACTCTGCCGCACATATTCTTCACTACAGATGGCGTCCCTAGATCTTGACAATTCCTCGCGTACAATCTCTCGAATCATATCAGCCATGGAAACTGAAGGACAGGCTTCAACACTGGCTACAGAGGTGACATTGGCCAGTCTTTCGAATTTAGGTGTAATTCGTCGCAGCTTGAGAGCCTCAAATGTTCTACAATGCTTTATAACATCAGCGGTGGTGCTCGGGTTCTCTTTGCTAATAAGAAAATTATAAACGTCTTCCGCTACTCCTTTCAGGAGGTGACCGACTTTGTCTTCTTCAAGCATAGTGGGGTTAACGAGTTTGCATAGCTTTAAGATGGCTTCGATATATGCAGTACAAGTTTCTCCGTGTAGTTGCGCCCGGTGAAACAAAGTTTGTTCAGCGCGCTTCTTCTTTGCAGGTTCATCCCCAAAATTGTTCTTGATTTCGCTTGTAAAGATAGCCCCTGTACTTAATGAATCCTCGTGATTATCGAACCAGTCAAAGGCAGCGGCGGCAAGGAAGAACACCACATTAGCCGGCTTAGTAGCGGTGGTCCAGTGATTGTATTTACTCACTCTTTCGTTGTGCTTCAGCCACTCATCAACGTCCTCCTCAGGTTTTCCAGAAAAAGTACGCGGCTCTCGATAATGGGGCCAGTTGTTCGCCGTGGATGGTCCTGGCTGCTCGGTACTGCCGCCTTCAGCCATGTCTGATGGCATTGGTGGTAGGCCAGCAAATCTACGGCTTCTTCGGTAGATGAAACGCTCCGTGGTCACTACCCAGCACCTCCACCAAGATGTTACGCGCTTTGTACGCACGGGGGGTTTATTTACAGGGATCGGTCCAAACAGGACTGCGGCGAAGCGTACAAACGTTCCTCTGCCCTTGCTCTTATTTTTTCTTCACCGATCTACCCGACCGTTCTTCTTCATCTTCCGTCGACGTTCTACGAAGGCGCGTGACAATATATATATACATATATATATATATATATATATATATATATATATATATATATATATATATATATATATATATATGCATATATTAATTGACCCCTATAGCAAAAGCGTTCGTACTATCCTGCATTCAGAAGGGCTGACATTTAGAGGGGTTGCAATGCTGTCATGCTTAGTCTGCCAGTGAGACAAATAGATGAGGTGAAGATAAAATGAGTGTTTTCTGTGCATTCATATTGCTTTATTTCTCGCCGATGGATATACATGTCCCTGCGTAGCCTAGGAGTAGCGTGTCTAAATCAAGGTTCCATGGTATCGGCTTGTTTTCTCCTACGTCACCTTTGAATAGCAATGGAACTGACCGATTTGGAAGCCAACTCAGCTATGCCACGTGGTCTCGTGACGTCGCTCAATCCTAGAAACAATAAGTGCACGGACATGACACCTTCCAATTTCAACCTCGCAGAGGCAGGCCCGAGATTTCTCGCTCACAAAGCCGACGCCAACCGTGCCTTGAAAAGGGAATTTAACGCTGTAGAATTAGTTACCAAGCTCTGTTTTACCGCGAGATATACACCAACACTTAGAAAATTTGGGCGTGTTTGGTTTAAGGTTTTGTTAATGCCATATTGTGTCTTAATAGCACGATAACAATGAATATATCGGTCGACCGTCCAATCGCAGGCTTAGAGTTCATTTGTTTCTATTATTTTCCAAGAACGTTCTTTATTGTCCGCTTCCGACAGTCTGAGTTTTTTGTTTTAAGCACACGCCCTGCCTGCATTTATGTGTGGAGCTGCTGATTCCGACGATTGAGTGGAACTCAGGAAGGAGCAGAAAAAATCACTCTATATTACACAGCCGGACATACGATGGGACGCGACAAGTGTCTATTAGCCGTGAAATTCTATTTACGCTGATTGTTATCAGCGCAGCTGTTACAGGGAAGCTGAAAATGTTTTTGACAATTAAATGGGAACCGCGGAAGGACTCGAATGTATAAAGAGTGTGTGTAAAGCATGCGAAACAATCTTACCCTTGCAGTTAAAAGGGCTGCATCATTATAAGGCTTAATCTGTAATGAAGTGCATGCCTCTCGTTAATGCATCACAATTGTCCGAATTGAAGAAGAACTGAACAAGGGTAAATGGGGTACGCCTCAGTTCTCAGATACGCCAACGTTTCGACAAGTGGACTTGTTTTCGTCCAGACGAAGACAAGTCCACTTGTCGAAACATTGGCTCATCCGAAAACTGCGGCGTACCTCATTTACCCTTGTTCAGTTATTCTTCATACCGTGCAAACCATCTTCTTCTCGTTCTACCTGGATCCACAATTGTGCGAAGAAACACGTGCAGACATCATTGATGCTGAATATTTAGAATGTTTGCCTAAATGTTGCCATGCGTCGTTCTATGTCGAGAGAACGCTTCGTGACCCATTCCTTTGGTGGCGTTAGTTTTCTTGCCTTAAGCAACAGCTTCTTTCTGGAAACGTCGAACCGCAATACAGGACGTTATCAGTGCGGTCCACTCCTGTGCTCTACGGAAATATCTGAGCGCCTCCGCCATTTCATTCGGTGATTACGTCACCGGGTTAAATATGACGACAAGACTGCTCATATCTGGCCACCACGTTTTATATTTTTATCATCTTTAAACTTTTTCAATTTCTGAAACCTCCGCAGCTGCCATTTGTGCCCTATCCTGGATTGCGCTTCAGCGGCGGCGGCGTACTCTTTTGCATAGTCGCCGCAGCCAAACGCCTGCTGGCTGTTGCAGGTTCTAGCATAGCGAAACGCCACCTCTTACGAGTAACTGGTTTCAGAATGACGAGATGCAAATACCTCATTAACGAAATGGTGTTATAGGCAGCGGGTGGTTTAGTAGCCGAGCTGTGTGGTGAAAGTGAAATATCGCGCAACCGGAAAGTAGCTGTCACGAGGAAGGTGGCTACAGTGAAAGAAGTTATGAATGGGGCTGAAGAATGCGTGATCTGGCAGTGTAGAAAGCAAAAGCGCACGAGTACCTACCATGAAAGCTGAAAGGCGCGGCGAAACTGCTGGAGTGCTTATCAAATGGCGCCGAGAATGAAAGGAGGGATTGGGGGAGGCAGTATGGCTGGACAGTTAAATGAGCTGTGGTTGCAAAGAATCGCAAACAGTTCTCGCTGACTGAATCGGAGCAAAGGCCTCCGTACAGCCGAGAATTTGGCACCGGTGTTGTATTCGAAACAGGGAGCTAAAAATTCCGAGCATGGCTCCGGTATATACAGGGGTTCACAGGTCACATGGATTGCAGGCATAGAGGTAGTAGACTGCTTCACCAGTTCGTAGCACCGAAATCTCGCACATGCCAAATGAGAAGCTGAAATAGGAATCCAGCTCGGGACCTTGGGATTCCGACCCTAAGCCCTTGCGGTACGTTCGCAATGGTCGGTTAAAACGAGAGTTTATGTAAATATGAAGTGGCATTTTCCACAGTTTACCACCTGACGACTGTATGAATTCATATGTAGATCCGAAAGCTGGACGTACAAACCGGAGCTATCAACGCAGGCGCATAATGACCTTAAACGAAGACCTTAGCAGTCGGCCGTATTTTTTCGCGCTGAACTATATCTAAGCAGGAGAGTAACATGACCACTTTACTTATGTACTGCTCAAAGCTTGGTAGACGAGGAAGTAAGGTTTGTCATTTGCGAGGAAATAGAACAGGTTCTAACTGCAGATGTACAGATGTTTTTCCCAAGCACTTTACCTTGACATATGGAAAAACTGAAATGACCAGAGTTGCGTTCAAACTTCGCAATAAATATTTATTGATATTCTGCAATTTTATTTTACTGCATGTGTCGTAAATAATAGTTTTCTCGCTTAAGCAAAGGAATCAGTTACATACGCCTTTCCGCACACAGTCTTTAGCCGCCTGACCTACGTTAAAACGACAGAATTTCAACGTCACATCGCACGCCCTATGCTAGTAATTTATTCGCTCTTGCTGCCTTTCAGCTAAGTGCATTCACTTTATTACCAAGAATATGATCCAAGACCTAGCCCAGCTACGCAAGTAGCCCACGGGCTTTTCGAGATATATCTGTTTTAAGATGGTCAGAGTCCGATTTCATTTTTGGCTTTGTATCAAATTTTATGAAAACATTGGTCCATTATCTCCCTGACATGCGGAAAATAACAAAGATAGATGTGCATTGCTTCTTTTAATTAGTCCTGTGACTGTCCATGAGTGCTTGATTGACACAGGCCTTCAGCCTCATTAGAAAGCTTCTCTCTTTATTGTGTAAAATAGTTTGCCTAAGTGAACAGTGGTGACTACTTAGTCCCTAACTGAAGCTTTTAAGAACTTTAGACTCCCCTTGATGCCATGAGCTAATAGCTTCCGTTTGCAGCGGCTGTAGTGATGTGAGGGACGATATTATTTGTCTATCATGAATGTTTATGCACCATTGGTTCACTCCATTACTTTAGGCTGTTGAATTATTATGAGCACATTAACAGTGCACCTTGCCATAATTGTCTTGCAGCCTCCGCAGCATATCCAGGTCAGTTTCCCTGCATGACCTGTGGCGGCTCGGACCCTGAGCGCTGGGTTCCGCGCGTGCCGCACGAGATGCTGTTCGTGGTGGGCGGCTGGGTCTCTACAGCGTACCGGGACGTAGTCGAGGCTTATCACCTACGCGCCAGCTGTAGGCTGATGCACTCAAAATATAACCCGACACCAAGGCAAGACTAGTTGTCTACGATGAGCAAATCCCCAAAAATTTACCTACTAAATACCTTTTACTAAAAACGGTAAACATAATGTAAACACGAGATGTTGAATAATAAAATAGCAATATTTCGTGACTGTCACCCTTTCCATTTACTCGACGTTACTTGAGAGAAAAACTAGACCTCTGCAAACAGGCGCCTCTCTATCCCAGTTTATCTGGTCCACTGTTAGCAAATGGCGAGTTGGGGGTCGCCGTTCAAAGAATATTCTGGTGCTCCGGCGTGATTCTCACAGAAGGTAATACTAACCTCAACGAATGAGCAATGGCATTTGTGATCAGAGGAATTTTCGAGGGAAGTTATGGCCCTTTGTTTGCACAGTTTATCATAACTTTGACACATCGCCTGTCAGCGTCGCAAGTCATCTCCTCATCATTCTGCTGAAGCGCTGCTGCCATTACCCTGGCCACCACGTTTGTTCCACCGCAACAGCACTAATTTCTACAAACCGCTTGCGAACACCGCTGCCGCCAAAACCTTGGTCATCATTTTGGCTATCATCTGAAGAGTTATGCAGAACCCGCTGCATTACCATCTGGCACAGCGTCAGAGCTAGTCTCCTTCATTTTTCAGCAATTAGTTTTTCCACGGCGCACTTTGTGAGGCACTCAGTGGCAGAGAATGCTTTTTCTTGTGTGACCCGAAAGCCCTCCCCACCGATTGCAACACAATTCAGCGTCCTACCTCTAGCCGCCCATCTACGGACTAACGGCTTCACCAAGCTATTTAACCGTACCACTGGCGACGTGTTCTGTGTACATACGCATCCTACAACTCAAGATGGGATCTCGTACTTCTGCATCTCGCGTACGCTTACAATACCGCAACGCAGTCTACTGTTGGGTTCTCTCCTTTCTCCGTTACCGCTGCCAACCTTCTGCTACAATGAATTCAACACTTCCATATAATCCAGATTTATCGGATTATACTCCTGTTTCTCAAGCAGCCCAACATACCACAGACGATCGAGAACTCACCGGCACACTCACGACGGCTTCCCAGTACCATCAAACATGCCGCCACGACAACCATCACCTGATACATGGCTATTCCTTTGACACTCGTGTGAGCTCTGGGTACCCTCAAATATTGCCAGACTGTCACTGAAATTTCTTCCAGCGTATAATTGCACCTACTGTGTATTGGAGTGCCCCGTCCCGTTAATTACGTTTCGAAACCCAATACGCCATCTTTACATCTCCACCAGCGCGGTCGCGAGACAGTTTACACCCAATGCCACAAGTACTTTCATGGTCCTACCCCCATGCTTACACCGTAAGTCTTCGGGGTGCCTCATCTTCCCGGGGCAATCATAAAAAGAAAGAAAACGATTTGAATCCCATTCTTTAAGTGGCATTGCCATCATGGCGAGCGCTCAAGCTGCCAGCCTAACCGTCTGTTTTCGACGCTGCTGTACGGGTCCCAGTACCAAAAACCCCTTTCTCACACGCACACAACATACATCGTGGAAATTCACACGTATCCCAGGCCCCCATTATAACGGCCGCGCGTAATTTTCGCTCAAGTTACGCGCACTGTTAGGGATGTTTGAGAAGAAGAGGGCACTTTGGCCATCTCCCCCCTGGCCTCCCAGTCTCCCGCTGCGACACCGCGCGGCTGTCCCTCTCTCCTCCCGGCCTATCTGGGGCACATCCTCTCCCCGGTCCAATCGAGGAGACTGATCGCTCACGGGCGCGGATCCATTTTCCACTGGGGATACCACCGCTGCCACCAAGTCGCCCGGTCATCGTACGCTCTCACTGCAACAGGCCGTGAGCGTGAAGCTACGCGAAGTGAGCAGAACACTCCTCTCACATGTCTCCTGTGTGCTTCCCCTTTTGCTGGGTTTTTACTTAACCCTCGTACGCGAGCGGGACGTTCGCTCGTTATAGCGGTCGTATTCTTTTTTAAATGGACTTGAATGTTAAATGGTGTTTAGCCGGCCCCTCTCAGTATATCTCTCGGTGAACGCGGCACCATTTATGCGTTCACCGTGGTTTTAAGAAGGAAGGATAAGGGTTTCAGACGAATTCCCTGCCCCCTTTATAACGGCCGCGCGTAATTACCACGCTAGTTATGCGTGCTGTTAGGGAGACTGGTGCGTGCTGTTAGATGGCACACTGGCCACCACCCTGGCCTTCCAGTCTTCTGCAGCGACACCGTGCGGGTTTTCCTTTCTCCTCCCGACCTACCCGAGACACCTTCTCTCCCCGGCCCGAGCCGAAGAGGGCGTCTGTCGCAACTTACTCTGGGTCTTCGGCGGTTGATTTTATACTGGCGCGATTCCATTTTCCGTCAGGAAGACCATCACTTGCACCGATTCACCCGGTCCCCATACGCACCTACCGCAACGAGCAGTGGGCGCGGAGCCACGCCAGATGAGCAGAAGACTCCTCTCCCTCCTGGTGTGTGCTTCCCTTTTTTGTGCGTTTTTATTTTAGACCCGTACGCGGGCGGGACTTTAGCTCGCTACGGCAGTTGTATTTTAGTGCTGTTGATTTTCTATGTATAATTACACGGGCAGATAAAAGCTTGTTCGAGTTTACAACTCTGTGTTTGCACCCTCTGGTCAGAACCCGCCGCAGTGGCGACATCTCGGACCGCGGATTGGGGGTCACAGCTTCGTCTGCTAGGGCTGGCACACCGGGGCTAGAAGGCGACGATAGCGTCTAGCCCCCACCCCCCCAAATCCATGGCGCGTTATTTCGAGAATAGCCCAGAGCATATATGTAACAATATAGAAATCTCGAAATGAAATAAATATATGAGAAAGTCGATGAAGCTCACACCTCGCTTTTTACGAATGTAATGATACGTATGATGCCCATACAATATCCATATACATATATATATATATATATATATATATATATATATATATATATATATATATATATATATATAAGATATTGCTACGAAGATGACGAAGCGGGCAGTGGCGAGGAGCGGAGCGCTCGCGCCATGCCCGCTGGCCATTAAAGCATATGTCATCGTCATGTCATCACGTCATTCTGTTGTGTCGCCGTGTTCCACCGCTTGTCATGCCACCACGTAACAATATATATATATATATATATATATATATATATATATATATATATATATATATTGATTTGCACATAGAACCATTCCTTATTGGGCTCGCCGACCTTCTTATATTTTACTTATGCACAACAGGAAGCATACGCCAGCTTAAGAAAGCCTGGCTATGAATTTCTGAATAATTTTCACTCTATCAGGTACTCGAGCATTTGTCTTTACCCCGGCACAAACTCCCTCTCCGGATATGCATAGAGTCTGCCTGCTACATCGCAGTAGGCAAATGCCGCATTATCTGGCGACACATCGCCTCACTATACCGGGTCCTGAAAATGCCGCGCAAAATCCGTCAGTGACCTGCAGAGGGTACCTACGACGTCACAACGCACGCACGACTGTTCCGAGTTTGTGGCGTCATGGCTGCAGCAGAAAAACTAGTTTTGTTTAAGAAACTATAAATAACAAGAACCGAAGAGCAACTGCGCTAAGTTTCCTCGTGACTAATACCCAGACAGCAATGACTGACTGCCGACCTATGACCGATCATCGGCGGCTGGTCGGCAGCTGACCTGCGGGCATTTGGTGCTCGGCCCAATGATGTCCCATCTTTGGCCATGTGCCAGGTAGGGCGGAAGTCGGCCATCAACCAAAGCCCAAGCTCGGGCGCCCGACTGAACGCCGACCAATTTGGCCTTGGTAGCTCCTCCATTGGGTGGCCCATGGTCGGTCATGTACTAGGTTGGGCAGAAGTCGGCCAGCATTCATGGCCTGAGCTTGTAACCCCTACTGAACGCCGACCTGTTTGGCAACGGTTGCTCAGGAATTTGACGGCTCACGGTTGCCGCTTGCCATGTTGGCCAGGAAGCCGGCTAGCACTCACTACCCAATATACCTGTATTAGACGCCTATTACATCCCTGGATCTAGATAACCTCTAGTACAAATCTAGTTGTCAGTGAGGACGCAAACACAAAACGAAACTGTGTGGTCATAGCAGGATAATGTGACATTAAATTAGTGATTAGAAGTTAGCTTTTTCATTGTCGAGAAGGAAAACGTTGCGTCAAGGAAAGTTGATTGAACAAATGACTGTGTTTCCAGCCACTTTTTTGTTCTAGTGCTTTTGCATTATCTATAAGGAACTACGCGAAGCATCGGCTGTTTACATGGAGAAAGGACCGAATACGATGTGTATACTTTCTAACGTAATCCCTGGAAAACGAAAAGCCGGAAGACTCTCGAGGTTACCATTTTAGTTTTGGGAATTCACAAGGTGGTAAAAAAAAAAGTGTTTCGCACAGACTGCGAGTATGACAAGCCCCGGTACATTTATATGGCGCACAACATATATATCGGCAATAAACAAGAAATTATTTTGTTCCGCGTATCAGTTTAGAGTTCGATCATTCGAACCGCGCTAGGCGGTGGCAAAGGAAAGAAGAAATAGAATGTTTCCACGTAAGACAAAAAAAAAGATTGTCGGCCCACCTTTTATAATAATTTCAAAATTTCATAATATTGTCTGATGACTGGAAAGAAGAGATCTGCAATTAGTTTTGCTGCCAAAAAGTGTTTCCGCCCACACGAAATTAATAATGAAGAGGTAGAGCTCCGCGCTTAGCTTTTCTGCTCTTTCGGACAACTTTGGTTATGAATTACGCAAAATATGTTAAAGTAATTGAAAATAATCGAACTAAATATATGCACGTTTTTTATTTGTATTCTGTTATTTTTTGCTTTTCAGGGTAGTGTAGATGTTTTTATAAAATTTTATAAAATCGGCTCAAGAAACAAAATTTTCCTACTTTGCAGACCTAATTATTTCAAAAAAGGTTTATGGCAGAGCAGCAATAATTCGACACTATGTTCTCAGCATAGTTATGTATTAAACAGCTAAAGCTTGTATTTATATAACGTTTCAATACAGCGATACTATCGGGCTAATTTAAAGAAAACAACGAACATTGAACATTTCTTAGGAAAGTAAAAAATAAAGTTTCAACATTATTTAAAATTGTTCCACCTATTCTCCACTACACCAGCTTTGAAATCGTTTCACACATCTTACATAATTATGTTGTGCTAGTAATTACGGCCACTTCCATAAGACCCTGGTGCAAGGCGTAGCGCACCACGCAGATCTGAAGCTTCTACGGCATTTGTAAATCGCCCACGATTTTGAAATTGTGGCATATTATTGTAACCGGGAGAAATATATTTACAAAAGAGGAATAAATAGATACAATGAGAGACAGCCAAGGATCTAGGCAGTGAGCCCTCCCCCCCCCCCCTTCGACGCAATTCTTTTCTTAATCTTCCGCAAACGAGCGCGCCACTTCGTCCTCATCAATCTCATCATCAGTGATGCTTTGTCTCGACGTTGCAAACTAGCTGTGACAGATACAGCAATGAATCGTTCGGAGCCAGGGCAACGGCACTGTGCAGCACAACAACAGCGGAACCAGCACGCGTGCGAGTCAGGGCAGCAGCGTCGTCGTCTTTGTCGAAGCGATCGCACTTCTTCTTCGGGCGCTACAATATGCCTTTAATTGCTTTCAAGAAAAAACACGTAAAAACACGCGTAACGGAATCCATATAAGTAATATGACAACAGTTCAAACCCCAAAGTGAGAAAAAGGTGAAAAATACAAACTTGACCAAATAAGCGAATAAGCATCACTATCTGTATATTACAGCCAGTAATAGGCGAGATTATATATCTAGAAAAAAAAAAAGAAAAAAAAAAAACGCACTCGCAAAGTCAACATAAAGGGACAACGCGAAAGATTCGGTGATTGTCGACATCGTGCGAGCTCAGAAGCGGCAGGCCGAGTACTATAGTGCCTAGAAGGTTTTATTCCTAGTGTGTCATTCCCGAGCGCCCGAGAGGCTCCGCACGCAATGAATGCCGACGACTGCCGCATGGGGCGCTACCGTGCGAGAGGGTGCGAGCGGGTAGCCGCTTATTGATGCGAGCCTTCCGCGCTTTCTTCTTTCGCAGCCGTAATAACTGCTGCGCTTTCTTATTTTGTTTCTGTTTGTGCTTTCGTTGTCCATCGGGAAGTGTCCTAAAGAACACAAAATTGTTGCGGCATGCGACACTGTTTTCGGATAAAGAGAGCACCTCTAGCACTACTCGCTTGCTTTCTCTCACATGCTTGGGGTGGTAGATTCCAGCTGTCAACCGCGGTACTTACTGAATGGAATTTTTTTTTGACGAAGCAGTGTGAAGCTTGACCGGCAACAGCTTATCTAAAATCTGCAACAATGAAATTCCTCTCGAGTGATCGGCGCATTTAAGGCTGCCTAGACATGACAATATTTGCGGCTCGCTTGCAAACGCAGTAATAATGCATTGTGTAAAATGAAAAATGAACACAGATGGCAAAACAAGAAAGAAAAATTAATTTTTCACACACACAGATCCGGAATCGGACAAATTTCGAAGGCAGCAGTTTAACTCTGCGAAGCGGCTAGTCACTGGCAGTGGCGTAATTTCAGCAATTTTTGCCTCTGACTCTGAGCACCCCTTTCTTTGTTTGTGCCTTTCACAAAAAACCGAAATCTAAGCAGTACATAAAACTTCACACCTTGGGATAATGTGGCTCTTTCATGCTCTGTGCAACCAAGCTGTGGTAGCGCCAATGCTTCAAGGTGCTCTGCAGTCAGACAAGCTTCCTGCATGTAATTTCTGTTTACTGAAGAAGGAAGCAAAAGCATTTTCCATGAGTGTCACAGCTAAGGACAGCGCTTGGCTCGGATATATAAGGCTACCGTTGTCGAAGTGGGCTGTTAAGCACGAGTTAGCATCTGCATCTGCTTCCCTTCTAGACACACACAGGCGCTTTGTACAATCTGGACAAACAGTTTTAGCAATAACTTTTCGTGCCACATATCCGTCTGCGTAATACATCAAAGTACTCTTGCTCCTTTTCTCGGTGTAGCCGACATGATCCTCATTTGAGCAAAGAGCCTGAATAATTACTTCCAGCTCGCTAACCTTCCCTTGGTCCAAAGAATCATCTACAGTGTCCAAAATGCATTTTGGGGGTTTTTGAGACTGTGTTCGCCGGTTAAGCAATGCATTTATCACTTCTGGCGAGCAATTTCTTCCCTTTGGTGGATTAGCAAGATTATACATAGCCAATAAGTTTACTGTGATTAAAAACTGAGTGACTGTAGGATGATCGTTGCAACCGGATGACTGTCTGATTATACGAAATAAATTCTGTAGTTTATCTTGGCACAGACGGGATGCAAAAAGTATGAGTACCCTACAACTGAAGTCAAATATTGCATTAGATCTAGGGTGCTCTTGACAGTCACTCTAAAACCAGCAGCAGTGCTCTTTGACAAAACCCACCGCCTGCCGGCTTTGCATACACCTCCCACTTCTCCAGGTAGGCTATGAAGTCTTCTAGAAATTGTGCGTCTGCACTACCAGGCCTCAGTGCTTTCGCGCTTATTCTAGATTTCATCACACGAACAAGTCTGCTAATTTTCTTTATGAAATCTTCCGTTGGTTGCACTACCTTATAACAACATTCAATGCGCTTCCTGTGAACAAAAGTCCCTTAATCACTTAATCACTGAAGAGTTTGAAGGCAATATTGACCTTCATCTTTTCAAAACAATTTCGTTTGAGGTGAACGTTTGTGATGCTAGGCATGGCTTTGAGCGTGACAGCGTCACGGTTCTCTTGAAATGCTGCTTCAATTATGCCACTGTGGACGTGCCCAGAAGGTGTTAGGAAGCCTTTAGCTATGAATCCATTCCTAAGGTTCTTAAGTAGGTTTGGAAAATATGAAATGAAAAATAGTTTCCTTTTCCCATCGACTGGGTACTTGGTACTGTTTCTGATGGCACTTGCTGAAGCTGTAAGCGACAAAGCATAGTAAATTATCCATGAAAATAAGCAATAATTTGTGTACACAGCATGGTGCACAAATACCTTTGCATACCTCAAAATTTGTATACCTTACCCTGTATTCCAAAAAGCCGCCACGTGCTTTGGTTCCAAGTTGTTCCATCATAAGTGATCGAGTTCACATACAGTCCACTTTGCTCAGCGAGAACAGTAGTACCCACTATTATTTTAGCTAATGTTGATGCTTTGACGTTACCCCTTAATGCGAATACGCCAAGGATCTGAGTCCAGTTGCCTAATAAAAGAAAAGCAGTACCAAATATTATCAGACGTGTGCATGCTCATTACGTCTGGGATATAATCGTTGACAACTTACCACCGTGTGGCTGAAACAAGACAATCATTCCGTGATCTGCCGGACTCCCTTCTCCTCTGTGGATGTGTAGTCGCCAAGGTCTACAAATCCTTCCACATCACCTGAATTCAATAAACATAATGTGGATACGATCAACTTCATGCATTAGCTGCTTTCCGGTAATGCAAGAAGCACCAACACCACAATTAAGCCGACGGAGGATACAGCACGAAAGAATTGTTTCTGACAACTTCAGCATTCCTCTCGTGACAGTTGTTGGCAGTTGCAACAAACAACTATTATGAGAATAATGTACACGGCATAGTGCATGCTTAAGGGGAAACTTCGACTCACCCGCCGTTTTCATGTTGAGATGTTCTGACAGCTTTATTTCATCCAAAACAAGGCCCCCATGGCAGCTGAAGTCGTCCATAGTTTTTGTCTTCTCGCTCAAGGCAGAAAATATTTTTGGGCTCAGGCCGAAGCCACCCCTGAACCATTGCAAATATTTCTGGAGGCATGTGCGGCCTGGCAGAACCATGATATTTTCTTTACGGGGGTGCTCACAGAACTTAGGACTCCGAATTCGCATCATGATACATTCAATGATCCACTCATCGTCATAAGTTATGCCCTTCTGCGAGTTTCGACGTGCAGTGAGAAAGCAGTTCTTAACGCCCAGCTACTGCTTTTTAGGCAGTGATTTAATGCTGGGTTCAAAAGACTGCTGATTAAGTGTCTCGTTCATCTCTTTCATGTGTGCCACTTGTGCCCGAGCAGTAGCCAGCTTTTTCCGCGTCCTTAAGAGAGTGCGAGATAGGTTCTTGCGCTTCTCTTCGCTACAGGTCGCCCTTCTGTTCGCTACAGGTCGCGCTTCTGTTCCTGCCTCTGCATATTTGATTTTGTGCCAGTATTCGCTGGTACTTGCACCGAGCACAAGATTCACCTGCAGACTCAGTGAATACTTGGCATTTCTCTGCAAAGTACTTGTCTCTATATGTCATGTACTTTCGACCTGCAGGCTTTATACCACATCCACCGCAAAGAGCTTTTGAGGCGACTTCGCGTATCAACAATTCAGCCTCTTCACGATTTGCAAGCACGAGCTTCGCCTGCTCTCTTCCTCTCACGTAAACAGTGGATATCACTGATCCCCGCTCGGGCAGAGGCTTTCCAAATGTAACCATCTTTTGCATAAAGAGGTTTAAAAAATTGTTCTCTTCCGCTTCGCAGCAGGCGTAGGCCAGCGTGCCAGAGGGATCATGAGGCACCCGCATCCACGTTACTGGAACGAGTACACCGGAGAACGGATGGTGACTCCCATTACAACTTTGACTGTGCTGCGCAGAGGCATCCCTTGGCGATTCAGCAGCACTCTGTCCTTCAGGGTTCCAACCCCTTCCCGCGGACGCATCTCCATTTTAGGAATCAGAAGCGTGCTCGTCGTTCTCAGAGCCGACGCCTGTCACAACGGGGTCGAGCTCGGCGGCCACAGACTTGGTTCGCTTGCGCCGTTTAACAACAGGCTGCTGTTTGCAGATGTCCCTCGTCTTTCTCTTTATAGCCTGTTTGGGGAGAAGGTGCTTCGGATATTCATCAAATATTGCCGCAACAGCGTCGGACTTCAAACGCGGTTTGTCACGAGGGAGCTCGTTCGCGTCTCCATTCACAGTGATCCTGAAGGAGCGCTCAATACAGTTTTCTTCAAAGTGTTTTTCGCACACTACACTGCCAGGTGTCAGCCTTCTATCTTCTCTCTTGATATTCTTCTCCCACACTGCAAGCCGCACAGTATCCGTTGGTGCAGTAAATAGAGAAACACGGTTCTTGTTTGAACGGTAGCCGCTCCTGCATAACGGCACAAAACATGTTTTTTCTTTACATTGGCGCTTCGGCGTAGACATTTTCGATTGCTTCAGTCTTCGTTCAGAACTGTTGTCGAAGCTTCCAGCACACAACACGCCATACACACCACCAAAACACGAAAAGAGGCCCTTAACAACTTGTACACCACGCATTCACCAGCCGCCTCAGCCAGGCCAAGTGCGTTGGGCTGGCACCCTCCCATGCGCTTGCTCCACCTGGCGCCAGCTACGCGTATTCATCGCCTGTGGTACCACGCCCTGGTGTTGCGTTGAGCTGGCGCACGGCTCACTAGGAAGAAACCTTCTAGGCACTATACTAGTACGATGAAACGCGCTCCTCGGAGCCTGTAATTTGGCCTCAAGGCACGAGCAGAGTAAACATCCGCCCTCTTCCTCCGCCTCTTTGACACCGACTGTGCTGGCGCTTCTCACATGCGCTGTTGGCTTACGCACGCTCTGTGCAAACGACCGGTGAACGGCAGGGGGGTCGAGAGAGGCTGATAGCGGCAAGAACCTCCTTCGGTTTCACGTTCGAGCTTTAGTACGCAGCATTGAACCAACACGCACATCTTTGAGCAACAATGGAAAGACAACCCTAACCGCTACGATTGCTTTTTTTCTATGCGAAACGATGCGCCAGACAAAATTGTTTGGGCAAGATGGCAAGTACATTTAGGAGAGTACCTTAAGCAGAAATGACCGCTTCACCATCAGCAGAAGTGGACGTACAGATTTGTGAAAGTGCGTGGTCTCTACACGTTTTCTCGCAGGTGCTTTCCTTCCCTTGGAATCCAGTTTGTTACACTACGTGACCATCGGTTATCCTCTCTTCGCACTACATGTCCTGCCCATGTCCATTTCTTCTTCTTAATTTCCACTAGAATGTCGGTAACTTGAGTTATTTCTCTGACCCACTCTGCATGCTTCCTATCTCCTAATGTTACCCCTACCATTTTTCGTTCCATTGATTACGAACAAGCATTTGACTCAGTTGACACCTCGGCGGGGATGCAGGTATTGCGAAATCAGGGTGTAGACGAGCCGTACGTGAAAGTGCTGGAAGATATATATAGTGGCTGCACAGCAAACATAGTTCTGCATAAAGAAAGTAACAAAATTCTCATAAACAAAGGTGTTAGGTAAGGAGACACAATCTCCCCAGTACTATTTACAGCTATTCACACAGTAAAAATGGAGACGACAATGCGGCACACAAAACGGAGGCGTCAATTAGATTGCCGCCTTCTTTGAAATATCTCGTCTTCTGTGATTCTAGCAATTTTTTTTTTTTGCTCTTGAGAAAACATTTCTATTTCTTGCAAAAGACAGTACACCTATTTCTAATAGTGAATTCACGTGCCTATGCATTCATCCATGCTCCTAACATGGCGCAAAAACAGACGACAATTGGCACCGAGTAAACGGAGGCGCAAAACTTGCCGTCTGCTTTGGAACTCTTTGGCATTGGCTGTTTATCGTTTGGCTGATGAAATTCCATATAGCTAAATTAGATACCGTTTATTAAAACTTTTTTATATGTGTGATAAAATAATTGTGTCTTTCATCGAAAAGACATTTTAATGCTATATATATTCTGTAATCAGCAGTGCGCAGATTTGTGGGCTAATTTGTTCTCTGTGAATAAAGAGTCAGTAAGCCGCAGCTCTGAGACCCTGCAGTAATTCAGTGCCCAGAATATGCGTTTTGAATGGCTTTTTAAAGCACTTGCATCAAGGCAATGTTTGTCATAACATTGACGAAAGCCATCCTATAAGTTGACACTTCGCTTACTCATTGCATAGTCTGCAATGGAAACTAGATTTCAATTTATTTTTGGATATACGGTTTTGGGCTTTGGAACCCTCTACCGCATTCATTTTCCACATGAGAATTAAATTTGTTCGCACCCGGTTTAATTTCGCTGGAGCTTGTATTAATTGCGTTGGCACTGGGATTAAATTGGTTGGCGCTGGCATTATACGAGGTGGCGCTTGGATTAAATACGCTGGCGCCTTGAATAAATGCTTGGCACTCGAATTATATTATACGGCGCTTAGAATATATCAGTGTGTGCTCAGATTATTTCCGCTGTCATAAGAATTAAATTCAGTGGGAAAACCTGTAGAATTCCCATAAAAAATGGTGTTAGGCAAGGAGACCCGGTATCTCCCAAAATATTCACAGTTTATTTACAGGCAGTATTCAGATACTCGGAATGTGAGCATATAGTATAAGGGTTATGGAGAGGCACGTTCATATGACTTGGTTAAAGCTGGGCTTTATATGAGGGCTGAGGAAGGAAAAAGGACAAGGACGCCCTGTCACCCGCAGCTAATGCTTTCGCTCAATATTTGGTTTAGCAACGTTGAAACCTTGTAATTTTCCTGGAGTTCACAATCGCTTCCTGGTTTCAACCACCTCGCTCATAAAACCTAATGTGTCCGGAATATAATGAAATGGCAGAAACCTCGTCTGAACTGAGGCATTGGCAGTAGGGGCAGGATTTTCGCGATTGTACTTTGTATGAAGAGGAGACGTGTGACGTTGTTTTGTCTAGATACCACTGTTACCACGGATCCGGCATATTGCTGGGTTGATCATTTCGACCCATGAGATGTATTTTCGCAACAACACGGGCGCCATGATGTTCGGCTTCAGCTGTACGAGACATAATACACTGGCGGTGACAGACCGACTACAGTATGTCGTAGCGTTTCGGCATTCACCATCCACCGCAAATTGATCGCCACTTTGACGTCGGCGTCCACTCTGTACAGGGTGCTCGTTAAGGGTTCGGACAGACACCAGACTTTCTTCATCTCCGCTATCACCAACGTGCAGGCGCATATAAAGGCAACCCACCGGTATGGCTCTTTAACGAGGTGGTGCCGGAGCGGGAGCACAGGAAGGCCTGCTTCGGAAGGTAACCGTTCGCTCTCGACAAGAAAAGCGGGAAGTCATCCTCGACCTGCACAAACGCTTCGCCGATGGAAATTGTAGGCTTACGTTGCTTTCATTAATTAATACATTCGTCTTAATCCTCTTCAATTCAGCTCAACTGACATTCTCGGTCAGTTTGACTGGCACGTCTTCATTGGAGAACTGCACGTTCGCTACGCTGCGTGCTTACCTTTGCAATAATGTGCTAGTTGCTGCACATGTCGTGAAGCTCAACTTCCTATAATCAACACTCGTCAAGACACCTTACGAACTCACAGGCATGGCCGGGATAGCAGACAATTGTGCGCTTTCGAAGAGCAATATCGATGTCTGCAACCATGAGAGTTTTTTCCTTCCAAGCTGTTAGATTTGCAATGCAGGGGGACGAGGCAGCCATCTCCCTTCGATTAGATAAGTGGGCGAAAACCCGATTACGTTCTTGCCCAAGAACAGAGACAACGAAAACGTTTATTAGGAATACAAAATCAGCTAGCAGACGGTTTTTCTCTGCAATGAGCAAAATATGTCTACAAAAAGCCTGTGCCAAGCACTCAATGCACGCGGTGAAAAACATACCTTTAAGCTGCACGTCAACAAAAAAGGAACATTGGCTTCTGGAACTTAATCAGGCGAAAAAAAAAACTTGTGTTTACAAAAATTTACATAATTTATATTTTGCTTAATTTTTCTTGCATCAAGATTTTTCAAACTCATGCAGGTACGCAGCCCGATGATATATGAACGACGCCTTAAACTACTAGCCACTTGGAATAAATCGAGATCACAAATACTTCTTCATTTATGAAGGCTGGTGCTTTTTTTTCGTTTTTTTTTTGAAGAAAAATGTAAAAAATACGTTTTCAAGGCAAGTGCTAAGCAGCCATTTTAAATATAAACCGTAACAACAACGCACCACTAACTACAATGAGCACATTATGCCAGTCCAGGCAATATCCTGGCTCCAAATGCTGCAGATCAGGCAAACGTGGAAAGTGAATAACTGAAGCTGTGCAGATAATCACAGAACTTTTAGCCGATAGATTAGGTTCGCATTACGAATAAGAACACTAAAATAATTTGTAATCCTTAACCGTCTTGCTACCCTAAATCACGTTTACTGCGCATCTCGTCTCATCACCCATTCGAGCAGCCCACTGAACCATGACGTTCCCATGACACGGAGTCCCGCTGGTGAGTGCATGGCACGGCCTCTCCACGCTTCACCGCAATGGTGTTATCGGCCATGGCGTCCTGCATGCCGGTTGGTGCCAAATTTTGACGTGAAAAGTGTGAGGTTTTAAGACAAAGTAATGAATGATTGAATTTATTCCTTGAGTACTTTCACTCACCGTGAAACAGTCAATGGTACGAAGCAGGACAAATAACTGCAATTGCACAATTAATCAAGCGCAATGTTTAGATTACATTGTTATAAATCAGCCAGTCTATACGTAGCAACCAAATTACCCCCACATACTTTAAAATGGTGAGAAAAGAATCTATCGAAAAAAAGACAACTAAGAAATCACCACGAATTATCCTCGTAAGAAGGCAAATAATCCAAGTTGTTTCGGGTGACAAAACACAATACTAAATAAACCAGGGGACGAGCATGTAAATGTAGGTAATTGTACTCAAGAAAATGAGAAAAACCCAGACTAGTCAACCTCGGCTGACAGGGGGCTTTGCTGGATCCCGCACCAGTAGGATCGCTTCCAAATGCGCCCGGATCACCGAGACCATACACATGACATTCAAGTTGTCTACTCTTTCCGGCCCACGTGGATAGCACACTCACTTTGTTGCAGGCGAAAGACCAGACTTGCGGAAAATAAAAAATAACACTAGGGTAGCCATGATAACATCATTTATCCCAATACGCACTCACTATACTAGCAAGCCACAGTGAGAAAAAGAATGAAGCGCTCATTTGAACGTCGTAATTTAACCCGACTGAATGATCGTGTTATATATATAGAAGGCATACACAACCCATAGGCAGCTCCACGACTGAGCTCTTTAGCCAATTCCAATGAACTTGGCACAGCATTCTCTTCGCAATCATCCACAGCATCATAAAGCATGTTTCCGACGTCCATGCAATAACAGCAGTAGTAGGCCACTTAACGCCCCCTGTGCCCAAGACAAAACAGCCGCAGTGAGTACTTCCCACGTTCTTTATATCCTGCTGAGCATTTAGTGAGGGTTGAAAATAAGCAGTGAATAAATGAGCGAAACTGGGTGGTTTCCTGTAACAACAGTGCAGATCCATTAGTGGAGGGCACTGGGCCTAGCGGTGCCGTCTAAGCGAGATTTTTTTTTCCTATTCGAGAAGTACCTTCATTACAGTGAGTTTTCGACGTTCTTGACGTAAACCGCGCGTATACTGTGGACAGAGAAGGCTCAGATCTATACTGCCGGGATTACGATGCCACAGTAAAAAAAAAAGCACTAGAGAAATGAAAGTGAAGTACCGGTCAAGCTCTGCAAGGTAACGGCTTGAATGCGCTAGCAAGAAGTTCCCCAAACTGGTGATTGCATGGCTAACGAGTGCACGGTGGCCTGGACCAATTCTTAGGGTGGACATGAGAAGAGCATTGATCGGATACCTCCAGCACACATTTTAGCGAAGGTCAAGTTAACGCCGAATTGCGAGCTCCTGGGCGGTCCAGATTTCAGTATTGCCATGCGAAGAACTGCCAAATCATCGTGTAATTTAGGTAGAAATATGTATCCCCCTTGTAAGGCATGTTTCGCTGCAATGATATCATGCATTGAGTCTAGAGCTGTCATTTCCTCATTGTCTTTTCATTTTCCATCACAATCAATGCGCCCGTACGATCAATTTATACTCTATTCATATCGCATGATAGCGCTTTTGTATCCCTCCCCGTCAAAAACAAACTACGCTCAGTTCCATTCTTGAAATCTCATGACGCCATCGCGGTTATGGGTCTCGGTACTTGTTTCCCAATGGAAATTCTCGGGCTCGAATTCGTCCCATCGGAAATATTTGATGCCAATTTAAAGCACGAGTTCACAAAGCGCATCGCCAAAATTGCTCTTCGCAGGAAGTCCTGATAGCGAAAAAATGTCAACGAACAGCGTTGCGCAGCAGGTCAAGCGCAAGCCATTAGGGGCCTATTCTCAGCAAAGGAAATAACTAATGAAGCCTTCAGCTTCCGTATATATTTGCCTCGTTACAAGAGGGGGAGAGGGGAGGGAGGTAAGTCATTCCTTACCCACGTGCACGAAAGACGTTTTTTAATATTAGGATATGCTTTGCATAAGATTAAAAGTAGAAATGGTTTCGGTCATCCGAGCGATCTACGAATAGCCCAGAAACATTCTTGTAGAAAAGACTCAGATGGCAGAGTGTGAAAACTAGTACGCCAGGTGTTCTGATGCTGACATATATGACACAAGCCATGTGTGCAAAATATTGGCATTACTCCTTTCTTTCCATTTCAAAAAACGAGGGGAGCGCGAATTGCTCACCACTGTGACAGCCTCTGCAGTTGACCCAGCGGCATCTACATCAGCCGTTTCTCCTGTTTCAGTGTGGCCCAGTTTAGGATTCACACTCGTCTGCGCAAACAAAAAGAGGTATAATAAAGAAGGTACCAGCATTAAACACTCCTAATCAGTGGCGCAATTTCGCATTTGTATTATAAGGTAAAAGCGGCGGTTCAAATTCCTGGTATCATGAACTCAATGTTCTTTTTGTCAATGAGTGAAATCATCTGAGCGTTGCAGAATCTTGGAGGTGTCTTGTGTGAGCGAGAAAGTCCCAGGGCCAAAGCCTGAAAGCTAGTGGGCCAGGTGTTCATATGCTGACATATGTGACACAAGCCATGCGTGCAAAATTTTGGCAATACTCTTTTCTTTCTTTCTCAAACAACGAGAGGAGCTCGAATCTCACCACTGTGACAGCCTCTGCAGTTGATCCAGCGGCATCTTCCTCAGCCGTTTCTCCTGTGTCAGTGCGGCCTGGCTTAGGATTCACACTCGTTTGCGCAAAAAAAGAGACATTATTAAGCAAGGTACCAAAATTAAATACTCAATCAGTGGTGCAATTTCACATCTGTAGTATACGGTAAAAGCAACAGTTCACATTCCAGGCATCATGAACTAAATATTCTTTTGTCAATGTGTAAAGTCATTTGAGCATTGCAGAAACTTCGAGATGTCTTGTGTGAGCGGGACAGTCCCAGGGCCAAAGTGTGAAATCTAGTAGGTCAGGTCTTCTGATGCTGACATATGTGACACAAGCCATGTGGGCAAAATATTTTAACTACTCCTTTTTTCCTTGTCAAAATACGAGGGTACGCGAATGGCTCAGCACTGTGACTGCCTCTGCAGTTGATCCAGCGGCATCTTCCTCAGCCGTTTCTCCTGTGTCAGCTGGCCCGGCTTAGGATTGATACCCGCCTGCGCAAAAAAGTGGTATTAATAAGGATTTTACCAAAAAAATGCTCTTAATCAGTTTTGCAATTTCACATCGGTAGTAAAAGTTAAAAGTGGCAGTTCACATTCCTGGCATCACGAACTCAATGTTCTTTTGTCAATAAGTGAAGTCATCTGAGCGTTGCAGAAACTTGGAGGTATCTTGTGTGAGCGACACAGTCCCAGGGCCAAAGTGTGAAAGCCAGTAGGACAGGTGTTGCGATGCTGACATGTGTGACACAATTCACGTGTGCAAATATATCGGCAGTACTCCAATCTTTCCTTGTCTAGAAACGAGAGGAGCGCAAATTGCTCACCTCTGTGACAGCCTCTGCAGTGTATCCCGCGGCATCTTTCTGAGCCGTTTCTCCTGTGTAAGTGTGGCCCGGCTTAGAATTGACACTCGTCTGCGCAAGAAAAAAAGAGGTATTCAAAGGTGGTTTGCGCAAAAAAGAGAAATTATTAAGGAAGGTACAAAAATTATATACTCTTAATCAGTGGCGGAATTTCACATCTGTAATATAAGGTAAAAGCGGAAGTTCTCATTCCCGGCATTATCGACTCACTAGTTTTTTACGTCCACGAGTGAAGTCATCAGATCATTACAGAACCTTGGAGGTGTCTTGTAAGAAACGGACAGGCCCAGGCAGGAGGCGCTGCGCTGCACATGCACTGGTCCAATTGGTGTAAACTAGAAAAACAAATGAGCATAGTGCGCAACCGCGTCGTCTCCTCCGCGCAATTTTGCAGCGTTTGTTCGTGCCCGCCCTGCTCTTTCGTATGTCCCTTCTCCTCTTGAGCCTGCGAGGCCGCCTCGCTTAAAATGAACACTTGTAAAAACTATTCACTTGGGTTGAACATCCTTGATTTCTTCCTCAGAGTAGTGACTGAAAATGTGAAAAATTTAAAATGTCAAAAAAGAGTACACACGCGCACAAGCTTTGTTATTAATTTTAACATGGAAATAAGGTTACTGAGGGCTTGTGTGTTGCTAGATTCGAAACAATTCAATATTATATGTTTCTTAGCAGTACATAAGAAATGTGTTACTTGAAGTTAAAAATATCCCTACATAACCGTTGTTGCTGCGAAAAGAATACGTGTCCAAGAAAATTGGAAAAGCGCTTGCTTCTCGACTTAAAACAGCGATGTCGTTTTATGGATTCATGAGGGGCCTTCTTTTCCGCGTGAAAAGACGCATTCTAATACGCGAGCCTATCCCGAGGTATCGACAAGACTAACGAATACAATTTGTGGCGGCGAAAATGACTCGATTGGTTGCGTTTAAATGTTTGCACCGCAGTCATATCATGATCGACTTTCCCATGCTGAGAGGCCCCGCTTTTCGCAGGGGGACTTCTCCAAGGAGAGCCCCCTGCACGCCATTGTATCCTGCGCACCACCATGCCCAACTTGAGAGCGGTGCTTTTATATCTCGCCCTCTACATCGGGAAAAATGAACAGCTAACCATTATGATTGTTTTTAAATCGATAAATGAAGAAACAAACAGAAAAAATATTTTTTTAGAAAGACGTTGCTTTCGCACAATTTATCCTAAACCGCGTTCCCACGATCTGCCGGCTCCTCCGTCAGGCGCTGCGGTCGCATTGGGCCTGCTCACTCCGTTACGGCTGACAACCAGCTGTAGCTTCGAGGAGGCAGATCAAGCATGGCTTCTGTAAGCAGCCCTACGGTCGAAACGTTGCGGAAAAGGAAACTGTGCGAAGACTAAATTACCTCGGCTACCGCTCATGTCTTCCGGGCTGTAGAACGGGGCGCGAATAACAAAATTCGGCCGAGGACATAATTTAGTAGTGTGGGGCAGTATCTGGCGTTTGACGTCCCAACTTGCCCTAAAGCTACGAAGGATGCTCCTGGGTTTATCTTAAAGCAGCGCGAAACACAGGACAATAGAACAGGAGACGAAACAAGCGCTTTCTAACAACTGAGTGCGGTAAATCGTACATTGGCCAGACATGCCGATGTATTAAGGAGCGCCTGTTTGAACACCGCAGATCAGTAAAAGGAGCTGCGTCACCCAACCTTCCCACTCATTTCCTGGAGTGTAAAGATTGTTACCCCCATTTGGACAGGATCAATATCTTGTTCAGTCACCCTGATCGGATATGCAGAAAGCTGGTCGAGGCGTTTCTGATAAGTAAAGAGTTTGACGCGTGCGTAGCTGCACCTTCCATTAATCTTGAAGGAAAAGAGATTCACGCTCTCGGTGAATATTTGGCGACGAGGTGTCAGCGGGTATTTGTCATGCGGGAGGTTGATAGTTATGTTAGTTGTGTTGACGTGTTCAATCCTCACTTTGCGCACGCGTACTGCTTTTAAAGTGCATCGCGGTGGTTTCACGTGTCTCGTCTTGATTTTATCTGTGTTTGGTTCCTATATAACTATACCTTTCTATGAATAAAAATTCAGTTGTTAGAAAGCGCGTGTGTCGTCTCCTGTTCTTTTGTGTTGTGTTTCGCGTTGCTTTAAGATGAATCCTATCCAACTCCCGCAGTTTTTTATACTCCTGGGTTTCTTTAACGTACACTGACATCGCACCATACTCGAAGGCCTTATAGCGTTTCACCTCCATTTTCAATGGGCCGCCGCGGCCGGGATCGATTCCGGGTACCCCTGCTCCGTAACACTCTGGGGTACAGATTGAAACGGCGCCACAGTTAAGGCACATTAAAGGAAATTTGATCTTGTGCTTTCCGCGAAGCGTACTGCGCTCGTTGCACCGAAACCATCGCCCTACCCTGCTTTGAGAGGGAGCTTTAACTTCTTGCTGGCGCACACATTTGGGTGGCGCCGCTATGCGATCTGGCTCCCAGCGGAAGTAACTACTTCGCAGTCATTGCCAAACCAAATTGTGCCCCCGCGTTATACAGCACCATTAAAGTGCGCGTCTACGTCAAGGCTGAGCCGAAAGAGATACAGGACGAAATGTACAGGCCCTCTATGAACTGTATATCGTATATTGAGTGGTATGATAGTTTGAATGATTACTAAGCAGTGATTGGTGATGAATGGATGAAACAACTTGGTGTAGACAAATAATCTCGTTGTCGAGAAATTTGAACACGTGCAACGACCTCAGGATGGTACAACGTCGCGTGACATTAAACCAGTTGTATGAGGGCAGGTCATGCGATGCGCATGCAACATACTCCCGGCAGTCTGTACAGAACAAACTGGATTCCAAGGATCGAAGGCATACGTATGAGAGGGCGGAAGCAAGGTACACGGGCAGATGAGATTACGCAGTATGCGGGTATCAAATGGATGCAGGCGCATGGTGCAAGTGGGCGTAGCCAGGCTGGTGATGATTGTGATGATATAATAGTGGGAGGGATTATTCTGAGTTTGCCTTCTCCTGGTGCTGATGCTCGACGACCAGGGAGTATTAGACAGATGCCGAGAAGGCTGAGAAGAACCCTCGGTGTGGGGCCGCTGTGTGGTTGAAGCGAAGGAGGGATGCCGAGGTACGAGCATCAATGGTGAAGCAATGAATGCGCACGTACGCTATCGCGTCTACTTTTAAGGTGAAGCTTAAGCGTCATCCAGTTATATATTTATATACATATATATTAATATATTTTCTAATCTCATCCCACTATGTTGTCTGTGTTATCCTCTCACCAGGCTTGCTAATTAATGTGCTGCACTTCTGTGGTACTTGGATTGAGCTGTAAATGTTTAAATTTGGAGGTTTACCTGTACTATTGATTAGCCTACCACAAAGGCGGCGAAGAGGCAGAGATGCGCGCGCAAGATAGGCAACTCACCGGCGCAGGATTTCTATTCTCATTTACATGGCGGTCGTTCACAAGCCACCGTGGGCCTACTCTTCCAGGCAATGCGATGAACGAGGCCAGCCTCCCGCAGTCCTGCGACGCAACGTGTAACGATTGCAGGATGTGATGTCAAACTTCGAACGATGTACCCAAGAATACCGGTCACTCACCGAGAGCGGATGGCTGCCCGGAACGCTAATGCAGCGCCGCATCAGCCCCTGCGAGTTGACAGCCTGTTACCACATGCCGGGAATGACAACGCGGTTAGTGAAGTCCCATTGAGGAGATTTTGCCTAAGTCAGCTAATCACTGTGAGGTATAAAATCTTTGCACGGAAAGGTCCTAAAATGTTTGTGCGAAATTAAGCACTTTAGGAACACTGCCACCTACAGATCTCCACTGTAAGCGAGAACAAACTTAGAATTACGCAAATGATTGTAATTTATTGTGGTTAATATGCAATTTGCTGCTGAGGGTTTCTCGCTGAATTTGGGCAAATATTTGAACCATTACTCATTTTCTTCTTTGTAATACTAATCACGAATGTTAATGCTCAGCCCCCTGTTCACAAACTATTGGTGTCTCATTCGAAATATATTGTGCAGCTCAGATAAGTTCTCGGCAACATTTCGGAAATTTCGCATCAACTGTCCACTGGAGGATCTCAAAACTAAGCCGAGAGGACAGCGGTGGCTCATCGGTCAGGGGGCTCAAAATCTGAGCGCGGGTTCAGTACTGGTCGTGGAAGCGCTTTTCGACGGAGGAGAAAAGCAAGGCATCCATATAGTGTTCCTTCCTGATTATCAATTTTCGTTTCATGCATTGCGACTATGTCGTAGGTAGTTTTAAGAAGAAGCTGGCCCAGCTGATCTTGTCTTCTACCTCCGATGCCTCGTTGGTTTGAAGTGGCCAGATGAAGTCGTTCGCGCAGGTACACTGCATAAAAGTTAATTATTGTGTTTAGGTAGTTATTAGCATTATGATAATTATTTTAAGTTTTCGTCTCTCTGGCCGCCCATCCCATATAGAAGAGCAATTTCTGTGTAGGGCTCTTCGCAACTTTAAAATGTGCTGAAAGTGTAACTCTCGACACCCTGCGGGGTGTACGTTAACATGAACACATCAGGCATGGGGTCAAAAAGGGACGAAATAGAATAACAGCTACGGCCGCAGGATTTAACGGTATACATCCGCGGAAACCGTCGGTATGAAATTAATACAAAACACGGTATACCGGCTGTAGCTGTCATACAAAGCCGTCCTGTATTAGTCGGTGGTCAATGGTTGCCGGCAAAAAAAGCGGCTCTATGTTATAGGAAGGTACAACGTCGATGCATCAACAATTTTTAGCAGGGCACTCTTTTAGAACTCGTCCGCGTTTATTCACTGCGACCACTGTGCTTACGAAACCCCGACTTGATGGCTCAGTGAGTGAGCGCTCTGTTACTAAGCCACAGTATCCAGATTCGAGCCTGGCCGCGGTGGCCACCTTTCGATGGCGGCGAAACTCTAGAGGTTCCTGCCATGAACTGCATGTTATCAGGGCAAACCAAACATCCTCATGGGGTCGAGTAAACCCGCAGTCCTCCCATACGGCGTCCCTCACATACTGAGCAGCTTCAGTACCTCACACACTAATACTATGATCTATTCCGGTACCTTGTTAATTTCTGGTGACCCACGACTCAGCATTCGAAGACATGAGGGGATTCTCAGATGCCAGAGTGGAGTCGTCATGTGAAGTGAACGACAGCGCTGCAATGTATCCTGCCTCTTTGAAATAGGTGCCGAATTCCAATCCTAGGAGGCTTGTAAGATGCTAAACACGAGCCTTGGACGGGGTGGCGCAGGCTTCACGTGTAAAAGCAGCCGCAGAAAGCCCTCTGCAGGAGCAAGACGCGGTGTAGTTGTTGCTGTTCTCTAATTTGATGGCACATACCCACACAGGGGGATCGGTCAAGAATTGCGGTGCAGAGATATTAGATTTTGAGATGCATATTTACATCGCAAAAAAAAATAAATGATTGCTAGGAATAGAGAAGGAAATTTAAATATGATAAACCAAAATAAAAAGGGTAATTACTAACGCACGTAGTAGGAGAATACTAAGATTTATACGTACAGATTAAAAAATTCAAAGCAGATTAGCAAGGCAGACGTTTTGATTCTAATAAGAAGTTTTGAATGGCGTTGAAAACAGACCTGTGGCTGTACCAAAGCATGGTGGCAACGAACGATAATAAAATTTCGCTGCTCAAATTAAGACCCAGCTGTTGTAACAGCTTCTCCAAATACCGTTTTCTCATCATGGTAAAACGGCGGCAAAATAGCAAGAAATGACCTATTGTTTCCGGTTCCCCGCAGAATGCGCAGACGAGAGTAAGCGCCAAACCAGACCTGTGCATATAGAAATTTAGGGGCGGAATACGACAGCGCAGGCTGTTTAGAGAGACCTCAGTCTGCCTTGATTGGCATGATTTGCTACGCCAGAAATCCTTGAGAGGCAGGTAGTCGTCCGATGATAAAACAGATACAGACTGCTTACTTAATAAGAAATGCCTACGAAATCGTGCTGCTGTTATGTACAACCTCGTCCACTTCTACCTATAACACGGTCACTGCTTTCAAGGCGTCATTGCGTCCTACCCGGCCCCGCAATAGAGCTTAGTGGCAGGCCATGTGAAGCAACATGCCCGGTCCCTTCTGTGCTTGCATTGCTTTGCAACGATATGTGCCTGCGTCGGGCTCAATATTGCTTTGAAACCAGTGACCGTGTTATAACTAGAAGTGGATGACCCTGTACGCTGTTGCTGGGAGGATAGGCAGCACAAGGCCATTCAGAGATTCTTTAGCTAGTCTATCAGCAGCCTCATTGTCTGTCACATTACTGTGGCCTAGTACCCACACTATATGTATGAAGCTCAAATGGAAGGGGAGCAATGAAAGAAAGGTGTTTAATATTGGCGAATCCATATTCGAAGAAAACGACAAGCACAAGGAATAAGAGTCTGTAATTACAGCCACTGTTGAGTATGGTGGGTTTAGTTTACGCAGAGCAAGCACCACCGCCAGCAACTCCGTCTGGAAAATTGGGGTAAAATCCGGAAGACAGACCGAAAAAGCCCAGTCTAAAAGCGGACAGTATATTCCAACGCCGGACTTTTCATGAAATTGAGAAGCATCAGTTGCTATCGTTGTGCCAACGGGAAGACATTGTACATGATCTTCTAATAATCCATTTAAAATTGGCGGTGATAATTTTTTTCGCATTATTAGGAAAAATGTCACCATAGACAATTTGAGCCAAAGATCCACATACGTTTGCTGGAAGGATGCTAGAAAGGACTACGTGCAAAGGTTGTAACAGATTTTGCCCTAGTATTACTTGCGGGGTATGAAACCGAGGCCATCTGACTCCAAAAAAGGAGACTGGCTCGCAACAAAAAATTGATAGATAGCGATGGAATTGTGATTCATATATTTTAGATACATCTGGACAGTCAAGAATTGTAATCTAGCTAACGGTGGTATTCTGGCTTTAAGGTATAATACATTGTAAGCCACAAATTGTGGGAGCCCAAGGCAAAATCTCAGCGCTTCCCGCTCTAAAAAAAACAAGCGGACAAATTTTGTAAGCAGGTGAAACAGAAAACAACATAGATCCAAATTCTATAATTGGTCCGACATACATAACATAAGTCATTAAAAGAGCGTCTCGCAGCATCCCAGACCTTGGATTGCTTAACCTGCGCAACATACCCACAGCACGAGCCCCTTTCGCTGCAACATGTTCAATGTGATCCCTCCATGGCAGATGGTCATCGTAAATCATCCCCCGATACTTCAGACTGAACTTGAGGATTAATTTTCTGCTTAAATGTTAGAGAAAGATTTACCGGATTCTTAATTTGGAAAACAAGGAAAGCGCACTTTTTTACGTTTTTTTTTTAGTCGATATTTATTGCCTCAGGGCATCAGTAGGTCATGAGATGAAGGATGAATAAATGATTAAATGAATGGAAAAAAGTTGGCTGATTTTGTGAAGTCCAGAAGTGAGCGATGATAAGGTCCCTGCGTCCAAGTGACGTATGAGGCAGGATTGGTTGCTGATAGGCCAGCTATGCTCAGGTGCCGGATTCGTGTTAGCTTGAGTGCTGGGCAGTCCCACAGCAAGTGGTGGATGTCGGCCTCGACATCTTCGTTGTTACAGATCGGGCATCCTGGGCGAGGATATAAGTGTTGGAAGTATGACCACGTCCTAGTTACAGCTGGTGTAAGGGCAACACCGACCCGGATCCTCCTAAGCGCAACCTCCTCTGCACGGGTGAGACCGCGGGGAAGGGATATCGCACACGGATGGATAAGTGCACGTGTGCGGCGCCGGAGGTGCTCCTTTCTTGACAAAAGGAGGGTAGCGTCGTCGACTTCGAGAAGCCGTGGGATTGATGCGTCTTGGTTCACGAGGCGGGTTGCAAAATCAGCTTGACTTTGGGAAGGCAGCAGATCCCGTGGGACCCACAAAATGCGTATTGATTGTGGGATGCACGCCGCAAGCTGGTGGATATCCTGGCAAATTTTAGGGCAGCGGCTGACACGTCGGAGCAGACGTACTGCTTGAAGTGCGTCAGTGCGGATGACAACGTGGTCTGTAGGGAGCATGGTTATAGAAGTCACGGAGCAGAGTGTCTCCTGAACTGCCACAAGCTCAGCGCAGAAAGATGTAAGTGGTTCTGAAAGCTGAAACGTAGTTGTCTGATTCAGGCTAGGTCTCCGTGGACAGTAGATTGCCGTTTTGGCTTCACAGCCTTGCAGGCTTCCATCTACGTACACTACTATGGAACCTTGAGGCAGGTTAGTATCTTGCTCTTCAAATCTCTGGCGTAGCAACGATGCAGAGTTGGCAGACGTCGGTCTGCGGATGTCAGTTGGCTTGTTGTCTCCTAACTGTATAAATTTCCAGGGAGGGAGAACTGGCGCAGGTGGCTGAAGAATAATGTGTGACGTTGCATACGCCCTCAGTGCTTGCATGGAACGTGACAAAGTGGCCTTGAGTCTGCGAGCATCACGACGCTGCTGCACCAGTTCATCGATGGTGTTGAGCTGCGCATTCTCCTGTAACGCTACGACCGGTGTGATTCGTGGGAGGCATGTTATGGTTCTCATAGCTTCTCGATTTACGGTTTCAAGGCGATCCCATTGTGCCCTTGTAAGATGCTGGAACTGGGCCTGATAAACAATACGGGGCTGCAGAACCGCCCTCACTAACTGGCGTGCAACAGACGAGCCAGCGTCACCCGTTTTAGGTGCAATTCTTCTTATTAAACTTATAGTTTGAAGTGCTTGCTTTTTTGCCTTAGAGAGCCAAGCAGTCGCTGATCCTGATTGGTGAATTGTTAAGCCCAGAATTTTTAGGCTCGAACTTTCTTGTATTGGGGTGCCTGATAGAGAGAGACGAATTGGATTTGAGGCAAGTTTACGGCGTCCCCAGCGGTTGGCGACTGACGTGTATGAAGTTTTACACACAGAAAGTTGAAGGCCAATGGAGGATGCGTAATCAGAGGTTACGTCTAATGCTGACTGAAGGGCGGCCTCTTGAGTGAAAAGATCATGGTGAGTGCTCCATACCGTGATATCATCTGCGTACTGCAAAAACTTGATTTCAGGGATATCATGTAAGCGCCACGCCAATGGGATGAAAGTAATATTGAACAACGTCGGAGACAATACTGATCCCTGGGGCACGCCACGTAGTGAAACGAATGAACCAACAGTGTCACCGCTGAGGCGTATTGCAAATTTTCTTCCGTCCAAAAATGATGCGACAAAAGTGCGTACTCTCGGAGGGAGATGAAGCATGTCAATGGCATTCAGGATTGCAGCATGACTGATGTTATCATATGCCTTTTCAACATCCATTGCTAATATGGTACGTACATTGCGGCTGCGGGTAGATTATAGAACTGCTGATGCCAACACAGCCAACCCGTCCTCTGTACCTATGTATGGACGGAATCCTATTTGAGCAGGGTGATAAAAACCGTGCTTCTCAAGCCACAAAGAAAGTCGTGTGGCTAGCATTTTCTCTGCGAACTTGCAAAGCGTTGATGTTAAGGAGACTGGTCATAAGTTGGCGAGGTCCGTTGGAGGCTTCCCAGGTTTGGGAATAGGGATCACGACAGCGGTTTTCCAGCTCTCGGGTACGACACCATCAAGCCACACTTTCTTTATGGTGTCTAGTAGTTGAGGAAGTGCAGCAGTACTGAGGTTCTTGTAAACCTCATACTGAATTTTGTCCAGGCCGGGCGCTGTTTTCCGTTTCGCATCGTCAATTGCAGCCAGCAGCTCGCACATCGAAAAGGGGCTCGCAATCCCATCAGCGTCGGCAGCAGATGGTAGTTTCCATGCGTCTGCAGGGATACCTGCCAAATTAAGGTTTACAGCTGAAGGAGGCAGTATATCGTATTTTGGGAAACATTTTCGAGCAGCTTCTTTGGCGAAATCGCCCGGCGACAGATTAGCCGCTAAGCATGCTGTTGCTGCTGCGTCAGTAGAACGACGACCGTGTTCCATTGCACGAAACGTTGGCCAGAGTGAGGCATTCGATGATTTATCAGAACATTGTTCACACCATGCATGCCACTGGCGTCGCGAGAGATCGCGTTCATATCTCCGAGCCTTCGCGGTAAGATAATTCAGTCGTGTACGTGCCTGCCCCGAAGTAGGGTCTCGCGTAGCAGCCAGCTCAGTTTGACGGCGGGCTGCCCACAAGTTAAGCAGGCCGAGATCTCATGCCGGTCGACTTACATCAGTCCAGGTAGTAGTCGTAGCGCTGTTTAGTGCTCTTTGTATACGGTCAACAAGGAGGGACGGCGAATCTGAAGACATACTGTCGAGAAATGAGCGAAAGCTGTCCCAGATGATCAGAGTACATTTGCGGCGTAAAGGGCGGAGACGGGAGGGATGGAGACCGATGATGATAGGGTGGTGATCACTTCCCCAGCAGTCTGGCTCTATGTGCCATGAGGGAGTTCCCGCGCCCAACCACCACGTCGTTTGGAGCATACGCAGCACTACGTATGTGACGCACAGGCCGTGTTGTTGTCCCAGGGTGATTAAGCAGAACACACATGGCATCAGTGAAGGCGTCCCGCACACGCCTACCACGAGGCCTTAGCTTAGCTGTTGCTTTTCTGGCTTTGCCTGAGGGCGAGGTGAGGACAGGTTAGACATCGGGGATCCACTGCGTTTTAGGATTAGCGTATCTGGCTCCACCATACCTTCATCAAGAGCCTCGCCTGACTTGTCGGAATTTTGCATAGGTGATGCGGAAAGCAATTCATTTTGCGAGCAAGACATTGTAGCTAAGGAGTGCTGCACTGTTAATGAAGGCCTAGGCGTCTAAGGAGAAACCGTAGCAGTTTGCACAGCCTGAGCAATCTGAGCTGCCAGAATGGTGGATATGCCCTCTTTGACTGTTGTCACTATCCTATCAACCATTTTGGCTATGGTTGCTTGCAGAGAAGTTACTATGGCTTTAGACAGCGAGGAATATAATGATGCTCCAGAACGGGCTGACAAACCTGCGTACCCATGAGCTCTCTTTTTAATTTCTTGAATTGCCTCACACTTCGAGCAACGTTTTCGGTCAATAATCTCCAGAATTTGCATTTCATGAGCTCTAGAAGGTCATTCCTAAGAATTTGCTGAGTGGAGTCTACAGAAAAGACATTTGAAATTTTGATCTGTGATTTATGGGCACCGCCGCATTCGCATCATCGCAAAGTGACTTGCAACCGCCAGCAGTATGGCCATAACGCCGGCAGTTGTTGCACTGCAGAGGATTTGATGGTGGGAGTTTTACACGGAATATTAAAGGCCACGCTTTAATCTCTGATGGACAGACTGTACCTGCAAAAGTAGCCATTACCGATTCTGTCGGCACACGAACATTATCGACCTCCCGGCTACAGCGATAGACAGCAACAACGCCTGCCGCGGAGAGAAGGTCAAGGGTTTCTTCTGGTCTTAATAAGGAATCCACACCTCGGAGCAGACCTTTTGTGCAGGCCAGGTGCGAAGGAATAAAACTGCTTACCTGATGAGATGCAAATGTGGAGCAGTTTAGAAGATCCTTTACCCATGACAGGTCTGGTGAACGGCAAAGAATCCCGCCGCGACCAAATTGGCGTACCTCCGCTATTCCTTCGTAGAAGGAAGTGGTTTCCTGAAGGGCAGCTCGAATAGCTCCTGGGTTGTTCATTTAGTGGTGCTCCCATCTTTAGGAACGAGCACCACAGCGGACACCGGAGCTCTGAAAAACTTCAATTGTCAACGTCACCGCGTGCGTTAGTCAACAGAAAACAAAAGACGCAAAGGGGAAAGACAAAATTAGGACCAGCAACCAGGATCCCGGATGAGTTAACGCGTGCCGTCGCGAGCTACTTCGTCTAAACGGAGCGCGAGCTAGCACCGATCGGATAGCAAAGGAATTAAAAAAAAAAGAAACGTGACCACTAAGGGTAATTTCTCGTTTCCAGACTATATCGCCAGGCTATGTGATCCTTTACTTTATGTTTTTTTAATGTTTACTTGGACAATCACTAAAATTAGTAATGTAATCTCTTTAGGGGAAACATAATTAAACACAAAGTAGAAGAAAAAACAACGTGCCGATGGTGGGAACCGAACCCACGACCTCCGAATATCGCGTCCGGGGCTCTTCCAACTGAGCTACATCGGCCGCTGCCCCCCCCCCCCCCCGCTACTTGCTTGTGTATTTATGTTGTCTGTATACGAACCAGACAGAACGCGCAGTCAGTTTACCCCACTGCTTTTAGTGCTCTTAGTGCGAGTTTCCTGTGCAAGGTTTAGACGTCACAACATATCCATAAATTTGTGTCGCGGGTGTTTGCGAAAGGGGCGTCGGTTTTCAGTTTTCGATACATTTATTGACGAAACCCAGGGATAAATAATTGTAGTTCCCAGGTGCTATGATGATGAACAAGAGCAGTAGAGCTATACCTAGCACGTAATTTTATCATACCTTAACAGTGTTGCCTCCTGCATAGAACTTAACTCTGCTTGAGGACTCTTTCTCGTGGAAGCCGGCTATCGCAATGCTCTGCTCTCCGCCTAACCTCTTAGGCCAACCGCCGCCTCATATCCTCTCTTCCCATTCGCACTTTCGTCTATGTCCTCTCAACGAAATGTGGAGTGCGATATTGTATCACGTGGTTTACGCCTACATACAATGTGTCCAGAATTTCATTTCAAGCAGTCCAGTTCGTTACCATCCCTGGAGTCATCTTCACCCAAGAGTTCAACGTTTCGCTTCACATCTTCCAGGTCGAGGTGACACGTATGTTTGGCTTTGTGCCACGAGTGGCTAAGCACATGCTGCCCTGATCCTGCCGATTATAGACTGCCTTCGTCCTCCCTCTTCTGAAAATTTGTGCCTCTATATGGAGTCCTTATCTAGGAAACATATTAGAGCGATTCGAAAACGTGCAAAGAAGAGCCACGATAACCTTGTGCCCTCAACTTGTCCAGCGTAGTGATCTCCACCCTTGCTATGCATCTAGGCTAAAACCACTAGGGCGGCGGACCATCGAGCATCGCCGCCGAGTGGCCCGCCTTAGGGTCCTCTGCTCAGATCTCGACGGCTGGATCAATGAAAGTTACCTACATTTCGTTATCATGTCCAAGAAACGCACTGCCCAGCCCGAGCCCATCGACGGCCGTACTATCCGCCAGAATCATACTGCTCTCCTGGCTGCAACAGCTGGCTTTAATTCTGTCTATCCCAACGACCCAGCTGACGCTTCTTCCCATTGATCGTGCCAAGTAACGGGATTTGCGTTGTGCCCTGGAAAAATGCCTGGACTGGTATGCGAGTGTGTGTGCTTGTGTTTTTGTGTGTGTGACCCATTCGCACCTTCCTCCTAGCCTTAGCGCGGAAGCAATTGGCCGAACGGCGCGCGTTGTATGGAATTTTACCTCTCGGTTCAGCCTCGCAAGTTGCTTTACGCCTTTCTCTTTCATTTTCTTTTTCTACCTTCCCCCATATCCTACATCAAAGCACAAATAAATACTATAAATATTACTATTATCATTATCATACAATGAATATAAATGAATAAAATTATTTGAACTCTATCCAGTTCTACGAGCCCAACGTGGCAGGCAATATTGCAATTATTTCTGGAGATAATAGAGGTCTTACGGTTGACAATAGTTATGATAAGGTTGAATACACGGCTATATGACTTAACCAATCGTTTTGATGCAAGCACCCAGATAAAGTGCTCGCGGCGACACGGAAGCACACAACACAGAGCAGCACGTGTTATGCGCCTTGGCCCCGAGCATCCTGGGTGCAGAAGCATTGCACGGCCTGGCTCATGTCACAACACGTTCTGAAGTGTGGTAGCCGGATGCGAAGTATGAGGAGCAAGAAATATCCCCTCTTCTTTTGTAGAGGAGAGGCGGGACAGCCAAAGGCTTATATAGAAGGAAAAACTGTGACACAGAAGGCATTTCTTCATTATACAAACAAAACCCGATTACAAATCTTTAGTGACATTAACTCAAAGACGCTGATTTCCTATTATCAAAAAATTATATAGGTTTACCCTCCGTTGGGTGCGTCATTAACGGATCAACTTATTTGACATAAAACAAACTTTTTCCGGTGAGTCGGAAAACAGCCCTGTACACGAAACAGGGACAATACTATATATCAGCCACATGCATTTCTACAGTGCATTCATGAAGCTATCCGGCTACTAACGTTCTGTCTGCTGCGGAGGAAGGCAATGTTTTATGCCGTATTACAGAAATATTTCATCGTACCCGATGAAAAGGGGGAAATCAGCTGGAGAGGATCAGATAACTACAGATTTGCTGAAGGACGGGGGGGATATCGTGCTAGAAAAACTGGCCACCCTGTATACACAGTGCCTGGTGTCATCGACGGTACCGGAAGCATGGAAGAATGCAAACATTATCCTCATTCACAAGAAAGGGGACTCTAAGGACCTTAAAAATTACAGACCAATCAGCTTACTGTCTGTTACGTATAAGGTATTTACTAAGGTAATCGCTAATAGAATCAGGACAACCTTAGACTGCAATCAAGCAAAGGATCAAGCAGGGTTTCGGAAACGGTACTCTACTATCGATCATATCCATACCATCAATCAGGTGATAGAAAAATGCTCGGAATATAACCAGCCCTTATACATAGCATTCATTGATTACGAAAAAGCATTTGACTCAGTTGAAACCTCGGCGGTGATGCAGGCATTGCGAAATCAGGGGGTAGACGAGCCGTACGTGAAAGTGCTGGAAGATATATATAGTGGCTGCACAGCAACCATAGTTCTACATAAAGAAAGCAACAAAATTCCCATAAAGAAAGGTGTTAGGCAAGGAGACACAATCTCCCCAGTACTATTCACAGCATGTTTAGAGGAAGTATTCAGAGACTTGGAATGGGAGCAGTTAGGGATAAGGGTAGATGGAGAATACCTCAGTAATCTGCGATTTGCTGATGACATTGCCTTGCTAAGCAACTCGGGGGATGAACTGCAAATAATGATTGATGACCTAGACAGGAAAAGTAGAAAGGTAGGCTTGAAAATCAATATGCAGAAGACTAAGGTAATGTTCAACAGCCTCGGGAAGGAACAGGAGTTTACATTAGGTAGCGAAATACTGGAAGTAGTAGGCGAATATATCTACTTAGGACAGGTAGTAACCGCAGATCCGGATCATGAAAAGGAAATAACAAGAAGAATAAGATTGGGATGGAGCGCGTTTGGCAAGCACTCGCAGATTATGACTAGCAGCTTACCGGTATCGCTCAAGAGGAAAGTATACAACAGTTGCATCTTGCCTGTACTCACCTATGGGGCTGAAACGTGGAGGCTAACCAAGAGAGTTCTACTTAAGTTGAAGACAACCCAGAGGGCTATGGAACGAAAAATGGTAGGGGTAACATTAAGAGATAGAAAGCGTGCAGAGTGGGTCAGAGAAATAACTCAAGTTAACGACATTCTAGTGGAAATTAAGAAGAAGAAATGGACATGGGCAGGACATGTAGTGCGAAGAGAGGATAACCGATGGTCGCTGAGGGTAACAAACTGGATTCCAAGGGAAGGAAAGCGTAGCAGGGGGCGGCAGAAAGTTAGGTGGGCGGATGAGATTAAGAAGTTCGCAGGGGTCAAGTGGATGCAGCTAGCACAGAACCGGGTTAAGTGGAGAGATATGGGAGAGGCCTTCGCCCTGCAGTGGGTATAATCAGGCTGATGATGATGATGATGATGACAGAAATATTTAAAGCATTGCGGCCTTTAGTGTAGCCGGTACTAATACTCTGTACACCTAATTTAAGGTGTCGCGCAATTTTGTTTAGCACTGCCCATATTGCCCCCTTCTTTATTATCATCTCAAAAGCACTGTACGCGGTGAAGTTTTATCCCCAAAGCTGCACGTTTACGGCCCTTAACAGGGGTATTGCGCGCCAATCTCCAATCAATGCCCTTGTTTAGGCTCGCGTTACACACAGTCCTCAGACAAGGAGAAAAAAAAATATCGGGAAAACTTAAACGTACATTTTGCCGGGGGAGGGGGTGGGGGGGGATTGACTAAGCTGAGACTAGAGTAGGAAAATATTAAAGATCCACTTTCTGTTCCTTTACTCTACACGTGAGGAGAGGATGCAAAACGTGGGATGTTTTTACAGCCACGTCACGCAGTGATTCTGGTCTTGGTTGGAGGCCGGAGCGTAGACCATACCTGGGAACTGGGTTCACAAGACGGAGAGCGGCGACCAATACTGTCATTATCTTCGTACGTCTCGCAGTATGTGATAAAAATGTCACGTGCCCCAGCGTCTAATTAAGCGTTTAGAAAACGCGGACTATTCCAGCCTAGTGATTCAAACTGAGGGCTCTTGAGTTCGCCATATGTGCAATATTTTCCGTTCACGAAAGTTATTCACTGAATACTCGCTAACTTTGTCACTAATGGCTTAAAGAAAGGTGTCGCGAAACATTGTTAGTTGTTTAGAGAAACGGATACTCGCTATTTTTGTATCAAGACATGTTTTACAGAATCATATTTACTGCCCTCAAATGCAGCTATCACGAAACCAGCTGGTAGCAAACATATCTCAACCAGTGGGCGTGCAAAGTTTCAGCTGGAACCGCAGCTGCTTTTTTTCATTGGGCGAGTTATCCCTTAACGCCACAATAAACCATGTATGCTTAAATAGTTTCTTGGTGGAAACAATACAATCAGCTTTCTTAACACAATGCAATTTTCCTATGCACTCATTTTACCTCAACGCAATATTTAAAGGGCGAGCTAATCAGCCTTTAATTATTAACAAGATTAGGTGAGCAAAAATGAGCAGACTATGCCACGTGACTTTCAAAAGACTTTAGCGATTAGGGTCATAAAACTATAAGGACAAAGAAGGAAGGGTGAAGAAGTCGCCGTTCTGTCTCTCGACGTAAATCTGGAGAAAGTATCAGACACCACGGAGGTCGACAGCGAAGATGACGGTGAGATGAGGGATGGCACATACATACTTATTCCTGAGTAGAAAACGTAATAATAATGGAAATGACAAAATAGCGATGAAAACCTTTAGGTCTTGAAGTTGTGTTTGCTTGGCTTCAATGACACACGGCTAAGAGCACACAGGAATAGGTAAGCGATAGATAATAGCAAAGTAGTAGGATATGGATTGAGGAATTTCACTAAATTATTAGCAGTATTCATACGACCTCAATAAGTTGAGATTTGGTGCCGGTGGCTTTGGGGCACCAAAAAAGCTCCTGGGGTACACTAATTTCATCCTTTTGGAGCGAGTGCCACATCTCATTACTCGACTCGTACCCGCACAACACACAGGCACTGAGATGTGCCCAAGGGAATATTACTTGAAGTAGAGTTGTTAACACCTGGATAGAAAAATGGATTTGGGCAAGCTGTTAAATGAGAAAGAGGCATTGAAGGAGTGTACGAAGTATCTGCGAAGCGAACGCTTCATTCCCGCTGGTGCTCGTGGCATAAAATTGTGTGACGATCTTTTAAAACTCCTACCTGCGGACCAATTAAATACAGACATAACGAACGCTCTAATAAGTAGATGAAATTGCGTGAAGGCGACAAATAGTTCAAATACCACATCGCTCCCTCGTGCAGACCTTTAAAGATTCCGGGCGAAGGTAGCGCATGTAGGAGTAGCAGCGATGCTAATGTTCTGTCAATGGGCCTGGCTAATAAGATAAGGAGTGAGGTGAAGAGCCCTCTCAGGCCTAACGGGAAACGTGTGGCTCCATTACAGAAGCTGGAAATTGGCAAACTGGACTTGGAGGATCAGTAGTCAGCTCGATTGGGAGAATGCTTTCGGCGCTGAGACTTAACTCTAAACTTAATAGAGGGAGCAACTGATGTCGTGGTCAACGCAGGCGCAGGCATAGCCGTAGAGTAGTAATACGGGCTCTCGAATTCTGCGTCCAAGGATGCGGGACCAAATCCAGGTCGACACTGCCACTTTTCGACGCAGGCGAATAGCAAGGCGCTGCATGCTGCATGAGGTCAGTGCACGCTAAAGAGCCCAAAGAGGTTGAACTTTCCGGAGTCTCCACTACTTCGTCTCTGACAGCCTGAATCGATTTGTTACGTTACATCAGATAAGACAAACGAAACATGACCGTTATTCAGAAAAGCAGTGAATCAACACAGGTAACTCCAGAGCGCAAAGAATAGCCGGTGCCAATCATCGCCCCGCGAGCTAGTGCTTACGTGGTGCTCCCAGCTGATGACAGCTTTAATATCTCGCATTGCCAGTTCTCAAGGAGATGATCGTTTGGGTAAATGGATTTCGTTACTTACGTATTCACCAATCATTTAATTCGTGTCTGAAATACTGCACACACATCTTCACATACAGTCATAATATACTATATGTTGTAAAGGACCACCTGACGCATATAGAAAACACCGATCTTAGCGAGTTATAACGCGTCTGCATGTCTTTGACTAACTCGGGATTAAATAGTACAAGAGTTCTAGATTGCGAGCCCGAGTTTGCTGCGTCTGCCCGTTCGGCCACATCCCGTGGTCTCGTATTGTCATACACCACGACGACCACGTGACCTGCCAGCTACAACTTTCCCGAAACAAGCCACGATTTTTCGCTCACAACACCGATGCCGGATTTAGTGGGGAACAGGAACAGTAACACTGTCACGTTATCAAAGGAGGAGCTGAAGCGAGAACACAGAGCCACCGAAAAATGCAGACTCCGAAAGCACCACAGATAATGCACCGGCTGTATGTGCGGAGGTTGAGGAAGGCCAGAGTGAGTTGAGCCAACAAGTCCTGCCGGCAAACGGCAGTGATGTGCGGAACATCCCGAGCACGCGTATTACGTGCCGACGCTCGACATTTAACAAATACTAGTATCAGAAGAAAAACGAGCCCCTTTCGATCAATCTAACGTCAGTGAATGTCATTTTTCATCGTAGCGCAAACTTCGGAGAGTGAAGTACGGCTGGTGTGCAATCGTGCACGAACGGCCATGAGGACAGATAACGCTAAATCGTGTTAGTCACTTCGAGCTGCAGTGTATTGCGTGTATACTCCGCCTTCTATAGTGAGCAGAAAATTAATAACAAAGTATGCATTAGGGGGTGTATTTGTGCCTTATGGCATTCTGTTTTCAAGCAAAGTAAAACGTCTCAGAAAAGGTCGCATATGTGTGGGTACCGGAGATCCTCTTCGGCGCTCAGAAAGCGCCGCAAGGGCTGCTGAGGGCTTCGAGAGTCAGCTTTAGGCGATAAACTGTATGTAAGGGTGACGCCATACAGGAAACCCGGCGTCGTCTTCTGCGAACAATTTCGAGATGGAGCGTTTCATACTACATTTGCCTTGTGCGGCTTAGTGGCGCTCTGATGCTGTCCCCAGCCGAGATGGTCTCATATAAGCCGCTCCCAGGCAAGGTTTCGCGCGAGCTGTGTAAATTGCAGTTCGCTCTCGTGCGGTGTGAACGCTGTGTTTGGGCGTCCTTGGATTAGCACGTGCTGATCGGGACCAGGTGGGCTGGTGACAGCGGAGCGACGGGACAACGCCATAAGTATGTGTTGATTCTTTTATTATTTCATTGGAGTTGCTATAGTTAGCTGTAAATGAAGTAGTTAGGTGTCCTAGCGGCCAGAATTTAGAACTTGTCTCTCGACACTGCTGGAAAGATTCTTGTTTAAATTGCTTTAAATTCGTAATTTTTAAAATTCGGGTCAAAAGTTTTTATGCGCTAACATGGTTAAAAAGAAACAGGTGAGTGCTCAGAATGCAACGTGTGGGACAGTTTTGATGACACGCGTTGCAAAATCGATAGAAAGGGCTAATAATGATTTCAGGTGCAGACGCTGCGTGCTAGGCGAACGCCTAAATAGAGTAGAGGGGGACAATGCCGGAATGGTGTGAGGTTTGGCTGCCATAGAAAGGCAACTGGAGCTGGAAGAGGCGGTCACTGGCAGGCTGAGTAGGCAAGTGGCCTACATGGAGAAAAAAATGGTGGACTCCGTCATCGATAACGAAGGCCGTGCTCCATGTGGTGTGGAGTTCTTCGGGCAGAAAAGGTGCTACAGAGAGGGCAGGAAAGGGATAGAGTGTAAAAAGGCACACAAGAGGTGAAGTTATCTGCAGGCGACATGCACAATACCAGGCCAGCCCACTGGAAATGGGTCCTGTGGGCTGCTAATGAGCTTGCGGGTACAAAACTCCATAAACAGGACTGCGAACAGGTTCGTTCCGGAAGAATAGAGAGAAATCGCAGCCAGAAGCAGTTAACCGACGGTGACTCAAACATTAAAAGGTGCAGACGACCTATCGAGAAAAGGTAAAAGAAAATAGCCGAGTTGAGATCAGGGAGTTTCTCCTGTTGTTGCGATTTCGCATCACACCGGTTTTAAGCCGCACCACCAGAAGAGAACATCTGTAGCCACTACCCCTGTGCTCAGAGGGAATCTACAGATGCCTGGCCACATGTGGAAAAGGCAGCGCCATCTACCCTCTATTCGGTAAAGAGCAGACGGCTTTCATTTCTCGAGTTGATGCCGACGAAGAAAGTTTCCCTGCATCCATCGATTGACATCCGACTCTATTCAAGGTATGTAAGTATTTTGAATATAAGAAAATATTGCCTAGCGGACACTTGGTTGAATAACGCACGCAGATCGCGCAAATAATTTGTTTTTGAAGATTAGTTGTCTTTGCAAGCGTCCGTCGCTTTGTCGCGTTTTCGCATCATCAGGCTGTAGGGTTCCGATTTATGCACAACTTCATCTTCCCTGAGATGTGGCTACGGAACTAGTAATTGTTGTTTTCTTGCAGTCACTTAATGCTTTTCGTTCGTGATGGACACCAGAAAGTTCTACGGGATCAGGGTTCCACCCGTTGAAGAAAGTGAAGATAGCTGCCTCAGCGACAGCGATTCCGACTACAGCCCTGACACGGAATACGCTGCCCCAGCAGATCAATCTGGGCAGTCCGGGAGCGACACAGGTGCGCAATGTTTTTGTTTGTTTGTTGGGCGAGTTGCATTCCGCCGTAACGTGAAACGCCGTCGGCGTTCCTTCGTGTTGTATTCCAGCGGCGCGTCCTTGCAGTGGCGCGTCCGTTTCTTTTTCAAGCAAAGGTTGTAGGGCTTCTCAAATGTGGTATGCCGACCTTGCAATGATTTCTTTTTCTTTTTTGCAGATGACGAAGATGAAACCGAACAGCCTTCAACGTCAAGTGCAAGGGGTTTCCTCTGGAAGCAAGCGAACGATCCGCGGACATGCCACCCTGAATGGGAAGACAGTCTCCCAGACCCTCCAGATGAGCCGAAAGCTCCCATTCAGTACTTCCGCTATTTTTTTGACGACAAGCTTCTTGCCGAGATTACAGAACAGTCCAATCTCTATGCAGTACAGAAGAATGCCAACAAAGCATTACGCCTAACAAGCGCTGAACTAGAGCAGTTTCTTGGCGCCACAATGTATATATCCATATACAGGCTTCCGCGATCGCGCATGTACTGGAACCGCGAGATGAGAGTAGAAAAAGTGGCAGAGGTCATGTCACGTGACAGGTGGCAAGCCATAAAGAACAACGTTCACTTCAACGACAACAATCTACTACAAGCGAATGCTGGAAAAGACAGGCTCTTCAAAATTCGACCACTCATTGACAATCTGCTGCCCAAATTTCAAATCCTTCCAAAGTCACAGATGCTGGTGGTCGACGAGCAAATTGTTCCGTTCAAAGGCCGCTCGTCGCTCAAGCAATACGTCCCTAGCAAGCCTCACAAGTGGGGCTACAAGATTTTCGTACTTTGCGACATCCATGGACTGGTCTATGACTTCTCTATTTACACAGGGGACATCCGCCCTGTTTCTGGATTACCTGACCTTGGAGCAAGCTCTAATGTTGTGCTCGAGCTTTCGCGCTCCATCCCAGAGAACTAGAGCTACTTGCTCTTTTTTGACAACTGGTTCACGTCCATAAAACTGCTCGTAAATTTGCATCAGCGCGGTATTCCAGCCATGGGAACTGCGCGCGCAAACAGGATTTCTGGATGCCGACTGCCCAGCGATGCAGAAATGAAGAAGAACGGAAGAGGAAGCCACGTGGAAAGGGAGGCTACTATTGAAGGAGTCGAAGTCCGAGTAGTGAAGTGGTACGACAGCCGGGGAGTGAACATTGCCAGCACATTCGGTAGTGCCGAGCCACTAGGAAGCTGCCAGCGATATGACCGCAAGAAGAAAGAAAGATGCGAAGTTCAGCAGCCAGCCATTGTGAAGACTTACAACACTTTTATGGGTGGAGTCGACCTTCTAGATGGGCTCATGGCGTACTACAGAATTTTTCTGAAGTCTAAGAAATTCTACCTGCGATTTTTTTTTCATTTTGTTGACATGGCTGTTGTAAGCAGCTGGCTGCTCTACCGCAGGGATTGTGATGCTCTAGCGATCCCAAAGAAAGAGCAACTAGATCTTTTAGCGTTCAAGGCTTCTCTGGCCAGCTGCCTCTGTAATCAGAACAAGGACATAATGAAGAAGAGGGGCCGGCCGTCTCTTTCTGTGGAAGCAGAGCTTGAAAAGAAGAAAAGAAGAGGACCAGCAGCTCCAACACCTAATGTTCAAGTCCGTCAAGACAATGTTGGCCACTGGCCTGAAGTGTCGCAGCAACGACAACGGTGCAAAATGCCTGGCTGCAAAGGCCAACCTGTTTCTTTCTGCACAAAGTGCAAAATTCATCTGTGTATAAATAAAAATTCAAATTGCTTCATATCTTTTCACAAGAACTGATGTACTACATATGTGCTGAGAACAAAGAAATGCGTTCTGAAGTGTGTTTGAAAATAAATATTTTCTGATGTATTGCGACCTGTTGTCGAGTTTTCGCGACATACCCGTAACTTTGTTCCTGAAACCCCGACATGCATAAAACTTGCTGTGCAACTTCCTCGTAAGCAGACTATAAAAAGCCACAGCAAAAATATTTTTTTTTATGCAGTACGCTAAATTCAGGCTAGAAGAGGTTAAGCCATGTCATACAGATAACGAAAGAAGAACTGTCAGAAAAATCCGCAGATTGTAGCATGGTAATTGTAACTGCAGGATTAAATGACATTTTGACAGGGAGAGAGTAATGGAGCGGTTTGAACAGGGAGTAGAATATTTTGCGGGCACTAGCTCAAACGGTGCAGACTGTAGTATGCACCGTGCCAGAGGAGCTCGGAAGGAACCCAGAGCTCGAAATGGAATTGGCCAGGATTACCCAGAAAATTAGAGAATTACACACGGAGATATGCGCTTGGAGGTAACAAGCATCAACAGAGAAGTGCGTAGAGCAGGCCCTGGCAAGGATTTTCAGCGAGTAGGGATTCATTTCAGGAACAAGTGGCGCTGAGACTGGCTGGTCGGCTCCTTTTGGGTGTCCGCGAGAATTCTAAGCATAGAGCATCAGTGATGCACAAAACGTCATGCTGGAGAACAACTCTAACGAACCGATTAAAGGAAGACGTAGGGAGAAATCTAAAAATAGTAAGTTTATCTCCACTATCTATTACATAAACATTCAAGGTGGCAGAGAGAGAGCGAGGTGGATGGAAATAGAACCGCAGTTAAGAGGTCACGAAGTCGGTGTATCGGCTCTGCGCAAACCTCAGGGACCTGAAAAAACAACCTGTCACCGTAGGCATGTTTGGAAGGGTGCAATAGAACAACAACAAAGAAGGGTAGTGGTGCTGGTATGTTGATACACCGTGGGGCTAATTGGCGAAGGGTAAAACCAGCTTGCAAATAACATTTCTTGGTTTCAGGAACAATACCAGGTAAAAGGGTATGGCTAAAGGTAGCCAAGTTATGAACAGGGGACGAATGCAAACAAGAAAGAAGGGATCCGGTTAAATGTCTCAGTGAACATATCAAAGAGTTTGTAGACGCGACCGAGATCGCCTCACTGGTTGATATGAATGTACAAAATGAGGGTTAGGATTTAGTCGCTGACGGCAACGAGAATATATGCTAGAAATATACTAGCAGTTTAACCTAGTTATTGTGAATAGTGAAAGGAAATGTGAAAACCCGATCACATGAGAATTCCGGATTAGGCAAACGACCATTGATTACTACTTGATGTCACCAGGCATTTACAATAAGCTAACGAGTATGGAAATATATGGGGAAGGCGCGTACGGCCTGAGAAAAGACAATAAACGTATTAGCCTGCCAATGGGACTCCTTCTCGAAAGAAAAAAATCAGGAAGCACAAGGAGCAAACGCAAAATTTACCGGCCAATACCTAGAGCTAAGACCATCAGGAATGGAAGAAACGATAGAGAAATGCCCCATGGAGAAGTGGATTACTATAAGTTAGCACAAATCATCTGTAGAAAAATTCGGCAAGTACAAGAATCAAATTGATGGAAAGGTAGGCGAACTCCCTGAAGCTGGTGGAATGTTGAAGGTAAATAGGTAATCAAATGAAAACAGATGGCTTCCAAAGAACGAAAAGAAGCATAGAAAGCGCGGCTATCTCAAGAGGAAACAGAAAACGTGAGTCCTATCGGCAAAGCGAACTGAAAATGCAGTAACTTGTGCAGAGTAAAGTAGCGCACCGACCGCCGAATGACCGAATTGTGCGACTCAAAGAGGCGGCCAAGGAATTCTGGAGCCATATAAGCTCCGTGGGTAAGAGAAAACAAAAGGAGCAGGAACAGATTCAAGACGCCGAGGGAAGGAGTCTAGAGAGGGTTAATGCCATAGGATATATAACTTCAGTTATTGCCGAATAATTTGGGCGCGATAATGGGGTAATAGCCCCGAAAGAAGAAGCAGTATCAGACAGCTTGAAGGAAAAGAAGTCGCAATTATCAAATCTTAACTATTGGATGCGGAGATAAATATTCCTTTTTGTGGACGAAATTCTAATCAGTCTAATTAATGGCATTGGTTCAATAAGCAAGGACGCGTTGTGAAAGGCGTTGGAAGCAGTCATAACAAATAAAGAAATTACGTACAGCTGGCAACTGAATAGGATGATTTGATTTATAGAGGAAAAGAAGACAGGAAGGACATTATATCATTTAGGCCGACCACGATAACGTCAGTTATGGTACAGGTTGGCAATGCAGGCAGTCAAGCAAAAGATGCTTCCATGGATACAGAATAATAATTTAGGCAGGCAGCCAAACTAAAGAGGCTTGCATGGCTACAAAGTAATATTGTACTGCGCGAACTGCAGAACTGGTTTGGAGTGGTAGGCGCCTAGATGATCGCATTTTCTTAATTACCCAATGCATAAAAATAGTCAGACAAGAAAACAGATCTCTCTATTTAGCCTTTCTGAATATTATCGGTGCTTACGACTGCATAAATATAGAACTTTTGGGGAACATACTCGATTACGGATGCTTTGGTAAAGAAGTAATTATATTACTGTCCACTGGAGGGGTTAAGAAGTACGTGTACTGTCGAGGTATGGAAAGGATTGAAGCAAGTATATCCACTATCACCGCTGTTGTTCATAATCTATATGAAGAATATGGAAAAGAGTCTTCAAGAAAGCAACCTAAGTTTTAATCTCTCGTATAAGCTAGATTGAATGGATGTAGAACAAACGCTTCCAGGAATAATGTATGCAGAGCGACATTGCTCTATAAGCCAACAGCCATGAACATTTGCAACCATTGGTTAATATATGTGGATACGAGGGAGATGCAGTTGGCAGTACATTCAGCTAGATTAGGCAGAGTTTGGATGGAATGAGGATATTTCACTGATAAAAAGCTTAGAATACAAGAAAGTGAGATACCAAAACTGTCAGTATATAAATATCTTGGGGTGTGGGTAAACGAAGGTGAGGTGTCCATGGAAAATTTTAAACAGGCCACCATGGCGAAGCGATAATAAAGCACGATAATGTCGCGATAATGAAACACGGGACATTATGGGGATACAAATGATATAAATCACTTAAAAGACATTTAAAAATAAATAATGAATTCAGGACTAACCTTCGAAAACGCGGTATTGTGCTTAGTTGTAGAAGTCCAGACGGGATTAGAATAAATCAAAGAACTGTAGGAAGGTTAGCACTTCCAACCGACACCAAAACTGCGAACGAAGCTGTACAGAGAGACATGAGCTCAGCGTCTTTCGAGGCACGCGAGACTCATAGCGAAATAGTGTATTAAGAACGCCCCAGCAAAATGAACGACAATAGATGGGTAGGTAAATTGGTACTTATATCGAAAAAGCATTGACTCACAGGGGCGGAAAGAGACCAGGAAACTAACCATTATATAGGAATTCAGGATGAATAAGTAAGGAACAATAAACAACAGGTAAACAACACAGAGGCTAAAAACGTGAATAATTCTATGGAAAAATAGACAACCCCATGCTTATAAGGAAAAGTGAAATATTAGACAAAGAAGGAAACTTTTCATAACAACTCAAGAGGCAGCGGCCTTCTCTTTGGATCTAGATAAAGATCAGAAGCCGAAGATACAGAAGAAAGTTTAATAAAGAAGATGAAGCTTGTGCCATGCGCTCTAGATGCCCAGAAACAATTGAACATCTTATACTGGAGTGTGGCAGTATCCATGTAGATGTTGATGCGGATATAGTCACTCTAGCCGATACCCCGGGGTTTAGTGGTGACAAAGTAAGCCTGAATAAATCGGCGGTACTTGCTAACCAGAGATGTTTGGAAGATTGGTGGATAAAAAGCAGCGAGGGGACGCCTGGAAGCTACATCGAAATTAAACAAGGATATTTAACGATAACCGTTCCTAAAAGTAAATTCCTTAAAATTGAAGAATAGTTAGAAAGCATATAAAAGAAAGGTTGGGATTCGCGATTACTATCGCGACCCCGTTTCAAACGGGACGTTCTTAACATCCATCCACCCATGTTTAAGTAAGTGCCGTCTAAATGGAATTAGTGGTGACGCTGCGAAAACTAATTATTTTGTGCAACGAATTGCCTCTGAAGAAACAAGGATGTCCAGGTCTTTGTGGGTATCACCGCTATCGTGTAATTTCCTTAAGGAAGATCTCAATTGCCCGCTTTTTTTTTTGTTGTTGTTGGCGATCAGCAGGGCACACAAAAGAAATGGAATCGACCAAATTGCGCTCACGAGACAGCTCGCGGAGCCATCTGGAGCGCCTTCACTGCTTTAAATCAGTGCACAATATGTATGAAAACGAAAACACCGTGAGACAGGCCTGCCGGCAGGCATAGTACATCAGTGCATAGTGCAAGAAGTGACAGGAATGTAAGGAGGGGGAGTGGATATAGTTTTTTTCTCTCCACGGAGTGTACTTATAGGGACTCCGTTCTGCCGTTCTGGTACACAAAGAGAACGGGTAGGTTTGTACTCTAGGCAGTGAGCATTGCCCTTATTCAACATCCATATATTGTGTTCCGCTGCCCTTCCTGCAAGCATAATGGTCTAACACAGATTAATCTACAGCAGATGTAACAAAAACAAAAATTTCTCATGTTCAGTTTTACACTCTGATAGATCTCAAATTTTACAACTGCAACCAAAATAAAATATACTAGTTAACCATCTTTGATTTTTCAAGTCGTATCCGTACCTTTAAGGTTTGTTTTTCAACTAATTTGAAAATAGTTCTTGTTTTATTATCGCAATATACAAATGAGTACGAGAACACATTTGAGCCCACTCGGCGATCTTATAGGAGGCGAAGAAGCAAACTGAGAACGTGTCGCCGCTGTTGACATTCTCCGTATTCTCTGCAGCTCCGCTGATATCTTTTCCCTTTCCGCTGTCCGGTGTCTCTAGACCAACCAAGGAGAATTGTGCACTGGTTCGTATGAAATTAGCTTGGAGTAGAGGTTTGCGCGCTTGTTGTGGGAGCGGGAGAATTGTAGTTTGAGGCCAGGTGTGGACATGATTCACTTGCCTTCTGATTATCGTCGCTATAGTTTGCATGCATCTTCTGTCCGCACATCCTGACCACTCTCCATGGAACACGAAAGGTGTTCGCCCTAACCAACAAAGCAGGGCGAAATCTACGACGAAATGCTTTGTAGTATTTTAACGTCAGACATGTGCATTTGTGTATCACTATTTTCTACTTCTGTACGTTGTTGTGTACTACTTTCCTTGGAAAGTACTTTCCTACATGTGGGCATGAAGGGCGAAGAGAGGATAATCGATGGTCGCTTAGGGTAACAAACTGGATTCCGAGGGAAGGAAAGCGTAGCAGGGGGCGGCAGAAAGTTAGGTGGGCGGATGAGGTTAAGAAGTTCGCAGGGATCAAATGGATTCAGCTAGCACAGAACCGGGTTAATTGGAGAAATATGGGAGAGGCCTTCGCCCTGCAGGAGGTATAGTCAGGCTGATGATGATGATTACGTTCCTTTGTAAGCAATACAAAGTTCTCTTGTTATTACACAAACGGCTGGTTTCGTTCGGCTGGTTTATGTGGTTTAAAGTTCCAATTGACTCGGTGAATAAGAAACACCGTAGTGGAACACTGGAAATTTTGACCTGTGGTTCTTTAACGTACACTGGCACCCCACATCATTTTGCACACAGTCGAGCCAATGCATTACTGCGGCAAACTGCACAAACACCTGTGCTCGGCATCTTGTCACTGCCAAAATACGTACAGAGATTTTTTTGACGACAGAATACCTTCTGTAGTCTTTGTCACCTGGGAATATTTACACTATTGCTGCCAAAATCAATAAACATGCAGATACCCTGTTACAAAGAGTATGGCGCAATGCCCCGGTGCCTAATATGCCTCCCACCTGTACTGAGGTTAATATCCTTGCCATGATTGCAGTACTCAGTCATATCTACACCGCTTCCATGGTTTTTCTTAAAGCACTTGTGATTATGTGGAAACTTGGGCGCGCCATTCAAGTGAAGGTATGAGCTAAATATGCAGCCTATTGGTACATACTTATTTTCATTCGTCTTTATTTCTTATTTTTTGACAGCTGCCGACATGCGGCCGTATCATTGCAATTCTAGCGCGCGGATCGATTCTGTATTTTTTGTTCAAGCGCGTTGTCATCAGGCGACGCTTTAACCTTTTCTTTGTCGTGCATTGCGATGAGATGCGAAGAGGCGTTGCGATGAACCTGGAAGATTCCAGCCACTCGCGTGTGTTTCTACAATATTCCACTTTAGTGTAGTCACCGTTTGCGGCTTCATCTAGATGTATCTTCGCCATCATTAAATTGAGCGTTGACGGGTGCGACAGGCATTCTCTGTTCGACGGCCCGCGAGCCCGTTTGCTCCTATCACCGCCGCCGAGTACTTAGTCATTTTGCGGGCGCAAATCAGCCCAATAAAGCGGCTCTTTATTTGCTGCCATCGACCGTGTCACCACCACTTGACACTATATATGTAGCTTTTATATATTTTAGCTTCTGAAAAAGAACAAACATGAAGTGTTCAGGCCCATTCCACGTAACTAAAACGAGTTCCTATGTACGAGGTGTATGATATGTATGAGGAAACCACGCAGACTGATATACTATGCTTCCTCGTATACACTCTTGACCGCACCTCCTTCGCTTTCCTTGCTAATACCAATCGCGACGTCCAACATCCCCGTTTCCTTGGTGGTGGGAGCATGCAGCATCGTGGGAGTGTCGTGGGGGCAGGGAGGTGGGAGCGTCGTGGCAGGCATGCAAAATTTCGTCGCCTAGGTTTTAGGGAACGGCAAGGGATGGCGACTGTTGAGGACGAAATTCTTGAAAAGGATCTCGTAAGGCAGCAGAGAGAAAATAAAGCACGCTGGTAGGCTGTAGGTTGGTTGCTTTGTGGGTTTTAATGTCCCAAAGCGACTCAGACTATGAGAGACGCCGTAGTGGAGGTCTCCGGAAATTTCCACCACCTGGGGTTCTTTAACGTGCACTGACATCGCACAGCACACGGGCTGTAGGTTCTCCGCCAATACCACTTTGCAAATAATTATTGCTTGAAGATCAAGGTCGGTACATTGTGGCGCATCGAAGGTCCACAGTTTACTGCGTTGATGAAGGTGTCTGCTCCGACTTCGGTCCGGCAGTGTTACGAGAGCATGGGAAAGCCAATATGCGTCTAAGTGTTTAAGGCTGGATGTGTACGTCACTGTGATGTCATTTTTGCAGACGCAGATTTCTTCTTGCAAGGCACCCTGAAGGATCATTCATATTAGCCAGCTGGAAAAATGCGGGGCGATCCATCACTACTTTGAAAGGTTTACAGTACAGATATTAACTTAAATTCATAACTGCTCACAAGATAGAGATGCACTCTTTCTCAGCGGCATACTAGTTGCCCTCAGTTTTCGACAATGAACGACTTGCGTAAGCAAGTACATGTTGTGGACGTTTTGGTCAGGAACTAGGATGGCAGCCAAACCACAATTACTCGCATCGGTGCGTACCACCGAATCAGCGTGTTCATCAAAGTACGCTAGAACGGGTGGTGATTGAAGGCGGCGTTGAAGGGTCTGAAATTCTTGCTGCTTCGTTCTTTTCATCGGAATGGTACACCTGCTTTGAAGAGAATTTTGAGGGACGCGGCAATTTTGGAGACGTCTGGCACAAAGCGGAAGTAGTTGGCACATGCGGCAGCAAGCGCCAAACTCGTTCTGGTCTCGAAGCGCAGATAAATTCGCGGTGGCAACAGTCTTTAGGGGTAGGAAAGTACCCCATCCTCTGGCGGTGTGGTTTAAAACAAGTCTTGGTAAGCGAAGGGGCATTTGTTGGCTTTAAAGGTAAGAGGTCGGGAGTTGTATCGCTTGCAGTACCGCCTCAAGGTGACCAACGTGGTCTGCAAAACGTGGGGTGAAGACGATCACTTCATCCAGCTATACGAGAAAAGTCTGCCATTTCAGGTTCAGACAGAGCCCATAAGCCTTTAAAAGGTTGCTGGCGGGAAGAAAATGCAAAACAGCATTACCTGATACTCATGCAACCCATAAGGAATGAATTCAATCTTTCCGTGGTCACTCTCGTCTACCTCAATTTGCCAGTACCCAGATTAGAGATCCACGGAGGAGGAATACCTGCTGCCTCTTAGGAATTTTAAAGCTTCGTCGGTTCTGGGCAGGGCGTTAATATCCTCTTTAGTAATATTGTTCAATCGTCGTAAGTCAACACAGCGACGTAATTCTCCGTCTCTCTTCATGACAAGTAGGAGAGGTGCCACCCAAGGGCTATGAGATGGTCTAATAACTTCGGCACCAAACATTTCCTTCATTAGGTGATAATTCCGGCACGTTATTTAAAAGAAACACAATAGGGTGACTGTCGGAGCGGTTGTACTGTATCGTAGGTAACAATACGATGTTTTAAAAGGTGCTTAGCTGACACCCGGGCATGTCACTAAGCAACTGCCAGCAACCAGAGGCGTGCCAGCAATTTTTTGCTCACAATGTTGGTTCCTAAATTTGCGACGAATGAGGTATTTAATCTCTGGCATTTGGGCTGTCCCCAATATGATCAGGAATATTATCATGATATCTGTGCACCAAAAATATAAAAAACAGTATGTAACGAACGGAAGTCATGTACACGTTGAAGCTTCAATGAAGTTAAAAATTAGGGTTTCCTTTCCAGCGCTACAGCTCGTGCGTAGGGACGTACAGCACACATATTAATGAATGGTATCCTATTATCCAGCGATAATATAACTTTCTTATTCTCTTCGAACACCTGTCAAAAGAAATTGGTAATAAATGCCTGGTAAGTTTCAGAGGCCTACAAAATAGCTAGTTTAATATAAGAAAAATCATTTGAATTGTTCTTGCTGAATATCAGACGACGCGTACGGGCATTTAGCGCCGACGCAGGAAGCGCCTGCTTTCATCTTGGCAGCTCAAGAGCGCGTCTTCTTTCCTTCATATGCATTGGGAATGTTCTCAAGTACCCATACAGCAGTGCGCGCCGCTCCTTCCCTGCCCTGGTAGTTGCTTTTAGCACAGGATAATGTACAGATGCATGCAGTTACGCCATGCATGCGGAATAAATTATTCCCTGTCATAAACTTTGTTATGATTGTCAGCAAACGACAACAAAGATCATCTTCATCATCTTGTGAAGCAAGCATATCGCTGTAAGGTCGCCAAGCTTATACAACGGCTAACAAGAGTCCTAAATTGTCCCAAAATACAGGGACGCAAAGAAGCAGCCGAATAAAGGGCAATTAAAATACCATACAAACAGCGTTTAACAATTGCAGGCTTGTCTTGACCTGCTTAGTTAGGTATCCTGCGCCACAGCCAGAGCGCGAACTGCTGTTGAAGCGACAGATTATTCAACGCGTGTTCAACAATGGCTGTTTTCATTACAGCGATGTTTTCCTTGCTACTTGAGGAGACATCAGCACTACTGAACATGTGCAGCTGGCAAGCGTCGTATGTCAATTTTGCGGGTACCATACTGCGTGTCGCATCAGCGGCTTGAAAGCGGCAATGTCGAAGATGCCCAAGAATTAGCACAGTAAGTGAAGGTCGGGGAAGCCGTGAGTCTTAACCTTCGACTTGTTTTTCCATTGACATGAACATAACCCAAATTAGTACTCACGGTGCAGTTTGTGAGAGCGTCATACCGTCAAATAACGATTCGACAGTCAGGCATTAAACATTGTTGAACACTTAAAAAATTGGACGCATGCATATGTCGTATAGTGGGATTGTGATGATTGCTGAATGCGGCGCGTTTTTGCACTGAAAAAGCTGCGAAACAAGACATTGATACCCTCCTACTACCGCAGCGTATCACAAAAAAATTTGGGAACGCCGTTCAGCTCCGTTCTCGAATCGTATGACGCCACAACTTCGATGGGTCCTACCAGTCACTAAACTTAGTCGCAGCTTTTTTTTTGTGCAACTGTTACTGAGTGGTCGGTTTCACTACGCTCAAAGGCTCTTCTGTCTCTGTAGCAACGAAGAGACTATCAAGCCTGCAAACGGCCGTACCCAGGTGCCCGCTGTGATGCGTCGCTTACCGCACAGCCGAGCCGTCGTCGTAGATGGGCACTCGGAAAAGCGCTTCACTGGCTCCGTTTTTCTAACGGAGAAGACGCACGTTTTTAGCGCACGGCCAGAATTGACCGACTATGAAGAAGGAGAGCCCAGCCGCTGCGCAGCGCGTAGCCTAAGCTATCCTAAGCGTAGCCATGCAGCGGTTTTTGCAGCTCAACTAGGTTTAACCGGAGCTAAATCACTGCCAAATATAATCTCTCGCGCCGACATTGACGACGACGACGGTGACGATGAAGACGCTGCATTATCTAAGCAACAGGGACCTTACGCCATCACCTATAAGGAACTGCACATACATGAATTTCCGATGATGCCAACGTTGCACACCATTGGATATTTTACTACCCCTACCTGGCGATACGGAATCCAGGGTGGCACCCTTGCTCTTTTTTTTTGGCAACTTGGAATGTTTCGTTTGGTACTTTTACTAGCCTTCTTAGGTAAGGGGACATACAAAGTCAAGCAACTGTAAAGACAACCTATTAGGATAGGATAGGAAATACGTTAATTTCTCAAGGAATGTCTTGTGTGTAATAGGTTGTAAAGGCAACTTATTATTTCCAAGCTTTTGCGGCCTAGCTTGACAGCCGTGCTGTACGTGTGCGGCACCACTGTAAGGACGGATGTAATTTTCCTATGGCAGCTCGACAGCTCGACGCGGTGCACAACCTGGCGAACACCACGATTCAAAGTATACGTTCCGAATTACCATCACGCAAGCTAAGTAACGTGGCGGCGCCAAGCGGTCGCAAAGGGGAGCAGTTGGCACTCCGAAGTTTTGTAAGGTGCCAGAAAATATGCCCAGCACTTCGTTTGGAACCTGACGAGGAGAGTGCAATATGTCGTTGTGCAACCCTGACTTGTACCATCGCGAGAGTGTGAAGACCCATTGTCTTTTGAACATTTATGCTTACGACGAGCGATGTGCAGAAATCACACATCCGATATCAACCCTTTAATTGGGCACGCGGCAGGTTATAAACTGCGGCGGATACATCTCTTGCATCAGGCAGACACTGGACTGAAACTTTTTTCACTGTCAGTTTCAGTTTGTTCCCTGAGTGCGTATTATCTTGCGTGAAGAAGACAAAAACAGATGTTTGGAAAGTTAAATAGGAATTCTTTATAACCTTCTGTGGCACAAATTTTGTCTATTTTTCTACGGGTTCTAAAAAGCAAAGCGTGACTGCAACGTTTTAGGTGAGTTCTAGGCGAGATTGCACTAAAGTTACTCTGACAAGGACAATATAGCTATAAAATTTATACAAACATTGTGAACATCTATTGAACAATGTATTTATTTCTTTGGAAAGCACGGATCAATTCAAGTCCAGGCAAAAGTGCCAAACTTTTGTGGCCTTCAGCTGTTCTGTTTGGTTACAAATTTGGCGCTAAGATAAAATGGCGTGGTTACATCTGTGTATTGTAACAACAGTTCTGGCTGTATTTAGACTGTCCAATCGTAACGTTGTAAGAAATCACTGAAACACGGAGTCGGCTCCAAGACCCAAATTTGTCATGCACCCTTCGGTGCGGCCGCTTCGTCCTGCTCGTCGCTGTCGGCCGGCTCATGTCTTCGCAGGGCTGGACCCATCTCCCTTGGCGTCCTCTTCAATAGCCGGCATCCTATTCAATGGCCGGCGTCCGTGTTGAGGTTAGAGCAACCTGCCTCCCGCCGCATTTTTGCAATGGGGAAACCGCCCTGCACATTGTGTTGATATCATAACATGTATAAAGTTCAGTTGTCATTTTGAACTATTGCTGTAGCAAGTGAATACTATTTCTCGAAGCACTAGATTTTCAGGTTCATTTATCGCAAGGGTAAATGACCTCTAACACAGGCGCTCAATTATAACTGCTTTAAGATAGACTTTATGACAGGCACGAAAGTATTTTCTTTTGGGCTTATATGGATATAACTGTGCGTGTTGTGCTGGAACTGGTGGCGCTATGGCGGTAAGTGACTAAGGCTATTATGCCAATCTGGAGCGTAGGAATTTTGTTGGTAGTATGTATATATTGTGCCGCTGTTTTAGTTTAGAATTTGATTAACACATGCTCTTTTTTTAGACATCCTAAGGATTTGGTATATTCACATAAAAGAAACATTCGGTGAGAAGCTGATCATTTATCGTAAAATTGACTGAAATATTTTTCGCAGTTTGTTGGATTATCTTGAAGCATTTAGATATGATTTACTGGAAGTTTTACACAAAAACGTTCGACATTTTTTGTTGGAAAAAGTTGTTTGCAAGGAATGTGTGAGCAATATCAATCCGGAATAACGTTACATCAAATAAGACCGCTCTTAGTGCTTCCAGGGCTTACATTATCCTAAACTAGGCTTCACTAAATGGAGTTTTTATTTCGTTCGTGGACCCTAGACTTCTGCCATTTATATTTTGATTTAATGCATATTAACCACACAAAGTCTTCAGAGCCTATGTAAACATTTTTATTTCATAAGTCTGGGCTTGTTTTGCACCAGCTCTCGTTACCATCTATGTCGACATGGCTTGAGAAATAGCGAAGTCATATTTTATGCCTTTGCGCTCCGACTGTTCTATCTTATGTATGATGTCTAATGTGAAACATTGAACTGCGTATCTTGACTGGAGTGCTGCGATGAGTTCAACAAGTCAGAGTAGACTGTTCTGCTTTTTATCTTATTTATTTTCTGGACAGCTCCACGCACGTGAATTCATCAGTAAAAACTGATACCCAATGTGGCTGTCTTGCTATATTACGGTTTTACTACGTACGGTTTTGCTTTGGTTTTGACAATACTGAGTAGCAAAGGAGTGATCAATTTGGGTAAACAGAAGAGTGTTCTAGATGTGCACCTTGTGACGATAAGATAACACAGGTTGTTTGGAAGAAACTTCATTTTCAGTATGTTTGTGCTCGTGAGCGCTGTTATGTCGGCGAGGGACGGTCCATCAGTTATTACGCTAAGGCTATTAATGAGTGATAATTTGTACGCTCACGGTGAGAGGTGTAAACACAGGTTTTGTGCCGGGTCGAGACGTTTAAAATATGGTCACAGAGACCCATATACTACGCTTCCATAATATAAGGTTGAGGGTAGAATTGGGTGACAGATGTGTAAGAGAACTTCTGTCCGACCCTCAGTATATTCGCGAGAGTACCTTGAGTATATTGAAGGAATAAGACGCTTAAATTTGCGGTTGTTTGTACATGGTAGAGACAACTTTTCAAACATGAAATTTAGAAAATTGTTTACGCTTATAATAGGTAGAATGTTTTTTTTTTTTTTTTTCTGGGGTAGGTTAGGTTCAGACTAATCGTCCTTTCAGCAAAAACAGAAATGCTACTGACATCTGTGGGGAGAAATGAAGCCCCTTTTTGCCCTTCCATGTGGTCAATTTATATTAATCTGGAAACCTTTTTTCGCGCGTCTATATATTCCGGGATGTGGAAGCTATCAAGTGATGGTGAACACAAACTGTATAGATACACCATGAAGGAAGTGAATAGTGGTCAATGACCAATTACGAAGTTTTAGACGTTTCGAAACACTTTATGGGTTTTTTCTTCTCTCCTCTGGACAAGACATTGTGATCACTTGCATACGCAAGACGTGACATAACGAGCATGAGCAAATGGCTATCGTAGTCCTTATCATCCGTATCATGGCAGGTAGCGTTGGAAGAATGATTAGCGATTCCCGCAGCCGCCGATTTAACAAGTTTATTCCTTTGGCAACAATAGTGGTTTGTTCTAGTCATTTAGCGTGTTCTTGCGCATGGCTCACATTGGCGTTCATTGAGTTGTTCCTTACGCCATGTTCGTGGTCGGTAAACAATTTCGAGATCTTTCTGATTCGCCCAAGTACACTTGGGGGAACCGGAATTTTTCCTATTGGCTGTTTCACTTTCACATTCACATTCACGAGTTATTTTCGAAGCTTGATGGTCGCAATGCGGGAAAAGCGCTTGCCATATCTCGAAAACACACAATAGCGGCTCGCTGGTTTATTTATAACGGATATATTACGAATTCGCGGATTAATGTGTCGTTATAATTCCTTTGAACAAGAAATGTAGTAATGCTTAAGATAATGCCTTGAGACAGTACTTTCCCGAATAAAGTGCTCAAAAGGGTTGACTCCTAAGCGCGCATTAAATGCATGGTTTGCAAGGAAATCAGCCAGGAAGCCAACATCCTACAGTGGATGCCTAGATATACTAGCTCACTGAGAATGCCGTACCTCCAGGCCTGCTCTTCAATTACTACTGATCGAAAAAGACGGACAGGCAATGCTCTTTATTCATGAATGCTTCACTGGGAGTATTATCAAGACGAACCAGGTAGACAGTTCACCATGCTTCCTATCTACCCTCATAATGTCGAGAAGTGCTTGTGAACGTAGAACAAAAGTTACCCGAATATTGCGAAGACGATTTGTCTTGGCACCTTGTCAGTGCGTACAGGCCTACTACTACTACGTGAGATTGTCGGTTTTCAAGGTTTCAGAAAAGACACTAACGGTTGCTCTTCCAGGCCTCGAAAATTTTTCCTCCTATCATTATTCTGTTAAACGCATCAGTTGTGCAACTACAAAGATTGTTGCGCCAGCATTCAGAAAATTCGTCAGTCCTTGGAGCGGTTCGCTTACCCTGAGATAGTAGTCTTGATTTCTTGGATTAGTCAAACTATCATAGGCTTTGTACGTGCCTTTCATTTATTGGCAGCGTTTGTATTTCATGGATCTTTTTTTGCTTCAAAAGGGATTGTGCATGGAGTGAAGAACTGGAAACTGTGGCTAAGTATTACCCTAATATGTCTGTCAACCAAAAAGAACTGTAAACGGCGAGTAGCGGCTAGTCAGCCTTCCAACATACTTCCACATTTTTCCTAGGTCATAAAGGTGCTCGTGGAGTAGATACAATTGTGACATGACAATTTCTCAATATTTCGACGGATGTGGCATGCTTCTGCTCACCTTGTTTTAAATTGAAAGGTATTCATGCGCAGGGTATCTTCGAAAGGGACCCCAGGCCTTGTTCTGCATTTTTTGTTCACGTCTCTACATTCTCGTGTACACCAAAATTTCTCCTCCTTTGAACTTGGAAATTGACAGACGTGCAGCAGGAATGCATGTAGTCGACATTTCATTGATTTTGTCTACGCCACGGTACTCTGAACTGCATCTAACCGGCTTATCAAAAAAATTGCCAGTCACCTAAATGGTGTTCCACGACTAGGAATCCTGCGGTATGATTGATGTGAGGATGATACACTGATCAACCCAGGCGGGTGATCGCTTAGGTATGGATTGTCTAACACTTTCCTTTAATTGTTCCGATACTATGAAAACTTGGGGCATTGTATGTTTTCATTCCCTGTTGCCATTCAATCACCCCACTTTCCACACCCACCTCCCCCAACGAGGCGGGCTTGGTTAGCATCTGACCAGCTGAATGATCAGTTGGCCTTGTTGACCCTGGCCCAGGACATTCTTGACGCTTAGTAAAGCGTTGAATAAAGTTGCTTCCCCCTCCTCCTCTTTTCTTTAATACCGGTAAAATTAGAAGGTTAACTATTCGACAAATCTATAGATCTGATCCTATATTATATTTAGAAGCAATAATTGGTCTTATCCGAGCTCTATAAACAAATTTGTTAGACAAAAAATATTCTATGAAAGTTCTATAGATTATATGCCTTATCGCTACCCCAAAGAGATGAATGGGCGTCAAAATCTCCGACTACAAGATTTTATCTTGCAAAAGCAGATCCTCTATATTGTCGACATTACCGTGAAATATTTTCATGTAACATATTACTTTTGTGTATAAATGGAGAAATAACTGGTTAGCCTTTTGCATTGCTACTACTCGGGGCCTGTCCCTTTTAAGCAAATCAAGAAGCGGCACCATCCGTCCGACATCGATGGCATAGCGCCACCTACGCTGGTATTCATTGCCTGTTAAAGGTCAATGCCGCAGACACATTTTGTAGCGAAAGCTATTCTGGGCTAGGGTATCAAGCAGTCGGCGTGGCACCGTGTTCCGTATGCTCCGCAGGGCGTTGCGCCACTGCCTAACAACTGTCACGTGGTATAGACCGAGAGCTGGGCCAGGTATTGGAGGAGGAAAGAAGAAGAAAAATAAGGAAAAGAAGAAGAAAAAAATAAGGAAAAGAAGAAGAAGAGAAAGAAGCAGTAAAAAAAGCTGCAAAATAAGACGAAGGAAAAGAAGAAGAAGAAGACAAATAAGGTAGTTGGTAGAGGCGAAAGACAATAGCGACGTGCGAAGAAAGAAGGCTCGTTGGAATGTTGTGACGGCGGAACATTAAATCCAGGTGTCCGCAGAAAAATGCGCTGAAACACTCACACCTTTCTATCACTTGGTTCAAGCCATGCTTAACCTCCTCTCCCCCCCCCCTCCTCCATTATTTGTGTCTTTGGCCTCGCCTCGTGGGGAAGAGACCTGCACTCTCGCCGACCCGCAAAATGCCAAACCCTTCTTTTGAGGTGGTAGACTGGTGCGGCCTTCTGCCTGGGGCGAGGTTTACGATGCCTCAGGCTCACTTTGTGTGGCTTGGGCCAAAAAGCAGTGTAGCCCCCCTCCCCGCCCAGTCGCACTGTTTTGAAATAACTTTTCTGCTCAGAACTGAAATGCGCGGAGCTAAAAGAAAGCTTTTGTTCTGAATGTGTAATTCTCTAAATCCTATATTATCAAGTTCCTTTGTGTGAGAATACTTTTTAACGCGGTAGCGTTAAGGAGCTCGTGTCGCAGAAAAGCCGGTGTCGTCGGCGGCGTTGGCCGTGAGCGATAAATCCCGGCATGCACTTCATAAATAAAAAGCAACTTCCAAGATGGGCTGGGTGGGAATCGAACCAGGGTCTCCAGAGTGAGACGGAGACGCTACCACTCAGCCACGAGTTCGATGCTTGAAAGCGGTACAAAAGCGCTTCTAGTTAATGCGGTGTTGCCTTCGAAACGTGCCGTAGAACGTTATACTGCGGTGTATATCGGAAATTATGAGCATGTTACTTACAGAAGTCGCGGTTACACGAGTAGCGAAGTACGTTTCCGCTACATTTCTTCTGCGCTCTGCGCACATGCAGAGCCATCTTGCGGCAAACACAGAAGAACCCCTCCTCGCAATGTGCGGCGCTGCCCCGACATGTGGCGCGCCACTCGCCCCTGACGTTTCGCCGTGCACCCTCACGGGTTGAAGAATCAAGCGTCTTTCCTTTCTTTAGATCACTATCTTCGCTCACCCGCTTCTCCCCTTCGGGCCGCGCGGGTACCGGTGCGGGGATGCCCCAATACCCTTGCGTTTAATAAGTTTTCTCGACGAGGTGCAATAACGCTATCGCGTTCCACTCTTGAAGGCGAAGCTTAAGCGTCCTCCAAATTTTTTACTCTCTTTCAGGTAAGGCAAGACCTGTAGTAAACCAGGGGTTCTCCTTTACAGTGACCGCAGAGAAAAGTAGTTTCCGCACAGACTTTGGTTGAATGCTCTTTTGAGGCTCATTTCGCCCATTTCTAGCGGCCGCGAGAAGTCTGAGGGTCCGGATTATGGCACTTAAAGCACCATCACAAATTGGGTATGTAGTGTTCAACGTTAATTCTCAGGTCGCCAATATCAATTAAGGCAAGGAGAGTACTGAAGGCAAATGTAAGGACAATGTGCTTTACCGCGATTGATTTGTTTTTTTATGACGTTTATGCTGTGGACACTTACTACATTTTTATCGACAAGACCTTGAAGCATTCTTTTTTGTTCAGGGGTATGGAGCCAGTTTTTAAAATCTCACTTCGGATTGTGGCCAAGGATCGGAGTGCCGTGATGGAGGCGGCTTTATATGTGCTCCGTAGACTTTATATTAGACAGGTTTGTGAATTGCGCATTACAGTCGTGTGCAAGAAAAAGGTCTGTGCTCGCTATTTTTGTCACCATTTATTCTGCACCGATTTTTCAACATTTAATGGGAAGGTGATTAACGCTTTTGTTTCTTTTCACTAAGAGTAACTAAGAGAAATAGTGCTGCTTTCAGAAAAACAGATGTTACATCGGGCCGCTTCCTTTTCCAAGGATCATCATATTCATAAAAAAAATGAATGACAGGAGCTATAGCGCCAGTTATTCACCGTGATGCCCAAGAAGGGGGCTGTACAAGGTCTCGCATACAAATCTTGCCCATGCCAGCTGTGCACTATAACTAAAGCCTAATATCGCATTACATGTGATTTTCATACCCCACAAGTTTAACCTTCGCCGTCAGAAAAAAAGGGAAAAGCAAAAAACAAACGAGGAGACAGGCTAAGGGGAGAATGGGAAAACGTGGCTGTCGGTTTTCCTCCATCAGATCAGGTCAGAGATGCCGATAACGAGAATATTGGGCCAAAGCGGTGTTGGCTCCGCCGAGGGCCCTTAAAGTTTCTAACACTCGTCATCGGCTCATCCACCAGCATTTATTTTTCCTGGTGACGGTGATGCCATATATAAAGCTAGGCGTGGGGGCTCATATGGACAGTGGTGTCGCGCAATACATACAGATAGCTCATTGAGCTCTGTGGGGGAGGTAAAGGATTCACGAGTGACATCCAGATATATATTGGCATAGAACTTGTTTTTTCAATTTAGACTTACTACATAGTAACTCTAGTTCAGTTTCCTACAACTAAAACATGAAACCTAGGGAAAGGGCACCGAAAAGCTGTTACTGTAAAGGAAAAATTGTAGTACTTCCCTACAACTGCGCATTTCTCACTCTCGCCACTGCTCATTCATTCTTATTAAACCCTCTTCTTTCAATGAAGAACGATCCTTCTGTTACTCTCCGAGGTTACGACCATATAGTGACTACAACAACTGCCACAGTGTTGCACTACGCAAAATGTATCGAATGGGTTCTTGACAGATCTAGCTATGTAGTGAAACAGACTTGAATTGTTACAAACGCACTGCCCCCTCCTCCCCTCTTGGCTTGCCTTCATTCCAGGGTAACCCATGCCCCCTTTGTATAGTAAGAACCCTCCGAGGCTTTTCCCAGGCAACAGGTCTGCATTAGCGACCGTGGCTGCTAATGTTACTACAATGGCCACGGCAACGCGAAATCCTGCAAACAGGAGCTTAGCTTTCAAAACATGATGAGAAAGGGTGCTGAAATAGCACAGGAGCACAAATCGGTGGATGGCCAATCTTTCGTAGTCTCCCCGTCAAAGAGCAAGATATTTATAGGCACAGCCCGACAGCTGCCTGAGCATCCGGTTGACGGAGCATGACTACGACCTCAAGAAATCATACCTGTCTACATAAGGGCGCCAGTGCATTTTTGTTGAACAATAGTCGAAATGCAGAAGAGCAATGATTTCATGCTCTCCGAGAAAATCAGCCCGGTGTTACTCGGCTGATAAACATTATGCGTGCACTTCTTGGGTATCAAACTGGACGCCACACCTGCTCCCGAAATTCAGCGCTCTCGATGGTATTCATTAATAATGTAAGAAAAGAATGGTGCGGCCTCCATGCATCCCACAGACTAGTTCTTCCCGGGACATTTATGAAACTGAAGATAGTATTTACGCGAATTGTTTTGTAAGCGGCACATTGCAGGTATTCCGATTTACCGCATTCTAACGGCTGATTCCATCTAATGGAGTTGCAACTTGAGCCATTTGGTGGCACCAAGCTTTGTGAATAGCGCAATAGACACTGTGGGCTTTCGCGCCATATGGTATTCCTTGTCCGCTCCTCGATTTGTGGCGTCAGTCACAACTAGACGTACATACATCCCACACTGCAGCCGTTAGTCTAGGTTGTTGTTGTTGTTGTTGTGTTGGGTTTTTTGGCGCATAAGCAACTAAGGCTATCATGCGCCACGAGCAAGGTGAAAGTTTTGTTTTGCAAGAAATGGGAAAATGAGTGTGTTAAAAACTAATTTGTTTAAAAAATCTCCTTTTAAAAACTTGGGTTGTTTTAGATCCAATGGTGCTTAAGCTGCCAACACCATGATGTGCCTAGCACAAGGTTTCAGTTTCTCTTAGTGACGTATGCTTCATTTTTTCCTACAGTTTGTGTAAAACATTTGCTTCCCTTATGAAACTAAAAACACAAGATAAATCAACAAGTCCATCATCATCTAAAATCAGTTTAGGGTGAAAAGAAATGTATTCTTTGTAAAATTTTGCAAAAAATTTTTTTCTTATCCTTTCAAGACTTGCGCATGTGAATAAAATGTGGTTAATAGTTAGTTCCTCTCCGCATTTTTCGCATCGTGGTTTCTCTTCTTTTTTCAACAAAAAATTGTGTGTCAGGTGCGTGTGTCCAATGCGGAGACGGCATAGGATCACTTCTATAAAACGGTCCTTATGCCGGCACGACATCCATTCTCCCAAAATGGGCTTTACTAAGAGTAGTTTATTTCCCACTTCACTGTCCCAGGCAGACTGCCATTTTTCTTTTAATTTGAGATGTACAAGTTTCGTACAGTCTTTGTAAGGTATGCTTATACTCTTTGTTTGCTTGTCGCGGGCTTCAGCAGCACATGTGTCTGCTCTGTCATTGCCTTTAATGCCCACGTGACTCGGGACCCAGCAGAATTTTACGTTGTATCCTCGAGCTATGGCTGTTGTTATATTGTGTATTATGTTTCCGAGTAAAGGAGCAGCTGCATTTCTGGAATTTAGAGCTGTGAGAACACTTAGAGAGTCTGTAAATATAATGCTGTTTATGACATTCTCTTTTAATATTTTTTCTGTACGCAACAGAAATGGCATAGGATTCAGCAGTGAAAATAGACGCGCAGTGTGGAAGTCTTATGATTTCCACAGAATCTCCTTGCACAACTGCACTTCCAGTGTACACAGCAGTTTTAGATCAATCGGTATAAAAGTCTGAAGTTTTTGTACTTTTCCTGCAAGTTTAGGAATTCCTGAATAATGTGCTCTTGTGGGGTTTTGGCTTTTGGAAACTGTGTGAGAGTGAGGTCACAGATTTCAGGAAGACTGTACCATGGAGGTAGAGGGCTTTTGTTTTGTGCGACATCAGGCAAGGTGTCCAGGATCTGCATCTCACTGCACATGCCTTCGAATCGCATGATCAGTGGTCTTGTTGCTTTGGGTTTATTTGTGAAAATTAATCGAGAGGGGCAAGTTGTGACAACTGGATAGCAGAGGTGTTTTTCCTGTGACCTTATTCTTAGAATGTAAGCACATGTGATGGCTATTCGCCTGTCTTCCAGTGAAGGCTCATTTGTTTCTACATACAGGCCGATGACCGATAATGCGATGATCATGACCAATAATGCGTGTTCTACCGTTAGTTAACTGTAATATTTTGAGCAAATAATACCATTTTCTAAAAACTCTGAATTGGGTAACCGCGCCATAATACGGTGTCATCGGTGCAAAATCTCAAGCACCGCATAAAACTACCTGGAATGCCAAAACCTGCCAATGATTACTACTTGGTTTGCGGGTTTTAACGTCCCAAAGCGACTCAGGCTATGAGAGACGCCGTAGTGGAGGACTCCGAAAATTTGGACCTCCTGAAGTTCTTTAACGTGCACTGACATCGCACAGCACATTGGCGCCGTGCCTTTCGCCTCCATTGAAAAGCAGCCGCCGAATCAGCATTTCATCCTGCATCCACAATGATTACTAGTACTGTCTCAAAGCCCTATAAGTCAGAGCATCAAGTCACTTTGTCACATTAGTCACGTAACACAAAGAAACACCGTTGCCAGACGTAACCACGCATAGAGCCAGTGCTGCCCATTTCAAAAAGAGCAAAGAAAACGTTTTCCTGCTAGACATCTAGTACAAAAAATAAAACAGATGGCTGTGGGGAAGCCTCGGTACGCGAGCGAAAGTTTCGCCTGGATAACATGCCTTCCTCCAGGCTTGTCTTCACTTGGACGAAGATAAGTTCGCATGTCGAAACGTAAGCTAGCGCATTGAAGGTTCCTCTCAGCGCCCGAAAATGTTGCTTGGTGTTCCACAAGATTAAGTTTTCACTGCGCCGTGTTTATGACGTATAGTTTTATTTGCACTACTAATCAGTAAAACGAAATCCTAATTGTAGAAAAAGTGGCGAAGTAAATCGCTTATTGAGACTAAACAAAGCGAGCGATTCAAATTGTACGGCCGGATTTATATTAAATTACGCAAAACAATCATACGTGCAGGCGTTAGAGGGAACGACTGCCACCAATATAAAGTATAAAATATTCAAGTAATGTAGAAATTGGAGGCGATTGGTTTTTTTGCCACGTAGTAACGAAGGGAAACTGTTAAGCATTGTGTTTGAGGAGTCACGCTATTCTCAATTTAACAAGTTTTAGGACACATCTTCAGACTGTTTCACGAAAATGGCACTAAGCGGAGAAGAACCTTGTCACAAAAATTAAATGACTAAACGACAGGTTTGGATAGGACTGAACGATTTGATAGGTCAACTTATTTGGGCAAGAAAGGGAAACAAAAACCAATCAGAAATGCCCACTAGACGATATTCAGTGCCAGCATACTTCTTGCTCCCGGGAGTATCAATCGAGACGAAATTTCGTCACCAACCTTTTCCCTGTTTGCCGCTGTCCATAGGCGCGAAGATTCAATTCCCGCATCTTGATCTCCTGAGCGTCTAGTTCACAGGTCACCGCTCCTGGTGAAGGAGGGGAAGTCCAAGGTTCCGTGGCACATTCTGGTGATGTCTCTACCATCCTGCACATTATGCCGACGTTTGGAATTATGTTTGAAAACGACATCACTGCATGTAGGGTGTGTGGCCAGGCAGATCGACCATTCTGCCCAAGAATGCGAGATTGAACTTGTGGCTCAAAATTAGTTGTGGTTTAGCTATGCTTCACCCTAGTTGAATGGCGAAAGCAACAGCGGAATTTTCTTTTGCCTGCTGAATTATTCTACTTCCTACCTGTGTGTCATAGGGGTAACGAGAATGCAAACACTTCTGGCAGGCTAATTTTGATATCACCCTCCCGTATGAGTTGGCAGCTCGTGCCCGTGGCATAAGGGTAACGTGAATTTAAACATCAAGGCAGGGTAATTTTTAATATAGGATCCAGGACACGGACAAGACACAAAGTGACGAGCGGTTAGACCAGGCCTATTATTGCCTTCGCAACTAAACAGCGCTAACATGAGACGAAGAAGAGAGATTTGATTTTATCGCTGTGTTTAGCCACAAGGTAATGCATGAAATAGCCCAAATTTCCACTCTGTTGATACGGGCTCGGATCACTGATGCGGCGGCTGCTTTTCTATGCCGGCGAAAAGCAAGACACCCATGTGTCGTGGCATGTCAGTGCCCGGTAAAGAAATCGAGGTAGTCGAACCTTCAGGAGCCTTCCATTATGGGGTCTCTCCTAGCCTGAGTCACAAATTCATTTCGTCGCTGAGCTGTACCCGCCAAGTGATATGATTCCACCCTCCGTTAGTGACACTGAAGTTTCCAAGCATTGCGAGCATCACGATGCGATGTGCTCGGCTCATGATTCCCAATTGGCGAAACAGGTGCACGACAGCTATTCTGTACAAAGTGATTACGCGATAACGTTTCCATACATTGTTCAGTTACCAGATTGATTGAAGGTAATTTCAAGGTCAAATCCTTGGCACGACATGGAAATAGGCTTTCGCGTTTAGTAGAGCTATACCGGTAAATTACGCTGCGAACCTGGTAAACGTCAAAAAACAAAACCCTCTAATGTTAGGTCGCAAACTAGCTGACCGCCTATCCTGTCCGCCATGAAAGATCAGTCCGGCCTTTTAATCTATCAGATGTCGCATGCACATAACCACAATGTCCGGTCTGTAGTAGTGTTCGGATAGAGGAAGATAACGATAGGACTTTTATTATCCCAGGAGACTTTCAACAGGAGTAATACGTTAGGAAATATGCCCAGACGGATTATGCCCCTGCAGTGAAGGAAGGTTCCCTGATGTCTCCTAACACCCATCACAACTTTCATTAGTAAATGGACAATGTCATTGATATGCGTAATGAAGTGCGGAAACCCAACCTAATTGCATACGAAGAGATTTTCGGCTGTCTGCGCGCCGAGAACTGAACCAAAAGCAGGCACAACCTCATCTTCCTAGGCGCAGTCTTATTACAGAAGCATCACGTAAGCTCTTGTAGTATCGTTGCACCATAACGACAATGACACTGATTTTGACGTTTATAGCGCGTTGCTAAAGTAGAGGCCCACCCCCAAACTTTGACGTAATATCTTGCTCTCTTTGCGTGTGAACCGGCCTAAATACTCCATATATGGGCATCCGAATGGTTCTGCTATGACCTCCACTGCACAAGTTAATTGCTAAAACACCGCCAGCATTGAAGCACTCCTGATCTGGCAAGTGTGGCTGCAGGACGTAGTAACTATTTCAGAGCCACCTGTTTGTAGCTCTTAAGACTGCAACTGGTCCACTCCTCGTAACAATGGAAAAAATAAGGATAACTGGTGCCGTGTAAAGTAACCTGGGAAGGTACCTTGTTCGTGCTGTCATAAAATATCTTTATGACAGAACTGAAAAACATTACAACATTCTGGCAATGTATACAAACATCGTGAAGCTTCTGATTTGTTATGGTACACATGGAAATGCTCACGTTGTAGCTTCTGGCGCTAAACGTTGTAATCTGTAGGAAGACCTAGTGTTCAAATATTGGGAAACTTTACACAACGCTTTTATCACTAATTGAATCTGCTTTCTTTAAAGCAATAGAATTTCGTCTCCTAGAGTTTTTGCTCACTCTTAATGCCACATTATTATACTCAGTCATACCACATACGAGAACCAGACATCACGAGGGCTGATGTTTTCAATATTGTCAAGGTTATACCAAAACCTTTCTTTTATTGCGAAAGCAACACTACGACAGCAAAAGCGAGACCTCGGGTGGCCGGAGGCATGGCGTGACTAGGCGTTAGCTACGGTCTCCCCATAAGAAAATCAGCCTGCCATATCGTTAGAATTCACATTACCCCTATGCCACAGGCAGGAGCTGGCAACTCGGGTATATGGGAGGGCGATATCAGAATCAGCCTGCCAGAACCGTTTGCATTCTTGTTACCCCTACGATACCCAGACACGTCCATACAGCTTGGATGAAGCATGACTTTATATGTGGGCTGGTCGCTTACGCTCTCGCGTCATACCCCTAAAGGATGACCATAAGTGTCCCCAATAATGCAGCACCTTACACTGACAGGGCGTGATAGGGGAATAAAGTAGCAGGCAAAGGAAGCTTCCGCCGATGCTTTCGCAATTGAACTAGGGTTAACCAGAGCTAAAGCACAACACAGTATGGGATTTTTACTACATAGCGCGGGCTTGGATTGAGAGCTGGAGCTGCATGTGAAAAATAATTATTTTTTATTTTTTCAACGCTGTACACTCATGACGTATGGTAACACCAGAAACCGCATTGGGTAAACGGAATAGATGTACACCTTCAACTCCTCTTCTATAGCTGTAAATGTGTTTACGATTTTTTACCAGTGGCAATATATAAAGTTCGAGAAGTAGTATTGATAAATGTTTCAACACTGTGAAAAGGTTTTCTTAAGTTTACAGGGTCGTCATCTCTTTTTTCGGTCTTTTTTTCATAAGCATGCATATTTAGGATTCAAAACAACTATAATAATCATCAGGTATTTTACATTTACCTGCGTCAACTTATTTTTTATCTTCATCGGCAGGTGAACTGCTATGTTACTGTCGCCATTTTTCAGCAATGGTGAGCCAGCTTAAGTTGAGGCAGGCTGTCACCGCAAGAAAAACAGAAAGGAGAACGTACAGAGGAATTCCAGATAATTCTTAAAAGATTTGTGAATTTTTAGCGGCTTATTGTCCAACTCCTCCATAACAGTCTATGTAATCGTGTATTCTCCCTAGGCATGCTTGCAAGGTGTTTGGAATTCATTTTCAAAAACGCATTACATTCTTCTAGGACGGCAATATTTGTCATGAGAGCAGGACAAAACTCTAAAACAAAATATAGCTCCGAAACAGGAAACATAGGTCATTTCTGTCAATATGCTCATTAAATTTGGCTCAAATATCACCCAGTTTCTCCCGAATACTTTCAAAAACGAAGCTTACTGGTTTTTCAATTGCAGGTTTAACTGCTAGGTGCGAGCGAAAGACAAGCGTTAAAAGCAAACCTAGAAACACGACGAACGCTTGGACCGTTCCCACGAACATGCGCATGACACCTTATCGCAATATCCTGCAGCTGCCTCGCCTTAAAAGTGCAATTTTAGAAAGACTGACTCGGTCATACTTGGCACCATTCGCAGCGGCTGGAATGAATAAAGCACACTGCGCTCCGGAACAGAGACCCGGGGAGGAAATAGAGAAGGGCTCACTCGCTCCCGAAGGCTGTGTTCCACAGTTGTGTGCTGAGGGTAGTGGACGGCGCTGCCTTGATTTTCTCTTCATCTTCCTTCACCCACTGGCTCTGCACAGGACCAGAGCAGTCTCCCCGTCCAACAGGCTCAACAGTGCCGGTGTAGCCAGCGGTTGAAGCCCAACGCTGCACATTTAATGTGATGCCAAATAAGAGAATGTTCACCCCCGAAAAAAAAAGCCCATATCTAGGTGATCGCTTTGAACACATTTTCAGTTAAAACTACTATCCGTTAGTCTCGTCGCTTTTTAAGTTCATTCAAAGACAATTCTAGAAGAAGGACTTCAGCAGAAAAAGGTTATCAAAACAGAGTGATGTTGAATGGTATTGAACTTCGCATCCCCCAATCACATGGGAACTGCGCAGCTATAGTGCCCGTGCAGCCGGTTTGTTGCGAGCATGGTTGCTCACTTCCTTGATGGTCTCGTTAGAACATGTAGGCCTCTGAGGCTAGATCGGAGCCACAAAAAGACGCCCGATGAACCGGCGGCGTTTCTTTTCTTTTGCACTACGGGTCAGGGAACGCCAATTTCACATCAAAGGTTGCGCTCCCATGCGACAGCGTACGGATCCTTTTTCTTTTTCTCACCAATGCATGCGTTGACTCGAGGGTCGCAAAACAATCCGAAGCCAACAACTCTAGAGCACCCTTAAAACACCCGAGTGGTTCTTCGCGCTACTCCCACTATCCCGCGATATCTACTTATCCGCTTCTTTTGAAGCGAAAAGCTTCACTAGGCTAGTCAATATCGGGTCAGGCGTACATGTGATCACTTTTAGCCACAGCTGCGCTTGCGCGAACTCGCCGGGTGACGTCACTAGGAGACGCGCAGGTGTTTGAAGCGAAAAGCTTCACTACAAGCGACCTAGTCGAGCTTCGACTATGCCGTATGCTGTGTGCGTATGCCGGGGCGTCACAGTCAAGGCCAAATGTGCAGCCTTCTCACCAAGCTCTGCCGGCGTTGCCTATCAACGCTAAAGAGGTGTGCGACTACTCCTGATTACAAAAAATAATTAGTATCTATCCGTGAATCAAACCTCCATTCCTTGGATCCCCAGTCGAACGCTTTACCGCTGTGCCACGCCTCTGGTTTTTTTTTTAATGCATGGAAGTAGTTCGAGCAATTTAAATAGCTCCCATTTATAGCTCCCCCCCCCCCCCCCCGCGGGACGCTTCAAAGACGCGCTGATGCTAATGGAGACCTCTGATGTTGCTTTTATTTTAAGGCTGTGATGGCTGCTATTGACCGTTTAATATCTGAAGGAAGACAGGGCACGAGAGTGTGAGAAATGTTAATCATAGCGAAGATATATGAACCTCATATTTTTGTTGTATGCTCTCAATGAGGTGAATGTCATAATGGTTATGAAGGCTCCAGACATAAGAAACAGAATCCACGAAAGGACGAATTAAAGATTTATACATTAGTCTTAGCCTCCTTTGGAGAATTGCAGAAACTGTGCCTCAAATACCCAAGCTTACCGATTGTCTTAGCTCAAAATAAATTAATATGTCTTGGCCAATATATCTTAGTGGTTAATATGGCGCAAAAATACTTTATTCCGAAACCTTGTTCAAGGATAAATCACCGAAAAAGTAAGTGACCAATGATGGAAACGTACTATTAGAAAATGACACTATCACTGTTTTTGTAAAAGTTGTTTTCGTTTGCCAAGTGTAACACCAGGTACAGAAGCTGAAAAAAGAGGAATTTACTTCAAGGTTATCTTCTGGTGTGTTACTCACGCGATATAAAACTGACATCCACATGACAGCGTATGGGTGAAGTGACGTTATCAGCTGTCATTAACATATAGTAAAAACAATAAACAAAGAACAGACCCTCTGTCCGTTCTTGTTCCGTGGTTTTCTCGTTCTACGGGCGGCCAGAGCTAAATCGTGTTGCGCCATTATGACACGCTTTTTGTTTCTTTCAAAGCGCTTGGAGCCTATAAAAATTAATTCGGGCCATGCGAAGGACTTTCGCACCGCGCAACTGTGAGAACACTACCGTCGGTGTCACACTACACTGTTTCTAGCCGGACTTTCACGCGTGAGGTTCCGTCTGGATGTGTAGTCTACCTGGTAAGCGCGCATTGGTAACTTACGTATGATGATCAGTGCTGGCTTTGAAAATTTCGCTGGCATGTTTCATCACTCTATTTGTGATCTTGATATAATACAGAACGAACATTTTCGAGTTATTCTTGTTCGACACTCTATACCGAATTGTACGGATACACCAACTCTTTCGAGTACTTTGAGCCAGTCCATTTGTAAGAGGTGCTAGTTTGCTCCATTCCTATGTCGTCTTCTAACTGCTGGGTTTAATTTTCAACTGCACTCAACAAGCAGGTTTCGAGCCCAAGAGAAAGACGAAGTTTGACTAAAGCTGAAAGGCCCAAAAGGACCTTGTCAAAAATACGGCAGTGTGTATCCTGAAAAGTGACACTAATTGCGCCACCGTCACCAGCTTTACTCGCTGGTTCGTTGTCTCTCCAGGCGGCTGAATTGAATGTCCCTCTCTCGTGGCTCTTGGCGCTTTCTGCAGTGTGCGAAACACGAAAACGCATTTTGTGATGTCGATGCATGTGAATAAACAAAGGTGGTAGGAATGGGAGAGCGCCCTTTCTACCATTTGTCCAAATTGAGAAAACAGTGGTGAGTTGTGTGTCCGCTGGCCTGCGAAAATTCGACGTACACGACAGCTTAAGATCACGCTGTACGAACTCAAGACGCGGCGTCACAATTCGATAGCACCAGCAAAAAAACTTCCCAGTTGTTCTGGAGGGAAGGCTAGGACTAGATTGACTGAATGCTTCAACTGTCTATGAGTTCGTGCTGCATGAACCACCCAAGACTTGGCAGCATACATTGTGCCACGTGTGGAAGACTGTCAGTATAACGGTGTGCTCTTTTTTGTTCTCGTGGAATCGGCTGCGCTAGCTAACTGACTGACCGCTGGGCACGGCCATTCGTGCCTTTAAAAGGGCACCTCGTCTCCTCATCTGCATCCCTGCGCAACTATTAAGTCACGTGGGTGGTGCGATGTGACCGATCCTAAACAATAACTATACTTATCTACAAACCTTTCATCACTGTTCCGGGGTCGGGCCGGAAGAGGAGTCAATGCGCCAAGGAAGTCTCAAGTTTGTCGTTAAGGCCGAGCACATAACTAAGAGATTACTGATTAGGCATTATATTGAACGCCACCTCCGTCACCTTTCATCGATCGTGGTATTTTTCCGCCTTGCTGGACTTCCAACTGAACTCAACGAAACGTAGTTTTGGTCGCCGCAAGCTTAATATGCTTCGCCATTCGCAACACACCATTTGGCGAATGCCACTGGCGAGCAAAGCGTTCGCGAAAAAGTTCGCGCTTTCAGTGTTTTTCCATTTCCCCGTTCACTCCGTGATGTCCGCTGTTTTATAGGATTGTGCTCATATTTTCACCACTTCATCCAGAACGCATAGATAGATTTGAACGAGAAAAGGGCAGTTTAGTGTCTGGTATGGATTGTTTAGAAAATGAAGTAGTTTTGTTAAGGGCAGAAAATCCGAAACTGCTAGAACAGCATCCATAAATGGAAAAAAATGGCCGTCTTTGTCCTTGGAACCAACGAGGATGGTCATTCCAGTGAGGGCCACGTGGCTGGGACCAGCACTGTCATGAAAGGCATAAGTAATGTAGGTCAGGCGGACTGTCCTTGGAAACAACGAAAACGAATATTCCAGTGCGGGCCATGTGGCTGGGACCAGCACTGGCATGGAAGGCATAACCAAAGTAGGTCACGCGGATCCGAACTGAGAGAGTTATTTAGAAGCTTCTACTAAGAAGTCGGAAAAAAAAAGGAAGAAGTAAGGAAGAATGAAAATCCCAGAGAGAAGGACACAGACAACCGAAAGCAGGAGCCAGCAGTTGGGAGAGGGAGAGAGAATGCCCAGGTGCTTATCGCCGGAGATTCTAACATGAGCAGGTGCAAGCGAGATATCTTGGAACGTGTAAAGGGTGATAAGCAAGTGTTAGTTGGAACCTTCCCAGGGATGACCATGAGGGCAGTGCTGAGAGTAAAAATAGGCTGTTAAAATTTTCCGCACAGAGCAATATGGTGATAGTAGCCGCGATGCTAAACGATCTCTAAATGGTGAGCTGCAGGAGTGGTGGAAAGTTTAGCTAAGCAAGTTGACGATATCGTGGAGATAACACAGCAAGAACATAGTTGTATGCACAGTACAGGAGATTCTAGGATCCAACGCAAAGCTGGAAAGGGACGCGGTGTCAGTTATCATGAAATAAGAAAGTTAAGGCTGGAGAAGCGTTTCGAAGTGGTTGAGGTAAACAGGAAGGTGTGTAAAGCAGGTTTTGGCAGGGCTTTTCAGCGAGATGGCATTCATTTTAAAAGAAGCGTGGAAGCAGAGATCGGCTGGTGCCTGGCAGGCAGGGCTGTAGCTTTTTAGCGACACGACCAATTTATAGTAAACGGAGAAACAAAATGCGAATGACAAATCACGTGGGACTTTCGCAACACGCAGACGACCATTGACTACCATCTAATGTCGCAGGCAATTTATAGCAAGGTCACCAAAATGGAATTAGACGAAGAAGGAGGGTGTAGTCTAGGAAGTGATCATAAACGTATTAGTCTGCAGATGGAGTCCTTGCTGAAAAGATAAATGGAACTTAGAGAAAACGTAAACGCAAAATTAAACGACGGTCGAACAGCGCAGATAAGCAGCAGACATACAGGAAGCAGAAGAGAAAAGCCCCATGGAAGGCTGGGATTATGAGCAGGTAGAACTACTCATAAGGAGGAGAATTAAGGAGGGTAAAGTAGCAAACTGCTCGAATAGAAAGAAGAAGCCACAGATCTGGTGGAATAAGGAAATCAAGGAAGCCATTGAACAACGGCGGGATGCTGCAAGGGAACACCGAGAAGCAAAGAAAGCGCAGGTATATTAGGAGAAAATCGGCCCAAAATGGGAATCTTATCGACAAATGAAACTTGATGTACAGGCCCTCGTCCAAGGTAAAATAAAGCAGTCCACCGATCGCTGGATGGCTGACATACACGATGCCTCTAGAGGCGGACCAAGAAACTTATGGAACCATATAAACTGGCTATAGGTAAAAGAATCAAAGAAAGCAGGACCGGATTCAAGATAATGAGGGAAGGTGTTTAGAGAGACAATGCAGTGAACTGTACATCAAATCAGTTATAGCCGAGTCATTTAAGAGCCACGATAGTGTAATCTCCGCAAATCAGGAAGCAACACAAGATAGCAGATTAATGAACTGGTCCAGGCTGATTAAAGCACATGGTTCAAGAAGTAAGGAAACGTTGTTAAAAGCTTTAGAAACAGTCATAACGAATTAGCAAATTCCGGACAGCTGGCGGTAGAGTAAAATGAATTTGATTTATAAAGGGAAAGGAGAAAGGATGCACATAACATCCTACAGGCCGATTACCTTACCATCTGTTATGAGCAAGTCGGAGATGCAGGCGGTGCAATGAAAGGTACAAGCATGGGTACAAAGCAAAAAGATACTCGGAGAACTTCAGAACGGCTTTAGAAATGGTAGTCGCTTAGATGATAGCCTGTTCATGCGTACCCAATGCATCGAAATATCTAGAATGGAAAATATACTTTTGTATTTGGCCTTTTCGGACGTAAATGGGGTGTACGACAACGTAAACAAGGAACACCTGTGGAACATATTAAAAGAAGAAGGTATCGGTTATGAGATCACAGTTCATACAGGAAATATACCGGGATAACGAAGTAGAAATTACATGGGAAGGGATAAGAAGTACGGAAGCTGTCAACGTAGGCAAAGGATTAAGACAAGGTTGTCCTCCATCACCGCTGCTGCTCATGCTTTATATGATACACCTGGAACGAAGGATACAAGAAAGTAACTTAGGTTCAAACCTGTCATATAGATTAGGTGGAAAGGCGGTAGAGCCGCGCCTCCCCGGTTTGATGTATGCAGACGATATTGTGCTGCCAGCTGAGAGTCTGGAAGAATTGCAAACTCTAGTTAAGTATTGCGGAGACGAAGGGGATGCTCTAGGCTTGAGTTTTAGCGCAGTTAAGTCGGGTCTGATGATTTTAAACGGCTCAACTGATCAGGGTATTAAAATACAAGGCCATGAAATACCCAGAGTAGCAGAATACAAAGATCTCAGGGTATAGGTAAACGAAGGATTGGCATACATTGGAAATCATGAGCAATCACTTAAGGCCAAAGGGTGAAGAAATGCCGGGTTAATGAAGCATATGGGATTGTGAGGATACAAGAGGTATGAGGTTTTGAGGTGTTTTTGAAAAGGAATTAGGGTGCCCGGGCTTACTTTCGGAATTGCGGTTTTGTGCCTAAAGTCAGAGGGGCAGTCAACGTTAAAATAATCAGAGAGGCGTCGGACGATTAGCACTAGGTGCCCACGGCACAACCACAAGAGGTGGTACAGGGAGATATGGGCTAGGCATCTTTCGAAGTACGGGAAGCTCAGAGTAAAATATTATATGAGGAACGCCTGAGGAAATTGAGCAGTAAAAGATGGGCAACTAAAGTATTTAAATACCTATACCTAAAACGCGTTGACGCACAATGGAGGAAAAGAACTAGGAAACTAACCAGCAAGTATGCTGGTCACTAGGACGAAGAAAAAAAGCGTTAAGCAACAGGTAAAAAAAACAGAAGGTAAAAATTGGATAAATTCGATGGAAAAGAAACACTGTGGAACTATACTGAAAGTGGAAAAAGCAGATCAGGAAGGAAGCTTTCTTTGATAACTCAAGAGGAATTGCCTTATTTTTTGAAGCTATCGATCAGGGTGCCTTAGAACAAGCAGCTAGAACAAGAAATTTAACAATGAAGATGACGCTTGTGCAGTACGTGGTAACTCCACTGAAACAACTGACCATAATATGCTCTTCCGGAAGTCTATGCAGGCGCAGTTACTCTATCTGAAGCTCTGGGGTTTAGAGATACCAATGGCCGGGTGAATAAACCTGCGGTGGAAGCTAATAAAAAACGACTGGACGATCGGTGGCTTAAACGCAGAAAAGTGATATAATGTTAGTTATGTTGAAACAAAGATTCAATAATTAGAAGGATGGTATAGTTAACTAATCTAAAAGAATAATTAAGATATAGGGGGAAAAATGAGCATGATAGCAACTGCTACCACCCCGTTTCAAAGGAGACGCTCCTAAATTCCATCCATCCATCCATTCATCACATTTTTGACATCGCGCGCTCGTGCTCGGAGTGATCGAAACCAAAACAAATACTGATAAATACCCCGATAATTAACTGAGCTGTGCTGGGACATATAGCGTTAAATCCAGTTTGGGACCATCGTGGACTGATTAAAGCAAAAATAAACGAAACAAGAAATGTACCGTCATTGCCAAAAGTAACCAGGCTGCGCGGTTTGTTCCTTAGCCCCGTTGTGCACAGTTTGAGATATCTCAAACTTTTAACCACTTATACGGAAAGGAAGCCACTCACCCTTATCTGTGAAGACCATTTTTTGCCTTTTAGGATAGAAAAAGAGCTCTAAACACTGCTGAGAAAGAAACCCGTCAGCCTAGTTATTTTTGGCAAAGACGGTACGTGTCTATACTAATTTAACGCGTGCACTGACAGCTTTCTACCGAAAGCCGGAACCAACTATTCGACGAACTAGCACGAATGTCTCACCGTCACCCGGGCCACATAAAAATTTGAGATCTAGTAGCAAGAACGACAGTTCAATGTCGGGAGTGACCACAATGAATTGTGGTGGAGTGCCAGTTTGGAGGACCATCCAGGCGCCTCGATCGATAATACCTGCGCCTTTAGGATTTAGACGTCGCCGCCATCTACAAGCTCAGACGAGAGCACCCAGATGGGAACCAACTATCACAAGCCTGTGTCGACAGCCACTGGAATAATGTAATGACTCCTTTTTGAAACCGTAGGCACTAGCGATTTCGCACAACATCAGCGCACACGCATCGAAGTACAGTGGCTCATAGATTTCCTGGTAGGCAGTCATTTCCGTACTCCAAGGTTGTCTAAATGTCGATTAACATATTTCCATAGCGGCGTCCTCGTGAATAAAAACTTTGCACTCAACACGACCGGCTACCTTTTTGTTGCTTCATAGGGGCTTCGTGAATAAATCCTACAAAACTCATAATAAGCAAACCTCTCGCGTTTCGGACTTAACTCGTATTCTCCACCGTTTTTAGAAGTATTACTGGCTATGACTGTCCGGTGACGTCGCACACCATGTAAGGAGTTACCGCGAAAGGCAGCGCCGCAAAACACCGCAAACAAGACCTGCAAGAATTCTGCAGTCAATCCAACCAGTCATGAGAATGCTCCAACAGGTGGCACTTAAGTTACGCGGCCCCTTCACGACATCGACATTCGGCAACAAGTGAAGAACAGTAGCAAGGGAGTGCATGATTCGCAAACGCGATGCAAAATTCCTTCGTAGTGGTACCGTTGTAGAATTCGCCAATTTTCTGTTGAAAGCATCCTAATAATGCATTGGCGCCTCCGAAATGATCACGACTGAGAAATGTATTGAGACTCTGCTAAATAAATGAATGCTTCTTTTAACCTGTAGTAGTGCCGTGAAAATTCGTTCACCATTTTGCTTGCGCTAAATGCCCCCGAGGGGCCGCTTTATCGCTTTCCTTGAAATGCCAATGCGCTGTGATATATCTCGAACAATCATACGCCAATGCTTCCGTAGGGCATTCCGTAGTTCGAGGACTGTCTAGATTGTCTGCTGCTATCGCCGCTGCGATGAAGTAGATACACGTATTATGCTTGCAAGAGCTTACCCGTTAAGTAATTGCTTTAGCAAGCCTTTCATTGTCCTCCTGAGTGATTACGGCCGTGACAGCTACATGACGGTGTGAAGCCAGTACAAAAAGCAACACGAAAATTTCTGTACGCCCAGCAGAGTTTATGCGCGGCTATTAACCACGAAACTGATGAAATAGAAATTGGTCCAGTAATTTCAGTATATTTTGAGTATAATTACCTCACAAAACCACAGCAGAACTACAGACTACCAAAAATTACTACAGAAAAAAACAAAGAACCACAAAATGCACTCAACAACATAAAGGATCGCGTTACACTAGGACTACAAAATATTCTGCAGTTTTCAGATGATTCTATCGTGGTTTTCGACCTGTAATTCAAAAATATGTGTATATTACATACTAAAATCTATGGCTAACTGGTACACCATCTGCAAACCACACTGCAATCATTTCCCTTGGTACATATATTGCATTGAAGAAACTACTCGGAAAATGTTCTGAAAAGCAAGATTAAGGAGGGTAGTTCTACCTAAGCTGTATGCAGCACAGAGTATTCGGCACTTTTTAGCCACAAGAAAGCAAATCCCTGATGCTCATTGACTAACATTACTATGTCGAAAATGACACGGGTAACTTACAGAGGAGTCGATGAGCTCTGCGTTTACATTTAGCGGCTACATTACGATTCCAGCACCGAACTCACCTTAAGCCGGGTTCTCAGCGCAATATTGGCAGATAGAAGAAAAGGCTTTCAATAATTTTCAGTAGCTAGGTTCATGACGTCTGTAATGCAGGTTACGTTCGCATCGTTCATACTTCAATTGCTCTTCATTTACACACGCCCTCCTTATTGAAGGGAACAAAATGTAGCGCACCAAGACAAGGACAGAGAAAGAAGACACACACAGCGCTCCTTATTAATTGCTTCTACGCCGTTGTCATCTGGTCAGACATTGAGCGAATATTTTAGACAGAATTTTACTGTTTCAAACATGCATTTCTTTACAGGTCCGAGATCACTGGCATGTGAAGCTTGCCACGGCAATCAAGCTCCGTGCTGAAATGAATGTATAATGTCATTTTAGTGCATCCTTTTTGAATAGCGAACCCACCTCGATTTTCCCCAGGACACCGAGCATTCCTTCTCGCTGCTGGTCGGGCCATGTGATTGCTTCTTTGGCAAGCCGAATCAGCTTGTGGGTAGCTGCAAGGTCGTTCTGCAATTTCCGATTTTCTTCCTTCACAGCAGCCAGCTTCTTTTCAACGTCCTCTTGTTCAGCCTTCGTAAAAAGTGCAATGAACACGTGGAAGCACGGAAGGTAGTTTTTGTCATAACACACTCGTTTTTAAGCAAAATCTATCCGACGAAGGCATAGCAAAGAAGGTGCCTAGAATGCATTGAAACGCAGTTCGGGCGAACATATGATCGTGCCGCCCGAAAACCTATAAAGACAAGGATCGAAATTGTAATTTATCAGCAGCGGGAAATAAAATGCTAAAGTAAAAGTGTTTAATTATTAGATCGTCAGCATTGAAGCCACTGATAGTCAATTTCCGCTCGTATTCACAAACTACGGGTAGCACAAAGCACCGAATGCCGATGTCGAGCACAATTGACCAATTGCTGTCCGTATTTTATATTCCCGTGTCCTCGTGTTCACCTCTCGTTTCACGACCACCATGGGAAAAAATTCTCTAATACAAAATAAACTTTTTAATCGATACTACACCGTTCAATATAGAAGTGTACAGTCTATGTCATTTTGTAGAGCTCTCGACCTGTGCGCACCGCGCAATTAAATATCAGTTTAGAATTTGGCCAACTGCTTTCTGGCAAGCCTCTGGGGCTACATTGATTGTAGATTGAGTTGGCTGCAATTGCGCGCACACGTGTCATGTAAGCTCTGGAAGCTGCGACAAGGCGCCGATTTCTCTGCAGCAGGGTGCACCACTCGAGCCCTATACACAAGTGTGTCGCGGTCCGTCCTTATTTCAAAGCAGTAACTTTTAAATTAAGCGTCAACAGTTGGTGCACATTTTACCTGCATGGTCTAAGAAGCGCAAACTCATAGACTTGCGAACAGCGTCTGATTTTCAAGCACGAAGCTCGGACGTAGAACAGCAGAGGCGTCTGATATAAACGTGGTTGGGCACACCCAGTTCTCTTTGTTTTTGAGGCACGGACGGCTACTCGCGCCCTGCTGACACTTAAAGGCAGACATCGCAGATGTGCCCTTGCTGCAGCAAATCTTCATAGTAATTAGCCCAAGAGGAACTGGAGCGCTCATCAAGAGGTTACTTTCACGCCCACACCAGGCAGCCGTTTTCCTAATGCGGCGCAAGTGAGCGGAGGCGTGAAACTCGAGATCTGCACAATCAGCATTTACCGCAGCGTAATTCTGTCCTATCAGAAATACTCTGCTGCAATGTACGTTGCTTCATTTTTTGCTGGCTGATTTTGACGGACAAGCATATCGGAATGAGACATAGAAACAAGCGCACATGTAGGAGAAATATGAATCATACCCGTATCGCGGATCACTAATTGTTTCCCTGGCAAACAAATAGAGAAAGTAACTCTTTTTACTTACTGGGCATTACAGTTCGTCGGAAAGCCGGGTGTATTCGACGGCTTTGAATTTGCCCCCCATAGTCCATCTGACAAAATATATCCAATAATGCGAAACGCAACGCTCCTTAACATGAAAAAAATGACATTGCTTAGAGATAAAAGAATCTGCTGCAGAAGTTTTTTATCTGGCCTTGATTTAATTTGGGCTTTCTGAAGGAGGAATATAAACTTCGTGACACTGTGGTCAGAAAAAAGCTGGCTCGCGTAGTTATCAAGCGCAGATAATGGGAAAATCACTTCTACTTCACTCGACCGCCTACGGCACTGAATTCCCTGCACTGAAAGAAGAGGTGCCATCTGCCTTTACAAAGATACATCAGGTCAATTCGGTGGTCTCCGCATGCCGGCGTTATCCTGATGTTTTCACCAATAATCGGAATGCGGGATATGCAATGACATATGAAGGGTCTGTGTGGGCGCACTGACGGCAGCGGTAAAAAAATGCTACATCTCTAAGAGGGCAAGAATCTAGTTATTGTGAATAGACAAACGAAATATATAAGGAGAGATGAGAGAATTCTTGAATAGACAAGCGACCATTTATTACTAGTTAAGGCGGCCAGGAATGAACACTAATCTCACGAAGATGGAAATAGATGAGGAAGGAGTGCAAAACCTGGGAAATAAATAGAAGCGTTCTGGTCTTCAGAGAAACCACACAGTCAAAGAAAGAAAAATTATGGAAATCCAGGGAAGAAACCCAAATTTCCCCGACAAACATCTAGCTGTGATAGCACCAGAGATTGAGGATACGGCAGAGAAAAAACACAAGGAGGAGTGGGATTATAACAAGTTAGTATAGCTCGTTCCTAGAATTCAATAAATAAAAGCGTTAAATAGGTACAAAATAGGAGCGGGCCTTGTGGAATGGAAAAATTAAGCATGCGATTGAACGAAGACGGGTGGCGTCTACAGAACGCGGGGAGGCAAGTAAGGTGCAGCTTTCTCAAGACGAATATTGAGAAAATGAGAATCCTATCGGCGAAAAAATTCTGGAAGTGCAGGCAGTAGTGCACAATAAAAGAAAGCAGTTTATCGATCGTTCTATGACAGAAGTGAGCGACCATACACAAAGTGGCAGGGGGGAGCGAAGAAATTTTTGAGCCATGTAAGCTGTTTGGGTAAAAAGAATCAAAGAGCGTAGACAGATTCAGGCTCCAAGGGAAAATGTCTAGATGGGAACGATGCTATAACATACCCTACCTCAGCTACAGCCGAATAATATTGGCGAGATGATGCGATAATCTCCTATAATGCAAAATAAGGATCAGAAAGTTTTACAGAAAGTAACTTAGCAATGGCCAATCTGAGCTACAAGGAAGACACAAATATTTCATATGTAGTACAACTGTAGAGATGAATGAAATTCCCATCAAGCTGATTGACGCCATTGGTTCAAGAAGCAAGGAAACTTTAGAATGATTTCAAACAGTCAAAAATACTTTCTGAATTGTAGGTGACAGCAATTCAGAGATCAAAAAGCAAAACAAAAATCAAGCAAACCTTTAAACAAATCGGAGATAAGAACAAAATTCATTTAGACCAAACACTACAAGTCAGTTTTGCACAGTATACAGAGACAAAGAGAAGAGAGATACGAACCACGCCCACACTACCAACTGTAATAAGAATCTGAAAACATTATGCAGCACCAACTAGCCCCTCAAGCCGTTAATTTAAGCCGTTATTTTCAGTTTTGTACAAACTGGACATGAAGGCAACAAAATAAAAATTCAGGCATTAGTAGAATGTAATCTATTGAAGGAACTGCAGAAAGGGTTTCCAAGTGGTAAGTGTTAGATGATAGCATTTTCGTGGTAACGCGCGATGAATAGGAATAGCCAGGGCGGGAAACAGACTGCTGTTTGTAGACTTTCAGGGCACAAGCGGTGCGTCCGAAAGCATAAATGGACAATGCTGTGAAACAGATTCAAATATAAAGGCATCGCCGAAATAAGAACTGAAAAAATTGGGCTAGTTGATGAGGCTTCATACTAAATTAAGCGAACTCCGCCCCATCCCACGAAAGAATAGGGCGGAGTACGTCCAGAAGTCTCATGTTTGTATTGGCTCCGGAGTCACGCCTGTCCTGAGTGACATTTTCCTTAGTAAAGTGGATAAAAAACTAGCGGAAGATCTTCCTGACCTTACAGCAATTGTTTTCCGGTACGTGGATGATTTTTTGAATATCTTGAAAGCAAGCTCTCTTCGAATTAATCCGGACGTTCTCAAGTGTTTCAGAGTAAGGGGCGAAAGTTTGAGGCTTACCGTTGAATGGCGACCTTCAGGATCCATCCTGTTCCTTGAGCTGAAGATCAGCAGTCACGGGAGTAGAAGGTGCTGGGTGTACAACCCGAGGACAAAAAAACCGCCCCTTAACTACAAAGCTTGAAATTGCTTGAAAGCGTGCCGTTCAAAATCCTGTAACCACAAGGCGGAGGCAGGCTTCCAGGGACAATTACACAAGCTAAAAGAAGCTGGTTTATCTGATCGAACCTTGTCTCAGCTCGCTGAAAGGATCCTGTTTACGACGGGAAGATCCGAGGAAAGCTCGGGTAAATGTATGGTGGGAATACCCTACGTCCGCGGCATTCCAGATCGCCTGAAAAAAGGGGGTGTGCGGTACAGAGTTCACGTGGTTTTCACCGCGAAGAATAAGATGTGTTGTGTGCGCAGTGCTGTGCGCGACAGGCTTGAGCGTGGTGGTGATAGTTCGAAGATGGGATGCACGATAGACAACAAAAAGAGGCTTACACACGGTCACACAGGTGTTTTGTACCAAATTCCGTTTTCTGGTGGCAAGAACTACATTGGCCAGACTGGCGGCCATGTGAATGAACGTCTGGCGGAACACCGTAGGTCGTTGAAATGTGCTGTGTCGTCCAACCTTGCTTTGCAAAGCAGAGGTTGCAAAGATTATTTTCCCTTGCTGAATAAAACGAATATCTTGTTTAAACTCAGTAAACTGATATGAAGTAAGCTGGTGGACGCTCACCTGATAAAACAAGAAGCGGACGCGCATGTCGGATCACCTTCAGTTAGCGTGCTTGATAAGGAGATAGCTTATTTACGTAGCTTCTTCAGTACGGGCGCACACAAAGAGTGGTTGGTTTGATGAATTACATCCTTTTCGATTTCTTTAGTGGTTGTCTGTTTTTAGGCCATGTAGGTTTGATTTGATTATGCTTTATATCGCAGCAGTGAAAGTGAGGGTAGTGGTTCTTTTTCTTTGTTGTCTGGTTAAGTAGACCTATAAAGATTCCTTTCTGTAATAAGTAGTGTGTTGTGTCTAGTCGCTCGCTTTGTTGCTGTTTTTCGTGCAGTTTAGTATGCATCGGCCAAGAGGTAATCGCATTACTCTCGGTAATCTATCGGGATAATTAATTTGAGATTCCTTGAGATGGCTTAACAAGAATGTCTGCTGTCGACGCACGCAAACAGTTAAGGCAAACTTCTCAGCTATCACCGCCGCTGTTTTTTATTTAAATGAATAATACGGAAAATTTGCTACAAAAAAAAGCAATCTTTCTTTTAATGTCTCACATAAACTAGGCAGAATGGACGTAGATGGACACCAAGTTTAATAGGGGCGGAGGACATGGTAGAATTCGCGGATGGCCAGGAAGATTTCAAAGCATCAGTTAATGCCTATGGAGACGCAGAAGATGTTCTAGCTTCACCTTCAGCATCATTAAACATGCACTCGTAGCATTCAACGATTTCATCGCGAATAGCTTATTGTACGGAAGTGCGATAATAACAATACGGATTGTACGGAAGTGCGATAATAACCCCCTTCATGGATCACTGCCTTGTCGTGGCGGAGGGGCTTGCGAAACTCGATGAAGTCGTGAGCTCTGCTGTGTAGGGCCACCCAAGATAGACAGGTCACGGCAGAGAGTTCTGACAAAATGTGATTCACTGGAGAAGGTAATGGCAACCCACTCCAGTATTTCCTGCCAAGAAAACCCTATGGCCAGTCACAATACCATTAATGATATGGCGCCGGAAGATGAGCCCCCCAGGTTGGAAGGCGTCCCACATGTTGCTGGGGATAAACAAAGGGCGATTCCTAGTAGCTCCAGGACGAATGAAGCGGCTGGGCTAAAGCAAAAAGGACGCTCAGTTGTGGATGTGTCGGGAAGCGACCGGAAGGTCCGATGTTGCAAGGAGATATATCACATAGCAACATGGAATGTAAGATCTATGACGCAAGGTAAACTGGATGTCGTCAAGCGAGAAATGGACAGATTGAACATTGATATCTTGGGTATCAGCGAGCTCAAGTGGACCGGAATGGGAGAATTTAACTCCGGCGACCATTATGTCTTTTATTGTGGGCACGAATCCAAGAGAAGGAATGGAGTCGCTCTCATAGTAAACAGAAGAATGGGCAAAGCAGTGCCGGTGTACAACCCCAAAAACGACCGAATGATTTCACTTCGGATCCAAGGTCGCCCTTTCAACATAACAGTTATCCAAGTCTATGCACCGACCACTACTGCTGAAGAAGCTGACGTTGAGAGATTTTATGCGGACCTACAATGCCTTTTAGACCGCACCCCATCATCAGACGTCGTTTTTCTCATAGGAGACTGGAATGCTAAGGTCGGGAGTGAAGAAATATCCGGAATTATAGGCAAGTTCGGTCTTGGCGAGCCAAATGAAGCTGGGCAGAGGCTAGTAGAGTTTTGTCAAGAAAACAACCTGACCATAGCGAATACTCATTTTCAACAGCACAAGAGGCGCCTGTACACATGGACTTCACCGGACGGTCTGTACAGGAATTAGATCGATTATATTCTTTGCCGGCAGAGATGGAGAAGCGCTATACAAGCAGCAAAAACAAGGCCTGGGGCCGATTGTGGCACCGATCATCAGCTTCTTGTTGCCAAAATCAAGCTTCGATTGAGGAAAACGCAGAAAACTAGAAGGCCTTTCAGGTATGATCTGGATCAAATTCCATTAGAATATGCTGTGGAAGTGAGGAATCGATTTCAAGAATTAGATCTAGAAGACAGAGAGCCCGAAGAGAAGTGGACTGATGTTCGTGATATAATACAAGAAGTTGCTACTAAGGTAGTTCCAAAGCAAAAGAAATGCAAGAAAGCAAACTGGTTATCTGAAAAGGCTTTGCAAATAGCTGAGGAAAGGAGGATGGCAAAAGTTATGGGGGAAAGAGAAAGATACAAGGTTCTCAATGCGGATTTTCAGAAAATAGCAAGGAGAGATAAGAATGCCTTCCTGAACATGCAGTGCCAAGCAGTTGAGGACAACAGCCAATTAAGGAACACAAGAGCTCTGTATAAGACAATCAAAGATATCAAAGGAAGCTTCTGTGCTAAGCTGGGCGTGATAAAGGACAAACGAGGCAAGGACCTCACTGAAGCCTCAGAGATAAAGAAGAGGTGGCAGGAATACACAGAAGAACTGTACAAGAAGGACCCGAATATGCAAACCCAACATACGACGGTTGTATATTATTGATCTCGAGCCGGGCATCCTGAAGAGTGAAGTTGAATGGGCCTTAGCCAGCCTTGCTAAGAACAAAGCTAGCGGAATTGATGGCATTCCAGCTGAGTTGCTTCAAAACGTCAACCATGACGCTGTTAACATTCTGCATACATTATGTCAGAAGATTTGGACAACCCTGCAGTGGCCACAGGATTGGAGGAGGTCAGTTTACATCCCCATTCCAAAGAAAGGCAGTGCTAAAGATTGTTCCAACTACCGCACGATCGCACTTATTTCGCATGCTAGCAAGGTGATGTTGAAAATCCTCCAAGGTAGGCTGCAGCAGTATGTGGATCGGGAGCTTCCGGACGTGCAAGCTGGGTTTCTCAAGGACAGAGGAACTAGAGACCAAATTGCCAGCCTTCGCTGGATCATGGAAAAAGCAAGAGAGTCCCAGAAACCCATCTACTTCTGCTTTATTGATTATGCGAAAGCATTTGACTGCGTAGTCACAGCAGATTGTGGCAAGCTCTCCAAGAGACGGGAGTTTGAATTCACCTCATCTGTCTCCTCAGGAACCTGTATGAAGGGCAAGAGGCCACAGTCAGAACTGGGCATGGTCTTACTGATCGGTTTCCGATCGAGAAAGGAGTGAGGCAAGGCTGCATACTGTCGCCCTGCCTATTTAACCTATATGCAGAGTGCACCATGAGGAAGGCCGGTCTGGACGAGTCTTCAGCTGGAGTGAAGATTGCTGGAAAACGTATCAACAACCTTAGATATGCGGATGATACCACTTTAATAGCAGAAAGTGAAGTGGAACTCAAGAGACTCCTGATCCGCGTACAAGAAGAGAGTGAGAAGTTTGGGCTTAAACTGAACATTAAAAAGACAAACATTATGGCGTCTTGCCCTATCAAGTCCTGGAGCATCAATGGACAAGAAGTGGAAGCTGTGACAGATTTTCTGTTCTTGGGCTCCAAGATTACCTCGGAAGGAGACTGCAGCCATGAAATTAGGAGACGCCTGCTTCTGGGAAAGAGAGCAATGGTGAGCCTTGACCGCCTAGTAAAGAGCAGAGACATTAGTCTGCCAACCAAGATCCGTATAACTCGTGCTATGGTCTTTCCAGTTGTGATGTATGGATGCGAGAGTTGGACTGTGAAAAAGGCTGACCGCCGAAGAATTGACGCGTTTGAATTGCGGTGCTGGCGAAGACTCTTGAGAGTTCCTTGGACTGCCAGAATATCAAATCAGTCGGTATTGTCGGCCATAAATCCTGACTGCTCATTGGAGGCTCAAATTCTAAAGTTAAAGCTGAGCTACTTTCGTCATCTGATGAGAAGAGAGGAGTCGCTAGAGAAAGATTTGATGTTGGGAAAGGTTGAGGGTCGCCGGAGAAGGGGTAGGCAGCGAACGCGATGGTTAGATGGCATCCTTGAGGTGCTGCAGATTAATTTATGTGATGTTAGGAAGATGGTGGGAGACCGGAAGGCGTGGCGTGACATGGTCCATAGGGTCACGAAGAGTCGGACACGACTGAACGACTGAACTGAACTGAACTGAACTGACTGAACTGCGATAATAACAGAGAAGGAATAAAAATGTCTCGGAGTATGTAAAAACGATGGATAGGTATACATGGACAAGTGTGAGCAGACCACCAGGATGAAGGGAGTAAGAGATGCTGCGATAATGAAGTACAGTGAATTTTTTAGGTACAACAGGTACGAAGCACTAAAGATATTTCGTAAGCCGTAGTGACGTCACTGATTATCTTAGCAAACGCGGTTTATGCTTAGCGGCAGAAGCCCACCGGTGGTTATATATAAATCGGCGGGCTTTCGAAAAATTAGCACTAGGGGGACGCGGATAAACTACGAAACCGACAGTAGGAGGAGACATTGGTTGAGCAGCTTTTGAAAAACGAGTATTATACCATCAGAGAAATGGACGATAATGTTGAGCAGCCGAAGTATGTAAAGACTTATGCCAAAAGTGCGTTAGCTCAAATTAAAGAAAAAAGCCAAGAAAACTTACTAGTTGGTACGTAGGAAGACAGGATGAAGGAATTGAGAACATGAAACGAAACCTAAAAAACACGCATGTTAAAAAGAGGAATAATTCCATGGAAAGAACGGAGACCCGAAACTGGAGAAAGCAAATGAGAAGGCAGCTTACTGTGCCAACTCAAGATGCTTTGGCCTTCTCTTGAAAAGTAGATCAGGGTGGGTTAAAACGCGAAGCTACAAAAAACTCAGGGATGCACTTAAATTTATCTAGGCGCAGTAATGCGAAAGCGTTTCTCTTGCCGCTGCCGATTATGTTACTGCATGTTCATTTTTTATAGATACTTTAAATTGGTTTACAGGAGAAGGAAAACGCAGTATCTGTCGCAATGTTTTTTGTGGACGCCTGAACCACGCCGTAAGGAAAGGCACGAATGTGGGAGTGAATGATGCATTTGCCTTTTGTGACATGCGTTTCTCGTTATAAATCATGGGCAATGTTTGAGGCTCGGGGCTCATTTCCTGCTCCGTGCCGCAGATGACTTTTGTGATGCGGTGTTTTTTGTCAACCTAGCTAGATGGCGCAACTCGTGAGTCTAAGGGAAGTTTTATCTTCGCTTTTTCAATGAATTTTTAATGTGCATATTTCGAAATACTGTTTTCGTCAGCCTTAATCATGCTCTGTGAAAGGTTCTTATTTTTTCCCCATTTACAGTTACTGTGGTCCTTCTCCTCATCACCTTCCAGCATCCTTAAGCTTGACAAGAAATTTACAGTGTTCTGCAACTTTATCAAACTCTCGTGTGAAAACTCATTCCTCAACCGTAGGCTCATTTGCGCTAAAACTGCGCAAAAAGATTGCGCGTTGTTACCTTCCTTACGAGGTTAGTTTGACCATGGTGCTGACTGGTTTTGGCCATGCATGATGAGAAACCAGAACCTTCTGCGACGAGACTGTGAAGAAAAAGACGCGAACGTAAAGTTTTTTCCGAAGGGCAGCAGTTGCGGCATCTAGCACCATTGCAGGAAATTGCCATGCTTGCCTCGGCGCTTTTGAGCCGCACCGCTTCCCTCCAGCGACGCCGGATGACGCCACAGCTGCCCTTTGCCAAAGGGCGAAGAAATGCCGTGATAATGAAGCATAGGGCATTGTGGGGAAACAAGCATGAAGTTTTGAAGGGTATTTGGAAAGGAATTATTGTGCCCGGACTTACTTTTGGAAATCCGGTTTTGTGCCTAAAACCAGAGGTACAGTCGACATTAGAAATAAATCAGAGCGCCGTTCGACGATTAGCACTAGGTGCCCCCGGCAAAACCACAAATGAGGCGGTACAGGACGATATGGGCTGGGCATCTTTGGAAGTACCGGAAGATCAGAGTAAAATATTATATGAGGAACGCCTGAGGAAATTGGTTAGTAACAGATGGGCAGCTAAAGTATTTAAATACCTGTACTTAAAAAGCGTTGACTCACAATGGAGGAAAAGAACTAGGAAACTAACTATTAAGTATGCTACTCACAAGGACGGAAAAATAAAGTGCGTTAGGCAACAGGTGAAAAACACAGAAGGTAAGAATTGGATAAATTCAATGGAAAAGAAACAGAGTGTAGAATTATACAAAGAGTGGAAAAGGCAGATCAGGAAGGAATATTTCTTTGATAACTCAAGAGGCAGTGCCCTACTTTTCGAAGCTAGATCAGGGTGCCTTGGAACACGAAGCTACAAAAGAAATTTAACAATGAAGATTACGCATGTGCTGCATGTGGTAACTCCAGTGAAACAATTGACCATATTATACTCGAATGTAATGGTATCCATCCGGAAGTTGATGCAGGCGCAGTCACTGTTCCTGAAGCTCTGGGGTTTAGAGATGCCAGTGGCCGGGTGAATAAACCGGCGATGGAAGCTAGCAAAAAACGACTGAAAGATTGGTGGCTTAAAAGCAGAGAAGTGACATAATGTTAGTAATGTAGAAACAAAAATTTATTGAAGAGAATGATGGTATAGTTAACCAATCTAAAACAATAATTAAGATATAGGGAGAAAAATGAGCATGATAGCTACTGCTACCACCCCGTTTCTAAGGGGACGCTCCTATATTCCATCCATCCATCCAGCCAGAAACTACGCTGGCCTTTTTTGCTCCTCAGTCTCGTCTCAGATGGCTCTGGTTTCTCCCCACGCGCCGCCAAAGCAAGTAAGCACCATGGTGAAACGTACCTTGTAAACAGGGAGACAACTCGCAAGCTTTTTGCGCGGTTTCAGCGCAAATGAGCCTCCGGTTGAGGCAGGATAATTTTTCAAACGGGGGTTTGATAAAGTTACAGAACACTGTAGTGACGGGTTCCTAGTCAGTCAGCGTGCGCAGTCGTGCGATGTATACATATATATATATATATATATATATATATATATATATATATATATATATATATATATATATATATATACACGCCATACGCGTTTTAAATGAAAGTTGTCAGTGCCGCCCCGTGCTGTCTCCTTGCCTTGCTCCTGTCGTCTATGCAGCGTTGATTACTACTATATAAATTTATCGATTTTAGCCCTTATAACTTATGTTCATATTTGCCACAATCATCTATTCCGTCACGCTGCTTGCACACGTTGCTTTTCCAGGCGTATAGAGCTGTTCATGTTGTCGCCACAGGTGTGGTGATCTCTCTTAGCAGTAAGCTGTAACAGATCCTGCCTGCGATATCTCTCTAGGATGTAATATTTTTATAACTCTGAACAAGCACGAGTAGAACACATAAAAAATCGAATGCGACGCAACCAGCTTAGCTTGGCCGCGATGATCTCCACTCTGAGCTGCCTAGCTTCAGATGTGGCTGCTGCAGCTTCTTTTTCTAGGGCAGCCATTTTAAGGTGAATATTTTCTGTCTTCTCTATGGACGTGTATGTCCGCATTCCTGCCGACTGGGTCTTCTTCAATTTTGAGACGCAAAAAAGACCATTCTAGGCGGTAAAAAAATTAAGATTCTCTGATATATTTTTGTGCGTTCGTGAACCTGCTAATTTACTTCATTGCATACAGGATGAGCAGGTTAAATATATTAATTACTCATACAATAAATGCCTACACATATGCTCATAAGGCCTTTATTTCCCGGTCTTCACTACGACATATTTACTGCGTGGTGCTCGTAGCTCGAGTTTCCAAACCTTTGCACGGTTTAAGAATCCTGAGCTGCTGGAGCAATTATGCCGCCTAAAGTGAAGCTCAGAAGAGCGACTGAAATTCTGCTTGTTGCAGCAAGAGCTTCTATAGGATTATCTAAGCCATAAAGCCCCACGTTCCACCCCGCAATCGAAAAGGTCAACCACAACGCCTTGTTATTTCTGACGTCTAGATTTACTTTCCCATTATATGGCTCCATTTTTGTGAGGAGGAAGGAGAGGAAAGTGAGAGTTGGGAGGTGACAGCTGGCCAAGAGGCATGACAGGTTACTACGAGAGTGGACGAATGCTAAAGCATAAGGTGGTCCAAGGGCTGAATGCTGTACTACCCTGACATAACGGCTTTGTTTTATGACCGGTTGACTTCGCTAATTTAAAATTAATTCCGAAAGTTTTTATACAAAGAGTGTTCTGCGGCGGATTCACAATTCAGAGAGTAGACGGTCAAAACCTAGTCATGTGCTTGTATTTTCCTCGTGTGCTGATTTCATAGTTTTCTCTCCAGAATTAAGAAATCATCTCTTTTGAAACAGAAGGAATGCACCAGGCCCAGGACTCTATGGGACACCTTCAAATTGCATGCGAACTGTCATAAGCTTCGGTTGAGTGGCAGACAATTTGCTCCGAAGTTTGTCCTCAGCATTCTGCAAATAAGTCAGGCTCTCCGAGAAACCAATGGGGCGCAATTTTGACGATAACATCAAATTTAGATGCCTGGAGAGGGAAGATATTCGGATATATTGATTAATATTGTGAAATTATACGATACTGAAGAAAACGATCGCCCCATTTGCTTCAACTGTTCCCCTGTTAGTCATATCTCCCGTCATTGCCGCAACCTTTGCTACATTCCGTCACGCCCATTCTTCTACGTCAATCGCACTGGAGTCTCTGCACCGCGCCGTTCCTCGCCCCAACCTGACCCGTCCCGTACGGATACTGTTCCACCTGCTCGTGTTTCCAGCCGGTCGCCTTCTCCGCAAACCCGACGTTCCCGCTCTCCTCTTCCTCGTCGTAATTCTTCACCGTCCTATGCCGGCCGCTTCTCGGCAAACTAGGCGATGGAGCTCCAGGAGGTGATTCTGCATTCGCGACCCGGACTGAGAAACCTCTGTTGACCTTTGCACCACAATCTAACCTCATCGAAGTCCTTGTTGATGGTGTTCCTGTCTCTGCCCTTATTGACACTGGTGCCCAACTTTCTGTCCTCAGTTCCTCGTTTCGTCGTCGCCTGAATAAAATCCTGACGCCAGCAGTTTCGCCCACCGTTCGTGTTGGCAATGGCAGCCCTGCTGTCGTGCTTGGTATGTGTACCGCCCATGTAACCATTGCTGGTCGTCACACACTAGTCTTATTCACCGTGCTCCAGGAATGCCATCATGGCCTGATCCTTGGCCTTAACTTCTTGACCACTCACTCTGCCCTTATTGACTGCTCAACCTGCATTCTATGCCTGTACCTTCCTCTCAGCTCTGAAGACCTCTCCACGCCACCTCGCCTCCGCTCAGCAAAATATTCCCGCCTCCCTTCGGAAGCTGTTGTTTGTGCCTATGTGCCCTTTCCCGCCCGTGCCCGATGGAGATTACCTGGCGTGCCCAATTACAGATGTCGTCCTGCAGCGTCACGTCATCCTCCCACACCTCATCGTACACGTATCTGAGAATCACACCACTCTCCCAGTCCTAAACTTCAGTTTGTCGACCCAAGTCCTCCCCGACGGAATATCATTAGCTGAACTGTCCCCGCTAGCCGACTGTGACGTTTCAGCCCTAACTACCGACCCTCCCTCTGCACCTTTCACAACCCCTACCGCTCATATGTCGTCTTCTTACACCGTGATCTTGTTTCCAGTATGATTGCGGCCGACCTGCTACTTAATTCTGTTGACACGCTCTACAAGCTGTTGCTTTCATATAGCAATATTTTTGATTTTGGAGCCGGGCCTCTTGGCCAAACATCTGTTGTTCCCACCGCATCGACACCGGCGATGCTGCTCCAGTTCACAAGCGACCGTACCGTGTCTCTCTTTCCGAGCGCTACGTGATTCAACGTGAAGTTGACAAGATGTTGGCCGACGACATCATTGAGCCTTCAAACAGTCCCTGGGCGTCACCTGTTGTGCAAGTCCACAAAAAAGGTGGGAACTGGAGATTCTGCGCCGACTATCGCCACCTTAACAAGTTGACCAGAAAAGACGTCTACCCTCTTCCGCGCATCGACGATGCACTTGATTGCTTACATGGAGCCAGCTACTTTTCCTCCATCGACCTTCGCTCTGGCTACTGGCAAATTTCCGTCGATGAACGAAACCGCGAAAAACAGCATTTATCACTCCTGACGGCCTCCATCGATTTAAAGTCACGCCTTTTTGCCTATGTAACGCCCCTGAAACTTTTGAACGGATGATGGACTCGTTGCTGCGCGGCTTCAAGTGGACCACTTGTCTTTGTTACTTAGACAACGTCATTGTTTTCCCGTCCACTTTTGACAGCCTCCTCTCTCGCCTTTCTAACATTCTCGAGCTATTCCGCAGCGCCGGCCTTCAACTCAACTCCAAGAAATGCAGTTTAGGCCATCGGGAAATCAAAGTTCTTGGCCACTTAGTGAATGCTGCTGGTGTCCAATCTGACCCTGATAAGATACGTGCCGTTTGTACTTTCTCACACCACGTTCATCTAGTGATGTTCGAAGTTTTCGTGGCTTGTATTCTTATTCCCGTCGTTTCGTCCAGAAGTTCGCAGCCCTTGCCCGCCCTCTCACTGCCTTACTGAAAAAAGATGCACCTTTTCTTGGGGCCCTGACCGAGCTGCAGCTTTCTCTGAACTTATCGCTGCTTTCACCAATCCACCCGTCTTGGTCCATATCAACCCTTCGGCCCCTACCGAACACCGCACTGACGCCAGTGGTCACGGAATTGGAGCTATCCTCGCTCAGCGATACCACCTCTGCACCAGAGTGATTGCGTATGCCAGCCGTCTACTATCTAGGGCAGAACAAAATTCCTCAATCACAGAAAGGGAGTGCCTAGCTCTTGTTTAGGCTATTACAAAATTCCGCCCTTATTTATTTGGACGACCCTTCACTGTTGTCACAGACCAACATGCCTTGTGCTGGCTATCTTCACTCAAAGACCCTACTGGACGTTTGGGACGCTGGGCGTTAGGATTGCAATAATACACCTTTTCCGTGGTCTGTAAGTCTGGTCGGCTTCACCAAGATGCAGACTGCCTGTCCCGCCACCCTGTCGACCCTCCCAGCTCTACGGCCTGTGACATTGACGCATGCGTCCTGTCTTTATCGGCCCTGGCCCACATGAGCGATGAACAGCGCTAGGACTCCGCGCTCCGGTCTATCATCGACCGTCTCACTACCGGCCAGTCTCATCCTGCCCTCGCCATGTTCGTACTCCAAGGGGACGCATTATACCGCCGCAATATGCGACCTGATGGCGCTGAGCTCTTGCTCGTCGTTCCGAAACATCTGCGCTCCACCATCCTAGAACAATTTCATGATGCTCCCACCGCTGGACATCTTGGCGTGTTCCGCACGTATGACAGTGTGCGCCGACGTTTTTACTGGCCGGGCCTCTATCGCTCAGTTCAACATTATGTGGCGGCATGTGAGCTGTGCCAGCGTCGGAAAAACCATCCGCATTGCCATCAGGACACGTACCTACAGCCAATATCCATTCCGACTGACCCGTTTTTCCGTGTTGGTGTTGATTTGCTTGGACCCTTCCCGGTCTCTGCATAGGGCAACAAATGGATCGCTGTAGCGACCGACTATGCTACGCGTTACGCCATTACCCGCGCGATCCCAACAAGCTGCGCTATAGATGTCGCTGATTTCCTCCTCCAGGACGTGATACTACAACATGGTGCCCCTTGTGAACAACTCACGGATCGTGGTCGCTGCTTCCTCTCCGGAGTGGTTGACGAGCTACTTCGTGCGTGCACCATCCGCCACAGATTTACCACCGCCTATCATCCTCAGACCAACGGCCTGACAGAACGCCTCAACCGTACGCTCACAGATATGTTATCAATGTATGTCCCCGGCGACCATCGAGATTGGGACATTAATCTACCCTTTGTAGCAATTGCCTACAACTCTTCTCGTCATGATACCACTGGCTACTCTCCCTTTTATCTGCTCTTTGGCCGACACCCATTACTCCCCTTTGATACATTGCTATCCACTACTGTTGCCGCCTAGTACATACGCTCGTGATGCCATCTCCCGCGCTAAAGATGCTCGCCACATTACTCGCGACAGGCTCTCAGCCTCCCAAGGCTCCCAGCAATCCCGTTATAACAGTCGCTATCGCCCCAGGCTCTCTCGTTCTGCTTTGGCTCCCATCATGCCGAGTGGGCTTGCGCGAAAAACTTCTACCACGCTACCGTATCTTGCGCCGAGTCACCGACGTCACATAAGAAATCGAACTTTTGAACCCGAAGTCTTCTGCATCACAAGCTTCCGACATTGTGCATGTGACACGACTCAAGCCGTATTATTCACGCCTTGCCTCGTTTACCTAGAATGCACCGGGACTGTGCTTCTGCGGCGGGGGTAATGTTATGTGATGTACCATGCTGGCGTTCAGAAAGTGAAGAAAGACGTGTCTGGGTGTGGGAACGAAGACGACGCTCAGTGTTGAGTTTTGCGGCTAAGTAGTGCCCAGCGATTTCAGAGTGGTGTGACCCATCGGTGCGTGATTTCCACTCGTAACAACATGTTACAACTTTTCTGTATATGTGGAGTACGCGTTGTTTCACAAATACCTAGAAGATATGAGCCTGTGGATGTGCGCGCTAGCAAGTACATACGCGCATCGCGTTGCTTTTGCGTATGCAACAGTCGCTGCAGCTTGTACGATTTTGCGGTGCATCTTCATATCTGCAACTAAAGATCTGCCACCTTCAACGCAAAAGTGCAAGCACGAACGTAGCGTTTCGTTAGCGAGGATAAAAATACGCTCGAGAATAAATGAAACACATCGCTAACCATCGAGATATGCACAGATTAGTCGGACATCGCGAGTCGCTTCCTCGAGTGTTTACGTATGCAAAACACTTGGTTGGAAGTAAATTCATTGACGTCGCTGCTCAGCTGGCAGCATGTGAAGCTAAAACAAGCAGTGTTATAAATGTTTATGCACCGCATATCTCTGTATGTAGCAAAACTTACATCTATTCGAAGACGATGACAAAACACATCAGCACTAGTAAATTGCGACATTCTGAAGTTTTTCTGCAAGAAAGCGATGCATTGTAAAGATGCGGGGAACAGATAACCCGTCGTGATAGCCATTAAAAGATTCAGGGTGTTTAAAGGGCGATCGGTCTATTACGAACACAAATTCTACACCCTACAAATATACGCAAAGTACAAAAGAGCAATGTCGGTGACATAAACAGAAATATAACCACCGCAAGCGCATCCAGCCGTGGTGCAGTGGTTAGAGTGCGTGCGTTTTGACCGTGAAGAGCTAAGTTCGAATTACGACACCGAGGTTTTCATTTTTTTCCTAGTTTTTTTTTTCTTTTACACATGTAGTCGTGCTATTTTATAGCTCTGCATGCTTTTTCCAGGCTTGCGTCCAGATTTTGTTATCTGAAACAAGGGACACGGACGATACAGGAATTTTCAGAATGAGAGCTCCGCGCGGTTTTGATTTCGGTTCAGCCTATATCAATTAACCAGAAACCGGACGCACCCGTCATTTCTGGAATTGATACTGGGCAGACTATATCTCCTTCTGAAAAGAAACCGGGTCTCGATGAAGCTCAACCAGAGTGACCATGCCAGACACGCCAGCATACTAAATAGGCATGATACCAAACATATTATACAACTATTCTGTATATAAAGAGCACGCAGCGTTTCACAAATTTTTCGAAAGTACGAAGCCGTCGAAGTGCGCGCTAGCAAGCATATACGCGCATCGCGTCGCTTTTACACGTGCAACACTCGCTCCAGCTCCTACGATCGTGCGGTGCATTTTCATATCTGCGACTGAAGATATGCAGCCTTCAACACGAAATTGGAAGCACGAACGTATAGTTTTGCTAGTGATTACAAAAATATGCTTGAGAAAAAATGAAAAAATTTCGCTGACAATTGAAAGATGCACAGATAGCCGCACACCGGGCGACGCTTTCTCTACTGTTTACATATAGAAACCACTCAGTCGGAAGTGTATTCATTGACCTCGCTGCTCCGCTGATAGCACGTGATTGAAATTCATACCGGACATGACCTGTCCGGTATAAACCAGCTTCAGCTTCATACAGGCTGGTCACACCGGTATGAAATTTTTACGGGATAATACAGGACCGGTTCAAATCCGTTTGGTGCGATACGGGATTTTTCACTAAGGAATTGCTGAGCATATCGCCGCGTCAACCTAGCATAAAAAAGCATCATCAGGGTACCTTACACTGCCAGGCATGGGATAGCAGACAATTGTGCGCTTTCGAAGAGCAACATCGATGCCTGAAACCATGACAGTTATGTTACAGCCGCTACGTAGGGTAAAGAGAGAGAGCCATATCCCCTTCGATTAAATAAGTACGCGAAAAAAGATTTATCTGCGAGCCCAAAAACAAAGTAGACGAAAAGGTTTACCAGGATTACAAAGAGAGCCAGCAGACTTTATTTTTCTCTGCTGTCAGAAAAATCAGCACACAATTAGCTTGTGCCAACCACTCAATACAGGCAATAAAAAGAAGAGACATTTAGGCTCACGTGAACGACAAAAGCAGATTAGATTCGAAAATGTAATCTGACGACCGAGAAACTGTGTTTACCTAAATTTATCGCCATTTATATATTGTTTGTTTTCTTATTTGATGTTATACCAAGATTTCTTCAAGCTCATGCTGATACAGGGCCCAGTGATATAGAGAACCTTACCTAAATCTACAAGCCACTGTGGAATAAATATAGATGACAAATACTTCTTCGTATCTGAAGGCTGGTGCTTTTTTCGTTATATTTGAAGAGGAATGAAAAAGATAGGGTGTTTTCAAAGGCACAAGCTACGCCGCCATTTAAAATAGAAATTATAACAAAAACGCACCACTAACTGGATTGAGCACATAATGCCAGTCTAGCCAACTTCCTGGCAGTGCTGAGAATTAGAGGCGAAAGTTTAGCTCATAGAATAGGTAGATGTACTAATAAGAACACTGAATTTAATTGTAGGTTGGTTTGTGGGGTTTAACGTCCCAAAGCAACTCAGGCTATGAGAGACGCCGTAGTGGAGGACTCCGGAAATTTCGACCACCTGGGGTTCTTTAACGTGCACTGACATCGCACAGTACACGGGCGCCTTGCTTTTCGCCTCCATCGAAAAGCGGCCGCCGAGGCCGGGATTCGATCCCGCGTCCTTGGGAACAGTAGTCGAGCGCCGTAACCACTGCACCACCCCGGCGGGGCTGAATTTAATTGTAATCCTTAACGTTCTTGCCGCCCCGAAGTAGAGAAATCACCGTTTACCGCGCTTCTACTCTCATCAACCAGTCGCTAGCAGCCCACTGAACGTAATGCTCCGGTGCACCGGAGTCCCGCTGGCGAGTGCATGGTACGGCTACTCCATGCTTCATTACAACGGTGTCATCGGCGATGGCGTCCTGCATGCCGGTTGGTGTCATATTTTGAATTAATTCTTTGAGTAGCATCACTTAGCGTGAGACAGTCAACGGTACGAAGCAGGGCGAAAAATTGCAATGGCGCAATTATTCAAGTGCATTTTGTAGAATAAATTGTTATAAACAAGCCAGTCTATATGAATCTGCCAAATTATTTCCACATACATTGAAATGGAGAGAAACGAAAGTATCGAAAAAACTACTAGGAAATCAACAGCAATTATCCGTGAAATGAAAAAGCAAATAATTCAAGTCCTCTTGGGTAACAAAACTCAATACTTAGCATTAAAAGGCAATGAGTCTTTAAATAATGCAGATAATTGTACTCAAAAGCACAAGAAACACCAATAATAACCAACTTTGATTTCAGTCATAAAGTAATCAGTGGCAGGCAGGAAAAGGGGTTTGCTGGATCACGCACCATAAGGCTACCCTCCAAATGCGTCTGGATCATTTGACCATTGCCGTGGCATTCGAAAAGGCTACCCTTTTAGGCCCACTGTGAAAGCACTTTCACATCGCCGCAGGCGAAAAACCAGACTTGTGGCTAATAACTTAATAATACTTTAGCCATAATAGCATCATTTAGCCCCCAATACGCACTCAACTTTACTAGTAAGACACAATGCGAAAAAGAAGGAAGCACTCAATTCGGCCTCGTAATTTACCCGAACGGATGATCGCGTTAATGGAAGACATGCACAGCACATAGGCAGCTCCACGACTGAGCTTTTACATTAACCGATTCCAGCGGACTTGCAACAGCATTCCCTTCAGCGTCATCCAGAGCATCTTTAGCATTCTCGACTTCAAATAATAACCGCAGTAGTCGGCCACTTAACGCCTCCTGTGCCCAAGACGCAACAGCCGCAAGATCTATACTCTCAATGTTCTTTATATCATACTAAGCTTTAAATCAGGGTTGAGAATAAGCAGCGACTAAATGGGCTAAACTGGCATGTTTCATACATCAACAGTACAAATCCAATCGCAGAGGGCACTCGGTGAAGCGGTGCGGCCTGAGCGAGATATTTGTTTGCCTTATTCGATAAGTACTTGCAATACAGCGAGTTTCGGACGTTCTGGATATATGGCGCGCGAATAGTGTGCACAGAGAGGGCACGTTTCAACGCTGGCCATATTGCGATGGCACACTGAACAAAATATATTACAGGTTATGCTCTGCATGAACACGGCTTGAACGCGTTAGCAGCAAGTTGACCAAAACAATGACCACATGGTTAATGAGATAACTGTGGCCTGGGCCAATTCTTTGTGTGTGCACATCAAGAATATTGATAGGCACCTCTAATCCACTTTTCAGCAAAGGTCAAGTCATTGTAAAATTGCGAGCAGCCTGGGTGGGCCATATTTATCTTTTGCCAGGAGAAGAAATGCCAAGCCTTCGTCCAATTGAGATACAAACTTATCTCAGTCTTGTCAGGCGTGTTTGTTGCCATGACAACATGAATTGATTTTAGAGCTCCGTGTCCCTTATTCACTATCTCATCAGTTTCCACCGCAATCTCAACAGCCGTCCATCAATTTATATTCCATTCATATAGCGTGATGACGCCTTTCAATCACTCCCCGGCGAAAGTAATCTCATAATCAATCTGGGCTTTGCTTTGTTCTTGAAATCACATTATGCCATCGCGGTTATGAGTTTCGGTACTCGTTTCTGAAGGGAAATTCTTCGTTTCGAGTCCATCCCAACGGAAATGTTCGACTCTGCTTTAACGATGAGTTGTATAGGCATATCGCCAAATTGCTCTCCGCAGGAAGTATTGATAGCGCAACAATTGCATCGAATAGCCTTGCGTAGTAAGTCAAGCGCAAGCCATTAAGGCCTAATCTACGTGGAAGAAATATCCATTGAAGCTATCAGCTTCGGTATATATTTGCTCCATTCCAGAATGGGGGAGGGGGGAGCAAGTCCTTTCTTACCTATGTGCACAAACGACATTCCTTTAGTATAAGCATATGCGTTGCATAATCTCAGAATCCGAAATTGCTCCGGACAACCATGCATCTTCGAATAGTCTAGAAACATTACTGTACCTTACATTAGATAGAAAAAACCTCATGAAGATGCCAAAGCGTGAAAGCCACTATGCCAAACGTTTTGATGCTGACATATACGGCGCGAGCCATGTGAGAAAAATATTGACGCTACTGTTCTTTTTCCCTTGTCCAAAATTGAGGGGATCGCATATTACTCACCACTGAGTCAGCTTTTACTGCCCATCGCGCGTCATCACACTCCGCGGTCTCTCCTCCGTCAGTGTGCCGCAGCTGTGGAGCGGCACTCGTCTGCACAAAACAAAAAAAAAGGAACCAGTATTAAGAAGGAAGGTACGAAAATTAAATACTGTTAATCAGTGTCGCAATTTCACACTTGTAGTACAAGGTAAAGTTGGCAGTGCTCATTCCCTGCATTATGAACTGTGTGGTATTATCCGCCAATACATGAAATCATCAGCGCATTACAGAAACTTACAAGTGTCTAGTATGAAAAAGAGATAGGCCCAGTTAGGCGACGCTGCTCAGCACGTGTTCCGGTCCCCTCTTTGAAAACGGCATATATCTGTAGTGGTGCACGGGAACCAGAGTTCTGCGTAAAGAATGTACTACAGGTTTTCCCTCTGAATTTATTCCTAGCGCTAGCGGAAATAATCTGAGCGCCGATCTAAATAATCTAAGTGCCGTGTAACTTAGTTCAAGTGCGAAGCGTTTAATCATAGTGCCAGTATATTTATTCCAAGCGCCAAACAATGCCAGCGCCAACCAATTTAATCCGAGTGCCAACGTAATTAATACAAGCGCCAGCGCATTTAATCCAGATTCCACCCAATTTAATCCACATGTTGAAAAGGAATGCTGCAGAGGGCTCCAAAGCACGAAACATTCATTCCAGAAATAAATCGAAATTGAGATCACATTGCAGATCATGCGACGAGTAAGCGTCGCAGCTTCATTAACTATTTCGCTTTGTTCTTATATCTTGCAACAAGCAAAAACCACGCGCAGCTGAAAAAAATGCCGTTTGTGACACGTCTCTTGCAGCTTTTATCTTAGACGCATGGCAAGTGAATAAATATGACTGTCATCTTAATATTGGCTGGTTAAGCACTGCTTATTATTGGTTGTCATATACACTGAATCTGCATGCTGATGACAAGTGCGGCCCACAACTGCCGGCTGTTTTTATGAAACTGCAACTGGTGCACAAATGTATTCGTTTTTCTAATCATAATTTAACGCCACTAGCAGAAAAAAAGGATTAGTGTAAAGCACAGATGGTTCAGACGTGAAGACTTAGAGGCAGAGAAACATTACCTCATTTCACCACTTTTTCAACTTTACCCGGCCACTAACACGGAAAGAGAGAGCCCACCCCTGCATTCAGTGTGGCCGCGACACGGTAGAGTGAATGAAACTATGTACAGCGGAGCTTAGAACCGAGGCCAGGAATAGCTACTGGCCGCTCACTATGGTCACCTTAGCAGCAGTACTTAATTTGCCTGGGCGGCAATCGTAGCGGCGTAGGTTGCCAACAACCTATAAGCACGTACAAGCACAGAAGTAGGCGACTTCGAAATGCAATTTTATTTTCCAGGAGACATTAGGTAACTAATGTCGTAAATGTAACTCACAACTTTTTAGATATTGTCTTCATGCAAAGCTGCCCGTATAAAAGAAAAGTTACGGCGCTCAAAAGCAGCACACTCTACCCTTAGTATTTATTTGCTGCATAGAGTGTCGGGCAGCGTCGAGCAACAAACTGCGCCGATTGTCATTTTAAGTCATTCCGGGAGGAGTGATTAGCGCCAGGTCCCTACGCTCGCTGAGGAAAACTTTGACTTCCGACTTGAACTTCGAAAACACTACATCTATAGGGTTGAAAAACGGGCTGTAAGGAGGCAGCCGCTTGATCGAGCGCTTTCGACCGTTTCGCACGACTGTGAGCTAGAGTGTTGTCAAAAATAAAATCCGCTTTAGAACCAGGTACTTCACTTTCGACACAGGCTGATATGTAGCTCAAAAACTCGTTGAACACGACCCAGTGAACCTTGTCGACGGCCTTGCAATGTATGACACCATTTGCTGACCTGCAGGCGATAATATTAAAGTTTGCTTCTTTGGTGCAAGTCGTCTGCACCGCAGGCTGTCCCTTAACTGCACGCCCGAAAATGCTTGAACACCATATGTTATAGTTAGTCTCGTCGACGTAAAACCTGCACAAGCAAGGTTTTTCACGCTGCAGTCATTGCGCGTATGTTTTGCGGCTGCGTTTCACGTCGTCTCTGTGCGGTCCATCGGCCTCTGAGTCACCATCTTCATGGCGTAACCATGCGAATCCAGTTGACGATCAATGCTACTTGTGCTGATGGCAATTCCCGGCAATCAGTCTTCCACCGCTTGCTTTATTTGCTTTAGCGTGAAAGCAGGGTTGTTATCCACAATATTCTTTAGAGCCGAATTTCTTTCGAAGTTCCGCCTTTCTTCAATGCTTTTCTATCGCTCGCTGCAAGGGATCTCGCCGTCTTTAAATTCATGCCCATGTGTCTGCCAATTTTTTCGCATCTCCTCCACGCCTAGACACTTCGAGAATTCTGGCCCTGTCATGTTCGGAGACTTTGCTGTTCTTTCTTCTTGGTGCACCTGGAGGCTTCAACGGCGATCCGCGTTTTCGATGCCTGATTAGAATGTCAGAGCACTGCTCACCGGCTTTCATGGAAGAAAATAATGCGCGTTAAAGTTCATGCCAAATGCATGAAAACACGCAGACTACCACCGACCGGCTCTACTCCGTCGTGCTAATGCAGACGACAAAGCGGCACACAAAACGGAGGCGCCAATTAGATTGCCGCCTTCTTTGAAATCTCTCGTCTTCTGCGATTCTAGAATTTTTTTTTTTTGCTCTTGAGAAAACATATCTATTTCTTGCAAAAGGCAGTACACCTATTTCTAATAGTGAATTCACGTGTCTATGCATTCATCCATTCTCCTAACATGGCGCAAAAAACAGACGACATACGGCACCGAGTAAACGGAAGCGCTAAACTTGCCGTCTCCTTTGGAACTTTTTGGCATTGGCTGTTTATCGTTTGGCTGGTGAAACTACATATAGCTAAATTAGATACGGTTTATTAAAACTTTTTTATATGTGTGATAAAATAATTGTGTCTTTCATTGAAGACATTTTAATGGTATATATATTCTGTAATCAGCAATGCCCATATTTGTGGGCTAATTTTTTCTCTGTGAATAAAGAGTCAGCAAGCCGCAGCTCTGAGACCCTGCAGTATTTCAGTGCCCAGATTGTGCGTTTTGAATGGCTTTTTAAAGCACTTGCATCAAGGGAATGTTTGTCATAATATTGACGAAAGCCGTCCTATAAGTTGACGCTTCGCTTACGTATTGCATAGTCTGCAAAGGAAACTAAATTTCAATTTATTTTTGGATATAACGTTTCGTGCTTTGGAGCCCTCTACCGCATCAAATTTCCACATTTGAATTAAATTGGTTGGCAATCGGTATAAATTCGCTGGCGCTTGTAATAACTGCGTTGTCACTCGGATTAAATTGGTTGGCGCGGGCATTATTCGAGGTGGCGCATAGATTAAATACGCTGGTGCCTTGATTAAATGCTTGGCACTCGAATTAAATTATACCGCGCTTAGAATATATCAGACCGTGCTCAGATTATTTCCGCTGGCACAAGAATTAAATTCAGTGGGAAAACCTGTAGAATTCTCATAAAAAATGGTGTTAGGCAAGGAGACCCGGTTTTCCGAAGATATTCACAGTTTATTTACAGGCAGTATTCAGATAGTTGGAATGGAAGCAGTTAGGATAAGGGTTGCTAGAGAATACCTGAGTAATCGGTGATTCGCTGATTACATCATCTTGCTAAGAAACTCAGGGAATGCCTGTAAAAAATATTGGTGACCTAGACAGGAAAATCAGAAACGTAGGCCTAAATATCAATATGCAGAAGACTGATGTAATGTTCAACAGCCTCAGGAAGGAACAGAAGTTTGCAATAGGCAGCGAAGCGCTGGACGTGGTATACCAAATGACTACTCAAGACCGGTATAGTAACCGCTGTTCCGGACATTGAAAGGGAAACAACCTGAAGGATATCATTGGGAAGGAATGCATTTGACAAGAACTCGCACCTTATAACTAGTAGTTTTCTGGTATCACTCAAGGGGAAAATAGTTTAAACGTGAAGGCTAACGAAAAGGGTTCTAGATAAGTTGAGGGCAACGCAAAGATATATGAAACGAAAAATGTTAGGTCTATTGTTAGAAGATAGGAAGCCCATAGAGTGGGGAAGAGAAAGAATTCAAGTTAATGATATTGTAGTGGAAATCAATACAAAATTGCGCATGGAAAAGGATGTATTGTAAAGAAATGACAACCAGAGTTCCCTAAGGATAACAAATTGGGTACCTAGTTAAAGAAAAATTAGCAGATGGTGGAAAAAGGTCAGGTGGGTGGATATCGTTAAGAAGTTCCCAGGAGTCAAGCAGATGCAGGTAGCACAAGACCGGATTTATAGGAGTAATATGGTAGGGGCTTTACCCTGCAATAGTCGTAGTCTATGTGATAATATGATGAATGGAATGAATGTCGCGAAGTGACTCCGGCTATGAGAGACGCCATAGTTAAAGACACCTAAAATTTCAGCCACCTGTGGTTCGTTATTGTGCACTAATTTCTACAGGTGCCTTGCTTTTCGTCTCCATCGAAAAGGGGGCCGTCATGTCCGGTATTCTCTCTCGCATCGTTGGGCATACCAGTCGGGCCCCCTATCCTCTGCTCCACTGTGACGAGGCTTGAGGAGATAGATCCTGGTGCTGTGATTTCCATCTTTTCCCTGATAAAGAAACATGGTTACATCGGGTTATCAAATAATTCTTTCCGGGACTCAACATTTTTACCGGACGGTTCAGAAAACTACTGCACAAACAATTACCGATAGTTTAGTATAAACTATGTTGCGGTTTCCAAATTACTGTGCTTTTAGAGACTGACTGGGACATATAGCGCAGTAGAACAATTGTACCCTTTATATATTTTCTTGTTAATGGACACTAACCCTTAGATGTCAATGATATAATGTTCCTTTTCCACCCTCGTTCCTTTTACAGCATGTCATAGATCTGAATTATTAAATAATTAGTCAACCGCGCATCAGAGAACACCGCTGATAAGCGTTCTAAGCGCAGCTTCTCTCCTAGGAAACTGCAATCCTTTATATATACACGCCAAAACAAAAAGCTAGAACTGTATTTATGCGTGTACAATAATATTGCTACACTGCTAATAAAGCAATCACTCCATTAAAATCTCACTATTAGGTCTAACAGTGAATGCTGTTCCAAAGGTTGCTAAATAATCCAGTTTTTTTTTATTCACATGCCCTCCAAAAATGCAGGAATAGTTCACATGCCAAAAGTGGTTTCTGTTTCGTAGACTTCTAGCGTTGGTGTGTCACCTCCATTCAGCGGTAGACTGGATGTTATTATTCGTTGCGTAATGAAAGGGTAATTCAGGAGGCCCTGGGCCACATCTCATTTTTCTCGTGTTCACAATCGCTTCTTGGTTTCAATAAATATGCTTATAAATGCTAAAGTTCCGAATGTACTGAAGAGACAAAATCTCGTCTTTAATGACACATTGTCGGTCCGCGCAGGTTATTCGCTATTGTATTTTGGAGAGGTGTGTGTCACCTATTTTATTGCGAAAGTAATACTACTCTAGGTTTCGAGTCTTCAGCGTAGCGCGGTCGGTAGTCACGTCTTACCTACTTGACGCTGTGACATCACACCCCACGTGACACTATAGGGTGTGGGCTGGCACAAGCTGCCAACTTGGGTCTCTCGTTTCACATGGGACGGTTATGTCAGAATTAACCTGCTATGAACACGGCATTCACGTTACCCCTATAGGCCGCTAAGGCACGTTCATAAGGCTTGGTTAAAGCGGCGCTTGGTATGTGGGCTGAGGAAGAAGAAGAACGCTCGGTCAACCTCAGCTGATGCTTTCGCTCAATATTTGGTTCAGCAGCATTGAAACCTTGTAATTTTTTTCTACATACCACTCTTAATGCGGATCCGCCATTTTCTGAGTTGATAATTTAGCCCCATGAGATGTAGCAAAAACACGGGATCCATGATGTTCTGCTTCAGCTGTGCAAGGCGCAGTACACAGCCAGTGACAGACCGACTACACTATGTCGCACCGTTTCGGCATTCTCCATGCACCGCAAAATAATCGCCACTTTTACGTCAGCGTCCACTGTGTACAGGGTGCTCGTTAAGGAGCGGACATATACCAGACTTTCTTCATCTCCGCTAACAACAGTGTGCAGGCACATGTAAAGCAACCCAGCGGTAGGCTCTCTACCGAGGCTGCGCTCTAGCGAAAGTTCAGAATGGCCTGCATCGGGAGGTAACCGCTCGCTCTCGACAAGAAAGGCGGGCAGACATCCTCGACCTGCACAAACGTTTCACCGATAGAATTTTTAGGCCTACGTTGCTTTCATTTAAAGGTTACATTCGTCTTAAAACACTTTAATTCAGCACAACTGACATCCTCGGTCAGTTTGACTGCCACGTCTTTGGAGAACTGGACGTTCGCTACGCTGCGTGCATACGTTTGCAATAATGTGCACTCAGCTGCGCATGTCTCGACGCCCAACCTCATCAATGCATCTTACGAACTCATAGGCACTGGCATGGGATAGCCGACATTTCGCGTTTTCGAAAAGGAACATCGATGCTTGCAACCATGACAGTTATTGCTACAAAGTTGTTACAACTGCGACGCAGTAGGAAGAAACATCCAGACCCCTTCTATTAGATAAGTGGGCGAAATACTGATTATTTTCGAGCCCAAAAAGAGAGTAATCGAAACGAGTTATTGTAACTAGAAAAATAGCCCACAGACTTTATGCATTTCTTCAATCATCAGAATATGCTCACAATAAGCTTGTGCCATATACACAATGTATGCGCTAACAAAAAACATTTAAGCTCACGTGAACGACAAAGGCAGATTAGCTTCGGAAACGTAATCTGGTGAAAGAGTACCTGTGTACCCAAATTCATCTGTATTTATATACTGATTTTTTGCTTATTTAATCTTGTTTCAAGATTTCTTCAAACGCAGGCGGATTCAGCGCCAAGAGATTTATGAACCATAAGCATGCCGGAAGCTGCAAGGTAAATATAGATGATAAACATTTCATGTATAAAGGCCGATGCTTTTTTTCCGTTACATTTGAAGAAAAATGAAAAAAAAATGTAATAAGGTTTTATAAACACAAGGTATGCTGCCACTTAGAGTACACAACGTAAAAGAATCCAACGCTAACTGAATTGAGTACTTATGCCCGACCAGACAACTTCTTGGTGCTTAATGCCAACTTGTAAATTCAATAACTCTGAAGCAGCGCAGAGGTTTAGAGGAGAACATTTTAGTGATAGAATAGGTAGATTTACTAATAAGGACACTGAAATTATTTGTAATCACTGGCGTATTAACCGCCATAACGTAGAGCGATGAACGTTTACCGCACATTTCTTCTAGTCCACGGCTCGGGAGAGACCATTTTCACCACCGGGAAGAGGCTGGAGCAAATTTCCCAGGCATTGGCTGGTTAGGCTGTACACGACTGGTGGCAGCGCCGACTGCTTCCTCCATGCCGGTTGGCGCCATCTTTTGAACGAAAAAGCCTGACTTTGAAAGTGGAGAACTAAGGATTGAATTTCATGAGAAGCATCACTCAGTGTGAGAAAGTCAATGGTACGAAGGAGGACAAAACAATTACTATTGCGCATTTAATCAAGTGAAATTTCTATAGGAAGTCTTATCAATACATAAAATTAGGGGATGAGCTTGTAAAGATCATCATCAGCAGCAACCGTATATTATACCCAGTGCAGGGCGAAGGCAGCTCCTATATTCTCAAATAGCCGTGTCTTGCGCTAGACATCCACTTCACCCCTGCGAACCTAACCTTATGCGCCCACCTAACTTTCTTTCGCCCCCTGCTGCGCTTTTCTTCCTTTGGAATCCAATTTATTACCCTAAGCGAATATCGGTTGTTCTCTCTTCACACTACATTTCTTGGCAATGTCCATTTCTTCTTAATTTACATTAGAATAACATCGACTCGAGTTATTTGTGTGATCCGCACTGCACGTTTCATATCTCTTACCGTTACACCTATCATTTTGCGCTCCATAACCCTCTGGGCTTTCCTGAACCTAAGTAGAACTCTTTTCATTAGCCTCCACGCTTGAGCCCTATTGGTGAGTGCAGGTAAGAAGCAACTGTTTTATACTTTACTCTCAACGATACCGGTAAGCTACTGGTCACAATCTGTGAGTATTTGCCACATGCGTTCCATACCAATCTTATCGTCCTAGTTATTTCTCTGTCAGTATCCCCTGCTGCGGTTACTACCTGTCCTACGTAAGCATATTCGTCTACCACTTCTAGCGCTTCGCTACCTACCGTGGACTGCTGTTCCCTCCAGAGGCTCTTGAACATTATCTCAGTTTTCTGCATATTGATATTTTGATCTACTTTTCTGCTTTTCATGTCTAGGATATCAATCATATTTTGTGATTCATGCGCTGGGTTCCTTAGCCAAGGCAATGCAATCAGCGAATCGCAGTTTACTGAGGTGATATCCTTTAACGCTTATCCCTTACAACTCCCATTCCAATTCTCTGAATACTTCTGTGAAGAGTACTGGGGAGACCGTGTCTCTTTGCCTAACAGCTTTCATTATAGAAATTCAATTTCCTTATGCAGAACTATGATTGCTGTGCAGCCACTGCAGATATATTAATGCACTTTCACATACGGCTCATCTACACCCGGATTTCGCAATGTCTGCATGACTAGCAAGCTTTCGACTGAGCCTATTGCGTTTTCAGAAATAACAAATTCTATGTGTAGGGGCTGAATATATTTCGAATATGATGATCAGTAGATTACCCTGTCTGAAAACCTACTAGATCCGATTTGATCCGTTATTTACCTTGGTGAATGCCTTGTACCTAACGGACAGTAAACTGATTGGTTGATTGCTCTGTAATTTTTCAAATCCTTAGCGTCCCCTTTCAAATGAATAAGGATAATGTTAGCGTTATTCTATAATTCCGGTATTGTCGTTAACACAAGGAATTGCGTAAAAATATTATGAGGGCACTTTGGCAAACTACAGTGCACTAGGGGAAAGCCATTGCTGCGCAACTTCGACTAGCAATTACTGCCAGTTAGTTGCTGTTGGCGCATCCTTTCAGCCTCCCTTGCTCTCGACCCAGGCGAAGCACTGCTCCGACGCAAACGCTTTCGTTCCACATCTCTCGCCTTAGTTCCAGAAGAAGCCTGGAGCCGCCGTTACCCCATAAATTCATTAATTTTCTGCCGGTCGGAGTTGGGGGAATCCGCATTCCTGCGCTTATCCGAACTGCGCTTGGTGGTGCGGAGTCATTTGCCCCTTGGGAGCCATCCGACTCATTCACTGGACAGCAACGACACGCCTGTCGAAGTAGCGCCGTGGCAGCGCGCGTACTTGCCTGGCTGCCGATGCAGATGACGTCACTGTTGCATGCACCGCTGCTCATTAGCTTCGGCGCCTCCACCTGTCGCCGAGGAGCGAGATGGGTGTCCGTCGTTTGCCTAGCAACTGGCTGTTGTCATTCGTCTCTACCAGGGTGGCAGCAACCGCGTTGCTATTATCATCAGCGATTTCTTCTTCCGCTAGTTCTAGCCTTTGGATGTATTGACTGACGGTCACCGCGAGTATGAGCGCCTAGAGGCTTTCGCCTTAACAGGGTGTCCTGCTTCCTAGCAAGACACTTCCCCCCCGCCCCCCTGTGAACAATGTGTAGGTTATTGTATTCAAGAAAACAAGAAAAACCTAGACTAGTCAACCTCAATTGCTGTGATGAATTAAGTACGCTGCGAAAGGGTGCGAGGGAGCTTTGCGGGATCCCGAACGAGTGGGCTCCCTTCTGAATGCGCCTGGATTATCTCACCACAGGCGTGATATTCGAGATGGCTACCCTTTTCGGCCCACAGCGACAGCACTCTCACTCCTCTTCAGGCGAAATCACTGACTTGCATTTAATAACAAATATACTGAAACCATGACAGCATCGTTTAGCCCAATATGCATTCAGCAATACTAGTAAGCCACCGTGTGAAAAAAGGAAGCAATCATTTCGGCCTAGCAATTATACTGAACTGGATGATCGCGTTGTATATAGAGGGCATACACAGCAGATAGGCCGCTCCAAAATTGAGCTCTTGTTTTGCCGATTTCAACGAACTTGGATTAACATTGTTTTCGGCGTCATCCAGAGCCCATCTATGATTCCCGACTTGAATACAATAACAGCAGTAGTCCGACAATTACCGTCTCCTGCGCCCAATACGCAACAGCCGCAAGGTGAACTTGCAACCCTTCATTTTTCAAAACTGCACGAATAAAACAATGACAGAGCTCTGTCCTTATTTTATTCCCGCAGTCTTGAAAAATGAATGATTTACACCAACTTGCCCACTAGAACATACTTCTGAACTTGCAACATTCTTTACGTGATTCTAAGCATTTAGGGTTTTCAATAAGCAGAGAGTAAACGGGCGAAACTCGCTCGTTACATGTATTAACAATACAAACTTAATAGTGGAGAGTACTCTGTATAGCGTTGAGGCCTAAGTGGATAATTTTTATTTTATTTGCTTATTCAAGAAGTACTTGAATACAGCGAGTTTTTGAAGTTATGGATATATGGCGCGCGAGTTCTGTGCACAGGGAGGGCGCCTTTCTGCGCTGGCGAGATTACTATGGCACAGGGAACAAAAAACGCAAGAAAAACGAAACTAAATCACTGAGCACAGCTTGAACACGCTATCAAAGAGCTGACAAAACTAATGACTGTATGGTTAACGAGTGAACGGAGGCCGGGCCATTTCGCAGTGGGAACACGTAAAGAGCATTGATCCGATACCTGCAACCCACTTTTCAGCGAAGGTCAAGTAAATGGCAAATTGCGAGTGGCCTGGGCGAGTAATATTTAAGTACTGCCATGAGAAGACGTGCCAAGTCTTCGCCCAATTTGGATAGGAACATATCTCAATCTTGTCAAGTATATTTGCTGCTATGACATCATGCATTGAATCTGGAGCCGCTTTGTCACTTCTTCACTATCTGCTCAGCTTCCATCGCAATCTAAACGGCCGTGCATCAATTTATATTAAATTCTTATAGCATGATATCGCCTTTCTATCACTCCCCGGCAAAATCGAACTGGGCTCAGCTTTGTTCTTGAAATCACACGACGCCGTAGCGGTTATGCGTTTCGGTACTCGTTTCCCAAGGGAAATTCTTCGGTTCGAATGCGTCCCAACAGAAAATGTTCGACTCCGCTTTAACGATGAGTTGTAAGGACATATCGCCAAATTGCTCTGCGCAAGACGTATTGATAGCGCAACAATCACATCGAATAGCCCTACGCAGTAAGTTTCGCGCAAGCCATTTGGGGCCTAGTCTAAGTGAAGAAATATCTACTGAAGCCATCAGCTTCCAAATATTTGCCTCCATTCCAGGAGAGAGGAAGGGGGGGGGGGGGGGGGGTAGATCATTTCTGACTTATGACTTATGTGAACAAAAGACATCCTGTAGTATTAAAGATATGCGTTGCATAATCTTAGAAGTATAAATTATTTCGGACAACCATGTCGTCTTCGAATAGTTTAGAGGCATTGTTGTACGTTAAATTACATAGAAAAAACCTCAGATGCCAAAGTGTGAAAGCTACTAAGCCAAGAGTTTTGATGCTGACATATACGGCGCATGTCCGCGAATCATTCCCGGAGATTGGACCTTTTTTGTGGTGTCTCTCTGCTGACTGAACATCATGGTGACTTTTGCACAACTTTACACTGCAGCAGTTTCACGTGATTCATTGCAAGAAACTTTGTGCGTGCCGAATATGCAAATATTTTTTTTGTTATGCATTTTTTCTTTAAGGGTGTGTTCAGATAAGAACAGTAATAGAAGTTCTATGAACCTTTTTTTTTTTCTTCAATCAAATTTTTGTATCTGGTGAGCAAATGTCTCTGCACAAAGAAATGTGCTTTAGTTTTGCAAGATACGGTGCAGTTTTCTCGAAAAAAAGAATCATATATCACGGTTCATTACAGTAGAAAAACGCAATTTTTGCCATTTCAAAACGTTGCAAGTTTAGAGACCTGCGGTTAGCGTACTAAAATTTTTTAATCTATTGTTTTTTGCCCACTAAGTCTATGTAACTTTTACTTGTATTGGAGTTATTAAATACAGGTTTTCTTGTTGCAGTTGGTTTAGTAAAAAATCGCTAACATTGCTGCAGAAGAACGCGCGGCAAAAAAGTCCATTTTCAACCTTAAATACAGGCATGATGCATTATGTTTTTAGCAGTGTCTTTTTTCCGTTCTCTATTCAGATAATTGCCTAAATTTAAGGTAAAATTTGGAGCTCTAAACTGCTACGTGTGTTCTCCACAACGCATAAAATTCGCCCAAGATTCGAAAACAGCAAAAAAGACTCAACTTTAAAGAAAAACGTCATCAATATTTAAGAACATCTATCACAATAATCCTCACTACCTCATAAATATTACAGCCTGAAAAAGTGTTGCATTATATTGTTTAAAATTATAAAAGGTATAAAACTAAAGGCTCGTTTTGAAAATTGCCAGCATTCAGCCCTACATTATGGCACGACTTTAAAGAGTTGCACCTGAAACTTTTTCGCTATATTATGCAGGACTAGTTCTTTATTTCCGCAAGAATTGAAGCTGTAGATTTGTTTGTTCTTTCTCCATATTATTTTGAAATCGGCCGAAATTCAAAATTATAAAAAAAAACGAACAACTTTGACTCGAATTTGAAAAACTGCCACATTTTCAATTTGTATCGAAGTCCATGAAAACAATCTTAAGTACTTTATAAACATCATGTACTAAACTGTACCGCAATATGTAAATAAAAATTTAAAAATAAATGTAAAACTAAACGCATGTTGTCATTCTATACAAGTGCTTATGGCTTGCCCTTATGGTGTTGGCGTCAAAAGTTTGATTTATTATTTGCTGAATTTAGTTACATTTTAACTTATGCAATATCGAAAACCTTCTCAATGCCTCTAAAGTCGTTTTCTGCTTGTTGGCAGTGCTGATGATTGCTTAAACTGGAATGAATTCGCTATTTCTAGCAATTTCATCAGACAACGTCAGTGACGAACTTTTTCACTATCCTAGTTGTTTTTTTTTTGTTTTTTTTGCGAAGAGCTCAGCTAATCCATCCAGTTCCTAACTATATTATTTCATTTCTCCTATATGAGAAAAATTGAAACTACTCTGTTCTTGAAGACCATCTTTCTAATGGGCACTTAATTAGAATCATAAGCAACACTCTTTGCAGTATAATAGTTTAGTTGTAATTTTATATTTATTTATAGCAGCAACACGAATGAACCGAGGTGATGAGCCTTCTTGACGACTGAGCCATCTAGCCCAGAAAAAAGACGAGCCAACACGCAGTGAACCCGCTGTGCACCTAACCTGCAAAGTGTATGTTACCTGCAGTTTAGGTGAACGGCGGTTTTTCTCTGTGTTAACTCGCCTTTTTAGGGCTATATACCTCTGTCGACTAGAACGCTCGCCATCTCGGCTCATTTGTGCTACTGCTATAATGAAATATAAAATTCTACCTAAACTGGTCATGCCGCAAACTGTTTTGATTATGATTCAAATTATGTGCAGATTAGAAAAATGGTCTGCAAAAATAGGGTATTGTCAACGTTTGTCATTATGGAGAACTGAAATGGCATAATTACAAACTAGAAGGGGGGGGGGGGATTGCACATCACCTCGCTATACATGTATATATAATTGTGTGTGTGTGTGTGTGTGTGTGTGCGTGCGTGCGTGCGTGTGTGTGTGTGTGTGTGTGTGTGTGTGTGTGTGCGCGTGCGTGCGAGCGTGTGTGTGTGTGTGTGTGTGCGTGCGTGCGTGCGTGCGTGCGTGTGTGTGTGTGTGTGTGTGTGTGTGTGTGTGTGTGCGTGCGTGCGTGCGTGCGTGTGTGTGTGTGTGTGTGTGTGTGTGTGTGTGTGTGTGTGTGTGTGTGTGTGTGTGTGTGTGTGTGTGTGTGTGTGTGTGTGTGTGTGTGTGTGTGTGTGTGTGTGTGTGTGTGTGTGTGTGTGTGTGTGTGTGTGTGTGTGTGTGTGTGTGTGTGTGTGTGTGTGTGTGTGTGTGTGTGTGTGTGTGTGTGTGTGTGTGTGTGTGTGTGTGTGTGTGTGTGTGTGTGTGTGTGTGTGTGTGTGTGTGTGTGTGTGTGTGTGTGTGTGTGCACAGGATGGAGAAAACCTTCTGCCGTCACTTACACACTCCACAAAGGCATGGGGATCCTTGCAGTCAGTTATGCATCACAAGCAGAGGCTCAGATTAATGATTCGGGACTTGGGTGTAGACAGGCTGTAATGCATTGTTAGCCATGCTTTGTACCATGAAATAGCGAATTTATTCCACATTAAGCAATCAACACTGCCAACAAGCAGAAAACGACGTTACAAGCATTGAGAAGGCTTTGGATATTGCATAAGTCAAATTATAGCTAAGTTCAGCAAATAAATCGAACTTTTGACGCCAACATCATAAGGGCAAGCCATAAGCACTTTTATAGAATGACAACATGCGCTCAGTTTTATATTTGTTTTTACATTTTAATTTAAATATTGCAGTACATTTTAGTACATAATGTTTATAAAGTACTTACGATTCTTTTATGAGCCTTCGATAAAAATCGAAGATATGGCAGTTTTTAATTCGAGTCAATGTGGTCCGGTTTTTATTTTGAATTTCGGCCGATTTCAAAATAATGTGGAGAAAGAACAAACACGTCTAGACATTTCAATGTTTCTAGAAATAGACAACCAGGCCGGGATAATATAGAGAAAATGTTTCAATAGCAGCACTTTGTTAAATCGTGCCAGAATGTAGGGCTGAATATTAACAATTTTCAAAATCAGCGCTCAGTGTTATACTTATTTTTATAATTTTAAACAATATAATGCAACACTTTTTCAGGCTGTAATATTTCTGAGGTACCGAGGACCCTTGAGAGGACTGTTTACGAAACTTGGTCGATTTTTATGCATTGTGGACAACACACCTAGCAGTTTAGAGCTCTCAATTTTGCCTGAAATTTAGAAAGTTATCTGAATAATAAAGAGAAAGAGACTCAATGCTGAAAAATTATGCATCATACCCATATTGAAAGTTGAAAATGGACTTTTGTGTAGCGAGTTGCTTCTGGAGCAATGTTTGCGATTTTTTGCTCAGTCGACTGCAATAACAAAACATGTTTTTAATAACTACAAAGTAAAAGTTACAGAGACTCGATGCGTAAAAAAATAGGTGATAAAATCTTAGTACGCTAGCAGCAGGTTTTCAAGCTTGCAACTTCTTGAAATGGCAAAAAGCGCGTTTTCCACCTGTAGTGAAATACGATTTTCATTCCGGGAAAACTTCGCCGTATCTTGCAAAACTTAAGCCCATTTCTTTGTGTTGAGACCTTTGTCCACCACACATAAATATTTCATTGCAAACAAAAAATGGTCATTGGACCTCGATTGCAGTTCTCGTCTGAACTCACCCTCGAATATCTTTTGGCCATTTGTAGTGTTTTTATAATCGTATAGGAAAGTTTTATGCGGATTCTGATGCCCATTTTCAAGATTGTGTTGACCTGGCAGGAGGAGATGAAATTCCAGACATGGCGAATAATGCATTACAGCCTGCTGACACCCAAGTCCCGAATCATTAATCTGAGCCTCTGCCTCTGGTGCGTAACTGACAGCAAGTACCCGCATGCCTTTGTAGAGTGTGTAACATCACATAATGCGCACTTCTTTAAACAATTCTTTGCTCACAGAATGACATTTCATCAAGTCTGTTGTGTTGTTGTTTTCTTCAGAGTAACTTTTAAACAGATGTCGATTTCTTTGCTTTTATAATCACACAATATGAAGGCAAAACTATCTGGAAAAACTAGGTTACTCTGTAAATACTACATTGAAATGGACTGTATATCTATCCTACTAATGAAAAAAAATGACTGCATAACTGATCACCGAGGACACAGAAAAAGGTTTGTATGTTAAAAATTGCGGCCATTTCATAATAGCGCTGTGGATTAATGCACTTGCAAAGACCAATAGGCTTGATTTTTTTTCTTTCCCTTAGTTTAGAAAAGACTTTACAAAGGTTGCAAGGTCAAATGTGCCTGATTGCATTTGTCATGACGTGACAGTACAGTTAGTCTTGAAAGGGAACAGAGAAAACTGCACGTACTGAACCAATTAAGCAATTGTTAGAAAAGGCCCCGCGGATGGAGCTGCACAAAGCAGGACACAAGTACAGAATAGAACTAGTATCAAAATATTTGAAGCCACTTGAACAGAATTTTTTATTCCTTGCTTCTTTCACTTTCAATATATGATCTTAAGTGTTTTTAATTTTGCTATTATATTTATTGCACTAAACAATGCCTCAAAGATTTTTATATGTTAATTGAGCTTTTAAAATGTATAGAAAAACTATTGGTTTGATTATTGTGAGAGAGAAATTTTTTATATAATCTAATTAACATGAATTTGCCTACGAATTTTATGCAGTAAAATTGTGAACTTGCATAAAAATGTGAGCTTTTGTACAGAATTTACTTTAATTATCTGAACATTTCTTTGAAAAGCATAAAAATTGTTTCCCACATTTCTTACACGATATGTTGGCATCAACTGCAAGTCCTAGTTGCAATCAGGACCCAAAATGCCCTTTTCGCCAAAAAGAGAGATGTAATTTATCAGCGTACCACATTAAGCAGCAGTTTCCAAAAATAAACTGGGATTGTCAGGCTCTTATGATAAGTAACTTGGTGTGGTGTGAGTAGTCTTACTCGCTGGACTTGATTGCCTTTCCTTAAAAGGCAAATTTTGCTTTCACTCAGAAAGTGGCATATTTGCATCTTTTTTCAGACTGGATGTCGCAGTCATGAGGATTAACCGCGCTGAGCGTCAGAAAATCCACAGCTCTCCAAGCCATTTTCATACAAGAGTGCGTAAGTCCTACCAATTAGACTAGCATGATATATGTGCTGTACAACGTGGAAATTTAAAGAATGTATTTGTAGCCGAGGAATTTACCTTCAACTTTACAAGGTTGAGAGAAAATTGCACCAGTTACGTTTTTATATACTTCGCATCTCACAGCTGGCAGTTATTCACGCATAAAAAGCTGATTACTGTACTTTAGTCTGTAAGACCTTTCCTGAAGAATAATTACAATGTCATTCTGCATTCAGTTTGCATAGTATCAGGTAAGTCCTTTTACTAGCTGGTTCTGATATTTTTGTGATCAGACTAGACCTAAATATTGTCAAGAGGCATATTTTCAGTTTAACGAAGTAAAAGCAGCTTAGTACTGATTCAATTAAAACCTATACATTACAAATTTACCTTTTTTTTTACTGAAGAATCAACTCTCCAGCTCTCGCCACGCTTTACTGTAAGGAGCTAGCGCCACATGGTGTCTACAACTCCCGGCACGAGGAAGAGAAGACGACGACGCAAGATGTGTCGCGTGCGGGGAGGTGCCACGCAACGGAGAGTGACACAGGAGAAAGATCGGCGAAGCAGCGTTGCAGCAGGACGGGTGGTCAAGGAGCTGCGGCTGATCGTGTCCCGCCTGGTCTACGACACTGGATAACAGACCTGGGAGTGGCCACGGAGCTGCGGATCGCGTCCCACCTGTCCTACGACCCAGATGACCAGACCTGGGAGTGGCCAACTCCTGTCGTGCTCCTGGAGCACTTAGCCAGCACGGACGTTCAGCGTCGTGCTGGGTGCTCTAACTGACGCACTTGGAAATCTAGTCTGCTGCATTACGGCAACCTTTAGCCTCTCGCCTCGGCCGAGCGTCTCCCTCCGCCAAGCCACCTGCTGACCTGAACCAAGAGTTTGTGGACACTGGGCGTTCCGCACACTCCGAGCCCACGCAACCGGGAACGTCCCCATGGACTTCCTTCTTCCAGCGTTCGGTTACTGTTATCAGTTCATATTCATATTTGTTTTACCTGTTAAGGTTGTTATTTGTTATGTTGCTTTTTAGTCTAGTCTAATGTGTTTGTGTAAAATGATGTTCCTAGTTTGACCGGTCTGGTCGTGGCTGTTTAATCCCACAAAGTCAACCCTTTAATTGCTGGTGGTTAAATAACCTCCTCACTTTTATGTAGTCTACGGTAGCGAGCGTATTGAAGAAACACTTTTTCTACCTCTTCGTTGAGCACCAGCGCCTATTGTCTACAGGCAATGCAGAAGGAGATTATTTCTTAGGAGAAAATTGACTCTACAAAATGCGTTTTTAACCTTAAGCATTCAATGAGCTAGTTGTCCTAGAGCAGCTCTTCTTGAAGATTTATTTTATACACCAGGAACAGTTGTGATGAAATTATGAACAAGATTGTGAAATAAACGTTCATGATGTTGCGATTTCAATGTTCATAAGTGCAAATTTTTGTGGCACTTTTATACATTCTTCTTTATATTAAAATACTGGGCACTACTTAGTTCTGGGGACTCTAATTTGAGTACAAGCCAAGTGTACTAGTTTTCTTGATGGCGTATGGGCAAGAAAAGGCGAGATACATTTGTTAAGTGTCAATAAATGAAATTTCTGACTGTTCTACAAATGACGTTTTGTTACTGTGTTTTACAAATTGACTCTGGCTTAGGAAGTTGCCACAGCCTTGTTGTTTCCTAAACTTTCTTTTGGGTTGAAAGTGTGAAAGTAAATTGTTTCTCGCTGGTTATTCAAAGAAATGTTATTTCTATGGGCACACCCTTGAGGTTCAGCCAGCTATGGCATATAGAGTAAACACATTGGTGCCAGTAGCTGGTCTGGTGCTTGGATGGAGATGATGTCTGACCAATGCTCTAGTTTGTAGAATGTAAACAGGTTTGCATTTTGCATGCGTATGAGTCAAGTTACCCATACACCATTTATGCTTTTATTTACTTCATTTTTTCGCAACACTGCGCATAAGCACGCATACTGTGCTCAAGCCTACGTTTTGCTTTATGAGGGACATACAAAGTCATTTGGAATGCTCAGGTTGGGGTTTGCTGCACGAGCACGTATACCGCGTGCAGCACCCTTCCTTGGGGAAGGGTGTAGCACACGGTGCTGCAACATCCTTCTGCTGCAGCACCCTTCCTTCGGGGAAGGGTGCTGCAGCAGAAGGGTGTTAAAATATACAAATTTAGGGTGCTCCCCATGCGACAAGCCAATTACACCCTTAAGGGTGTAAAACTTTTTACTGTGTGCTTTGATTTCTTTCAACCGCTTATCCCTCGTAGCAAGTACTAGGTGAACGTGGAGGATTGCTTATGCCAAGCCGAACATGCTCTGAAATCGAGCATCGTACGTACGGACTTCTAAAGCTGTGCTTGCATCGAAAGCCCAAAATATTAACAATGAATGCTTCAACAAGTAATAAAGGGCACGTTAGTTCTTCTGGAACAACTTAAGATAAACACGTAAAAGTTTGTTCTAAACTCGAGGATGATGAGTCGTTACTGATTAAACTAAACATGAATTGCCTTTTCCTGCAAAGCATGCTCACTTTCCTCAGTCAGCGAAGTCCCCAAATACATGATTATATATTTTTAATTTTATATATTCGAGTAACAGCGATTCAGCCTGTTATTAACCAAAATAAGTTTATACTATATGGTCTCAATATTTCATAAAGGGCATGCCTTGTGGTATAGAACGCAGTCTCAAAAGCTAAATTATTTTTCGTTGCATTTTTTTTTTGTAATCGCAAACGCAGCAAAGTAGCAGCGTACCAATGTAAGGTTCGTTGACTACAGACTCGGTTGGATTGCTCAAATGCGTTTTTTTTTCTGCGTTCATCATGTACCCTGCACGATATGAGCGGATTAAAAATGCCATGACAAGGCTGCAGAAGCGCAGAAAACCTATAATACACGAGCACTTCGTTTTGATCTTGCAGGCCTATTCGTCACCGGAAACGGAGCGGGAGCATTGCCTGCTCTTTTCGCTATGTTCATTTCTTCTTCTTATGCACTGATTTTTTTTACAGCTTGTTTCAATTGCTAGTCGAGCGAAGGGGAGTTTCTGCTTCGCCGCGTGCACTATACAGAGTGCTCAAGCTAACTTTAACCAAAGTTTCAGAAATAAAACATTTGAAGTAGGCCAAGCAAACCAGTGGCATAGAGATGCCGGCCGTCTTGCACACCACAAAAATTTTGTTTTGGGATTAATTAGTTAGTAACTAAGATAATTTTGATGAATTAATAAATATTGATTTTAAACAATAAATGTGATTTACAAAGTTTTACAGCACCTTCAGAACTCCCTTTCAGTTTATTTGTGGCAAAGAACGACTCAATTGCATATTTTTCGATCTCCAAAGAATGCCGGAGAAATACAAAAAAAGAAAGTCACCCTAATTGTGCATTCACGCGCCACTATTGCGCTGCTTTCAACCGTGGCTTGAATGAACAAAATCAGCTTAGGCTATGGGCCGTAGCTCCACGGCCCCGCTGCAGCGGCAGACCAATATGTCTGCGGTGGTTTCCTCGCCCGCGTCAGCCAGTCGGCGCACGTTACGGTGCAAGTTCCAGCGAGCGCGACGAGCTCGCCGAAACCATCGTCAACGTATCAGTGGACCCATTCGATAATAAGTCCCGCTTGCTGACAGCTGTCCGGCGTTCGATTTTCCTCGGGCAGCCCAGAAGTCCCGCCCACCAGTAAAGCTCCGGGCTGCCGGCTATTTTGAGTTAGACTCCGAGCGCATTTTGAGTAGTACTTTTCTTGTTCCTGCATACGATATCGTGCGCCAAGCAGTAACACAATCTCTCTAAGCAGCTTAAGATGTTTGAATCTTGCGTCTTCACTTTCTTTTCTTTTCTTTTTTCTCTTTTTTTTTTTTCAGCGCGCAGGTCTGAAAGCGTCGCAAGCGGACCGATTTCTGCTGGAGCAACTAACGCTTGTTGCAAATGCTTTTGCAAACGCTTTGGTCTTTCGAGCGCAGTGATCGGGGTTCTTGGAAGAACTTTGTGAGCAGCGACGGTAAGAAAACCCTGTCAAACTGAGGTTTTCAAAACGCTTCCATTCAGGCCTGTCACATTCCGTTTGCGAAAAGCATCGATTGATTCGCGCCTCTGTTAGATCTATCTTTAGTATTACACGTACGCCAAAAGATAAACGTGCGCGTGGCGTCACTGCGAAAGAACTGAGTCGTGCTGCGTGACGGTTGGCATCGTCTGCTAAGAGCAAATGTTGGAGGGAGCTCTCAAGGTCATGTGACCATCACGCTGCTTCCTGTCAGAGCGGAAGCCGAGACCTGTCAGCAAGTAGTTCGAGACTGGAAAATCAAATGTTCCCAGTCAACTGCAGGAACTGGGTCGTTGAGTCACGGCCGGAGCTAATTTCGCTCTCTCAAACCATGGTTGGCAGCACCCCTGGAGCGCGAATGAGCTAGTCGCTTGATAGTTTTAGCATTTCGCGGGCTTTCTTAAGAGCTGGGAAATAAAGATACTCGTGAGGCTTTCTTTGTCGGAAATAAATGAAATAGGGGATTCAGAAAGTCGTCTTCAGTTTTCATATCACATTTAGTGTCTAAAGGCAATAGTTAGTAAATCGGAAAAATTAGCTGAATTACTAATCCTAATTCTTCAAGTGCAAAGTAAAAGAAATTGCTTGTGGTGCGCCAAACGGCTAGTATATCTATGCAACTGGCTTGCCTGGCCTACCTAAAATGTTTTATTTTTTAACCCTCGGTTAAAGTTAGCTAGGACATCCTGTATATCTTAAGAAATGCCAGTTTTCAGAATGCAGGTATACAGCACTTCGATCGCGCAGCGGCGGCAGACAGGGGGCACCCCCAACGGCGTACTACGTTGCCGCTCCCAGTACGGCCACGGCTTCACACAGTCTAGCGCTTTGGCCCGGACAAATGAAGACTATACATTAGACTACGCGTGGTGCTATAAATGGGTTGCTGTCGACAGCTTGCTTTCTTAAACTTATAATGCAGTTACTTCCTCACGTGTGTTACTTATGGAACGGCCATAGTCTGTCGGCTTGTGGTACTGCTGCCAAACGAAGTGTGTTCTGTGCTCGCTACGACTGTCGTGCGACGGTGTGTGTCCAGCGCCAATATGACATGATCGGTCATGTCATCGGAACTTGAAGCAGGATATCAATTGCCCGAGGGTATATCATGTGAAGCCAGAGCAGCTATAAATGCTTTAAAAAAAAGTCTCCCAATAAGCTGCAAGACGTTAAAAATGATTGATTTACAACACAATCGGACACGTAGCCAGCTACTCTCGTCACATGCCAAGTGGTCCGACAAAAAATCCCAGAGATAATAGCAAAGAATAGGTTTGCTGCCCCTGTACTTATGCATTGCAGCACTCCTTCTTGGCAGAGACAACAGCTTGTACAGGGAATTCAAGCAGCCCTATTACATTTTTAGTAGGCTGTGAGCAAGGCATCAGGTTTGCGTGCGTATATAGGAGGAAATAATGGTGACAGCCTGCTTTCACTTCAGTGCCCACGCAAATGATGCGTGGTTTATAGAAGAGGTAATCACTGTTTCTGAAATCGATTGAGCTTTTACTTCCTTCATTCAAGCGGGTGATGCAGGCAAGCAATGAGAAATATTTACAGTGGCTTCTGGCCTTGCATACTATTCTACAACATTTGGCGGCCCTATTTTTCAATATTTCTTTAACCTATATGAACCGAAACTTCAGTAACATGAAAAAAAAATCAAAAACATCTGAAATGTTCAAATCCCTCCAGAATATATAATGATCAACTACGGGTAAAAATACATTTCTCCACACTAACCTCTGAGCCCTCGTGCAGGAAAATGCGCTATCACTTAGATATAGTGAAGCTCCAACCGTTTGGCACCTAGTCTAGAATCACTTTTTCTTTAATGAGAAAAAGTTAGTTATTTTTCCCACAATCTCTCTTTTCACAGCCTAATAGAAGGGGTCAATGTGAAAATGGCGCCCAAGGAAAAGTGACCGCTCTTTCTCATCCTATACATGCAGCGCACAAGAGTGATCACACCCAACGAAGCCCTTGTGCAGGAGAAGCTTAGAGCCTCTGAAACTACACGCAGCAATTTTACCATTTGTATGAGGAAGCCTGGCTTACAAAAAGATAAAAAAATATTTGAGGGTGCCTATTAAGCTCCACCTTTAGAAGTCTAACGCGATTGCTTTATCGAACCCTGATCACATCGCGCGCATTCATTATGCCCATCTCAATTCAACTTCGAGAGCTCGAGGTTTGACGATATTTTCAGAGGCGACAGTTAGCAACGCGCTCTGAGTTTTGGAGTTGTACACGCGCCTTGTTTTCCATCGTAATCGAGCTAATCCGAGGAAGATTCGTCAGGTGACGCTTGCGTAGCAATCAATTTATGAGCGAATGTGCTGCAACAACATCTTCCGCGGCGTTCAACTCGCCTAATCTCGTTGCTAAATGAATGATCTCGCGGCTTTTTTCCTCAGAGGCGAAAATAACCTTTTTCATCGCACGTTCTGCTCTTTCAAACATTAAGGTCAATTATCGAGCATTATTGACAGCCTATTATAGCTTCACTGTCAGTGAGTGGACTGTTCTGAAATGTGGTTACTGCTTGGGCGTTTCTGTCCACGAGCTGTTCACTAGATTGTCTCACGAACGAAACGTACAAGGGCAGAACACTGCAAGCTAAACAGGGACAAGAAAGGAAGACGAGACACACACAGCGCTGACTTACAACTTAAAAATAAAAACAAAATACTTGCCGTGGACCAATTAGAACATGCTCCTGAAACCAATGCACAAGTCCCTATACAGTAGAGGATAAGGAGAAGACGCGTTGAAACTTGTAATTAAACGATGTTCCTAACCGGATTCAAAACATACTTAAAACTGCATATCAATACGTTGCCATTGAAAACTTTGCTCTAAGAAAGCTGCTTTATTGTCTTCTACGGGGTACAAATTGCCCGCTATATGCAGTGCCGAAACGAAAGAAGTGTCGAACATCTATTTATAGATTGCTGGGACGCTGCATTCTTCTACTGCAGCATAGTTTTAAAATAGACCTTCCGCTTACGTCATAAGGCATTCGGTTTTTCGATGTTATCCGTGAGTGGAGTCCGAGTGAAATCTTTTTCTACATGGCATACATGCGGTATAGTGGAGTCGCATGGTGCTCAGGACGCCTGCCCTTTCTGCTCTAATTTTGTTCGAAGAGTCCGGAACCTGCTTGATGTTCTGATGGACTCACTGAAATCACGGATGCCCCGCTAGTTTTGATGTTGTAGTAACTGGCTTGGTGTGGGGTTTTCCTGCCTTGCAGAGAACAAAATCCTTCGTGGACCACGGGTTGCGTGCCGGCCTCGCAGCCTGAAAGTACTGGGTTCGAATTACTACCCTCGCCTTAATTAACATAATTCTCTAACCAGCTAATTGTTGTTTAGTTGCAGCCACCTCCCCCAGTTATCTGGTGTCAATCAGAACATTTTAGAGCCGTTTCTTAATTTTATTGTTCCACGAGGTTTTTTTCGTTCACGTCCGAGCACTACGCCGATTTTACTGCTGACCCTTAACGCTTTCAAGTTAAAAAGTACGACGGGGTGCGATGCATTATAACAAGTTCAAACTGTTTTTAACAAATAGTTTATGAATCAGCATTTAACATCAGGAAACCTTTCTAATGACACGGACGAACATGTTCTTTCTTGGCTGACATTAACCGTCGCGTACCCGTGGTTGTACTTAGCCCAGCGAGTGCCCCGATCTAGAAGCATAATGAAGAAAAGAGAGCCCTTGCGATCCCTTAGCTGTTCTTGTCATTCATTGCTATGCCATTTGGCATCTGATAGACATCTTCACTGATTCTGTCTCTTTTAGCACCGGTTCTTGTAAGAACACGAATTAGAATATTAGGCAATTAGAATATGACCGCTTATTTTGTGGCACACTTATCGGTCTATCTGCTCGACATACAAAAAAAGAAAAACAATAAAATCCCCAGTTCAGGCTTACTCCGCGCGAGCCCGCAGCGTGATACAATTGCAGCAAATATGAAGGCGTTAAAGCACTTCCTAATTACATCAATAACCATGAACGTTATTTCATTGCTCTTAGTTTTTTTAATGACTGTTATTTGCAGCCAGCTTGTGCATTTTGGAGTTCTTTAGTTTTTTTTTATTTGCTTAGCCTGTTTCCAAGACGATGGGCTCTAAGAAGTACGTATACACGCTAGCATTACCGCGAGAAATGAATGAAATAGTGCTGGTATCGCTCCAGATGTATGAATTCCTGCATCCAGCTGCACTCAGCCTCGAGACTGAACCTGGCAACGCCAATGGGGACTAACGCATGCTGTACCCATTGGGCTCACATTGAGCAAAATTAACTTTACAAACTGGGTCCGCTCAGAGTTAAGATTTTAGTCATAGGGAAGGCCATTTCTTTCCCATTTTCCATTTGAAACTTCTAGCAGTGTCGGGAGGCCATAAGGAAATGAAAAGCAGTGGGAAGGCTCTGAGAAGAGTGTATAGAAGGGTGCAATGTGGAGATCTTTGAAGAAACAGAGAACATCTGGAAGAAGGAAAATGAAAGAAGGCGGAAAAATGAAACGCAATGAAAATTTATACTTATCACGATAGAAACCCATTAGGCTACGACGTAGAAAAGGACCATATCCGTGAAATCAAAGCCCCTGCTGGCACTCTCCTTCCTTCAGAACCTGTCACTGAAAAAACAAAAGTGTAATAAAAATAACAGTAATAACAAAGGACGTTTAGAGAAAGGGTGGAATAGTCGCCGCCCTCATTTCTGTCCGCTACTCTCCTATCTCTTCTGCTAATGAAGAGAAATGAAGTGAGAAAATAATTTTCCATTCATTAAGGACGAGCCGGAGTCGTCTCGGACTAGAGCGCGCGTTTGATGAATCAAGATTTCAAGCGGTTCTGTCAAAAATCTCTAACCTTCCCCCCACCACACACCTTCGCCCATCCTCTGGCGTTGATCTCGCTTTCTTTGCCGCGAGAGTGTGTTTGCCGCCCTAACACGCAACGCTCGGCCCACCGCTCCGGAGCCCCCAACAGAGCGCCCGCTAAACGGAGCGGAAGACGACAGCGACTCTCCAAGGAAGAAACGTAAAAGACGGGGCGACGAACAAAATCGCGAGCCCGCAGGATTGCGCCTCCACTCGCGCAGCGAGAGTGCAGCGGCGCGGGGCCGCCCCGACTTTACCCCGCAAGTCCCCGCATAAGCTCTCGTTCCTTCAACATCGCATTCGGGAAAGGAGGAAGGCGGCGCACGCATCGGGGAAGGCAACGGAAAGAGAATTAGATCTAGGGAGGCAAAAACAAAGAAAAATTTGGATTGGCCGTGCAGGATCACGTGGCGAGCAGACGGCTCGCTTCGATTGGCTCTCTCGGGCGAGCGCCGCCAGCGCTTCCTCCGTGTCGTGTGCGGCGCGACGGTGATTGCGGTGGGGCGGGGGACGGCAGGATCACGTGGCGAGCAGACGGCTCGCTTCGATTGGCTCTCTCGGGAGAGCGTCGCCAGCGCTTCCTCCGTGTCGTGTGCGGCGCGATGGCGATTGCGGTGGGGCGGGGAACGGCAGGATCAGATGGCGAGCAGACGGCTCGCTTCGATTGGCTCTCTCGGGTGAGCGTCGCCAGCGCTTCCTCCGTGTCGTGTGCGGCGCGACGGCGATTGCGGTGGGGCGGGGGACGGCAGGATCAGATGGCGAGCAGACGGCTCGCTTCGATTGGCTCTCTCGGGAGAGCGTCGCCAGCGCTTCCTCCGTGTCGTGTGCGGCGCGACGGCGATTGCGGTGGGGCGGGGGACGGCAGGATCAGATGGCGAGCAGACGGCTCGCTTCGATTGGCTCTCTCGGGTGAGCGTCGCCAGCGCTTCCTCCGTGTCGTGTGCGGCGCGACGGCGATTGCGGTGGGGCGGGGGACGGCAGGATCAGATGGCGAGCAGACGGCTCGCTTCGATTGGCTCTCTCGGGTGAGCGTCGCCAGCGCTTCCTCCGTGTCGTGTGCGGCGCGACGGCGATTGCGGTGGGGCGGGGGACGGCAGGATCAGATGGCGAGCAGACGGCTCGCTTCGATTGGCTCTCTCGGGTGAGCGTCGCCAGCGCTTCCTCCGTGTCGTGTGCGGCGCGACGGCGATTGCGGTGGGGCGGGGGACGGCAGGATCAGATGGCGAGCAGACGGCTCGCTTCGATTGGCTCTCTCGGGTGAGCATCGCCAGCGCTTCCTCCGTGTCGTGTGCGGCGCGACGGCGATTGCGGTGGGGCGGGGGACGGCAGGATCAGATGGCGAGCAGACGGCTCGCTTCGATTGGCTCTCTTGGGTGAGCGTCGCCAGCGCTTCCTCCGTGTCGTGTGCGGCGCGACGGCGATTGCGGTGGGGCGGGGACGGCAGGATCAGATGGCGAGCAGACGGCTCGCTTCGATTGGCTCTCTCGGGTGAGCGTCGCCAGCGCTTCCTCCGTGTCGTGTGCGGCGCGTCGACGATTGCGGTGGGGCGGGGGACGGCTTGATGAGCTCGTGAGTTTCTTTTCCTGTATTTTTTTTTGGCCCGCAAACCCCGCCTCATTCTATCCTGCTTTTAGTTTTGCCTCATCTTGTTGAGTCACTTTTATTTTGTAACCCCAAACTTGATTTTCCTTTATTTTGTTTAGGACTTCGGAAGAAGTGAGCCCCAGGAGATGAACGGTATAGCACAGCTGAGAGAAACATAAAACTGGATTACGGAAGCTTCAGCACTAACGTTAGTGGATGGTTAGTAACATCCCGAAAAGAGACGAAAAAATTCGGCTGCAGCATCTTAATATTAGAAGATTGCTTGCGGCAGGAAAGGATTTCGTGTACAAAGAAATGTTCGTCTGTTGAACCGTAATAGTTGACTAAGAAGAAAAATAGAAATAATACGACGGTACGTTGATATTGCCGCGAAGAAACCTTCAAAACAGTATTTGTTGTTTTTTAACAGCCGCCGGCATACAGGCTTATCACTCTGATTCTGAACCGCGTATCAGTTCCGTAAACTTTGTTTGTTACTGCTCGATGTCGCGAGTCACGCCTTTATCAGTTTTGTTGTAGCGCAAGGCACCGAGATCTGTCTCGAAGGTTCCGGCCACTCGGGTGTGTTTCCACAATGTTCCAGCCCGTGCTGGTAGCTGTTTGCGACGTTATCTAGATTGTTCTGTGCAGCCTTTAAATTGAGCGTTGCCGAGTGTGACGGGCATTCTTTGTTCGACGACCGACGAGCACGTTTGTTGCTATCGCCGCTGCCGAGTTGCTTAGTTGTTTTGCGGGCGCAAGTCAGCCCAAATAAAGAGTTTTAGTGCAATCATCGACCCTTCATTTGTGTCGTCGACCTCGTCACCACTACGTGACATCTGGTGGAGGTGCTGCCTTTGATCCTTCAAGCGAAGACCCAAGCCGTGTTCCTGACGCCCTGGAAGACCAGCCTAAAGGTCACCGAGCCAGCCGCCGACTTCAAGGCCTACAACCCGAACACGGTCTGCTGCCTGACTCCATTCGATCTCGGAAGGCATCGACGCTGACAATGGCCCAGCCTACAGCACCGGTTGTTTTCGTACAACCCCGTGAGCCCCCCTGCTTCCATGGACGATCGGATGAAGATGCGGGTGACTGGATGGACCTTTTCGACCGTGTGGCAGAGTTCAACGGTTGGAACGACGCTGCGAAACTCAGGCAGGTCTACTTTTTTCTTCAAGGACATGCCCGAGTTTGGTTTGAAAATCACGAGACTTCTTTCAAGGATTGGGAGATATTCAAAGCACAGTTCTTGGTGGCCTTTACAATTTCTGTCAGAAAAGAAAGAGCTCAGGCCCTCCTCCAATCAAGAATTCAGCTACCAAACGAGCCCGTCCTGGCCTACGTAGTGGAGATGAAACGCCTGTTTCGCCGCGCCGACCCTAACATGACCGAAGATGACAGAGTGAAATTCTTAATGCGAGGCGTTAAAGAGTCGCTTTTTGCGGGGCTTGTCCGGAACCCGCCGAAAACTGTGGTAGAATTTGAGACTGAAGCATCGACCATCGAGAAGACGTTGGATACCCGGATGCGCCACTACGAGCGACCACTTCAACCAAACTACTCATGCCACTACCCCAGCTCATCTGCAAGCGGAGAAAACCTTCGGGACCTAATTCGGGAGATCGTGCGAGAGGAGCTCCGCCGAATGCTGCCATCATCGCAACAACCCCAGGTAGCGACGCTCGCGGACGTCGTCCGTGAAGAAGTTCAGCAGGCGCTGGGCGTTCCTGAAGCGACGGCTGCGACTGTTCCAGCACAAGAAGCAACAGCGATGAACTACGCTGGTGCATTACGTCGCCCTCCGCCCCGACGTGATGACTTTCCCAGCCCTCGCCGCTACCGTCCTGTTCCTGAAAACCGCCCCTTGACCCCCTCCCGCCAAGCCTACCAACGACCCCCAAACCCCAGGAAGTGCGATGCCTGGAGGACTGCAAACAACCGGCCATTATGCTTCCACTGCGGTGAGGCCGGCCACATTTTGCGACACTGCCCGTACCGACGAATCGGTCTCCGCGGATTTGCAGTCGACGCCCCACGACCACGCCCAGGTGAACGACCACAAGAAATTGACAACTACCTGCGTAGCGGTGAGATTGCGCCACCAAGCCGTCGGTTCAGATCTCCATCGGCGTACAGGGCCCGCTTTGCGTCGCCAAGCCGTACCTATGATGAGAGTATGCGCGGAAGGTCCCCAAGCCCGCGCAGGGGAAACTAAACAGAGCAACCTTTGGAGATGAGGTTGCTCAACGGCGAAAAGGCGAACATCCTCCGCCGCCGACGACCACTAAGGACGACGCAGCCATTTCACTGCCGCTCCACACAACGTCATCGACGACAACACGACCAGACTGCAAGCAGACACCGCCGTCCAGCGAAGTAACAACGGTATGCCCCGGCCATGACCTGAAGAAACGACGGAGCCGACATCGGACACTAAGGCCCACGTGCAATGCGAGGACGCGAACAAGTGACCTTGAAGTTGATATCGACGGTCGCAGAGTCACTGCCCTTGTAGATACCGGAGCTGACTATTCAGTCATCAGTGAACCGTTAGCCTCCCATCTCAGGAAAGTTACCACCGCTTGGGATGGCCCGCTGATTCGCACCGCAAGTGGCAACCAGATTACTCCATCGGGACGGTGTACTGCAAGAATAACCGTAAATGGGCGTACTTACCCCACCAGCTTTGTGGTCTTGCAGCAGTGCTCCCGCGATGTGATTTTAGGCATGGACTTCCTAAATGAAAATAGGGCTATCATCGACCTCCGATCCAAGCTCATCAAGCTCTCTGCAGACAAGGCCATACCTGCTACGACGACTTCGACGCAACACGTCGCTCTAAACGTCCTCGATGGAGAATTGACCGTGCCGCCCCGATCAAGCGTCGCCGTCAGCGTAGGTAGCACAGACATTGAAACCGCTGAAGGCATCGTCGAAGGAAATATCCAATTGCTCTTGGAACGAGGTATCGGCATCGCAAGAGGCATCGCGAAACTCCGGAGAGGTCAAGCTCAGGTGCTGGTAACAAACTTCACTGAAGAATACCGGCATCTAAACAAGGGCACGACCATCGCTTTTCTCGACGAATTAGCGGACCTCAAAGACGTATTCGCCCTCCACGACCAACCACTGGAAGACGCACCGGACCAATTCCGTCAGCCCACATTTGACATCAACCCAGTATTGACCCACAGCAGGAAAATCCAGATTCGCAGTCTTCTTCGAAACTACAGGGAGTGCTTCTCGTCATCATCGAAGGTACGACAAACACCACTGGCCAAGCACCGCATTATAACGGACGAACACGACCGACCTCTGCGCCAAAGCCCTTATCGTGTATCGCCGCGAGAACGGCAGGCCATTCGCGATCAAGTTGAGGAAATTCTGCGTGATGACGTAATCCAGCCATCGAACAACCCCTGGGCGGCACCAGTCGTTTTGGTCAAGAAGAAAGACAGCACACTTCGCTTCTGCGTTGATTACCGTCGCTTGAATAGCATAACGAAGAAGGATGTCTACCCGCTTCCCCGCATCGACGACACTCTCGACCGACTCTGCAATGCAAGGTACTTCTCATCGATGGACCTGAAGAGCGGATATTGGCAAATTGAGGTCGACGAAAGAGATCGCGAGAAGACCGCATTCATCACACCGGACGGCCTTTATGAGTTCAAGGTGATGCCATTTGGCCTCTGCTCCGCACCAGCCACGTTTCAACGAGTAATGGACACAGTCTTGGCAGGGTTGAAGTGGCAAATTCGTTTGGTATATTTGGACGACGTTGTTGTCTTCTCGTCAAACTTTGAAGACCACCTAAAACGACTACAGACAGTGTTGGAAGCCATCAAGTCATCGGGACTAACGCTAAAAGCAGAGAAGTGTCACTTCGCCTACGAAGAACTCCGGTTCCTAGGTCACATCGTTAGCAAGGACGGTATTCGCCTAGACCCGGAGAAAACAGCTGCAGTCGCACAATTCCCACCGCCTGCCGACAAGAAAGCTGTGCGCCGATTCCTTGGGCTGTGCGCTTATTATCGACGATTTGTCAAAAACTTTTCGGGGATCGCCGAACCGTTGACGCAGCTTACAAAGGCTGACGTACCTTTTAAATGGGAAGCGCCGCAAGGAGAAGCCTTCGACGAACTCAAGCGCCGCCTGCAATGCCCTCCCGTACTTGGCCACTTTGATGAAAACGCCGAGACCGAAATTCACACCGACGCGAGCAGTGTGGGCCTAGGAGCCGTTCTCTTCCAGAAGAGTGCCGGACAGGAGAAAGTAATCGCCTACGCTAGCAGGTCACTCACAAAAGCCGAAGTCAATTACTCGACGACCGAGAAGGAGTGCCTTGCAATCATCTGGGCCACTTCTAAGTTTCGTCCATACCTATACGGCCGACCATTCAAGGTGGTAAGCGACCATCACGCGCTCTGCTGGCTGGCTAATTTGAAAGATCCTTCCGGCCGCCTTGCCAGATGGAGCCTACAACTTCAAGAATTTGACATGACTGTAGTCTATAAGTCGGGCCGAAAGCATTCCGACGCAGACTGCTTATCCCGCGCTCCCGTCGATGCTCCCCCGAAGGACGATGACGACGACGCCTTTTTGGGACCGGTAAGCGCCAGCAGTTTCGCAGAGCAACAGCGATCAGACCCTGAGCTGAAAGCGCTAGCCGATTACTTGGAAGGAAATACCGCTTCCCCTCCTGGTGTGTTCAGGCGACATTTATCATCCTTCACGTTAAGCAATGGCCTCCTCGTGAAGAACTTCGCACTCAACAAGACCGAGCAGCTTCTCGTAGTGCCTAAAACCCTTCGGCAAGAAATTCTGCAGGCGTTGCACGATGAGCCCACAGCAGGCCACCTCGGATTTGCGCGCACGTTGCGTCGAATCCAAGAGAAGTATTACTGGCCGCGACTGCCTGCCGAAGTTGCCCACTACGTGAAGACGTGTCGTGAGTGCCAACGACGCAAGACGCCACCGATCAGACCAGCAGGACTACTAAACCCGATTCCGCCCCCAATCCTGCCCTTTCACCAAATTGGGATGGATCTCCTCGGCCCCTTTCCATCTTCGTCTATGGGTAACAAGTGGATCCTCGTGGCCACTGACTACCTTACCCGTTACGCCGAAGCAAGAGCACTACCAAATGGTACCGCGGCAGAAGTCGCCAAATTTTTTGTCGAACAAATTCTCTTGCGACACGGCGCCCCAGAAGTGCTCATTACGGATAGGGAACGGCGTTTACAGCAGAGTTGACGCAAGCCATCCTGGAATACAGTCACACAAGCCATCGACGAACAACTGCGTACCATCCCAGACCAATGGCCTTACGAAGCGCCTGAACAAAACGATCGCGGACATGATCGCTATGTACGTCGACGCTGAACACAAGACCTGGGACACCATCTTGCCGTACGTGATCTTCGCGTATAACACGGCAGTCCAGGAGACGACCAGAGCGACTCCGTTTAAGCTTGTGTACGGCAGGGAGCCCACGACGACGCTCGACGCAATGCTGCCGCACGTAACCAGCGAAGACAACCTTGACGTCGCCGCCTACCTGCAGCGTGCAGAGGAAGCCCGACGACTCGCACGGCTACGTATTAAAGACCAACAGCGCACCGACAGCCGACGATACAATTTACGACGACGCCACGCAGAGTACAATCCAGGAGACCAAGTGTGGGTTTGGACACCAATTCGCCGTCGCGTATTAAGTGAAAAGTTGTTGCGTCGATACTTTGGGCAATACAAAATCCTTCGCCGCGTCGGACCACTGGACTATGAAGTCATTCCCGACGGAACGTCAGCATCACAACGGCGACGCGCACGCCCAGAAATTGTACATGTTGTACGACTGAAGCGATATTACGCGCGTTAAAGAATCTGTGGTGTTTAAACTTTGCAGTGTTTATGTTTAAGTTCCTTTGTTTTGAAACATCGAGGCGATGTTTTTTTTAAGGGGGGAGTAATGCCGCGAAGAAACCTTCAAAACAGTATTTGTTGTTTTTTAACAGCCGCCGGCATACAGGCTTATCACTCTGATTCTGGACCGCGTATCAGTTCCGTAATCTTTGTTTGTTACTGCTCGATGTCGCGAGTCACACCTTTATCAGTTTTGTTGTAGCGCAAGACGCACCGAGATCTGTCTCGAAGGTTCCGGCCACTCCACTGTAAAAACAAAAACACCTTATTAGGTGTTTTGGCATGTCTATAACACCCATGCACCCTTGAAAAAAAGTGGCTTCAGAGTGCCAGTACACCCTCAAAGATGGTGCTTCGGTTGGTCATAACACCCTTCTATGGGGCCAATGCACTGGGGAGTTTTCATCACCTTTACACCCTATTGCATGGTGGAAGCAGTGGCATTGCACCCTTACACCCCTTGATAAAATCAGTGCGGATAACGTCCATATATTGCATTCCCTAATTAGGAATTACTTTTGCCACTACACGTTCCTTAATGCTTTTCCTATGTGCACATTTGCAATCAAGCTTAACGGTATTCCTTTTAACCACCTGTAATGCCAAATGAGCATGTAAAGAGATGCTGCATGCCATTATTTTGACATCTCGAATGGCCCATGCCAGTATGATTGTTTTTTCAAATTCACAGAGCATGTTACAAAAAAAATGGCACACAGAAGGAAACTGGAAGTTTTTATTCGGCATACAAGGTTCAGGGTTCGGGCTAGTGGGTGCTCGGGTGCTGGTGGAGGGGGGGGGGGGGCAGGGGGGCACTTGTTTTCTGTTTTTTCATTGATGCGCGCTATGGAACCTCATTTCTTTAACAATACTGCCACTCTCCACCGAGAGCCTAGCAGACGGGCAAAAACATACATGGTATGTACGTAAATACCTAAAAAAATGAAAGAAGCAAAACAGTTCGAACAAATGCAGACAACAAAGTATACGATTTTTTTTTCAAAAACAGAACAGAACCGAACAATGAACACAACAGCATGGTGACATTTCTGACAAAACAACAACAAAACGTTTAGTCGTATGCAACAATAATCGCAGTACACAATATTAATACTATGCTTTGTCAGTGTCAACGCGTACGCTTGCATAAAATTCGGCTTGAAGCGATGAAATAAAGCGTCGTGCAGCGCATATTGGCTTCGACACGCAGACGCCCAAAAAGAGGTGCTCTATAAAGCAGCACAAATTGTCGGACCCCTTGTCATATGTCTAATTGAACAGCCAAAATCGACCCATTGTTGGAACAATACCCTAAGTAGAGTCGATGACTCGAAGAAGCTTCCGCTGCTGAATGAAGGGGAAATGCTCTTCAGCTTCTTTGATGCTGCTCCCAGTATATCCGACGCACGGCGTGGCAGGCTTTTCTTCCTGTTCCTTGATAAAATTGTGAAAGAAGTGCATAACAGAGCAGCTGTATAAATATGCACTGCACCTGGCAAAAAGCAAATTCAACATATTTTCTACTCTATATTTAGAATACGCCAATGCCCCTTTAGTGTACAGCAGTGTGCTGGAAAAGGGCCCTATCGGAAACCAGTGGTGGTTATCTCACAATTAACAATGCAGAGTATACTGTTATGGTTGGTCCAGGAGGCACAAAGCCAGCAGTCTGATCAAGTCATAAATGAGAGCACATAAGGTCAACCCATTTTTATTCATGCAGCATGCTGTTGCATGGTAATTTTAGATTATGCAAGCTATTTTATCAAACAAAAATGGCTTCACGCATCAAAAGCACCTGGGTTAGAGAACTTCAATGCTGCCCCACGAACTTTTCATTTCACATCAACTGGAATGTTTATTATGATAGTTAAAAATGTAAATAAACAATAAACAGCACTGGAGCACGGTGTTTACTACTAAAATATTAACAGCTGGCTCAATTGAAGGTTTCACACAAGGCCTACAGCATACCCTGCACTGGCCAAGTAGATACTGCAGAACCAAACAAAAAAAAAACGTGGAAAGAGCATACTTAGTGATGAGGCACTACAAAAAAAAAAGTGCATGTAATACATAACACATAATGCATTTCTGAACTTTTGCACGTCTTCTTGTGCTAAGTATGAACCAGCCAAGCCCTAGGTCATCGCAATGCTTTTCCTGAAGTGTTTACACTTAAGGTTTAGTAACAAGGAAAAAGTGTTCTCGCTGCTCATTGTGGCAGTTCTGAAACTTCATCACACATTATTCATTAAAAGTGTACACCGGAGCTTTGAGTTGAGTGACAATTACATGTGCAACAGCAGAGCATTACCAAACAACCAAACAGCAGAAGCTCTAAAAAATGTCAACACTGAAGCATGGCATGTTAAAACATTTTCTACGCGTAGCACATTGTATGTATAGACATCCAGAACATCAGTGGTGAGCCTCAAGAGGCGGCAGGAAGCTCAAGTGTTCAAGAAGTTGTAATCGTTATAGCGGCAGGCATACTGAGCACTTTGAAATACTAAAGGCTCGAATACTAAAAATATGTTGACTAACTTGACATGCGAAAATAACAATTTGGATTTATTGAGAATGTTTACTATAAATGAGAATGTCTATAACAGTGCCACATGGTTAATGCATGAAATGTTAGCATCTGTAGTTGAAGGCATTATATTTATACAGCATGAACATTGAAACACAGCAGTATTTTCTCCCAACCAATGTGGTAAACCTAATCTCAGAAGAATTACAATTATTACATCATTTCAAACTTGGCTAGCAAATTACAGCATTTTTTTAAAACAGCTATTAAACTGCATTACCCACCTTCAGAAGCCTGTAGGATAAGACAATGTGGCAAATATTTCTTTTGAAGCAGTCTCAGATTATATATTCCAGACATTAGGAATATGTTAGGTACTAGCATGCATGAGCAGGTTGAGAGACCCCTTTCCAGCAAATGCTAAACCCCACCAAGCTGCCTGCAAGAGCCATCTGATAAAGCACTGCTGGTCCACTGCAGCAGAGTGCTTAGTCAAATGGCACACTGCACCAATCTTGACATTACCAGTGCTTCATCAGGTGACTCTTGTATGCTATACGACGTGGTAAGCATGTGATGGCAGGAGTCTCTTAAAAGTGCTTTTGATTGTACTTACAGTGCAAATAATCCTTTCACAGCAAAGAATTCACAGTTGTGATGAAAACTTGTGTAGTATTTCTATTTGAATTATGAATCACTAATACGTATTACAAGTTAGACTGTAAACCATTTTAGAAACAAAGAAAATTCGCTAAAAATGTCGGTTACAAGTAGGCTTCCTGAATATTCAAATGACAAAGAGAAAACTTACAAATGATACAAACAACATCCAGAGCTCCCGGCTGGTTCCCAATGTTTGCCAAGAGTTGCAGAATGCATACTGTCTGTACATCTACAATAGAAATAAGCAACACAACAATGGTGTCCCTCCTTGCAGGTAAAAAGAGACAGCAGAGTTTTGAGGCGATAATTTATTGTCTAATTTAGGAAGGCAAATAAACAAAATTGAAAACATGTAGAGGCACGCAAACTGAAAGCCAAACATCTGACAGCAAAAATTAGCAAAGCTTGTGAAGATTTGAATCAGGTATCAACTAATTCTCTGCTACTAGTTGAACAGATTCGAAAAGGCTGCACCATTACAATGGAGAAGAACAATATGTAATTTAAATTTAGCTAATGCGAAAATTGTTACATATGAAGAAATGCACAGGCTAGTTATGGTTTTATTATTCTTTCTGATGCTCAGCCATGTTTTTAGTATATCTATAAGGCAATGCAAAATGGTAAATATAGGCATTTAGCGAAAAACTGCCAATTAGATAGCACATTAAGGAAACAGCTTAATAGTTACGCTTCTTTCTCCTTTCACGCATTCCCTCAGAACATGCTTCGAGCACCCGGGCAATGTCCTTTTTTCTTGCACGAATGGTGTCCTTCAAAACCAAGACAAGTGTCTTGTTAAGGCATATTTCAACTGCCTCTTTGCCGTCCTTCTTGATCAGGATGTTGACGTCATGTAAGAACTGCAAGTTTGTGTGAATGGTAGCCATAAATAATTCATTTTACTCAATGTTTCAAGTAGCTGAATATTAAAAATCATTGTACAAAAGCTAAGGCAATTGATGCCTTTGTACATATCTGAAAAAAAAAAACTGGCATTAGCAAACAGCAAATACAAATATTTACTATGGTTAGAAAACTGCAAAAACCATCAGTATTTTGCCACTCATCGCCAAACTGCAAGCAATGTTAAGGAAAGTCTAATATAAAAAATAACAAAGCAAAAATTATGACCCTCCTTCCCTCAACTTGGCACGCGGCTGAATGGCAATAAAATATGTAATATATCTCTAAACTAAGGGTCCCCGCTCAGCTTTAAAAAGTAGGCTTCAATTCTTAGCGACAATCTACAGACATGCATCGTTAGCATATGAAAGTCAAATTGTTTTCTGGGCCCTTTAAATCAGTAAACTGCTTTCAACACATGCATTACAAATTTTTTAATAACAGGAAGTAACAAATTTGCCTGCAATATGCGCACTGTGATGAGCAAAGAAGGCAAACATATGCGACTAAGGCTATGATAACCGCTTCATATGTACATTTAAGCAAAAGACAAAAAAAAAAGTAAACATCTGGTCAGAATCAAACTCTGTAATAGCAACATCCGGTACAATATTTGGCCACGGAATTCAAGCTGTCGACCCCTACTTGAATGCTGAGGCATCAGTATCGAATATCCATTTATTCTAGTCTAAAGACACTACAAAAATCAAGTAATGCGGTCAAACAGATATGTTGAAATGTGACCGCAAAAATAATGAAAACTGGATGGTTTGAACCACATCAGCTGACTTAGCACGTGTACAAGTGCCTTAATTGAAGTCTTGTTGAAAATAAAATACGTACCTAAATGATTCTTCGAGAGCGAAAGTAAACGCCATAACAAAAGCAGCATAATAAGAATGCAAATTCACACTCCATGCAACCGCAAAATATGGTCCCCGTAAAATGAAAAATGCTCCCATTGTGATTAAAAAAGGCAAATCCAGACGCGGGGAAGTTAACATAGGCTGATGATAGCGGCATATAGTTGACGCAGTTTGGAATAAACTATTATGCAACCAGGCCGGCCGACCAGCGCACTTCGATGCCGAGAGCACGAGCGCAGAGGCGTGCCGCGCTGAACGGCCGCCGAGAACAAACATAGCCTCCTCGAACAAAAAGTTTAAACAGAAGGGCTGCGGGAGGACGCTCCCCGAGCAGCAGGACGGTGCGCGCCTATGCTCCGAGTAAATAAAAAAAAAAGGGGGAGGGGGGGGGGTCGCAGACGACGAAGCATGAAAGAGGTTTCAGGAGAGCGAGCGCGAAGTGTAAGAGATAAGAGAGGGGGGGGGGGGGGGGAGTCGAGAGTGCTAGGAGAATTAAGGTAGTACGCCAACATGACCTTGCCGCACGAACGGAAACGGTAGAACAAAACCGAGTCGTTGCGAACTGAGCGCAAGTATCAAACTGTCAAGAAACGAAAATCGTTTCGTGAACCTCCTGCGCGTACAAAATGCAAGGAAACGTAGCACATACATTATTTCTGTTTAAGAAAGTTGAGACTCATGTTCTTGCGCGAAATCTGCGTGACTCGCCGCGACATCTACCACATGTGCGATGTCATTTTGGCAGCCAGGTGAAAAGAAGCGCGTGTCTCACATTTTCATTTCAGCACATTCTGGAGCGTTCCGGCACAAAAAGACACAGAATGCAGCAATCCGGTAGGACACTGTTCCCACAAAGCGCAATATGCGTGAGAATAGGCTTACCTTTACAGACGATTGCGTCAGCCGCAAAGTACGCTGTCCGCCTTCGTATCACCGGCACCGAACCAACCAGTGCGATTTCAGCGCGAGTGCAATGTAGTCGGCGCATATACCTCTTAGTCACGCAGAAAAAAAAATCGTCCATGCCTTCTTCCTTCGAACATCTCAAACATAAAGCGGTGCAGCAGTCCTTCGGCCTGAGCAAAGCAAAAAGAAGCCCGGACATTTGCCGACACGATAAATGCCCGTTTGCGTTAAACACCACATGTAGAAGGCACTTCACAAGCGTACACACTTCTGTAACACATATGCATGGGAAATGCAACACATTTCACGAGGGTACACAATCGAAGAAGCACATTCAGCATTCGCCGAAACGTGGTCGAAACGCACCCCACAATGCCAACGGCCATACTGTGAAATTTGAAAAGAGAGTTCGTAGCTACCGGCGGCCTCCTGGCGGTGAAATTTTGTTTCAGTTTCTGTTTCAATTTTAGAAAACACTCGTGTGTAATTTTAATTTTAGCGTTACTTTTGGTGCTTTATTTAGGTTTTGGGTTATATTAGCAGCGCCGCTTGTGTATAAAAGGCTACGAATTTACGCAGCCATATACCCCCAGCATGTTAGGCGATATTGCTTGCCCGTAACACCCTAAGGCATATTCTCCAACCAAAGCACCCCTTTGGCATGCAAGAGGTGATTTCCAATGGCACGAACACCCTAGAGTCAGGGTGTAAGGGTGTTTTGAATCAGACAAATGCCCAAAAAGGTGTTTTTGTTTTTACAGTGTCGGGTGTCTTTCCACAATGCTCCAGCCCGTGCTGGTAGCTGTTTGCGACGTTATCTAGATTGTTCTGTGCAGCCTTTAAATTGAGCGTTGCCGAGTGTGACGGGCATTCTTTGTTCGACGACCGACGAGCACGTTTGTTGCTATCGCCGCTGCCGAGTTGCTTAGTTGTTTTGCGGGCGCAAGTCAGCCCAAATAAAGAGTTTTAGTGCAATCATCGACCCTTCATTTGTGTCGTCGACCTCGTCACCACTACGTGACAATATAATACACATGCATGGTTGAAGCATGGAAGATGTTCTCTCCAAATCATTAAACACAAAATGCCGGAGTTGAGGATAAATAAAATTATGAGCAAAACGAAAATCGGTTGAAATTTCTGCTTTTCACGTTTGATGATATGGAAACTGCAGGAATTAAGTAATCATATCTGTCTATGAATGTATGCGCTTTGGTTCATATCCTCTTTATTGAAATCAGAAACATTAGTGTCTCACGACCGGCCTCTTGTTTTTAGATTTTCGCATGTTGTTTCACGCAAGGATTTCGGGGAACCGACAAGAGTAGATAACAGCCACCGCACGTGGGATTTTAACTTTTTGAAAGAGCGTGAATTCTTGACGGACTTTATGGCTTGGTACCCAGAAATGTGACGCAACAAACACAAACACAAGCGAAGAGATACAACACACGCGCACACCACCAACTGTAATATGGATCTGAAAACACTTCCTCTTCACCACTCCTCTTCTTCTACACTAAAGTACATCTGCTCATCTCCCTCTTCTTTGCCAATGGGATATTGGCACTTTCTTCCCCGCAGAACATAAACATCTTCCAAGCATGGCAGTCACCAATTCTACACACACTTGCTTCTCCACACCTCTGCTTTGCCCAGAAACTAATACCACACTGGACAGTCACAAAGACCACTGCCATGCTTGGAAGATGTTTATGTTCTGCGGGGAAGAAAGTGCCAATATCCCCTTGGCAAAGAAGAGGGAGATGAGATGTACTTGAGTGTAGAAGAAGAGGAATGGTGAAGAGGAAGTGTTTTCAGATTCATATTACAGTTGGTAGTGTGCGCGTGTGTTGTGTCTCTTCGCTTGTGTTTGTGTTTGTTGCGCCACATTTCTGGGTATTATGCAGCACCAACTAGCCCCTCAAGCCATTATTGTGGCTTGGTTATAAGTTTATATGTAGTGTACACAGCTCTTTAGCTTCAAACCTAATTGAGAAAAGATAAAACGCTGATCTATTGATTAATTGATTGAACCGGCGAGTGTTGCATCTAGGGGTGAGTAATATAACAAGATGACAAGATGACTAAATGATTAATATGAGGTGATCAATGTTCTAATTATTTATTTTAGGGACGATGTTGCGACATTGAAAGCCTAAAATATTGAAGGTGACCACGGCTTTCAAAATGTAGCCATTTTCAGTGTAGTTCAAAAATATCGAACGCACACACAAAAAAATGCAGATTTGAACAGCTAACTTGAGCCACAGGCTAAAATAATAAATATATGAGGTAGGCCACGGAAACCAGTTCCATACAACTGACAATTTTTTTGCAATTATTTAGTCTGTTAATTAGGTTATTTTTCTAATTTACTAAATATCAACTTCAGACAGTAAATGAGATTTGCAAAGTTGGAGAGCGCGCCCGCGTGCGCGCGCACACACACACACACACACGCACGCACACACCAATGTATATATATATATATATATACTGATTAAATATGAAGACATTGTTTCGGCCGCGGGACCGGCCTTCGTCAGAAAAAGCTTTTTGTGATGAAGACGCGTAGAAGGCTCGGCACAGATGTCACGGCCGATGATGACGTGTGCAGTGGCAAGAAAGACAAATTCTTACTTTTACTGCTGCGATATGTGTCGTTCCCTTTATTTCGCTTCGTCGCTGTCAAGAATAATGACCACGGGGGAAAGTATGTACTGACGTGGCGCAATACTGGTTGAATTTCGAACTGAGCGCCGCAGCCACTCAGCGGATGTCGCGTGTACACCGACCTTCCTGCTCGTCTCTTGCGTTCAGTTTCGACTTCCCCCAGAAACAAAGTCGGTTTCATCACTCTAAGTATTTTTCTCGCTTCAAAAGCAGACAGGACAAATCATTGCACACGGCTTCAAACTACACTGTCCTCTGCTGCCAATAAGCAGTTACCGTATTTACTCGAGTCTAGGCCGGCCTCGATTCTAAGCTTAGACCTGGAAATTCAAGAGCAGGAAAAAAAGCTTTCCTGGAGCATAAGCTTGTGATGGGTAGATAGCTGCCTGTGCCGGATCTTGGGATCCGGGTCGAAAAAGCCATGCACCTTCATTTATTGAGGACCTTGACTCATGGACTAGCTCGCTCCTTCACGACGTAGAAAACGCCACCTCTGCACTTACTCAAGAAGAGCTGGGCCCCACACCAGACGCTAAACTTTGCCACATGTGGGAAGCACAGCGCAGCTTCCTCGCTCGATGGCTTCGCAAGAAACCTAATGGCATGTGCGCCTCTCCTTTGGTTGAATATAAACCACCAACAAAAGCTGCGTATGCGCAGTTCTTAGCTGCCGCGTTCGGCGCATCCGTGGCTTATCTTGGAGCGTCCATGTGTAGTTAATATTAGTGACAGGTGTATACGATAGACGCCGGTAGCTGTCAAGAGCCTACACCGTCATTTCGCTCGCGGCTGCATCTACCAAGGACGTTTTCAACCAGTAGCAGACGAATTGCAACCACTCCCAGAGGGCGCCACATTTTGTGAAAAAAGGCGGATTTTGCCTGCACATGTCGCCTTTTGTCCTAAAACCAGCGGTGAAGAAGGGTCGATGAACGACGCGCGGGAATGCTGGTACGACGTGCTAATGATGGCTAAAGCCTACAAGGGCGCTGTTGCGAGGATTGGGAGCGTTTTGAGAACGGGAAGAAAGCACCCGAGGTGACAAGGAAAGCTGCAGAAGGATGGTGGGTGATATGATCGGAGGACCGGGAGCTATAGCGACCTCACCGCCAGGCGTTGAGGAAGGCAGAAGACGGCAGGAATTGTTAGGAGAAGAGCAAACTGAAGATTTATTTTACATATTTAGAAAGCACAAACGTGCAAGCACGTGAAAGGAGCGAGGTGGCTCTTAATCCACTGAGAGCACAGGCGAGTCACACTGAAGCAGCCCTCGTAGGCTGCTTAAATCACCTTTCAGTCCCACAGTGGAACCCGCACTTTCCCAAACATCCAATAGGCGCTGATCCGCTTCTTTTGGCTCCCCCCAGGGCTTCTTTGGCTCCGTCCAGCTGTTCAACCAGCACCTCACGTACAAATGCGCACACATACAGACACCTCCTCGCACTTGTGCAGGGAATACTGTATACCACTGCACTACAGCCAGGCTGTCCCCGTTGTTCTCTCTGACGCGGCGATGTCCCATCTAGTTTCAGCCATTTTCAATGGTGCCGGTCAGGCGATGGTGCACTCCTCCTCAGCAGCACAATGCCTGGTCCTAATGGCTATCGAGCAGCACGTGCAGCAGCTCCTTTGAGTTCACCGCTGTCTCCCTGAGAGCAATTAAGGAAGCAAGCTTCCGCAGTGAAATCACAAAACGACGAGTGCAGCTGCTCCATTTCGCCCCGCTGACCAGGTCCATTGTAGAGAAAGTTCCGGCCACAAAACGTAGTCTTTCTGCAACGGCGCCAGCCATGCGATAGGGCACCATCTAAACTGGAGCATAAGGGAACTACACCCTGGTCTAAGCCAGTATGTCTTAATGAACCCGTGTTGACAAAAGCAGCATCTTTGAGTCAACAGTAGCCATCTCCCACTGCTGGATCACAACACGACGGCGTGCCGTGGTCCATTGTTCAGAGGGGTGCCGAAGATCCAAGGACGCCCGTTCCGGTTGCCGACAAAAGCGCTTGACTTCAATTAGCCTGTCGGGAAGATAAGGATACATGCTCCTTTGTACTGGCGTCCCCCGTCAGCGCCTCGGCCCGCTGTCGCAAGAAAAAACCACATCCGGGCTTCCAGCGGCGCTCTCCGAATGCGCGGATCCTCCGGGACGATTTAGGACCCCGGGCATTACATGGGGTAGAGTGGAACGAGATCCCGTGCTAGAGGAGGTCGACCCAGCCTCGTCTCCGAGGGACGACAGCCTGAAATAGGAAGATGGCTTGCTAGTGCGGCCGGCAGCGCATCATTGAGCTCACCGTGTAAACCGTCATCATCAGCGCTGCCTGCAGCTATGGTCGTCATTGCCCATCTCAAGCACCGGATCATCGCAGCTTCAAGACCGTCAAATGAGCGGGGGCATCCAGCTGTGATAAAATCTGTATACTGGCCTTATTTCGTGTTTGATTCCTGCTCTCCACCCCGAAAAGAGTACTATTACCGGAAGATCACAGTGGTGGCAGCGGTATTTTCGTGTTTGGCATTGCTCTTAATCAGATCTTTTTGCCACGGAGAGCAGGAAGGATACACGGAATCCGGCCGACTGGCTAGACTTGCATTGAAATGAACGCAAAAGATGAATATCAGGCCATGGCGAATAGGTCGGGTGTACTAGCGTTTAGCCATTTATCCCAATGTTTGATGGTACCGGGCCTGTTCGCGAATTTCTCAATATCTGAATAGCATCGCTTCTTGTGCTGATAGTCATGTACTGTGTATCTAAGTGTAAGATGACAGGCGTTGCCAAAGAGTTTGTGTGGCATGATGTAGTGGCCAGGGAGGCGACAACAAAGAGGTTATGATCGTGAGGATTGACACGGAGCCGTTGACATTGCGCATCCAGCGGTTTATGGGTGCCCGGCAGATGCCAGCGAAGACGGCCGATCCTTCGCAACGCTGTGTACGGAAGCTAGCGCAAGCAACAATGGCCGATTAACTTGAGGCAAAGGACGAGAAAAACCAAATCAAGACAGAATTGCTACAGGATGAAATGAGATCGCAATTTCTGAATGGGCTAAGGGAAAGTGTGCGGAGGTTTATCATGTCACGTGATCCGTCGACTTTTGACGGTGCGGTCGCCTGCGCTGTCAACGACGAAGCAAACGAGCTGTTCCCGGCGGCATGTCTGCGATACGAGTCGTCGACAGGGAAGAGAGCTCGTATCGCAAAGAGATATAGGAAATGAAACAACGATTAGAAAACATTGAGAGGTTGCTCACTGCACCACAGTCATCGAGGGCTCCATATGGGCGGCGTTATTCACGTAGCGCATGCTTCGTGTGCAGCCGAACTGGTCACTTTGCTCGTAACTGTGCTGAGCGTGCACACTCCGAGGAACAGTCCATTCCAAAAAAACGAGTGGGCTGCTGCTCTGATTGCGGGCTCGAAGGGGCTAAAGAAGAACAACGGGGGTTTCGGTGGGTAGGTCCGCTTTAGACGGGAAGACAGAGTACAGAACAAGGGAACAGCGATTTTTGGAGGTCCTCTTATAGTAGTACAATATTCGGAGGAAACTAGTCCGATAGTACAGTGCCGTATAAACGGAGGTGAAACGGAAATGTTGGCACGGGCTCTTGCATTAACACGGGCCTTCAAGATTCATGCAAGAGCGGTGTCCTGACAAAATTACTAGCGCGGTAAGTTCGCATGGGCGCTTTGTGGGCATCACTGGGAGTAAGCTCGACATCCACTCCTCTTTCTCTTTGCAAATTTCCTTAGAAAGCAAAGTTTTTTTCATGACTGTTTTGTCATTGCGGATGGGCATGCAATCTCAGTAGACGGAATAATCGAACAGGACCTCATATCCGCCCAGAAAATAATATTTTAGCAACTGAAAGAAATCTTGGGTCTACAAGAGTGCCAAATTCCTACTAAACACTGGCGAGCTTGAACCACGCGAGAAGTCCGTCAAGCGCTAGCTGTCCTCGATGGTGCGCCCGAACGCACGTCCGTGAGGATGACGTGCCTCTGCACTGCACCGGTCTTGTCGCAAATTGTTTCCTGCGAAAAGCAGGCGACTCCCATATGCGTATTGACCAGATTGGCGTCGTCGATGTTGATGCTGTTTTGGCAAATTGATTGATAGGATCCGCAACTCTAGTGAAGCCAGGCGAAAGCTGTCGCGTTCCCGTCTGCCTTGCAATCTTCACTAAAGAAGAAATAACGATGGTTGTCGATTTCTTTTTTAGGTATCTCGTACCGCTCGTATCACGCACCTCTGTTTGTAACTGCCGGTGCCGCAGCAGTCATCACGGAACCAAGTCGGCCTCAAGAAACAGATATATGTCATTAATGCCATCACTCGGCGCTTACGGGCCTGGTGCGCTGCAGCTTTGGCTGAACATGTGGCGCCGTCTGGGAGGCGCCGCTGTAAAACGCGGCTGTCTGGATCCGCAACCGTGGGTAGCACGGTTGCGGATCCCCCCGTAAGAATAAAAAAATAAACACCGACTGAAACAAGGGCCTGTACTTACTTAGTCATTTCGAATCTCATATCGCACCCATTGCTTTTCGTTAGGGCTGCGCATTTCCCACTTTTTTTTTTTTTTGTACAGTACTTCACGCTAGGTTTTTTCAAGCACGCACGAGCGATCGCTTGTTTGTATAGAGCGCGCAGCACGCGAAAAACACAAAATAAACGGTCTCTTTTTTTTTTTTTTTACTTCTGGACCCAACTTGAGCTCTAAAAGTTGTGACAACTACTAAAAGTTGTTGTAACCAGAGCTGGCAGGCCTTCGGAAACGGCCTGTGTTGTAGAGAGCGTGGAGGCTTCCTGCCCAACTGGAACGTTTTTTTTTTTCTAACGACTTCCTAATTACAGTTTCCAGCTGTTCTCGGCGCTCGCTTTTGGAAAGCCTATAGCCTGACGTAGAAGACGTAGAAGCACGACATGGAGAGCGAAGCACATTGCAGGAGTGCGCGCTTTCTGACTTGCCACACGTTCATGGTTCCCCGCAAAGAGAAATCGTCCTTTTAAACTAACAGCTCGATCTGCTCTTGTGTTTATGGGTGTCATAATAGTTATAAAAAAAACCATCGGGAAGCAATCGAAAATCAAGTTTTTTAGCGGTTTCCTTGGAAATCATACGAGAGCAATGTGTCGCATCGTTAACAGTGGCACCCGGCCTTGCAGACGCAACTGGCATTCGTGATATTGCGTGGGTTCGCCAACAACTACATACAAAAACAAAAATGAATTACATATGTGGTGAAGAGATGCCGACAGGGCCGAATAAAACTTACCTCCAAGCAGACGTCGTAGAAGGAGGTTTTCATTTCGGCAGCGCATTTTCTGAAGATATCCGAGGGCCCTTCTGCACTTTGAAGTTCCCCGCGCACTCCATGCACGTGCTGGCTTCGTACAGTTTCTTACCGCGCACCAAGCAGTTATTCTTAAATTAAGTCTCAACATTCCCGATCGCCCGAAATCCCCCGAACAGCACGCGCTGTCGAGCTTGCTCAGCCATGGCTGTTTTTCCGCGCACTGAACCGTCACCACTCGTTTCGACGCATCGAGTAAAAGATAAAAACTACGGTAGAAATGCCGAGCGCCGAAAAAGCACGTGCACGCAAGGCCCGACGCCTTAGGGTAACTCTCCATATACAGCCTGCTCGTCCCGTCTTGGAGAAAACTTTTTTTTTTTTTTTTAATGAGCATTTCTATCGACCAACTGAGCCCAGCTCTCGGCTGTCGCTTTTGGGTGGTCTAGCATGCCGTTTCCACATACACTGCCACCGAAGCGAAAAGCCAGTGCTGCGCATTGCACACTGGCTTAGTTTTTGTTTTATTTATGTCTTTACTTTCAAAGTACCATATTGTTCGGGTTCCGAATTCCTACTTCAAGGAAGAAAAAAAAACCCGTAGAGCCGCCAGCAGAAGCGCTCGCGTGCCGACGATGCGCTGCGCCCAAAGCGCCGGCGGCTTTCTACCAGACGGCATGAATGGGTAGCGGCTTTCTTCGCTTTGCTTTTGGTTTATTTTTCAACACACACACATGGTACATGTGTCTGTTATGTACGCGTGTGGCAGGAGGCAGGAAATGACCGACAAACGTTTTCTTCTTACAAGGTTTCTGCCGAGAAGAGTAGACTTCGCGTTCACTCAGCCGCCTCTCTCCGATGAGCAGACATACCACATATGGGTGCGCCGGCGGGAGGTGGCGCTACGTGTTCCGGAGCAGTGGCGCCTCCATACCAGGGCACTAGGCCCATAAAGGGAAAACACATACGTTAATCGTTCTATCCTCATACGCGATCCTGGTTCGGGAGCTCAAAACGGCGCATTCGCTAGAAGAGATAACTGAACTAGGGATTGCACAGCGTAGCTGTGGAATTAAGAAGACAAAGGTTTACTTGGAGAGATGTCACCGCCTGCATGAAAAGTCGTCAGGCATTTCCTCGCTCTTCGTCTCGCGGAGAGAGGAAACTGCCGAAAAAAAAATGGCATGCCTCGGCTTCTCGTCAGTGATCCAGGTCGTTAAGAAACCTCTCATCGTTAACGGTAGATAACCGAACTCCCCTGACCGCTGTCAGCAGGAACCAAAGGGTATGGCGGCATGCTTTGTGCCTTTGTAGGGAACGCGTCCTAAACGCGCCGAAAGCAGGCACCACGGCGCTGGCAGCATCACCTAAACGTCTGTCCCCAAAGAGTTGAATAGGCCCCTTTCAAGTGAGCTGTCACAAATGGAAAGGAAGCTACCCAACCAGCGCCCGGAGCACTCGTCGCTGTGTACACGCGTATCAATTCTCAACGAGAAGGCTGGACCCTTCATTCTCTGAACAACATGGAAGAGACATCAAGAGGTGCCGCCTCAAGTCCTTCAAAATACCTGTCGCTTGCCTCTGCCTTCGAGTACCAAATTCGCGTTCGTTTTTTTTTTGTCTGAGCCTGCCAATGTGCGCTCTTTGAAAACAATGTCCGCGGCGATCAATTAATCATTTCTCAATTTCGAAAGCACCGATAAAAAGCGTGCCTCCAGCCAGCCTCTATGTCAGCCGGGGCACAGAAAAAAGCAAAAATAAGAAACACCACTGGCAAAGAGCGCCGGCTTTGCGCGCACAGACGCACGAACATCCCCCCTCGTCCTCACTCTCCTTCTCCCGTTCCGCGTGCACGTGCGGCTGCCTGTAGCACGCGCTCCCGAGCGAGCGGGCTGCGCAGACTCCGCAGACAGCCGCGCGCAGCGCGGGCGCGAATGCGCGTAGGTTTTGTAGTTCCTCTCCGCTCCACTAGAAACAGAGCGCTGGCGTCGCGGAGCAAACTCCAGCTTTGGTTCCCTATAACGACCTGGGTTTCGACACTGTCTTGTTTCGTGCACACCCCGCGCAGACGACAAGACAGAGATGAAGGAAGGACACCACGCAGCGCTGACTTACAACGTGAATGACAACTAGAATACCAGGCAGATATCTCCATGCAAATCACATGCGATTGAATAGAACATAATCAGTGAGCAAGCACTTGTCAATATTCGTAATCAAGGTACCGTCTTCCTTTTTCTGACAACGCGACAGATGAAGCACTGATGCATTCTTCCGAGAGCCTTCCTATCAAGTGGGCTTCTATTATCTCCCTTGCTAACGAGTCACGGTTCTTTCCTAACACTGTACATTCCTTATAGTCTGGCGCACAGACGTCGGTATCATATCGTCATTTTCGTTGTCTTTGCAGTGCCAGCAGTGTTTCGCCACGTGGCCAGTGATAGCGACACGTGAGACATTGTACTCATGCTCCTTGAGTATTTCGTTAATACAGCGGCCAGTTTGGCCGATGTATCGCTTACCAGATAGTGGCAGCGAATATACCACCCCTTCCTGACAAGGCACGAATTGTTTAGCGTGCTTTATCGGGCACTTGCGCGATTCTTTATTCTCTGAATTTACATTCTTAATCAGGCTGGACAACCGTTTGGGCGCCGAAAAGACGACGTCAACGTCTTCACGTTTGCCAATTATTTTTAGATTGCGCGACACTTTGTGAAGATTTGGCAACACAACAATCTTCCTTTTCTTCTTCTCTTTCATACAATCACTTTTTCCATTTGCTTTTAACTTTTTCTCTAGGTTTCATGCACGGAAACTAATAATTCAGACGGGTAGCCAGCCTTTGCCAGGCGGTCTACTTGGTTGCTGAAGCTATGCTCCATCATGTGTTCACAGGATTTGTTCACTGTGTTGCTAAAAACAGTATGTACAATTGCTCTCTTCACCAGCTTGGAGTGAGCTGATGAAAAAGGCAAGATGGGCTTAACAGCACGGGGCTCATAAGCCTAACAAACATGAGATGGAGTGAAATGAAGCGAGAGATCTAAAAACCTTATGAAATCATTCAATGGTACTTCATGTGTTAAAACCAATGGTGTGAGGCATTCTGAGAACACCGAAAGGACGTCAGGGAATTGCTGCTTGAAATCAAGATTGCCACAATCTAAAAAAAAATCGAAGTAGTCGTCAACAAATCTAAAAATGCTACAAACTCAAGAACCTTCAAATCTCTCTTTCATCCTTCTGTCTCGTGCAGCTAGGAACACGTCGCTAAGGAAAGGCGCTATACATGAACCAATACAGATCCCCTCTTTCTGAATAAAAACATCGCCATTCCATTCCGCAAAGGTTGAGACGACATAGAGCGACAATAATTCAAGGAAACCAGTAGTGGAAATTCCGCTCTCATTCTGAAATGCGACAGCACCATGCGACAGCACATAAACCAGAGTGGCCGTACCGTGTAATTGTCTTGGAAATTGGAACATGGCAATGGCATGTAGCTAGGTTTCTGCAGAAAAAACTGAATCTTTTGTCAATTGGCGACCCTTTTAGAGTGAAAAGCTCGAGAGATGTTATCACGTTCCTAGAAAGTAACTACAATAGGTAGCTTCTTGGATTTTCAGTCGATGTAACGGATCTTTATTACACCATTCCTCAAGCAGAAATTTTGTCTTCTGTCAACGACCTGATCGATGAACATGGTGCTGTCGCATTTCATGGTGCTGTCGCTCGAACAAAGGGGACAAGAAAAAAAAAACGAATGAAAAAGTGACGGCGCGCTCTTTCGCAAAACTCGTGAAAGTGTTTTTCTCTCTTCTCTCTATCGTGTTGAAACGATGGTTGTCGGTTTTTCTTTAGGAATCTCGTACCGGCTCGTATCTCGCACCTCTGTTTGTAACTGGCGGTGCCGCAGCAGCCATCGCGAAACCAAGTCGCCCTCAAGAAACAGATATATGTCATTAATGCCATCACTCGGCGCTTATAAAGGGAAAACACATACGTTAATCGTTCTATCCTCATACGCGATCCTGCTTCAGGAGCTCAAAACTGCGCATTCGCTAGAGGAAATAACTGAACTAGGGATTGCACAGCGTAGCTGTGGAATTGAGAAGACAAAGGTTTACTTGGAGAGATGTCCCCGCCTGCATGAAAAGTCGTCAGGCATTCCCTCGCTCTTCGTTTCGCGGAGAGAGGAAACTGCCGAAAAAATGGCATGCCTCGGCTTCTCGTCAGTGATCCAGGTCGTTAAGAAACCTCTCATCGTTAAAGGTAGATAAGTCATTGATTTCGGATGGCAGCGCCACAGCAGCGAACTCCCCCTGACCGCTGTCAGCAGGAACCAAAGGGTAAGGCAACATTCTTTGTGCCTTTGTAGGGAACGCGTCCTAAACGCGCCGAAAGCAGGCACCACGGCGCCGGCAGCATCGCCTAAAACACCTGTCCCCAAAGAGTTGAATAGGCCCCTTTCAAGTGAGCAGTCACAAATGGAGAGGAAGCTCCACAACCAGCGCCCGGAGGACTCGTCGCTGTGTACACGCGTATCAATTCTCAACGAGAAAGCTGGACCCTTTATTCTCTGAACAACATGGAAGAGACATCAAGAGGTGCCGCCTCAAGTCCTTCAAAATACCTGTCGCTTGCCTCTGCCTTCGAGTACCAAATTCGCGTTCGTTTTTTTTTTTTTTTTTTTTTTTGTCTGAGCCTGCCAACGAGCGCTCTTTGAAAACAATGTCCGCGGCGATCAATTAATCATAATTTCTCACTTTCAAAAGCACCGATAAAAAGCGTGCCTCCAGCCAGCCTCTATGTCAGCCGGGGCACAGAAAAAAGCAAAAATAAGAAACACCACTGGCAAAGAGCGCCGGCTTTGCGCGCACAGACGCACGAACATCCCCCCTCGTCCTCACTCTCCTTCTCCCGCTCCGCGTGCACGTGGGGCTGCCTGTAGCACGCGCTCTCGAGCGAGCGGGCTGCGCAGACTCCGCAGACAGCCGCGCGCAGCGCGGGCGCGGATGCGCGTAGGTTTTGTAGTTCCTCTCCGCTCCGCTGGAAACCGAGCGCTGGCGTCGCGGAGCAAACTCCAGCTTTGGTTCCCTGAAGCGAATATGCGTGCGCGCGCGCGCGTATGTGTGTGTTCATGTGCGTGCGTGTGTGTGTGCGCGCGCGTGTGTGTGTGCATGTGCGTGCGTGTGCGTATGTGTCTGTGTGCATGTGCGTGCGTGTGCGTGCGTGTGTGCGTGTGCGTATGTGTGTGTATGTGCGTGCGTGTGCGTGTGTGCGTATGTGTGTGTGCATGTGCGTGCGTGTGCGTGCGTGTGTGCGTGTGTGTGTTCATGTGCATGTGTGTGTGTGCATGTGCGTGCGTGTGTGTGTGCGCGTGTGTGTGTGTGTGTGTCTGTGTGTGTGTGTGCGCGCGCCAGATTCTGGTTTGCTCACTTCGTATGAAATGGTCACATGCACGCGATCTCTGGTGACCAACGAAAGGCGCCAAATGCGGTTCACAAACACCAGCCACGCGCTGCTTATTCGAAAGTGTCCCAGTGAGGCGGTAACCGGCGAGAGAAGAGAACGTCCATCCCGTTTCATAACCGTCGCCCGAAATAAAGAATCTGATTGCAGCTTTCTGCTTTTCGGTAGCTGAGTATTATTCGCGCAGAATCCTGCGCTACATCAATGGAGCAGCGAAACAGGCATTGAGCGAGTTGATACATCTTCGAAAATTTTACCCGCGCTGCGACAGGGGACAAAGGAGAGAGGGAAGGAAAACTTCTCTCCAGCATGAGTGGTGTGGGAGAGGGGCTTCTCTTTAAGCCTGACGGTGTATATCCTGTCTGCTGTACAAACACGTAACCATTCCTAGGCACGAATATGTATCAATGCTAGCTTTCGCCCGTCAATCAAAGCAGAGTTTGACGGGCATTTTAGGCCTAACAACTTTCCGTCGGTCACGGTCGAGCTCGCCAAAGGCTGCCAGAGCGCTGCACCTGCGCGGGGCAACATTTCCATTATCGGAGCGCCGGACACGCCTCGGAGTGAGGTGAACGGGCTAATCGACAAACGGCATCTCGCGCGTCGCCGGCCCACATGGTCAGGTCAGAGCGGCGGCGCACTGAAGAGGAGGCATTAGCTGCCACTGGCGCCCGCCGCGCAACACCGCACTTCGAGCGAAGGGCGCAGTAATTACACTGCACCGGGCGCTACAAAAGGGTCCACAGCAGCCGCCGTCACGGCCCGCTCTCCTTCCATTCCTCCCTCGGCCTGCGGAATCAAATTTAATCCGCGAAATAGGAAACTTAAATCCTTTCATCGAGGTCGCGAAAATGAGCTTGCAAATTGAATTAGAAGCCGAGCGCACCCGCGCGCTTTCTCGCTCGCCCGTCCGCACTGCTCGTGGCCAGCAGACGACAGGGTTAACTGCTGCCGTCGCCGCCGCCCGATGCGTGAGGCTTGAGGAACCAGAGTCAAAAATAAAATGCATACCCTAACAAAGCTGCAAGCTGTGAACGAAGCAGTTCGCACCTTCGCGGAGATCAGGTCGTCAGATTACGACGGCAAAGAAAAGGAAACGAAAAGTATTTTGAGGAGGATAATTCGAGGGCTATGCCACACACGCAGTGCAAAATTCTTCGCTTTGCTGGTAACAAACTAACGACAAAGCGACTGCAACAGGCCAACAGTCGGATTAATGGACCCACTAATGGGTTAACGGCTCGGGGAAATGTCTTCGCCGGCGGCTTGATTAGAGCCTTGCTTCTCCTCTGACTCGTCCCAAGTGCTCCCCGGCTGAGTGCGTCGCGTGAGTGTCCACGTTGCAAGCATCAAGCCGTCGATCCACGGACAGTTGCTATACGAGTACGAAGGGGCTAGCCAGCTTTTCGCCAGGGCGTTCTTAGAGGGGGAGAGGGGGGGAGGGTGATGTTAACTTCCCAAACCGAAATCAGTGTAAGGTGTCTTTTTCTTTTCATACCAGCTTCCTCTTAAGTAGTGTATGTCATTGTACAGTAAAGCGGCAGTCAAAAAAAGTCTGTAATTCCGGACCAAATTAGAAAGCAGGAATGAGGCTCAACTCCGCAATATCAGAACGTATACACGGTTACAACATATCTCAAGAAAAAATGTTGGATGGCATGGTGGTCACCACGAATGTCCCCGTAGCATAACGCTTCTCTGCGCACTTACCACAGCACACATACGACGCTTTCAAATTCCAGCATGGATGGAATTAAGCATTTCAGGAAGTTCCGAATTATTTTGATTATCTTATTTTGGAGCGACAGTGCGAAAGGCCGCTTTCATCTGAAAATCCAGCCTTGTCGGTGCTGTGAGTGAAAAATCACGAGCACTGACCGGTCTGGAAGGTGCACGTAGAAACAAAGCCGAGCACTGATTGTTCGATGGGTTGTGTGAATTCAAGAGACCACAGGTTCGGAGGAGTTACCAATTATCTTTCTTCATTTAAGGTGGAGGGTTGGCTGAGAATCAACTTTCCACAGCTATTAGATGTCGAATCAGACACGCTGCTCTTAAAGGCGTCAATGCAGTTTCTTACGGCTTGGTTAAAGCGAAGCTTTAATACTGTGTTGGGAGATCATTTACAATCGGCAACAAGATAACGGGGTAGCTTGGGACTGTATACTAAGAAGAAGACTGTAATAATACCAATACTAATAATACTAATAATAATACTATACTAATAAGAAGGGGCAGTGTACAGCCGGCAGCGAGTACAAACACCTTGGCATATTCTATTAGATTTCACTATTGGCGCCAGCAACGAGGACCTGAGGGTAGAGCTCGCGTTTTAAGAAAAAACATAATATTTAGAATTGGCCAAGAAAGCAATTTTTGAGCGCACTGTGACGCCATGGTGTCTCCTTTCGTTGCGGCGAACATTGCAACAGCCTGGAGCGTTTGAAGTGAATACTACATTTCACGACGTCTACGCTATGACTGTGACTATACGTTTGTCTACTTGAGGCAGCCTATATTTGCTCTCTTAAAAATAAACTGCCAGCTATTTTTATTCCTAATCCTGCTTGATTCGCTTTTAAAGTAGTTTCGAAAAAGAAATTACATAGCCAAAGATGCCCCTATAATTGTGGCGCTGCTATAGGCAAAAACGCTAGTTAGTATCTGTGGCAGATGCCACCTGGCGTATTTAGTTCATATGTTCATTTTGTGATATCTAAATCTAATTTGTTGCTCTTCATTATAGCTCTACGGATTTGAAGAAGTCTCAAGCCACTCACCGCTGATGTCAAAAAACTCCTTCGGTTTGGCGCAGTGCATTTCCGACACTGTACCCCGTACAATTCATAAACGATTGGGTTAACCAAGAGAACCAACCGGACACTCATCAACATGATTTACATGTACGTCGCTGCCAAACACATTAACGGAGAGTCTGTGCTGCCATTCATAACATAAGTATACAATACCGCTCAGTAGGAGACATATTTATAATCACTTCTCCCTCTCCGATTTCCTCACACCACTTTTTTTTACCTACCCTGTCCTGTCTCCCTATCGCTCACCTCTTTGATTTCGTCTACCGCTTTCTCAATATCCCTTTATTTTCGCCGCCCCAGTACAGGTGCTTTAAATATCAGATAGCAGATACCGGGGCTGGCAAACATATTTTCCTTCCTTTTGGATATATAACAAAATAACCACATACTACACACTACTACTCCCCTTCCTCAGAGACGGCAATACTGGGGTTGCTGAGATCCTCTGCTGGGCTAAACAAGCCCGCTGGATAGCCCGTCCGAGAACTCTCGGTTCGCATGACGCTCCAAATTCCGCTACGACGACTCCTATCTTCACGTCACTTAGCTCCCTGGTAAGTTGGTCTGGCTTTGGCGTCCAGTACGAAGTTTGGCTTGAGCGAGAAAATGCTCGCACACTGTATCGGTTCCTACGTATCCTGGAGAAAAATAGTGACATTGCCTATAGGACTGAGCGCCTTGCACCAAAAGTGGCCAACGTTCTGCACGCACTGAGGCTACTCAAGCCGCACGGCTGAAACCTTGTAACACCGTCCTGACTCGCGTGGAGACATTCGTCTGCGACGGGGGAAGTCTGACGGACTAGAAGAGAGGGAGAATATTTTATTGTTGGACGTAGAGTTTATGGGTCTTTTTTGTGAAGAGCCAAGCGGCCGTCAGCTGGCGGCTTGCGGCGACTTCTGCAGCGCGGTTTACGGCCCCCAATTGTACATCGGGGTTCGCGTTGCGCAGCACTTCCTACAAGGATTCAAGTGAGCGAGCTGCTATGAGATCCTTTGGAGAAGGATACTCGGAGCAGTCCCATAAAATATGGTTAAGGTCGGCTTTTCCCCCGCAACTAGTGCAGGATGAGCTTATACTGTCGGGAAATATGCGTGGGTAAACCACCCCGGGTTTGAGGAAGGAGTTTGTCTGTAGTTTCCCCTATAGGATTTCTACTCGTCTTGTTAAGGGTTTGTGTGGTGGTGGGCATACTCTCCAAGGCAGTTTGAAGGGTTGTGCAAGGTTGTTGTATGTGATCAATCTCTCCATTTCTAGTTGCTCGGCATTAGGCCTTGCCACTCGGCCGACAAAACCTCGAGCGTGTTGATGAGCAGCATCATTCTCTTGATTCCCTGAGTGGGCGGGAGTCCATAAGAGTTCTCTCTGTCCAGTCTGATATCAGCGATGACGTTTCTGCCGGTTGTTGACGAGAAGTTACGTATGGCTAACAATTATGTCCACACCTGTTGCAGCGATGACTAAAGCGATTCCGGCTTCTTTCACTTGGTTCGAGTAGCGGACGTTTATCGAAGCGGCTGATACGCATTTGCTGAGGTTACTGGACCGCTTAATTACACAGATGACGATGTTATCTTCCGCCATACTGTATTCCGAGGCATGCATACCAGTTAGCTGCGTCTGTACACCAATACTGGTGTGATATGCAAACTGCATCACTCCCGCATCGGCAGTGCACGCCCTGTGCAGAATTTTATAGTCCTATAAGATTTTTAGTCGGCCGCCATGTATTTTATCTCTGCGCAAGATACATATTCATTAACCACACCATCTTGATTTCACGAGAGTGCGCGGTTCGTATTTCTCGCTAGCTTCATTCAAGTTCCTCTTAGCAGATATATGTTACACGGCTTCTCAAATCGTAAGGCACACGGGTACGCCGCATCACGCTACCGCTAAAAGGTGATCTTACATCACAGTGTGCAGCACATTTTCGCATTCGTGCTTTAATGACTTGAAAATAGAAAGAAAATAAAATGATGTGAACCGAAGAGGGGCGCCGCGCCTGGAATTCCTGCTTGCGTTCATTTTGTTCCAGCCACTACAGGCATGTCAACCTCGAGGCTGCTAAAGCTGGCATAGCAGTAGTAATGTTCGTTCCCTTTGTACGGCGAAAATCAATCTCAACCCTTCTCGGGCACTTGCCCTTAAGGTTCCTCAAATGGCGTACCCGCGCTGTCTGCTTGAATTTCGAGATCGGAACAAGCGCTCTGACAGATAGCACGCATGTCAGCGGGATAAATGAGAAAAAAAAGAGGTAAATAATACGGCGCTTTAGCGCTCTGCAGAATAACTCCCAATACCTATGCCTATGAATTCCATGCGTTGTTTCATTTCCTTGTACTCTTTTTTCTTCCATTCCTTGTCTGCAATCGCAACCATATGAAGACGAAAAAGGCTTTTCAGACTGTTTGGCTCAAGACTAGCTCTTATCTTTCCTTGCGCAAATATAGACGTTGAAAGTAAAAGCATGAAAGTGCATTGTGTCGTTGATTTCCAACTAGCTGGTCCCGAAAAGTTTCTTTTCGTGGCTTAAAGGATTTGGGCCCTGATTGTAAAGCCCTGTTTTGTGTCGCTATATAAAGAAACAGTGCAAAACGAATTTCAGGCTTTGATTTAGAAGAAAGACATCTTTTGAACTTTTCATGTCTCCACTTGGGCAAAACCCAACGCTCTCGAAGCTCAACTACGCGTTGGCGGTCGGCCGGTGGAAATGCACACATAGTGAATAAAATTGAAAAAAAAAGAAGAGAGGTATAAAGCTTTCCCTTGCGATCGTTGTCTGTGCGTGGGGGCTGCGATGAAGACAAAATTAAAGGCCATACTGTAGTTTACTAGCATTCGCGAAACTTTACACCTCTAAATACAAATCAGCAAACAGCTTTTAGTGGATTCTGTGTTCACAGGAATGTCTACGCTCAAATATGAAAGCCTCGATTGGTGTACTTGACGGCCAAGACTGATATAACGAATAAATTCAAATACTGAATCTTAGAATGACATCAGCTATCTTCAATCATAAAGAGCTAAATTTTAGGCGTGGTGCCAGCAATCGCAGCTGTATTCCATTATAGACAGTGCGACATGAATTCATTTTCTCCACAGCACATCTTGCAACGAAATGTCATGGCCTGAAAAGGAATGTGTACCAATTATTTTATTGAGTTACTGCATCAGCTGAGAGTAAAAAGAACTGACTTCCATAAAGTCAGTCAGCATGACTCAGAGCCAGCATTCTGCCGAACGAAAACAAAGCTCCACTAAACAGCCCGTCCAACCATAAGCTACGACACCAATTGCGATGTGCGTAGGCAAAATGTATAATATGCCTAGTGCAATATTTCTGACTTCCCCCGGCACGGCAATTTCCCCTCAAAACCGCTTTCGCCATTCAATGATCTGTACGCATATTTCGTTATCCGTCTCTTACCGACCGTTGGCGGACTTACCTTTTCCTCGTTTTCTCGCAGCTTATCCTTCTTTAAGAGATACGGATTCTTTCCAGAGGAGCTCTCAAAATACATCAAGGGTAAATATATCTGTCGCTGTCCAGTCGGAACTCGGCATCTGAGACCAACTTTCCCTTTTCGGTTGCCAAGAGTAAGTAAAAACGTGAGGAAAAGTGGCGGGAAATGATCAGAAGCGTACAGCGAAGCCAGCACTGCGTCAGTTGCCCTCTGCCAGCGGTGGGGAGCAGGACACAAAACAAGAAGGGAAGAACAGCTTCTAATGCTGCCGCTTTAACACAAAATAATTATTTGTCCCTATAAATTTACAAATTTTCCACAGTGCACAGGCGGCAAAGGAACTTTCACTCTTGACGTTTCACCTACGTGAACACACACACACACGCGCACGCACATACGCACGCGCCCACGTGCGCGCGCGCACACACACACACACACACACACACACACACACACACACACACACACACACACACACACACACACACACACACACACACAAAATCAATTTAGACTGAGAGGCTTTCGTTCTTTCCTCCATTATCTTTCTGTCCGCAGCCGAAAAGCGTATCGACCAGTAATGAGGTGCTCTTCAGACTTGACGGTTGCGCTTCTCGAAGCATAAGTTATCACATTTAATGCAGCGCCAGCCGCACGTTCCGTCGCTCCGGGCTCAACGCCTTCTGTCACTCGTACTGGAGCTATGTGACCTTACGCCTAATGAAAACACGTTCGCGTTCTTTAGCTTTTTGCTTCCACAACTATCGCTGTGGTTGCAGCAACTAACATAGCACCTGTAGCTGCACTGATACCACAAGGTTCGCAGGTAAGCCGGAGCTAGTAGTTTGAACATGGTGGGCGCATACCTCACGATTAGTTTTACTGATGCAAGTAAAAGTTATCCTTTGCTGCACAATATCTAATGTCACCTTCGTAGTCCCACGGCCGCTCGATGGAAGCTTCCATCGAGCGGCCGTGGTAGTCCTTTGCAAGCTGGTGATAATGAACCTGCATAATGTCAGGAGTGACATGTCTGATTCCATCATCCCCCCTTCCACCTTTCTGCGGAATTTCAAATAACAGGTCTCTGATCTAATAACACGAAACCAGAAATAGCATCCAGCCATTCAAGAGGTTTTGTTTTTATTTTTTTGCGTGCGAAAATTCCCCCCTCTCCCCCGTCCTGTTTTTTTCTTTTACTCAGGTGCTGAGTTTCTGAAAGCGCTTGTAGCGACTGCCTGATTGAAGCTGTTCTCATAGTTGCATAAAAAAAAACTCTTCATTACGGGGTAGACGCCATGGAAGTATTTTACTTTTCCAAGCTACTTATATCAATATTCCTCATCTGCTTTGCGCCTTTAATGTCACACAAAATAGAAGGGCGGAAAACGATAGACAAACAGGGTTATTTTCAGTTTAACGAAGTAAAAGCAGCTTAGTACTAACTGATTCAATTAACATCTATACATTACAAATTTACTTTTTTTTTAATGCATGATCAAGACTCTCAAGCTCTCGCCACGCTTTACTGTAAGGAGCTAGCGCCGCATGGTGTCTACAATTCCCGGCACGAGGAAGAGAAGACGACGACGCAAGATGCGGCGCGTGCGGGGAGGTGCCACGCAACGAAGAGTGACACGTAGGAAAAAGATCGGCGAAGCAGCGTTGTAGCAGGACCGGTGGTCAAGGAGCTGCGGCTGATCGTGTCCCGCCTAGCCTACGACACGGGATAACAGACCTGGGAGTGACCACGTAGCTGCGGATCGCGTCCCACCTGTGCTATGATCCGTATGACCAGACCTGGGAGTGGCCAACTCCTGTCGTGCTTCTGGAGCACGTAGCCAGCACGCACGTTCAGCGTCGTGCTGGGCGCGCTAACAGACGCACTTGGAAATCTAGCGTCTCTGCTTCATGGCGGCAAACTCTGGCCTCTCGCCTCAGCCGAGCGTCTTCCGCCGCCAAGCCACCTGCTGACCTAAACCAAGAGTTTGTGGACACTGGGCGTTCCGCACACTCCGAGCCCACGCATCCGGGAGCGTCCACATGGACTTCCTTCTTCCAGCGTTTGGTGACTTATCAGTTCACATTCATGTTAGTTTTGCCTGTTAAGGTCGTTATTTGTTATATGCTACTTTTTGGTCGGGTCTAATGTGTTTGTATAAAAAGATGTTCCTAGTTTGACTGGTTTGATCGTGTGTTTAGTTCCACAAAATCAACCCTTTGATTGCTGGTTATTAAAGAACCTCCTCACATTTATGTAGTCTACTGTAGAGAGTGCATTGATGAAACACTTTTTCTACCTCTTGAGCACCAGCGCCCATTGTCTATGTGCAATGCAGAAGGACATTGTTTCCTGGGAGAAAATTAGCTCTTCAACATGCGTTTTTAACTTTAAGCATTCAATGAGCAAGTTGTCCTAGAGCAACTCTTCTTGAATAATTTTGTACACCTGGAACAGTTGCGAAGAAATTTCTGAACAAGATTGTGAAAAAAATGCATGATGTGGTTGTGATTTCAATGCTCATAAGTGCAATTTTGTGGCGCATTTATACATTCCGGTTTATATTAAAGTAGTGGGCACTACTTAGTTCTGAGAACCCTAATTTGAGTAAATACAAGCCAAGTATACTAGTTGTCTTAATGGCGTGTTGGCAAGGAAAGGCGAGGTACATTTGTTAAGTGTGAATAAATGAAATTTCTGACTGTTCTACAAATGCCATTTCGTTACTGTGTTTTACAAATGGACTCTGGCTTAGGAAGTTGCCACAGCCTTGTTGCTTCCTAAACTTTCTTTTGGGTTGAAAGTGTGAAAGTACATTGTTTCTGGCTGGTTATTTGAAGAAATGTTATTTCTATGGGCGTATTCTTCAGATTCAGCTAAGGCATTGAGTAAACACATTGGTGCTAGAAGCTGGTCTGCTGCTTGGATGCAGAGGATGTCTGACCAATGCTCTAGCGTGTAGAATGTAAACAGCTTTGCATTTTACATGCGTACGGGTCTTATACTTTTGTTTACATCATTTCTTCGCAACACAGCCCATATGCACACATCCTGTGCTCAAGCCTACGCTTCGCTTTGAGTGGCATACAAAGTAATTTGGAAAGCTCAGGTTGGGATTTGCTGTACGAGCACGTATACCGTGTGCGGCACCCTCCTTTGGGCAAGGGTGCAGCACACGGTGCTGCAACACCCTTCTGCTGCAGCACACCTCCTTGGGGAAGGGCGCTGCAGCAGAAGGGTGTTAAAATATACATATTTAGGGTGCTCCCCATGCGACAAGGCAATTACACCCTTAAGGGTGTAAACTTTTTTACTGGCACGATTGAAACTTTTGCTTGCTGGCGAAATAATGCCCTAAGTAATATTTTAGCGTTCAGCTGAAGGTTGGGAATCTCTGTGCTCTATATGCGCGTTAAACAAAGATAACACTTTCTTTGTCTGATCACTGACGCACACAAATAACGTGTTAGTAATCTTTATTTAATAGGCATATGGAAATCTCTTGATCCAGCCGAAATGAACACAGATCTATCATCAAGCAACGACACCGGTCCATAGAGCATTCTGCAATGCGTTCAAGCGAGGAAACTCTGCTGCACAGGTTGTACAGTGGCACCAGTGAAGCTTTACGTTGGGCATATAAAACTGAAATGAAAGCCTGAGGTGAAAGCTGTCTGTCGCTGCATGCCGAAGTGTTCGCAAGGAACTGGCAAGACACCGCAGGTCATCCACAGTGACTGACAGCGCCGACAGTTGCGCATCGGTTGCTAGCGTAAGGCGCTGTATATTAATAAATGTCTGGTATCGGCAGTGTGCTAGAAATAATCCACACATAATTGTGCCATCAAGGTGCAACGTGGTGATATTCGTTGCTGTGCTGAAAAGCGCGTTCATGGCGTATGCATCGAGCTTCACTTCAGTCACGAGCCGCATGCGTACGTTGGCTAAGCTCTGAAAGCAGCCCGGGGAAATTAATGGCTCATCAGGCACGAGACTACAGTAAAACAGCGATATGCTCTCGAGGTTTGGCCAGTTTGTGGCGATTGCGTTCAGGCGGATACCTGACACATTGCAGAGTGAGAGGTGTTTGAGACGCAGCTCCATGAGCCCCTCTTCGAACAGGTGTCCAAATGGACAGGGAGGGCTCCCTTCATAACGCAACGTAAGGTCTGTTACGTCATGGAATCGACAAATCTGTGTGACAGATTCCAAGGTCCCCGTGCTGACCTGCGGAAAGAAATGAAAGTGTTAGATACAGCCCCCTGTGTGACGCTCTGATTATACACCTGACGGCTTAATTTGAGGATTGTATTATCTTAAACTTGTCAAAGATGTTGAGCAAACCGTGGGCACTGTAAATGTTTCGAGTCATGTGCATAGGTAAAAATCTGACAACACCGCAACACCCGCACTGGAGTAATATGACAGACTGAGCACTGAGGCTGCTGCTTGTGCGACGCTAGACGCGTCGTCATTACTATTCTTATCTCGTTTAGTTTTCTTTTACCTTTTCGTGTCGTTATTAATTTTATAATAGCTTTATATCCAAATAAATTTGCAATTCCCCTCAATGACCTCTAGCATCGGTGCTCTAGACAAGGAGAAATAGGAACACGTCCACCTGTATAGTTGGGTTATAGCAGGCTTGCATTATGCGGCCCGGTGATTTGAAGCATGAGCCGTTTTCGTTTCTCTTCCTGGGAAGTCTTCCCATGAAATGAAGACTTAAAAAAATTTCGCCGTGGAGTAGTGGGTTGCGCGCTAGGCCAGAGCAAGGAAGGATGATGGTTCGCGTCCTGCTGTGAGATTTGCCTTCTTATTAGTGAGCGCACTGATGATCTCTCGCGAAATCTCCACGCAGGTTCTGTACACGCCATTCATGAGTCATGAACGACTGTCGCCTTAATAGTGAGGAATGCGGAAAAAGGACAAAGAGGCGAGGTTCATGTAATGCAGCGAGATGCAAAGTGCGTGCTCTGCATGTATGATAGAAAGAGTCGCTCTTTCCTTACCGACTTTTGGCACTGGAGAGATAGGCAATGGATTTGATTACTTGAACGCAAGGTCTAGAGGATCAATACCGACCGCGGCGGCCGCATTTTTATGAAAGTGAGGTGCTTAAACACCCGTGTTGTGCGATTCCAGTGCATAATGAAGAAGAACCACAGGCAGCTGAAATCAACCCAAAGAGCTCCAGTAGTAAGTTGTCTTTTGCACAGTCCATATATGCTCTTTTGGACTACTGAACCCTAAAAAAGCATTACGTAACGTAACGTGCAGTGGTGAGCAGCCTTGTCGCACCGACGGTGCTCCGCGGAGCAAGTCAGCGCCATCTAACGTCAGGCACTAGTTATGGAAATTACTCCTCCATTATACGGCTCCTCTTTCTCTCTTTCCCCTTTAACTCCCACCTTCCCCCTTCTCTTACGGCGCGGTTCAGGTGTCCACAGAAACAAGTGCGACAGATACTGCGCCTTACCCTTCCTGTGAACCAATTATCATTATTAACCCCGTAAACATGCGCGGCCAAAATAAAGCGGTGCCTGTTTGTGGGTTCTCGCCTTCGTTTCTGCTCAGTGCTTGCGCTTCATGCCGCCAGGTACACGCTTAACGATATGTAACAGCGGCCAGAAAACCAACGCGTTTCGTTCGCCCCACGAAAGCACGTGGAAGTGATATCCGGTAATCGCTTGGTTCTAAACCAAGTTCAAGCGATAGAGGATGATCGCGCGTTTCAATTCCGAACAAGGCTAAGATTGTAATATTTGGGCCTAGTTTGTTGTTTGTTGTACCGTTTGGCTTGTTCGTTGTGTTTTTTTTTTTGTCACGCTATATATAAATATCTCGAACGAGCAGTCTGGTTTCGTCCTGAAGGTTACCACTAGTCACCATGCGTTGCAGGCGTATTGTTTGCTGCCGTGTCTGCGCTGGATAATCAGCGACGGACCCCGCATTTAGGGCCTGTGCATATTTAGGAACTTCGCCAGCGCGAAAGCACAGGGGCGACGGGTGGTGCGTATGCAGGAACGCGTATAATTCCGCTATCACTCGCACTCGATAAACACGGCGGCATCGCAATGCCTTGGTCATCGTCACAGCCTCACAAATGCAAGCAGCGCGGCCCTAGCCGCATGAAAGGCGGATGCTGGACAAGGAAGTCATGAGCAGGTATCCCTTTGATTTGCCGCGCATGCGCACGGGACGCATAACTCAAATCCAGAGCCTAACGTTCGATGTCGCTGACCTCCGCAGATGGTGCCTCAATGCCTTTCGCCTCGAAGGCATCGATGCAGCGTACTGCACAGCGCTGTCGGCATGCTCTCTACATTCAAGACTGCTCACCATTATACGTAACATAACACATAACGTAACACAGCTAATCTTCAACCGTCAGGCGACGTCCTGACACTGACAATTAAACCGATTCATCGACAGCCGCTGGATTCAATAATTTTTTTTTTTGTTCAGCACAGCTGTAGGAAAAAAAAAATCTACTTCGCAGATATATCAACGGTTCAATGCGCAGCACTTGTGAGAAAAATAGAACATAAAAAAAACATTAACCAGGCCGCTTTATTGAAGGCTGTTTAAAATATCCAGTTTGCCTGATACAATGGCCAGCAATGTAGATACAAAAATTTCCGAGAGCAGAGCAGAATCTGCACTGGAGAAACGAGTAAACTTGATCGTTGCTGCTGCATATGGTATATATCGCGCGCTCCCTTAGTAGAGATTGACACTGCGGAAATTGTCATAGCAGCTGCGCCTTTGACGACATTGTATAGCATGCTGCGCATGTTCTTTCATGCTTTTTGTCTTTGTAGGCTCGTGGTGAAAATATCGCGATTTGCCCGCGAGATGTGCCAGCGAGACTCCGCCAGTGAGAGATACGGCGCCTTTCCTTTTCTCTAAACCAATTATAGAACGCCGATGAACTTTGATGCGTTCGACGGAATGCTGGTCATGTTCGACAAGGGGCGTGTGGTGTACTATGGGCACATCCGTCACATCCATACGTCGTTATTACTCTGCCTGGCTATTTAAACGTCTCACTTATTTTTTTGGCTATAATTCATTGCCTAATTACTTAATTTTACCCATACGATTTGCCAGACGATTTTTTTTTTCGTCTTCTATCTAGTACAATCATTCTTTTTTATTTAGTTTGGTTTGTAAGGTTTAACGTCCCAAAGCGACTCAAGCTATGAGAGACGCCGTAGTGAAGGGCTGCAGAAATTTCGACCACCTGGGTTCTTTAACGTGCACTGACATTGCACAGCACACGGGCGCCTCATTTTGTTACTACGAAATCGCGTACACAACGAACGCCAAACCTCAAACATAGACACTTAGTGCTTACGCATCAATAAATATCACTGCGTCAAGTCAGCTTTTTCACAAAATATAGCGCCACAGGCTGTTGCAAGCTCAAAGGCATTCGCAACCGCGCGTGGGTGCTTTCTTCAAATGCACGCTGAGGACAAATTGAGCATGGCCTGTGTCAGTATATTGTCGCATTCTATGAATAATGACGCTGCTTTCAACGGAAACCGAACTTTTACACACTGTAAGCCAGAAAAGGCCAAAAAGCTACAGGTGTTGCCTCCCCCTGCCGATTTGATGAGTAAAAAAAAAGGAAAGGTGGTGTGTTGCCAGCAATTTTTATGCGCTGATCTCAGGCGCCAGCTACATCGCCATTAGAAACAAAACGAGGGCAACGAAGTCTGTTTTAGAGCGCAGCTCTTTGGCGTCCGTTCCTGGGTTTCGCGTCGGCGTCGGCCTCGTAACCAGCCCCGCCCCCCTTTCATCCACCCAGCGCTAGCAGCGACCGACTGATACCGCAGGATGCCGCTGACGCCGCTAGAGAGTCAAGATAACGTGACCGCATAGAACACCGTCGCCGCCATGCAGAAAGAGGAGGGGAGGGTCCCCCCCCCCCTGTTCCTGTGTGGCGGATAGGGTGCTCTTCAGGTGCCGACGCGCTGGTTATTTCACGTAGGCCCCGGCACGTCGACGAATACGTGACCACCTTCCCACGGCTAGACCTGGTTCTTGGCGCTGCGGAAGCGAGGGTATCATATTGTTGGCGTCGGCATCGGCGGCGTTGTCCCTGAAACCAACTCCGCAGCTGGGGTTGACTCACTATCGGCGTCAGCAGCGTCAGTCAGTCGCTGCTATCTCTTCCCTCCTCCCTTTATCGCGTTGTCCGCTTGCTGCGCGCGCTTCTGCCCCCATCGTTTGCCGCTGGGTGTACACGCCGCCCCCCTCCCTCCTCTTCCTGCGAGTCTCCAGTTGTCAAAGCGCCGGCTCGAACTTAATTCCTTTCTTCGCGCGCTCTAAAAAATTCTGTGATAGCGCATACATGTGTTGCTCGATTTCTTTGCCTCAATCTATCGAAAAGGTGAAACAGCTTATTTGCTGCGCTCAAATTTCGCATTAGGAAGTAACGTAATCGTCGGTAATTTTTTATTTTAGACTTGACAAATTTCAATGGAACGAAGGGGAACGTTAATTTTTTTTTTTTTTTCAAGAATGAAACCGCCACCTTTTTCCGGAACAAACGTGAAAGCTACAAAATGATCAGTCGAATTTCTTTTATCGACAACGAACAGACTCCAACGACGGCAAACCACTAGGCAGGTGATTTCATTTTGCGATATACTGAGGTTAATAATTTAGGTGCGACATGCATATAACCGCAGCCCTCTCTTTTTCTTGTAGTTTTCTACACATATGCCTATATTCACTTGCCTACTAGCGTTGAGCTACAGTCCCCAACTGCCTAGGCGCGTGACACCACCGCCTCTTAACTGTTGCCGAGCGGCACGTATTGCATCACCTGCCCGGACGGAGCGGGTCTAATTTATAGCTCTTGCCATACTCTTCTTCCTCCTTCCGCGGTAATCATCCCCCGTGTTCCTCCTGGGGTAACCATCCTTCGGTCATTTGCTCGTCTGCCTGCGCCAAACCTTTCCCTTCTACGTAAAGGACCATAGGCATGTTTCCATGGCATTCACCTTGCACTAGCGCCTTCCTCCGCTCCACCATGGAAACCCCCTCCTCTTCCTTCTGCGCTAACCACAGGCCGGGTAGTTAGCCTAGCAACCACCCTTAGATTGTACATTCCAATGTGCTCTTCATACTCTCCCTCTCCTCCTTTTACTGTAACCACTCTCAGGGTGGTTCTCATGGTGACCACCCGCTGGTTACTTAACCTTTCTTCTCGCTATACACTCCTCTTTGAACGTCAACCATCCGCCTTCTTCGTGGCCGCCACTTTACTTTTCCCCGGAGAAGACTGTCCAGTTAAGCATAAATTCGTTGTCGCCACTCTCTTCTTTAACGGTAGCCCTCCTCTTCCTCCTTGTGCAATAATTACACACCCGGGTGGCTTGCGCTAAAACTACAATCAACGGGCCGCATTTCTGCAGTCTCGTTAAGCCCTCCTTTGTCCACGTTGACCCTCCTCCACCTTCTTTGCAAACTACCCTCCGTATGGCTCTCCAACGCTGCCAACCAAACATCCGGTTATGCCTTTCTCCGTTCTTCATATACTCCCCTCTTCCCTTCGTAACCTTCCCCTTAGTCCTTTAACGACAATCACCTTCCATATAGTCTTTGCAGTAACCAGCCTCCTGTCACCCATTCTTCTGTTTTCATCATATTCTTCTGTTTTAGCTGTAACCATCCTCCTCATCTCTCCACAGTAACCCCATTCTGATGGCTTGTGTGGTAACCACCCTTCAGTCACGCATTTTCTGCATTCGCCATATACTCTTCTTTCCGCGTAACCCTTCTGCACTGTCTCACATAGCCACATTCCCGTTGCGCATTCCGGAGCTTCCCTCATACCCAGGGCTGGAGTAACAAGAATGAAGACCCGGTTTTAAAAATTTAGGAAGACCCCTAAACCCCCCCCCCCCCCACCGGCCGCTACTTCCATCGCCGACCCTGTTGTCCTGTTTGAGACTTGCCGTGCTTTAGAATTTCCTACAAAGTACACCCCATATTTGCTGTTATAATCTGCATATGGACTGTTTATGACCATCGCCTGAGCATATACATTCTCACAGAGCACAAGGACAGACCAGCATTTGTAGTGAGCTAGCTATTCCAGGAATTGACAAAACACACAGCTCCCTCAAAAGTCAGGATGCGCACTCATGAAAAATAAATGTTTATAGTGGTTACTCTCATGGCTAATTCGATAGCGCAGGACAATTGGCTACGTGTGTACACAGAAGAAGTAGAGATGCGTCTTATTCATAAAAGCTTCGCAAATTCTTACCGTAAGTATGATGCCAATCGTATAATAGTTTCTTGAATTCATTTGGCAAAACGAATTTAGGCTCGCAGGCAATGTTTTTCAGGAAACTGCGATATTATGTTCTCTACGGCGACGTGCAGTACAGCATATAATATTTATGACTCCAAATGTTCTCTTAATACGCGCAGCTAAACATTCTTGAATTGATTGTGCCCTTTTACCAAGTTAATATATTTACATTATGCATATTACTTCAACTTTCAAAATCAAAGGAAGCACTTTTGCATGTATTGCACAACTTTTCTGCTTTCAATTCACAAAATTAATGTACATTTTATGAGATAGCGTATGTAGCTCACTCCACCGAGAAGCCACTGCCGCTTTAGGCGATGGTCGGGAAAGATACGGTGGGCAATGAAAATAAGGTGGACACCTAAGTTCCTCCTTTAAGTGTGTTATTGAACAAAGTGAGTGGTACCTCTCTGTCGCCTCCTCATGCCAAATCTCGTTCACGTGCACACATTTTCATTTAAAATATGGTAAATACATGAGTCGTGCTATCACAGCTTAAGCGTCCTCTTATTTTTGCTGAAACATTACATGTTTACACAATGAACCAAATACATATTTGAATATTTCACAGGAATACAACTTTTAAATGGGGCGTGTATTCACATTCCGTGTCTTAGTTTTTCATTACACTTTTAAGTAAGTCAATAAATGTTTACATTTCTATAAGTGTTTCTGAGCCTTTTGTTGGGAGAGTTTCTTGATAAGATCTTGTTGATCTTGTTGTTGGTGAGATCTTGTTGAGCCACCTGAGAATTTCGCATCTCTACTCACAGCACAGCAGCTACAAATTACTAAGGCAGCTGTCAGCTATTAGGCAGTCATATTTAACTAATAATTTATTGATTTCATACTAGCTTTCACTGCTTATGATCAAATTTATAAAACTCACAACTGACCACGACAGTAGTAACGACAAAGGCCAGTTGGTTTACACCTAGTATGAGCTGACTCCCGCCTGAAAACCAGCTAGTACTCGTTGATTACACTTTGCCACCTAGTGGGACTAGCTGACTTCCAGCTGGTGGGCACCTGAAACCAGGGTTTGCCAGTTGAGTACCAGCCGGGACCAGCGGAAACCAACTAAAACTAGTCAGAACCACCTAAGACTATTTTGTATTTTTTACATACTTTTAGACGAGCGCAACGTTTTGCATTTTGAATAGCGAAATATGCGGCTGACATTGGGATTAAGCGCACGATCGACGAACAGCTTTTGCAGCATTCGACATTGCAATACCTAAGGTTTAATTTTAACCATGGGAAATCATGAAGATGATAATAGGACTATTTTTTTATCAGACCTCGAAGTCCACCACTCTTTTTTTAGCTCTCGGAGGGCCCCTGAGAACGGTGGGACCGCTTCATTTGAACCATTTGAGCCCTGAATAATCGAGCCCTGCTCATACCCTCTTCTTTTAATGGTGACTCTGCTCCTCTTTCTTTGTGGTTGGCACCAAGCTGTTACGCCCGTGACCACTACTAGTAGAACGAAGCTAAACCAATGAAACAGGCATTTAACAGTTATCCCTGTAAAAACAGGAATCACGGTAGATTGCAGAAGCTGTTCGGCCTTCCGGATTGAAAATAATATCGTGCGAGCGTAGGTTTTTCGGTGCATTGGCGCCCAAGTGATGCAAAGAGGGAACGAGCATGCCACCGGCCATATTGCTGCAAAGAGCTTCGTGTGCTTGCTGTTTTGCTTCGTGGAAAGCAATCCCCGTGTGGCAAGTGTTATCGCCGAGTTGTGATAGTGTTGCATTTGCTTTCAATCTACTACATATCAGATCAGCAACTTTCCTTCCCTTGGAATCCAGTTTGTTACCCTAAGCGACCATCGGTTATCCCTTCTTCGCGCTACATGTCCTGCCGATGCCCATTCCTTCTTCTTGATTTCCACTAGAATGTCAGCTAGGTTTTCGTAAATAACGATAGCTATTTTTGGCATCACTCGCTTTATTTACGGTGGATAAAAACAGTCGCAGCTTCTTGGGGCCCCGATGCATAGCTGCCAATAAGGCGAGAATTAGCAGGGGTTGCTTCACATTAATCAGAACCGCCTACCAGATGACGCTACCTACAGCCGCGGGAACTGTGCGTATGCCCCTTGCCTTGCAGTGCTTTCTCCGGTCCTTCGTATTTGGGAACAGCTAGCAGCATTGGGCAGTTCACTCTCGCACATTATTACTAAAAATACGGAAGGGTGGGCACCGAGGTTTTATATTACAGCACGCACGTTCCGCATGTGGGGCAAATTATTTCGGAACGACATGACTCGTCAGGCGCCCAAGGCGGTTCTTATGGTCGGCCAACAGATAGTTCTGGGTCCCTTTCAAACGATAATTTATTTACTTGTTCAAAATACCTTACAAGCCCCAGTTACTCAACATGCATTCAAGACATCTCTCAAAGCATCCTATTTTACCTAACATACTCATAAATTAAAGTACCACGGCTCGAGCTTCCCCGTTCAATCATTTCCTTTCAAAATGAAGTGAACATATACATCCTGCCGCTGCGTCTAGAGTTTTTGTGCTGCTGTGTGTGCATGTGTGGTGCGTATGTATTACGACAGGTGGAGCCACCACCTGAGCAGCCAAATATCAGGTGTTGTGCGAGCGAGGATCGAATATGCTCCGAGAACGATGTTGTGTACGGCCCGACGCCGGCCTGTGTAACCCACCATCCATGTGAATTAAACCTCTTGTTACCGAAAACACAACAGAAACAATCTCATAAAATAGGATTATTGAGGAAGGTTTAGTTACCTCAAGACGTGTGACTCTTGGAAAAAGCTCGCTCGCCTTGACCACGATTTCGGGCGTGATGTTCTCCTCGCTGATTGCAGTCATTCTTCCGTCCATTCGTTCGAAGCTTAAGCCGAGAACCAGGCTAGCCGACGTCCGGAGTAGGCGGTTTTCCGTCAGCGCATGGACAAGGCATGGATCGGGAGAGTCCACCAGCTTATGTACGGCCGTCTGCACCTCGTACAGCTGCAGGGAGCATACATAGAGAGAAACCAGTCATGCTGGAGTTAATGTGGCGGTCTCGTTCTTAGTACAAAAATAGGTCACAGAAAAATTTCATGATTTGAATGCTTAGCCAGGCGAATTTAGACCGCTGAAAAATGATCCAAGTCGTACCTCTAATGAGCACAGAATTCAGGGATTTACCCACCTCGTATACTGCCACAAACTGCACAATGCTAAAGCCGACCGACATTCCACCCGAAGCGCCCTTACTAATCAGGACCAGAAATTCTGGGCAAGCGCATTTTTCAGTGGGGAATTTTCATGCGCACAACCCGCGGTCAAATTGTAGGAGTGTATTTTAACAATGTATACGCAGATCTGCCTTCGGGCCACTTGCAGTTTTCTGCTATGCATTGTCAAAAAGGGCACCCCAATGCTTTTCTATTGCACTCTTAACTATTTTGTGCCAGCGAAGGTCAAACTAAAAAAAAAAAAAAACGTCACCACACTTTTGAAAAGTGGACCATTTAAATCAATATTTACATAACACTACCGCGAAATATTCTAGAGATTCCTCACATATTAAAATGGGTGCCCAAGAAAGCTGGACTTGCCCCGATGTTCATATCAGAGTCAGCTAAAGCAAACGCTTCTCACAAAGCGTTTTTCGCGTGCCAGTGGCCGCGCATCGACGGATAACGTAACACGTTCCGCGGACCTAATTCGGACACTCGCTTTCGGTCATGCGGTCAGCTGTGTGAGCAGCCGTAATAACGCGACAGAATTAAGGCTGACGTTGGGCGAAGAACCAGCGGGGCCAGTGCAAGAGGGTACGCAGGATTCATCGAAAATGCATTGCATCAAATGAAATGAAATTGATGCAGGGCGAAATGGGAATCGCACCCAGGACCCACGGATTACAGCTCAGACACGCTACCCCTATAGCCTACGCAGGCACGCTCGTACGGCTTGGTTAGCCCGGGTGCTTAATTATATGCTTCGTGGCCTTTCACATATCGTAGTATCTCACGATTAAATGCTAATAAGCATGCGTGAGGAGAGAGAGACAGTAATCAAGTTAGTAAGCGCAATCTTACAATCATGCATCAAATAAACTAACTGCAAGAGCTAGATTTGAACCAAAAACCTAATCTATCATTGATGTGCTTGCAAGCGCCATATCAGAGACATGCAGCAAAATATGAAAATGCGAGAGGTTACACCAACAGCCTAAATGTTTGTAAACGCGGCGCCAGTGCATGTCGGTTCCCAATATATTGTTTTTCCTTGGCGCTCGAACGACGTCCTCTATTTCAAAAATAATGTGGCTGTGTTGTGGTAAATCATACGCAAATACCTCAACGAAGTTTACGCCTCGTTTCTTTCGCCGCAAAGTTGCGTGTTTCCCAGAAGGATATAAATATACTGCTGGGGTGGAGACGGTGGGTGCGGTGTCAGTTTTAAGCGATAGCTTGTTAAGTTCGTTCGGTCGACAAGCCATCGGCGTATACGCTGTCGTAGTAGTCGGCACCGCATATCGGGAAATAATCGGGTCCAGCGTAAAACATGGTTATTTGCGGTTTTAGTGACTGCTGATTAATAGGTGTGTGATAGGAGATAAAGAGTTAAAGAAATCATTGTCTTAATGATATAAAAATCAAAACATGGAAATAAAGATAGGAAAAAGGAATTCAGAGGTGGCAAAATTCTCAGAATGAAAGGTAATGCTTGATGATGCTAATTGAAAACACTTAGAGTGCGTAATTAGTCAGTTACAATTGAAAAAAAAGATTGGAAAAGGGGTCTCTAGTGTGTAATAACGATAAAATTGAGGAGCCTATAATTGATGATGCTCATTACGAAAGTTTAACGCGCGTAATTGACCAAGAAATTACCTGAAATAATTGAAAAATAAACAATGGAGAAAGTGTTGATTATTTTCGAAAACCAGTAAAAGGACAAGCTAGCAAACGCAGCTATAGTAAGACATGAACGGCCAAAAACACCAGAATCAAACGCACCATTTTCCACATAACCTTCAAATAAATCTTGAAAATTAGGGGACACTTAGGCTTGGCAGTTATGGGTATGACGAGATAAAGTATCACGCATAGGGACGATGGTTTTTCACTTTTTCGCTTTCGAAATTTTGTAATTGTTGCCTTTTTTAATTTTTAAGAATTTTTATGTACCGATGCTTCGCATCACCAAACATTGGGTTTCCATTTTGAGCAGTTTGGTATTCATGAACCCCCTTCTCATATTTATTAATTCCCATAATTATTTCAACCAATTATTTGATCAATTACACACTCTGAATTTTGTTAATTAGCATCATCAGTCATTATCTTTTCATTCTGAGTATTCTGACATTTTGTACCTTCGTTTTTTCTGTTTCGGTTTTCAATTATTTCAATTGATGAATTACACACTATTCCCTCCGCGGTGGTGAAGTGGTTAGGGCACTTTAGTTCTGTGCCAAAGGATGCGGGATTATTGATCGAATCTCGGCCCGGCGGCCCCTTTTTTTTTTGGAGGCGAAAAGCTAGGCGTCCGTGTGCTGTGCGATGTCAGTGCACGTTAAAGAACCCCAGGTAGTGAAAATTTAGGGAGCCCTCTTCTGCCTCATAGCCATGCTTTGGAACGTTAAACCCTATAGGCTCCGTGCACGCCGCCAGGAATGCAACGCTCGGTGCTGCGTTCAGCGCCCCGGTGCCCAGTGGCGGCCCCTTCTGCATTGAGACTGGGAAAAAGCGCCTTAGGAATACTGGACGCAGGGACCTCATCATTGCTCACTTCTGGAATTCATCATAAAATCAGCCAACCTTTTTTTCCATTCATTTAATAATTTATTCATCCTTCATCTCATACCCTACTGATGCCTGAGGCAATAAATATCGATTAAAGAAATACATGTACATAAAGGCCTTAAAAACATTTTTCTTATTTCAAAGTGCAAATAAGATGTCGGCCCTCCATGAAGAAAAAGCCAGTACACCGTGAAACAGATTATAAAATTATGAAACCTCATTTCAAATGCGTTGTATTTTTAAAAACATCGCGATATTTGCGCGTGAGTGTCATCCAGCGGCCGGCACTGGACGGGAGCGTAATGCATATAGATGCTAGCTCTTGAAACAAAATTTTCTGAAACAATTTTCTCGTTTCATCGTGTACTCATGTTGGCAGCCGTTCATCACAGTTGGCATGTGCTTTGAAGAACACTGCGACAAGGTATGCAACGACATTTCGCATTTATATTTTTAAAAGGGTGCTGTATTTACATATTACTACAGGTAAGGCCCTCAACAATTTTCCCATTATTCAGATTGAAAGGAAAGGCGCCGCGCTCTTCGTACGAGCCTCCTTTCGTTGCGTTTGTTGCCGCTGTGGTAACGATCAGCAGTAAAGCTTTTTTTTCCATGTACGGTAAGTCTTTATTTTCGAGGATAATATGAAGCTATTTGTGGCGACAAGGAGTGCTGCTTTTGTTTTAAAACAAATGTGGGTTTTGATTAGATTTTTCCCTGTGCATGGTAGGGCATTTAAATTAACAGTGCATTTCACTGAACGAGTGGAACAATTAATTCTTGATTGATGATGCCGCTTGCCTTTCTCGTGTCAATTTCAGCACCCAGATGCCTTGCGTTTGCGTGTTATGTCGCTAACGCCGACTGTCTGTGTCGTGCACGTATGCTTTCCTCGAGAATGCGGGTAGGACAAGTGATGACTTCGAAAAGCCTGCGTGATGCGTCGCCTTTCTCTCGTGTGTATTTGCATATACGTTATCGGATACCATAATACTCTTTTTCTAGCGAGGCCCTCAGGAATGTTTCGTTCCCGGAGACAATCTGTGATCGAGAAGGTTGTTAGTGAATGCCGCATTGTGTACTGTTCACACGCTGCTCGGACTGGCCCATCTGGCTTGTGTCTACCTTTTGATGATGTACTTCCAACCCAATTACAGGATTAAACCGAAAAATAAAGGCACTAGGAAAATTACTAACGCAGAAAGGAGAGTGAACCAAAAGATTGTGCTTTCCGTTGTCCCGCATAGTTTGTCAACCTCAATTCTGTCTAGCTCCTTGATGATTGCACCAGCAAAGTCATTCAGCAACTCTAGTCAAAGTAAACTTATTATGGCACATTTGACTCCCCTACTATACACTACAGTTGTTAACAGTTCTGACAAGGCATACACACTAAAATTCGCATGCCTTTATCCTTCGGATACCTAAATCAGGATTGCATAAATCATTTGGACCATAATATACAAATTTTTGGGGCTAATATATTACCCGAGCATGGTTTAAGAAGAGCCACTCAACTGCCCTTTCTTTCATGTGGTAGACCTGTTTACTAGACTGCAGAACAGCATATCATTGTTCTTTTAATTCTGTTGTTTTAAATGAGTTTCGTAAAATGTTACATGTGTTTGGTAAAAGAATTGAAACTTTTTTTTCAAATTTGGAGTAAACAAAAGTAAACGAAGAAGAAGTAAACAAAAGATTCAGAAAAAAAAAATGCGAAGAAATTCAGAATGAAAAATTAAATAAAAATAAAACGAAAATAATGACAAATTAGGTCGAACTTCTCAACAGCAAGGAGGTGATACTTACTTCTCTGTTTGGACAATGTGACAAGACGTTCGGACAATGTGACAAGAAGTAGACCTAACTTTCATTATTTTCATTTTATTTTCATTTATTTTTTCATTCTGAATTTCTTCGCATTTTTTTTTCTGAATCTTTTGTTTACTTCTTCATATTGTAACCCCACGTTTTGGGTGCAGCTTTCTTCTTCGTTCCACAAAAACTGGCAGTTGGTAGCGAGCACATTATCTGTGTTAACGTCCTGGTTTAATTCTCTTGTGTGTGTATTGTTTTTTGTGTATAACCATGCAGCGCCGGAGGTCATCAAAGCAACACAATTCCCGCTCACTACAAGCTGATCATAACTATGGAAGAGTTGTAGCAGGAGAACACTGCGCTAAATATCAGGATGTGTGAGTGCATAAATGGCTTTAAGAATTAAGCTTCACATATTAGCAATTTAGCCGCATTCAAGATCGGTAGCTCATTCTGCCCTCATTGGGCGTGCATGCAGAGTACTGCGCATTTCGTTTTTTTTTTTTTCAATTGAAACTTAACGACGAGTCCTGGCTGCCACTGCCCAATGATATCGAGGACGATTCACCGACATCAAATAGAATATTTCATCTGGTGTCGTATGTGACAGTGACAACTGACATTCAGACGTCTCGACAGAACGGCAGCGGGTGCGTGCGACTTGCCTGCACACGTGTGTCGTCATCATGTGGCGTCACACAAAGCAATGCTGTCCGGGCCCCACGCGGGAATTCAACTTTGATTGAAGTTTTTGCTTATTTAAAATTATTGCTTGCGTGTTTAAAAAATGAAATCGCGTACTGTGATGACCAAGCCTTCAGCAATATAAATCGACCATTAACTGCAGTATGGTCGAAAAATCACCGAAGTTGACCTTTAAAATGCGCTACGATCAAGCTGTCACAGTTGGGATTTTTCATGCTTGTGCCGATCGACTGTACGCAACGCGAGAAGCTGAGCTGCGTACGTATTGTTGCGTGCACGTACTTATCTGTGAGCGTTTCGTGACGTAGGAAGATTAGTTGAAGGCAGTTGATACTACGAAATATATCGTAAACAAAAACTGGCGAGGCTGTACATAAATTGTCGACGTAACTTTCATCGCGTTCCAGGGAAACTGGAAATGCATCGATTCACCGGCGCCGATCGCTAGAGCACAAAGGAAATACATAAAACAATGTACAACTGTGCTGGCAGGCACTGCAGAATGCAGCAGAACCGGTTTCCTGATTGTTTTACAGTGCTATGAGCCCTATGCTAGCGGGTTTTTATAGCACGAGCGAGCGGCGTCTACTACTTGGACATCTTTACCTCATTTCAAGGCTTCGCCGCTCGGTGCCGCATGGATTGCTGGAATGTCGAATACTGGGCCGCTGCTGACGGCTGCCACAAGGAGGCGCTGCTGACAGTGAGCGTGCAAAAGGTTTTTACAGCGGCTTTATGAATATGCGTGGCTGCTAGGAAGTCGGCTAATGCAGAGTTTCTTACTCTAACTTAGAAGGAAAGCTGTGCCGCCATCTATGGGAGTTGGGCAGAGAGCTACCGCGTGCAGAACTAAAACTTTTGGTCAAAAATAATGCAAAAAATGAAGGGTGTTCTCCAACAAAATATGTCCCAACAATCAATATTGTGACTATAAACTGCAGAAATTGAGCTAAACACCATGTAAGTGTAGAAATTGTCTAAAATAAGCGGTGGCTCTCTCTTCTATTGGTTAACTATTGAGCAGCACGGAAACAAATATTTCGCACTCAACAGGCACAATTTAAACAGGAAAAAAATGTTTTAAATACATATATTGTTGCTAAATCACAGGAAGTTTTTTAGTGGCATTTCGGAAAACAGAAACCTTTTATTGGCATCGTCTGTTTGCTGCCTTCGCTACTATGGATTTTACACTCTACGCTTGCGCCTCAACTGATCAACTGACAGAAATATGTATGACCTCCTGTACTAAAGCAAAAGTAAAAAATATGTATACATATATACAAAAGAAAAGTGATTGCAATGCTGAGTGCACGACTTTATGGTACATCGTGTCATATCAGTGAACATGATTCCCCTTTTTCTTTTCCTTTTATAACTTCTTGTATTTCATCACCTTGCTTCTCAAAAAATCTGAATCTACTGAAACAAGCGCTGTACAACTTTCCGTTCTTGTATGTTCACCGTAGGTTGCTGTTCCTACAGTCAAGGTGTGGGATGGTTTCATGATTATTTTTTTTTCTATGTAGAATACCTTAACTTCAGGTATTGTTATTTTTTATTGGACTTTGTTTCTCGCGCTTGTGGCAACTGGTGCCATGATGACTGCTAAACTCATTGTATTTGCTTCGTTTTGTATGCATGTGCCAATTGCAATTTGCTTCCCTCAGGGAGGAAGGCCCCTTGGTCAAGCGTTATGCCTTTTGGCCTCCTGCTTTAAGTGTATGAAAATGCACGTCAAATAAATAAATAATAATAAGATGATGATGATGATAAGGAGGAGGAGGAGATATCTTAGTAACGCGACTCTGTGTTTACGTTTTTTTACATTTAACAGTGATGTTTGACGATCCGTGCAAGTCAATCAGGAATTGAGTTTGGACAACAATATTTTTTATCTTGTGATCATTAAGGGCTGTTTGAAATACTCCCACGAGGTCATGTGTTTGTGACGCCTTGACCCTCTCGGCTAATCCAGAATTTCGCTGCAGGTCCACGTGATTTGTTCAAACGTCTGCTCTGAAGCTACCGCTAGCAGCGAGGAAATGAAAGGTTCTTACCTCGGGACACCTCGAGATCAAAGCAGCAACGGTCTCTGGATCCATCAAAAGGTTATTGGTCCCCATCGCCGCAGTGCTTCCTAGAAGCCTCTTCAACTTGGGCTGCTTGTCGCCTTGAATGGGCATCCCGGTTTCGGGCACCACCTGATATCTAAGGTCATGGTGTAGAACAAGTGTGTCTACTGACGGAAACCAACGCACCAAGTTCATTACGTGGTCCCGGTTGTGAATGATCACCAATGTTTTGACCTGGGCGAGTACCTTTCGAGCGGCAGAGGCAAACCGCTTGTAGCTAAAGAAGGCGCTGCAGCCGCAGAATGCAGCTGTCACAACACGATGCTCGCAGAGTAGTGCGCGGTTTGCCACAAAACCTTTGCTGGTGGTCGTGATGCGCAAGCCGCCATCTTCAATGCACAAGTTCACTGGCAACACAGCTGGGCGCCATGGCTCTCCGAGCTTCATCACAACTTTCGACTCGACGTCATACAGCTCGTCTGGGTCGCCCAGCTCACGTATGATATCAACTGCGTTCATCTCGGTCTCTGCAAAAGATGAAAAAGGAATGTTCACGAAGCGGGTAAAACACGAAGGCTGAAGTCAAGGTGTACGAAGAGAAAGGTGCACCAACGCCCCCGCGCTTCGAACGTTGATGGCGATGAGGCCTTTTGAACGGGTGATCACAAAAGTATCACGACGATAACGCTTTTCCCAACGTCAACTACCAACTAGCCCGTTCTTTCACCCTTGCACTCTCGCAGAGGGGGAAAGCGCGGCCTCCTCCTCACACTTGCAAGGATTAAGCGCGAGGAGGAAAGGCTCTCCTTTTTCTCTCAATTTTGTGTATTTCTTTTCGTACTCTTCTGTCTGCCCCTTTTGAATTTTCTACTGCCGCTAACTCCGCCGGCCCGGGACCGCGGCACCGCTCACGTGCGCATCGTTTGAATGGTGTGTGTGTGTTACCTGGGCTCCGCCAGCCGCTTTGCCTGCGCTGCCTTAGGCGTCTCCGGTCGCTTTATCGTGTTGTTCCTTCCCGTGCTCGTAATGCCATGTCAGTGCAGCGACCGCTACTGCAGCCTTTGGTTCTTTCTGTGCCCGTGACCTTCGTAATTTGTCTCGCGATATCGGCCCAGTTTGGTTTCGCGTCTGGCGCCGACCGTATAGCGCAGTGAATCCTTTGTGCGTCGGTTCATTACAGTCGCGGTGGTGATTACCATCTTTGTTTGCGACCTTCGTGAACGGTGAGGCTCACTCGCAGCCGCTACGTTAGACAACGAAAATGAGCGCCGGCCCCCGCCTTTTAAGATTATCTGCTGAAGAAATCGAACAGCAGCGTTTTGCTTTGGAAGGCACCGCTTATACGCAGTCTCTTCTGAAACTTGTTCGGATACGACTCGACTCCATTGTCGTGACGCTGGGGCTATGTCGACCCGGCCTTCACTTGGTAGCGTGCAGAGACTCCGAGTTCATGAAGGATTGAATCTTCGAAGTTGGTGAAATATATACAAGCAGGTTTAATGGCACTTTGAGAAAACTTATTTACATGATTATTTACATGAAAAAGAAGGGTATATTAACAAAATGGCAAGCGTAAAGAGTTCATAGCGAGAAGCGTCTTGGATGAGCCGTTTACCCAGGGCTCAGAGCGACATTTCGTGCTCTGCAGCGTCCTTAAAAACCCCCTATGTCCAGCCCCTCTCTGAAGATGCTGACCAACCAAATCCAGGGCACGCCCCTCAGGTATCGGCATCCAATCGAACACTTCACTGCACTGATGGTCTGAAGCACTGACTGGTCCGGCATTCATTCGTTGGGCGTGATCACTTGTTGGCGGGAAAAGCTTGGGAACGGCGAGGAGAGGAGGTACATTTCTATTCTTCAGCAAAGAAACCACAAGCTGGTTCTGACAAGGGGTTTTACTTCTCAGAAACCCGAGTGCACGTGGCGCCGCATAGGGCTCCCAACATGGTCCCTTTTCGACAATTGCAAATCTTTCCTGCATTCCCGGGAAATCACTTAATGGCCGTATGAGTCATGCTCCTTTCTTGTCCTGCACGTCAGCGGACATGTCACTCTGTCGTCTCCTTTGGATAGGAGGCATTCATCACTGGAGGATAGCACTTCTCGACTGGAAGGGTGGACAAAAGAAAGAAAGCACTTCCTGCTATTTCCCGCAGGGGGACGTTTCTTTGTGTTTTTCCAGACGTTCTCCTGACAGGGTCAATTTGGCATTTGCAGGTTGTCCACAAAGCAAAACATGCTTACAAAACAGGATTCCTGGAAACAGGCTCACTTAGAGCCATTGGACCATCACCACATATTCACAAAACTTATCCATGCCCACAGGCGAACAATAGAGCGCGCAAATGCGGATGCACGGTCGTAACAGCCTCCTCCCCCGCCAGAAGAGACTCGGAGGGCAGCAGTCCCAGCTGGTGCATGAAGAGACGACTTAATGGCCTGCACGTGAACGCTTGAAGCTCGCTGTTGCTTGTCGCGTTGTCTTGATTGTTGTAGGCCAAATTGCTCGAGCTGTCTGAAACTCAACCACATGTCGAAGCAAGCACTCGGCTCCCGTCTGAAGAGACCAGGTTAAAAGAAAACTGCCATTGTTGTTCGAGAAAAGCCCACTCTCAAGACGTTCAGGACCCACGTATTCCTAGAAAACCAAACGTGCTGCTTTACATAGTCACACATATACAAGCGCACGAAAAAAAAAACAACCTGATTATCAATTTGGATACATGGTGAGGAACATCTCGGACCGCTTAGAAAGAGCGGCTAAGCGCGTCCGCATTCCCATTTAACTTCCCCTTTTTGTATCTTATTTCAAAATTGTACTGCTGTAAAATCAAGCTCCACCTAAGAAGGCGACTGTTCTTCGATGTCGCAGTTTGCAGCCAAGCCAGGGGACAATGGTCCGTCTCTACGGTGAATTTGGCCCCTCCAAGATAGCACTGCAATTTTTGAATGGCCCATACAATGCAAGCGCATTCTTTCTCTGACGCGCAATAAGCCCTCTCTCTAGAACTCAGTTTTCTGCTCAAGTAGAGCACGGGGTGCTCATTACCGTCGTCATCTCTCTGGCAGAGAACAGCACCTAACCCTCGATCACTGGCATCACACTGGACCGTGAATTCTCGGCCATAGTCTGGAGCTCGCAATACCGGACGGCTAATCAGCACAGCCTTCAGGTTTACGAAGGAGGCTTCCTTTTGTTCGTCCCAGACTACATTTGTCGGTTCTGTCTTGCGGAGAGCGTCGGTCAGAGGGCTAGCCAAAGCTGAATAGTTAGGGATGTAGTGATTGTAGTACCCAGTCAGACCCAGGAATGCTCGAATTTCCGTCTTCGTGCTCGGCCGCGGGTAGTCTGCTACCGCAGAAATCTTAATCTCGCTGGGTTTCCTGAAACCTTGACCTACATTGTGACCCAAGTAGTCCACGGTCGCCCTTGCCAGGCAACATTTCTCGGCCTTTACGGTTAGTCCAGCTTGACGCAAAAGGCTCAGTACAGCTCTTAGATGTACCATATGGTCCGCCCATGAGTCGGAAAAAACCGCAATGTCGTCTAAATAAGGCACCGCGAATGTTTCACACCCCTTTAAAACCCTATCCATGAGTCGGGAAAAACAAAATGGAGCATTTTTGAGCCCGAAACTCATCATTGTTGGCTGGTAGCTGCCCGTCGGAGTGACGAAAGCCGCGTATCTGCTGGCGCGTTCAGTGAGCGGTACTTGCCAGTATCCTCGAGTAAGGTCCAGCGTAGTCACATATGCCGCTCTACTGACCTGTTCTACTCTCTCCTCAATATTCGGAATAGGATACACTTGATCCCTGGTGAGAGAATTTAGCTTTCGGTAGTCTACCACAGGCCTAGGGTCTTTACCTGGAGCTTCTACTAAGATCATAGGCGAAGCATAATCGCTTTCCGAGGGTTTTATTACTCCCAATTCCAGCATGCGAGTTACTTCCCTATCCAGAATTTCTCTTTGCCTTGGAGAGAATCGGTAGCACCTTGATCGCACTGGCACGTCTGAAGTCAGCTCAATATCGTGCTCAGTCAAATCAGTTCTGCCTGGCCTGTCCACGAAGCAGGCCTCAAACTCTGTTATTATCTCGCCCAGATCGGACAGCTGGGATTTCTTTAGTTCTCCTCTCTGCTCCGTCTTTTTGAGAAGCTCCTGAGCGTTGCTTCCTTTTCCGCTGAGGCAAATCAAGTTATCCCCAATCTCCTCAGGAAGGTTTAACGTTAGATTTACCATGGTTTCCCTCTGCTCATAAGGCTTCATAAGATTGCAATGATAAATGCGCACTGCTTTACGCCTATCGGGGATTTTCACTGCGTAGTTAGTGTCAGAAAGCTTTGCAACGACTTTATCAGGTCCTTCCCACTGTACTTCGAGCTTATTCCTGAGATCATTGGCTTGCTCCATAGCTAAGTCCTCTCGGGTTCCACTTAGAAGTCTCGTGAGATTACTAGACACCGGCGGCAAGAGGTTACTCTCAAGAACGTCCTCATTCCGCGTCTCATCAAGCTCACTTTCAAGTTGACTTATCTGTGATGCCTCGCTCTCAAAGTTTTCTGACCCGCTATCTTCCGCATCTGCCACTGTTTTAACTGCCGTTTCCTCCGCTGTTGATTTTTCTGAAATGAGCAGTGTAGCTAGTTCTCGCGCCTTTGAACGTGTTAAGGCCTGCACATCTCTGTCTCCGAAAATCAGAAGGCAAGCTTTGACCTTCTCGTAGTTGTCCGCGTCCTCCTTGTTTAGCCGCGCGACAACCTCCGCTGCCTCGCAGGGCAGAACCGTCAATAATCTCTGAGACCACGTGTCTCGCTGGAAGGACAGTTCTTCGCAAGTTCGCTCAAAGTTACCCAGATACAGACCGATATCCCCTGATATCACATATGGCTGCATGTACTTTGACATCTTGAAATCTGCCTCCTTGTTGAGAAGAGGTACCGCTAGCTGGGGACAATTGCCCGACCTCTTGCTCAACTCTACTTCTAATTTCCGGAGCTCAATTTCTAGCTCCCGCTTTTTTGCTTCTCTCTCAAGCTTCTCACGTTCGTGCTCCCTTTCCTCTTTTTCTCTCTCAAGTTCACGCTCCCTTTCCTCTTTTTCCCTCTGACGTTCGCGCTCCCTTTCCTCTTTTTCCCTCTGACGTTCGCGCTCACGCCTCTTTTCCTGTCTGAGTTGTTCCTCCTTGTTTTGGGCGATGAGGTTCCATGCTTCACTGAGCTCCTCATCATCGGCTCCCAAATCAGTGATTGCCTTTAAAATCAAGGGTTTTCGTGCCAAACCACTTGTATCAATTCCCAATTCCTCACACAATAGCAACAGGTCCGGTTTCTGCAGCTTTTGTAGGTCCATGATCGCTCCGAGTGTCGGCTACTTCCAAAACAACTGTGCAAACTACCAACCTAAAGGCGTTTCCACACTCTCTTTACCAGTTCTAAAATCTAACCCTGTTCTAGAACCTGGTCCACATCAGAAGAAAAGCCAAGCACTCACCCACACATGCGATCGATGTTCCGAGCTGCCCTCTTGGCCGATTGTTGCTCCTGCTTGTTGCTTGAGATGCCACCTCCGATCACAAGGTGTTGTGGCTTGTAGCTTCAGATCCACCTCCAATCACCAGATGTTGTGGCTTGTAGATTCAGATCCCAACGCTGGTCACCAGTTGTCGTGCTTGTAGATTCAGATCCCACCGCTGATCACCAGTTGTTGTGGCTTGTAGATTCAGATCCCACCGCTGCCACCAGTTGTCGTGACGCTGGGGCTATGTCGACCCGGCCTTCACTTGGTAGCGTGCAGAGACTCCGAGTTCATGAAGGATTGAATCTTCGAAGTTGGTGAAATATATACAAGCAGGTTTAATGGCACTTTGAGAAAACTTATTTACATGATTATTTACATGAAAAAGAAGGGTATATTAACAAAATGGCAAGCGTAAAGAGTTCATAGCGAGAAGCGTCTTGGATGAGCCGTTTACCCAGGGCTCAGAGCGACATTTCGTGCTCTGCAGCGTCCTTAAAAACCCCCTATGTCCAGCCCCTCTCTGAAGATGCTGACCAACCAAATCCAGGGCACGCCCCTCAGGTATCGGCATCCAATCGAACACTTCACTGCACTGATGGTCTGAAGCACTGACTGGTCCGGCATTCATTCGTTGGGCGTGATCACTTGTTGGCGGGAAAAGCTTGGGAACGGCGAGGAGAGGAGGTACATTTCTATTCTTCAGCAAAGAAACCACAAGCTGGTTCTGACAAGGGGTTTTACTTCTCAGAAACCCGAGTGCACGTGGCGCCGCATAGGGCTCCCAACATGGTCCCTTTTCGACAATTGCAAATCTTTCCTGCATTCCCGGGAAATCACTTAATGGCCGTATGAGTCATGCTCCTTTCTTGTCCTGCACGTCAGCGGACATGTCACTCTGTCGTCTCCTTTGGATAGGAGGCATTCATCACTGGAGGATAGCACTTCTCGACTGGAAGGGTGGACAAAAGAAAGAAAGCACTTCCTGCTATTTCCCGCAGGGGGACGTTTCTTTGTGTTTTTCCAGACGTTCTCCTGACAGGGTCAATTTGGCATTTGCAGGTTGTCCACAAAGCAAAACATGCTTACAAAACAGGATTCCTGGAAACAGGCTCACTTAGAGCCATTGGACCATCACCACATATTCACAAAACTTATCCATGCCCACAGGCGAACAATAGAGCGCGCAAATGCGGATGCACGGTCGTAACACCATACACTAACCAAATTCGACACGCAGAACAACCGGTACGTCTTGGGAGACAGTAGACGAGCAAAGCGAGGCGAGTACACATGTGGTCTTTCACCCATGATGTGTGTATGTATTTGATGTCACGTTATCACAAACGTCGCTATAGTCAGTTCAAGCGCAAATTTTCAGTGAAATACGTGCAAATGTTCAGTCGTGTATTTGCGCACTTTATCTCATCGGTGAACACTGTTCACAAGGAAGGTCGCATGCATTGCACGAGTATGCATGGGAGCTCTCGCAAGCTCCCTTTAATGCACTTTTTTGCCTAATTTTGCCATTGGTGATGCGACCAAGTCGCGTTGGACGTGTAGTGCTTGGTTGGTGCGTGCTCTCCGTGTGCGCGTATGCGCGCGAGAAATGAGCTGCCTCTAATGCATTTCATCGCCTACTTTGCTATTGCTGCTGCGAGCTGCTCGCGCTAGACATGACACTGCGACCTACCAGCAGGAATGGAAAATAAGGCGAAGAGGTGCATTAAGGGCAGCTCGCTCGCTCTCATACGCGCGTACAGCGTGCGATCTCCGCAGAGCGTACATTGCAAAATTATTTTTGTAAAGGATTTAAATTACGTTTCTGAAAACCGTGAAAATATAACTTTATAATTACTAATTACTGCTATTAAAAAGTAATTACATTACAATTACTTTAGAAAAGTAGTTGAATTACATTTCATTTACCCTTGATTTTTACGCAACGAAAGAAGTACACTGCCCACAGCTCTCAAAGCATTTCAGATTTTTTTATTGCAACATAAAAGCAACTGCGCTTCAAAGTGGGCGTGGGAAATTTCGCCCCGATTTGAAGAAAGCGTCTCCTTGGACATGCTGAAAAGTCGTTCTGCAGAGGCAGACGAAGGCAGCCCAGTGCTATATATCACAAGAGCTTTTGCATTCTTGGGTACGATTCAAAAGTCGCAGACTTCACTCGTCATCCATCGATGAAATTCGTCATTCACCGGATCCTGTTGTTCCGCCCTCTTGATGTTGGAAGAAACATCATCAGCATCAATGTCGGGTGGCGCAGTGACTTGATATGGAGATTCCTCGTCCCTGAAATCCGCCGGGTAGCAGGAGTGGGCTAGGTTCCATTCTCCCGCTGAAGTTGGTCGTCCTGCAGCCGATCCAGCTTGAAACGTGGATGTGTGGCCGCCGCAGTTGTGTAGTCCGGGTCCGCAAGCTGGTGCAAAATCCCGGATAATTCAAAAGATAGTGAATTGTAAGTGACAATCCGCGTTGCCATTAATATACAGATGTTTCGTAAGTCAGTTACTTTCTGATTAATTAGATCTGTAGGTATACTAGCAAAGGGTTTTCCACAACTGAAAACTTCACAATGTAATTAAAAATTATGTGCCAATTTGTAATGAGACTAACGATGACGGCAGTGTCGCCTAATAAATGGACGACGCAAAAGCATGAAGACTCGGAGCTGAATTTTTTGTTTTGTTTTCTCTCTTGCGTCGCTCTTCCACGCAACTATTTCTCCTGATGAGAGCGATGTTTAAAAGTTTCCACTTCTTTTCCTACAACGTGATAATCCGGATGGGTATGACGTTTAGTTAAGGTCGCGCTTCTTTTGCACTGTGTGACACGTACAACTTTCCACTCCGACCGCGCATATAAGCTAAGAATAACCGAATGGAACACAAACGTATAATCAGATACACGCTATAAATATGACATGCTAATTGCAATTTCAGGCATTTGATGCCCACTCCATTCTCACAGCCACGTACTGGCATTCGCTCATTGACGCGCTGGAAAGATTCCCAGTCTTTGAAAGGACATGGTTTTAATATTCTACTACCATAAAGAACAGCTTCGAAAAATTCACCTCTTCACGACGATGCATTGCGCAGCGTCAACTGTAGCTCCTGAGAACAGTGCAGCGACCGTTGTAGAGACCACAGCCTCGGCAAAAGTTCCCCCATGAACATGTATATTTTCCCCCTCAATACGTCCAGGGACCGCGCTATTGGCCGTAGAACTTGTAAGAGCGGGATTGAAGCAGTACACTTAAACGCAGCGAACTATTGTCACATGCCTGTACTGCGTTAATTACTTTAAAAGCTCCGTGATATTTCCATTTTATAATCAATATTTTTTGCGCGGATAACCAACATTATCAACGCTTAGCTGAGCCTCTATAATAATAATAATAATAATAAATAATTTCTTGTATAAGTAAAAATTTCAGCGTACCGACGTGTACTCTTCCCGAAAGGCAAGGATCCGGGATATGTTCAGGCCGTCGAGAACCCTGTTGATGCGTGTTTCCACTTCCCTGATCTGGTCCAGGGCGTTGAACAGGAATTTTCACCTTGTTGATCAGGGTAAAATAGGAAGGCGCCCCAAATACCGCTGCACTGCATCAGATGTTATCGAGGAATGTTGCTGTTTACTCCACAAGGCCTTGCAGGTGCTCCTAATGCGCGTAAATGCACGCCTGTACCGAAGGTCTTGCAGGGCCCGTTCAGCTTTTACGGAGGCAATGAGATTAGGCGTGTGAGCCGCACAGCGTTCATTTAGCAGTCTTGATTCGGCTAGGTCGGGAGGTGTATCCGAGTCAGAAACCACTTGGAGAATCTCCCCTGTACAAAGACATTCTCTGTGTCTTGATCATCTTCTGTCACTTGTTGAGGACGAAATATCCTGCAAACAATAATACGATAAATCTGTTTTTAGACTTAGATACTAGAAATCATCAAGGCGGTAAGTCGGAAGACATTTTACCTAAATGACTTGAAGTTTTACGCGTTCTCTGTAACGGTGACGTTTTTCAGAATGGCATAGTCCACTAAGATACCATGCAGTGCAGGAACGTCGTACGTATGGTGCCCAGTGAGGCGCATGCATGCCAGCACGGCAGACATTTTTCTTGCAGTCTTCGTCTAACCGATGACATCAGGAAAACTCGGATCAGTGGCTCAGGTCCGGTGAGTGCAAAGATATGCTTTAAAACTAAATATGCATACTCCCAATAGCACGGAGGTAGCAATGTAAGCTGGTCTTCCGACGAAAGGATATCCAGCAGTCGGCTTTGCAGCGCACAGATGCCACATCTCGAAGGGTGGCATGTCCTTCATTTGTTCGTACATTTTGCTTGCTCTGTCAGCTACTTCCCTGCTGGAGAGCACTTTGACGCCTTCTAAGAGACCGATAAATGTTGCACAAAGGAGAAGCTTTGGAAGGATCCTATAGCGAACTTCGTTATAGCCGAGTCTACCTCCTGCTGCGGCGGAGTGGGCACTCGTTTTTCAAAACATCCTTCCAGTCTTTTCTGCTTAAGAGCAGACGAAGAGCCTTCCTCAGAGCCGTCTGGTAACCGTTTCTGTTTTCGAACATAACGGTCTTGTAAAGCGTAAGGGTGCTTCATCTGAAAAAACAAAAAACAAAAACGAAAACAAAATTAAGAAACGACCTGTGTCCTTACTCTGCGAGGCAAGATTTGGAAGTACGAGGCTATACGTAACCAGAAAGGAGATTACACGGCGAACTATTCTTTTTGTTCGGCTCATATTTCAATGTTTCTGTGAAAACTGGCAAACTGAGAAGAAAGCAGTACGCGAAGATAAACGATTTCCACGGAAAAATACCTTTGGTCAGCTGTCAGGGCTAGAGGAGCTTTTTTTCTTGTTTTGTTTTTACAAACGATCGCAGAATAAATAAGGCACTCAGTGCGTCGTAGCTACTGGATGCGAGCATATATGCCAAGCTCAAGCTACACCAACAAGGCGCATACTGTTCTACTACCCGATTTGGCACTCCCCTACTCTGAATTAGAAACGCCGCTACGTTAAATCGGTAGTCAGATAGTAAATTTGAAATTTGTCTAAGAACAATATGCATGACCTGGAACTTTGCATTTTTCA